>NC_065578.1:119874711-120476437 GCF_024542745.1 Macaca thibetana thibetana
GACCAGCCTGAACTACATAGCAAGACCCTGGCTCTAAAAAAAAAGTTTTTTTTAATTTTAAGGTTTAATTAAGTCTGCTAATTAAGATATCTACTGCAGTCTTTCTGTAGTTGTTTTATTTGCCACTTACTTGCTTTCCTCTCTCCCTTAAGAAAAAAAAATCAGGTAGGGTCTAATGAAGTTCCCTCTCACAGTCACGTAAATGATCAGGATATAGCTTTTACTTAGCCTTTACATCTCTCTGAACAGAGGTTTAGCAGCTGTTTTTTCTTCCTATCATGGTGGCAGGTGAAGTTTTGGTCCCAACACATTTCCTTCATTCTTGTTGGAATAATCATCGTTACATCCATCAGAGGACTGCTGATCACTCTTACCAAGGTGTGTTTTATCACAGTGTTAAAAAGTACTGCTTATCATTTGTTTAATTAAATGTGGTACCAGCTGGGTGTGGTGGCTCATGCCCGTAATTCCAACACTTTGGGAGGCTGAGGTGGGCGGATCATGAGGTCAAGAGATGGAGACCATCCTGGCCAACATGGTGAAACCCCATCTTTACTAAAAATACAACAAATTAGCTGGGTGTGGTGGCACATGCCTGTGGTCCCAGTTACTTGGGCGGCTGAGACAGGAGAATCACTTGAACTTGGGGGGTGGGGATTGCAGTGAGCCAAGATCACACCACTGCACTCCAGCCTGGTGACACAGCAAGACTCCGTCTCAAAAAAAAAAAGTGGTACCATGAGATAATTTTACCTAATTAAGAATTCTGCCTCCTGAGACTTTAAAACAGTCCCAAGGATTTAAAAGACATACAACCGAATTTTTAAAAAGTTAAACTACTACATAAATTGTTGGCAATATATTTACATCATATACCAATTATAGATAAGTACATTCACTAAAGGCAATAGAGAAAGATATGGTTCTGTTTTGTTCACTGGTATGTTATCAGTATCTAGAACAGAACCTAGCACATGGTAGGCAGGTATTCAGCAGATATTTGAGACTGGAAGAATAATTGTGAGAATCACTTGTAGAGAAGATATGGAAGTAGGGGGACAGAAGATAGCAAGTCCTCAATGTCATCAATAAGTTCTTGGAAACAGCGGCTTTAAGTAAAACTATATACCAAGTCCTCAAAAAAATGTTTCATTCAACATTTCATTATAATGCTGATGAGAAAAATGTAGTTTTGTTATACGTCATTTCACTTAAAATCTCAGTTTCCAAGATCCTATAAATGGCATTAAGTAAGGACCTACTGAATTCAACTATTTTCTGATCAATGTAGGAAGACTTCACGGAGGTGGAAAGTGAGTCCTCTCTGGTAGGAAAGGTAGAGATTTAAAATCCAGGAGCTTTTGAATGAAAGAAGAGGTTGGGACGGGAAGGGATCTGCAGGCATCTAGCAGAGTTTTAGACAGAGCACAGGAGCCTAGTAACAATTACAAACACTCTGAGTGGGCTGGAGTGATCTGACTTAATGTTTATAGTGATGTTAAGTCACATGTGTCACATAGTTTCTGAAGTGTGATAGCAATAGGAATCCTTTCATTTGTTATGTAAAGAACTTACCTCCGGGGGAAACTGTAACTTTTTCTGCAGTCTATTTTAAGTCTCTTCTTTATAGGCTTAATCATATGAATTGTTCTATACAGGATTGTGGCATCGAAGAGACACTTTCAGTCAAATGTTAACCATATTTCTTATTGTTCATGACACAGGAATCTAACAGTACTGCATAAATTTATCTCCCTCTTTCTTGACAGTTCTTTTATGCCATCTCTAGCAGTAAGTCCTCCAATGTCATTGTCCTGCTGTTAGCACAGATAATGGTAAGTTTATTGAGTTACCTTTATGTTTACAGCTGTGAAATATCAGAAATGTGCTTGATACTTTTAAGAATTTTAATAATTTCCTTTGTCCTGTTCCTCACTACATTCAGAGTCACTTCTGGATTAATTCATTTGACTTACAGGGCATGTACTTTGTCTCCTCTGTGCTGCTGATCCGAATGAGTATGCCTCTAGAATACCGCACCATCATCACTGAAGTCCTTGGAGAACTGCAGTTCAACTTCTATCACCGTTGGTTTGATGTGATCTTCCTGGTCAGCGCTCTCTCTAGCATACTTTTCCTCTATTTGGCTCACAAACAGGCACCAGAGAAGCATATGGCACCTTGAACTTAAGCCTACTACAGACTATTAGAGGCCAGTGGTTTCAAAATTTAGATCTAAGAGGGGGAAAAAATGGAACCAGGGCCTGACGTTTTATAAACAACAAAATGCTGTGGTAGCATTTTTCACCTCATAGCATACTGTTTCCCGGTTGGGTGATACTATGACCATGAGTAGCATCAGCCAGAACATGAGAGGGAGAAGTAACTCAAGACAGTACTCAGCAGAGAGCGTCCCGTGTGGATTTGAGGCTGGTGCAAAGGCGGAGAGGAGCCAAGAAACTAAAGGGAAAAAAATACACTGGAACTCTGGGGCAAGAGATATCTATGGTAGGTGGGCCAAACACATAGGATTTCCGTTTTAAGGTTCACGTGGAGAAGGTTATAGCTTTCCCTTGAGATTGACTCATTAAAATCAGAGATTGTAACACTTTGGCCTTAGGTTCCTTTCATCAAGCATAGCTTGGTGTTGTGCTTGTGTGATCTGACATGAGTTAGCATCCCACACCTCCTCATCTGAGCCTACCCCATTAAAATAACCAAGAAGTTATCTGTTCTTTTCCGGGAAAGGGGCAGTGTGCACCTGAAATAGATTCTACCAAAAGAGAGATTTCAGGTATGTCATTTTTTCTTTGATTTCCTGTCAACTTAGTATTATACCCTACTTTCAATTCAGTAGTGATGTTTCCTTTTTTTTTTTTTTTCTATCTGCCCCTCACACTGTGGGGTGAAACCATGAATAACTTAACTGGGGGAATGAGTCACTTGTGAAAGGGAAATGTTGAAAAATTTTTAGAACATTCAGACATGCAATTTAAGAAAATTCTGAATTTTATTACTAAGGTCTTATTTTGTACTTAATGTGTTTTGGGTTTCTAGAAGCAAATGAAGGTTAAAGCATAAAAAGTGAATCCAAAACAAAAGCTCTATCAAGTGTACTCAGAAGGCATTTGTTAATGGTATTTATTCTAGCAACTACAACATTGTTACAGAAGCACAATTTTAATAGGCTTATCTGCTAAGATGCTTTAATAAGCAGCTATCACCTATACAGAGTTATGAATCATCTTTGGTGCTCAAGGAACCTGTAGAAGTAAGAGACATCATCATACAGAGAAATGTAGTTAAGTTGAAGCTTGGAAGAGATCACATGAAAAAAATCTAGCTCTTGCCTTATCTCTTCCTAAGTTAAGCATAAATTAGCAGTCCGCAATAGCCACCCGTAAGACCAGTCACACATGGTGAATGGTTTCCAGTGGAGTTTTTCTTCTAAAGAGACAGTAAACTGGTCGCAACTCATTCCTTGAGAAACGATTCCTATTAAATACCCAGAAATAGCTATCAGATAAACAGCCAACGCTATTACTTGCTTTCATCACATCTCTGTATCTTCAGAATTGGAAGAAGAACGTGAGGCTGTACTGTGGGCCTGTGTAAAAGAAAACAAAGAATTTACAAATGGTAGAGTAATGAAAAAGGGATGATCTATTCTAGAGTTGCATGACTTAAGTCAGGGAGTAGAGTCACTCACTAGAATTTCTTACTTTCACAGCATGCAGTTGACAGCAATTGTCTAGAGCTCATAAATCAAGAAGTAAAAAGTTTATCAGTATTGTAATGGGAACCCCCAGAAGAGCCTGAATCAGATGATCTAGGTATGACTAGAAGTCAGGTGACCTGAATTCTACACTTGACCGTTTTCAACTTGCTGTTTGACACATTAACAAATTCCTTAATGTCTGTATATATTTCTTTTTTATAAGACTAGGATATTGACTTCCTAAAGAGAAATTATAGAATTTTTAAATGACAACTAAAATAGTGTTTATTAAGCATTCCAGAATACAAATCAGTGGGCATTGTGTGTGTTCATTAAACTGAGTTTATTAAAATGAGTATTCACCAATTAGCAGAATATAATGGAAAGAACAACAACATCAAATTAAACTTTTTTAGAGTCTTGGCTTTGCTATAAATTTCCTTTATGAATTTGGATAAGTCAGTTTACTTTTGGACCTCAAGTTCATCTATGAAAAATTGGGCAAAAATATGAAACTGAGACTTACCAAGAAGTTTAATCCAAATATATAGAGAATGCTTAATCTTTCCTAGTAATAAAACTGGAATACCTGTCAGTTATTTTAAACAATGTTGTCTATAAGCATCACCATTTACATGCTTACTATGAGCCAGCCACTATTCAAAGCACTTTAATATAGTTAATATAATCTTAGTTAACATAATCCTGATAACAATCCTACAAATTATCCCCGTTTTATGGGTGGGAAAACTGAGGAACAGAACAAATAAATCCATTTCCCCGCAGCTGACAAATGACAGAACCAGAATTCATACATAGATCATCCAATTCAGGCTCTTCTGGGGGTTCCCATTACAATACTGATAAACTTTGTACCTCTTGATTTATTAGCTCTAGACAACTGCTGTCAGCTGCATGCTGTGAAAGTAAGAAATTTGTTGTCCTTGTACTGCCACTTGTCCTCTACAACAACTTGATTTGTGAGTTATCTTTACATTGTCATTTTCTAGTTTTAAAAAAATCTGTGGCAAACAGACATTAAATATACTCATAGGGACTATACCCATACTCCAGTAAATTAGATCACGAAAAGAAATAGGCCCCCACTCACCCGTTCTTTTGCCATGTGCGAGTCATGCCCTGACTCCACCACTGTTCCTTCTTTAGAATCTGGAGGGGTGTCAAGTGGATCAGCCAGGGAGGAAACAATAGGGATTTTCTTAGCTTGGAAATAATCATAGGCCTTCTTTCCACAGACTAGAAGTGTGACATTCTTCCCACTGCTCTGGATTCTATCCACCACCTTCTCATAGGGTTCATCCAGCACATTCACCCCATTCACTTCAATGATGATATCTTCATCCTCTAGCCCAGCCAAGTCAGCAGGGCCGCCCTTCTGTACCTGTGAACAGAAGTTCTGAGTTATCAATTTCAAACACAGAGAAGGGGATGTCAGACTAGCTCTCCTTCAGACGACAGATGAGGAGTTCAAGAATTTATTCTTAATCATGTTATTATTTCTCCTTGAGGTATAGAGTTGAAAAAGGTGTTCTAATGCTTTTGTATTTATGAAGGATGTAACTTCCATATTCACATGATTAGTGGTATTATAACTAGTGATTCAGTGTCACATGTCTTCTGGGATGAAGGGGGATAAATAGGTCCCCCTTCTTCACTCCCAACTTGAAAGCTATAGGGAGTCTTATCAGTCCCTACAGGGTAAGGGGCATTATGCCAAATGCACAGAAGCAAACAAGTATGACTGCCAATCAGGGTTGATAGTGACTGTCAGCTAGAGTTCAGTCAACTCACACTGTTTGGAACAGATGTTTGGGAAGCAAAAAACACGTGAACTTATGATGTACTGGTAGCTAACCTAAAGGGTATGGGACCATGACAACATTTATCTGAACCCAGGTGAGACCCCTCAGTGTGTGCCTTCAATGGAACCTCTCTACTAAGCCGTCAATGGGCGGGAAAAGCTGAGACTATCCTAATTGTGGCTGTGTTTGTTGGGCTGCTGGAACCAGATTACCATACCTCTTTGATGAATGAGCCTGGCAGACCCCGAATCGAATTTAAGTGAAAGCCATAGCCATTTTCACCTTTAGCCAGCCTGCAGAGTTTAGGCTTATGATCTACTTCCTCTGTAGTATCTGGTGGACTTGAGACTTCCAGAGAAGCGAGAGTAGGAGCTGGAGCCTCCTTGACAGAGCCATTGGGCAGTTCTTGACTTTGATAGTAGAGAAATGGAGAAAAATGAGCCTTTTGAAAAATAAAGGGAAAAAACATTAACTTAGTTGTAACCATGAGTAAGTTATACTTTGTTAAATGTGCTAATTTTTATGGTATCATACATATTCCACTGTTCTTCCGGATATGTCTGATTGTAGGCTGTAAAATTTCTCTACTTACCCCAACCAGGAAAGGTATAAAAGAAGATTGCGCTTCGTTGTGGAGTAATATGTGTATACATGTACACAAATGCACACATGAACATAAAAGCAGTATAGGATGCTGTACAAGGATCCAAAAAGATGTCTAAAAAATTACTAATTTCTTTTGAGTTCATGATAGTGAGCAAGTCACTGAACAATCTATACATAATTCCCCTGTTGGGAAATGACACATCGGACTGACTAGCCCGGTACCTCATGCAAAGTACATTCTTCTGGCTTTTCCTTTCGGTAAGATGATCTTCAGAGCTCCTTAAACACATTCGAAAAATGTAAAACACAAGACACTTGTGATAGTTAATTTTAGGTGCCAACTTGACTGGATTAAGGAATACCTAGAAACCCAGTAAAGCATTATTTTGGTGTGTGTCCATGAGGGTGGTTCCAGAGGGGATTAGTGTGCGAGTCCGAGTGAACTACAGAAAAGGCAAAGGTGTCAGTCTGTCTGCTAGGGCTGGGATACACTCTTCCTCTCCTGTGCTTGGACATCAGAATTCCAGGTTCTCTGGCCTTTGGACTCTAAGATCTACAGCCACAGCCCCCCAGATTCTCAGGCCAAATGCACAGAAGCAATCAAGTAGGAATGCCAATCAGGGGTGACGCCAGTAAGTCAGATTTGGACGGAGCCGCACTCCTGGCATCCCAGGGTTTCAAGCTTGAAGACAGCCTGTTGTGGGACTTCTTAGCCTCCATAAATTCCCCTAATTAATCTCCTCTCATGCCTGTATCTTTATATCCTACTAGATCTGTCTCTCTGGAGAATGTTAATATAACACTATTTTTATCACTATCCGAAGACTCAAAGCTACTAGAAGAGAACAACCCATATATACAGTAATAATTGGTGAGAGGGTGACAGCTATTATATGGTCACATATTGTAACAAAAGTTAATTCCAACCCTTTGCTGCTTGCCAACACCCTCCCCTTCCAGACCTGGGATCTGTGTGCTTATTTTACTATGTATTGTTGTAACCATTAGCTGTCACTTGTGTTATGCCAAACTCTCCAACATCTTTAAATACTCCTAATTCATATCAACTCCCAGACCATCCATGTGAAGAAATGATGGTCTTGAATACCGAAGAGGCATAGAACAGGAAACAGGACTGATTTTTTGTAATAGAATTATGAGCCTAACTGGCTGTTTTAGTTGAGACAATTAGAGTGGACCTGGGTATGGTGTGATCCTGGATCAGCAGCAAAACGGCTGCCCACAAGTGTCGGGAACATTTGTTAGGCGATGAGTAGGAAATCAAGCAATGGAAGGTGAGCACAGTGTGGGCTCTACTTCAAATCGCACTGTTAGCAGCCTGATTAAAATTAGATTTTGAGTCCTCTGGTTATCATCTGTCTTACCACAAGACCACATCTCCTTCCTTTGTAAGTGAGAATACCACCAGCACGGAACCTCCTAGTTACCCAGTTCAACTAACTTCAGACCTTTTAGTCATATACTTGCAAGTTCCACAATGGAGTCTTTCCCCTCTTTAAAATATGGAAAATTATCAGGTGACTCATTACATACAAAAATAACGTGTGATGACACTACCTGAACAAGCAAATCAACTGCATCTGACAGTCGCAGCTCATCTCGAGGCAAAGTACAGTAACATCAAAACAATGAGATTTTGGCCGGGCTTGGTGGCTTATGCCTGAAATTCCAGCACTTTGGGAGTATGAGGTGGGCAGATCACTTGAGGTCAGGAGTTCGAGACCAGCCTGGCCAACATGGTGAACCCTCATCTCTACTAAAAATACAAAAATTAGCCAAGTGTGGTAGCAGGCACCTGTAGTCCCAGCTACTTGAGAGGCTGACGCAGGAGAATCACTTGAATGCAAGAGGCAGAGGTTCCAGTGAGCCAAGAACACACCATTGCACTCCAGCTTGGACAACAGCGAGAGACACTGTCTCAAAAAACAAATATTGAGATTTTATTCATGCTTCATTCAGATAATTGGGTGTCTAGTATATGCCAGGGACTGCTAGAGGGTTGTGTTTTATTCACTCATGTATCTCAAAGATCCACCCTGTACCCCAACCTACAGGGCTTACTTTGGAGAGGGGGGAAGGAGAGAATGAGGGCAGGCCTCTTTTTAGATCAAAGTTCTCTATTAACCAAAACAGAAAAATTACAATTAAATTATTCTGTGATAAGATCAGGAGGGGTCGGAATCCCCTTTACAACAAACAGCTGCAGAGCCACCTCTGATTTCTGCTTGACTTTTTCTACCAACTGCGAAGTGACTCATCATTCCTGGCAGCTTCAGTTGGTTCTTAAGCCAAAAGCGAGCTCACTATGGCTTCTCTGGTCCTGCTCTGCCCCATAGGACACCTTTAAGAAACTGTGTAGGCCGGGCGCATTGGCTCATACCTGTAATCCCAGCAATTTGGGAGGCCGAGGCGGGTGGATCACGAGGTCAGGAGATCGAGACCATCCTGGCCGACATGGTAAAACCCCGTCTCTACTAAAATACAAAAAATTAGCTGGGCGTGGTGGTGCACACCTATACTACTGAGGAGGCTGAGGCAGGGGAATCGCTTGAACCCAGGAGGAAGAGATTGCAGTGAGCCGAGATGGCGCCACTGCACTCCAGCCTGGTGACAGAGCAAGACTCCGTCTCAAAAAAAAAAAAAAAAAAAAAAAAAAAAAAAGTGCTCCTTCTTACGTGTAATAGCCTTTCAAATTCTTGAAGATGCTTTCGTCTCCAAAGCCTGACTCAAGCTAAATACTCACATGGTGGCTTCCAAAACCTCTTCCCTGGTTAACCTTGTTAATAGAGAACTTTGATCTAAAAAGAGGCCTGCCCTCATTCTTTCCTTCCCCCCTCTCCAAAGTAAGCCCTGTAGGTTGGGGTACAGGGTGGATCTTTGAGATACATGAGTGAATAAAACACAACCCTCTAGCAGTCCCTGGCATATACACTTCTTAAAGTGAGGTTCTTGAAACCGGATACAATATTGATTTAACAAATAGAACATTTAGACGTGTGAGGCATTATTCTACATACTCTAAATATTCCAATTCAACCCTCATAGCCACCCTTCACTGTAGCTACTACCCCTCTCTTAAAACTAAGGAAACTGAAGCACACCAGGAATTCAAGTATGGTCTGACCAAGTAAGTACGGTAAGATGGTCATCTCTAGAAGCCAAGTGTCAGTTAATTTTTAAATTGCCATTTTTGGATGGGGCAACTACTTGGAGTATCAAGTTTCTGATCTTTTTCTGTAGTCCTCAATCAGGTCTCACCATGTGGTATTCATACAATTTACTTTTAGGTTAGCATAGTACACCTGAAATTTATTCTTATTTCTTTAGTTTTTATTCTTTCTATCCTGACTAAATATTTTGAGTATTAATTACACTCTCCAGCAAATGAATTATCTAGTACCACTCTAAGTATGTTAATATATTTTCCATATCTCCTTTCAACTTTAAACACAAACGGTTAGGAACAAGTAGCATGCCATTAGAGAATTCTATTCAAGTTGATATTCAGGTTGATATCAAGTATTTTCTAGGTATGATTGTTCAAGTAGTTAAAAAAAGCCATTAATCCAATTCATTGTTTAATCCTGCTTACAAGATTATCTTGAAATACCTCATGAAAATGTGCTGAGGAGGAGTATGGTATAATGGATTACAGATCCAAGAATTTGGGTTCAAATACCGGCTTCAGTCTTTACTAAGCTGCGTGACTTTAGCAAAGCACTTAGTCTCTCTAAGCTTCAATTTCCTAATCTATGATGAAGGCCTAATATATCACCACCCATCATATATTCCCCCCTCTGTACCACTTATTTTATTTTAGATTCTACTATCATTGTATATCACAGAGAACATTTATCTTGTTCATCTTTACGATCAGCACTTAGCAAGACAGATGGTACTTAGAAGGCCCCCCAGGTATCTGTTAAACTAGACTGAACCTCAGTTCTTGTGTTAAAAGTGTTAAAATAAAATAAAACCTTAAAACATGCAGTAGTAGATGTTACGATAAAGAGCTGTTAAGAGAAAAGTTAGTTTGATTCAGCTTGGTCTTGGTCTATCTGTGTTTCTCTTTGATTTGCTAAGGGTTTACAAGTTGTTTAATAATCCTTTCTAGGCTTTTATGTGCAGTTGATAGAACTTAACTGACCTAAAGCTTAAAATCTAATTGTTCCCTATTTGGGGAACAATTTTATTTCCAGGCTTATATTCTCCATAGATTTTCTCAGATCACCAAGAGTACGTCTGCAGTTATATTCACAAGTTGTTTCAAAATCTTAAGACCAAGGACTTAAAACCCATTTATCAATCATTTGGCATTCTCTTATCACTACCAATTTAAGTTGAGCTTCAGTTCAGCCTTAATGATGATTGTTAGGCCTCTTCCAGTTTAAGGAACAAAGTCCTAACTCAGTGCAAAGGTTGAGGGCATGAGGGAATGGGCCCAGCCTTAATGCATGAATATATGGCCTTGTATTACTTACCAGTCTGTACATGTTGTCCGTCTCTTTGTCTACCACCAACAGTGAAGTCTGATCTCCACCCTTTCTAATCATTTCCACCACACTGTCATGATCCAGGGTTTCCACAGATTCGCCATTGACAGCAACTACCAGATCATTGTTCTTCAAGCCAGCCTCCTCTGCTGGACTTCCAGAATCTATGTCCTTGATGATTTGACCTGTCCTCCCCCAACCCCAAAAAATAAAATTATCAGTAAGTCCCTTAAAAAAAAAAAAAAAAAGATTTTCTGCTGGAGCCTAAAGCCCTGATGAAATAGATGTAAAAAGCATGCTGAGTACAACTATAGTCCCTTCCACCAGCATCCCAGGAAGTTTATAAGCACACTATCTAGGCTCATTTCCTGCTCAGAACTCGCTCCAGAAATTAACCCAGCCATTAACAATGAAGGGGTCTTAATGGAAATAATCATGTTACTAAAATTGTCTGATATTCAATTTTGGCACAATAGCATATTAAAAGACTGTAAGTTCCCAGGAAGTCAGTGGGCGTACTTGTAGCCATTCTTCTTATGTAAAAGCTGTTATTAAAGGACGGGAAAGAATAAAGAACAAAACCTAAAACTTTGGACCTTAAGAAACCCATGCTGGCATTTTAGTAGCAATTGGGTGTATTCAGTTGTGAATGTATTTGTATATACATGCCTCCATGTGCCTTTGGCCTTCTGGTATCTTTACCAGATGCTGCCAGAGCTTTTTTTTTTTTTTTTTTTTTTTAAACAAGCTCCTGTTTCCCTTTTCCAGCTAGTTGCTGGGTATCTCCAACAAAATATCTCATAGATCTCTCAACTGTAATGTATTCAAACCAAAAATCAGCTCTGCCCATTCTCCACCCCAAAGCCCCTCCTCTTGGTTACCTGTTAGTGGAGCAACATCCTCCTAGCCACCAACACTTGGCAACTGATTCTTCCCCAGCATCCAGTCCCCATATCTAGATGATTGCTAAGTCCTCTCATGCTACCTTAATATCTTACACATCCCACTTCCTCCACCCTGAATGCAGTTTGTGTTAGTTCCTGCCTAGAATTCTATGTAAACTATGACAGCACCTTCCTACTGCTCTCCCTTCCCCAGTCAATACAGATCGGCCTTCAGATCCATCTTGATGCACATTCTTAACCACGTCACTCCCTGGTGCAACAGAATGAGCATGGGCTTTGGAACTAAACAACTATTTGACCTTACATAATTACTGTATCTTCTCCAAGCCCTCAATTTCAGCACTTCTTCCCGCATAATTGTTCGGAGTAATTGAGACGTGCAAAGCCCCCAAGACATTATAGGCTGTTTTTTTCTTCTCCCTTATACTGCTCAAAAAATAACTCCCCATCATCTAATGAGCCAAGTCCAAACTCGTCAATCTTGCATAGAAGTTCCCTTGTCACCTCTCTCCAGCCTACCCTTCCAACGAATTCTTGCACCACGCATCATGTGCCAACTAAACTGTGCCCATGTCTCCTGACAGTGTTCACATGACTCCCCCCTTCCTGGAATGATCTTCCTTGTCCCAGCCCTGCCTACTTTCCCAAATCTATTCATGTTACAAAGCCTGAACTCAAGGGCCACCCCTGCTATGAGGGCTTCTGGTACCTTTTTAGTGAGAAAAGCTTACTCTAACCTTGAATTATCACAGCGCTTAATCTGCCCCTGTATGAAGGTACTTAACCTCTATCTCCCTTCATTGTGGACATAAGTCCCTTATCTCTTATCTACTAAATGGTAGACTCCTTGACTAAAGAATTCCTGTCTGATTCATATGATATTCTTTCTCCAAGGCACTGAGGATGTTTTTACAAAACACAAACCAAATTAATATTTGATAAATTAATGTAAACATAAAGTGAAAAGAAAATAACAACTTATGGGTGAGTAACAGTTTATACGGCCTGAACTCATGTTCTTTTATGTATTTACCTTCCCTGAAAGAACCTAGTGTTCTCCCTGTTGAGTTGCAAAGAAGGAGGACTCCTGATTCTGAGTCCCAGATCCTCACCCACACCTCGGCCTCAGGTCCAGCGGTGTGCTATACTGGCTCACAAAAGCCAATTCTGTGCAACACTTCGTTGTGTTCAGTGACATCTTGTTAGTAAGTTGAAATTGGACTTGGGAGGAGTATTTACATCACAAAAACCAACAAATGCTACCAATTTGTATTCCACCACCACCCCCGCCCCCCGCCAGAGAGCCAGCTTACCAGGATACCATTGCCCAGATCCCAAATTCTGCCTTATCATAATGCTATGGAAACTTTTGATGCCCAATATCAGAGCCTCATGTGACATAGACTCTGACCCAGCTGTGCCTTCTAGTTTCTTGCTGTGTCCCTCATGCATCTGGTTGGAAGTTGGGAGTCTAATGGAACTCTGGAGTCAGACTGGGATGAGGAATTTGTTGGTTACACTGCCAAGTTTCCTGCTGTTGTACCTTACCTTTCTGTTCTGAGCCTGCCCTCAGATAGAAACCATAACCATTGCTTCCTTTCTTCATCTCCACAATTCGGGGCTGGTGGGGTAACAGTTTGAAACTAGCCGTTTCTCTTTTGAATTGTATCTTCTGCTCAAGGTGATGCTTGTCAGTTTCTTTGTCCACCAGCAGGAACATGACACGGCTTCCTGACTTCTTCACCTGTAACAACACACACAGATGAGGAACAATATCAACCCCCAAGAACAATGCTGGGGGATAAGAACGTTTCTGTATAAAGGCACACAGTCTCTAGGTTCAACAAAAGATAGGGGATAGAAGGCCTGAGTTTAAGCTGTTACACTATGTCCTGCCAGCTAACTGATATGTATCTATCTCCACTTCTAGAGTTGTTTTCTCTTATTTAAATATGACCCACCCACATAGGTACTAACTGAGCCCAAGTAGGAGCTAGAATTCAGAAAACCCATAAAGGTACCTAGATAAAAGCTAGAACAGGAGTTTGGAAAAGAAAAGAAAGTAAGAGTCCACGTCAAAAAATCATTCTACAAAGAGAAGAGAAGGTTGGTCAATTTTTAAGGTTCCATATGACCTCAAAGGAAAATCTCAGTTATATCCCACTTCCTATTAAAGCATTTCAGTATTATCGGCTCAACAGTGAATTTATTGTAAATTCAGAGGGCACAGTGACACACGCCCATAATCCCAGACTTTGGGAGGCCAAGGCGGGCAGATCACTTGAGCTCAGGAGTTCAAGACCAGCCTGCCCAACATAGTGAGACCCTGTCTCTACAAAAAAAAAAAAAAAAATACAAAAATTAGCCAGGCGCAGTGGTGCACACCTGTAATCCCAGCTACTCAGGAAGCTGAGGTGGAAGAATCATCTGAGCCCAGGAGGCCGAGACTACAATGAGCTGAGATGGTGCCACTACACTCCAGCCTGGGTAACACAGTGAGACCCTGTCTCAATCAGACAGTTCAGAGGGGGCTCCCAATCCGATACAAACAAGATCCAAAAGGTAAGGTTAATAGTTTTGTAGACCTTATGTGAAATTAGGGAAGGCTTTATTCCAAAACCTGTATTAACACTGCTTATACCACTAGTGAGAGTCTGTTCACCCTTAATATGAAGGGGCAACTCAGCTGGATATTTTTTCCATCATAAACTCATGCTGTCCCCTACCACCCCTGTCTTTCTGTCACCTCCAATGAGAATAGAGTGGAAGATAGGGCAAGAAAAGTACCCTTTGGGGCATACCTTTTCAACCACTTCCTCGTGGCTGGCATCCTCTACATTCTCTCCATTCACTTCAATCAAGTGATCATCAGCCAGAACTCCAGCTTTCATAGCCACACCTTGAGGTGTAATATCAGTCATGTACACCCCCTTTTTACCTGGAAGAGAGTAGGGGTGAACTCCATGTGGAGACAAAAGTGACTCCCTCTTGGATGGTAATCTGCGATGTTGACTTCTGATTAGCCCCAGTCCTGTGAATGCCTCCTGATTCCTACTTCATTTACTGTCCCTAGTGTAAGAACATGTCAACCTTAATGTTACCACACAAATTACAGGCCATGATGCATATAGCATTCTTGGCTATTGCAGACGGCTGCCTTCGATTGCCTTGCTGGAGCATATATACCCTTTCCCTATGGCATATCAGCCTTGGGTCTGGGGAGTAACACTGCAGAGATCTACATGTTTTGTGGCTGTCCAAGACCATGCTTCTGTTCATAAGTTCCCCTGATAAATTCCAATGTACCTACAAACTGGATTTGCCTGCCTTGTTCTTTGGTTTCTGAGCTCCTTCAGCATTCAAGGACTGCTTTGCATACACCACCCTTTCATAGAACACTCCATTGCACAAAAACAAAAAACAAAAAACAGAAATCCAATGGTAAAGACTTTTCTCCCAATAATGTGAAACTAGAACTTCCAATTTCAGAGCTAACTCAAACAGCCTTTGGCTTCTGATCTAAAATCACAGTTATAGCTCCTGGCACAGAACTTGACACAGCCTTTACTCAGTGGGTATTTGTTGATTTGAATAGAATTTCTGAGGTCAGCTAAATGCAAAGATGGAATCTTGGGTGGCCTTGGCCCCTTGTACCAGAAAGCGCGAAACCATACCCACACTGCATTATTGTGTCTATATGCCCTTTCTTTGCATTTGTAGAATCAGAAAGCATCTTTCCCATTCCCTCCTCTTTATTTCGTACTATTGTATTAGCCATCATATGCTGATGGAGTCATCTCACCAATGTAGGCTAACAAGGACAGGCACAGGAGGGAGGGAAGAACATGAACGCATTTAGGTGGTGAGATTTAGGTGCTACTTACAGAAATGCTGTCAATTCTTCAAAGATATTAATAGAGCAGTTCCCCCTTAACCATGGGGGATTCATTCCAAGACCCCCAGTGGGAGACTGAAACTTTAGTATTCTGAAACCTGTATGGTTTTTCTCCTGTGCTTACGTACCTATGATAGAGTTTAACTTATAAATTAGGCACAATAAGAGATTCGCAATAACTGAGCTAATCTTAGCAACCTCAGCATACAATATTTTTTCTTTCCTTATTAAATCGAGAACTTTTCACTTAATAGAAGAGCACTTTACAGCCTTTTTTTTTTTTTTTTTTAACAGATGGGGTCTCGTTCTGTCACCTAGTCTGGAGTCCAGGGGCACAATCTTGGCTCACTGCAACCTCTGCTTCCCCGGTTAAGCGATTGTCCTGCCTCGGTCTCTCAAGTAGCTGGAACTACAGGTGCCTGCCACTGCACCTGGCTAATTTTTGTATTTTTAGTAGAGATGGGGTTTTGCTATGTTGGCCAGGTTGGTCTCGAACTCCTGACTCCTAACCTCAGGTGATCTGTCCGCCTCAGACTCTCAAAGTGCTAGTATTACAGGCATGAGCCACTACGCCTGGCCACATTACAGCTTCTCTTTGTCATATCTGAACTGCCAGCATCACAACTGTTGCATTTTGGGTTTTTTTTTTTTTTTTTTGGAGACAGAGTCACACTTTGTCACCCAGGCTGGAGAGCAGTGGTGCAATCTTGGCTCACTGCAAGCTCCGCCTCCCGGGTTCACGCCATTCTCCTGCCTCAGCCTCCAAGTAACCGGGACTACAGGCGCCCGCCACCGTGCCCAGCTAATTTTTTGTGTTTTTAGTAGAGACAGGGTTTCACCGTGTTAGCCAGGATGGTCTCCATCTCCTGATCTCGTGATCCGCCCACCTCGGCCTCCCAAAGTGCTGGGATTACAGGCGTGAGCCACCGCGCCCGGCCTGGGCTATTATTTTTTATTGATACATAACATTTGTACATATTTGTAGGGTGTGTGTCATGTTTTGATACCAAGAGCATATAATGAACAAATAATGGTATGATATTTAGGACATCCATCCTTGAACATTTATCATTTCTTTGTGTTGAGAATATTTCAAATCTTCTTACAACTATTTTGAAATGTGCAATACATTGTTGTTAACTATAGTCACCCCACTTTGCTATCAAACGTTAGAACTTATTCTCTCTTTGTGTTTGTACCCATTAACCTAGCTTTCTTCATCCCTGCCCTACCCCACATACACTCTTCCCAGCCTCTGGTATCTCTCATTCTACTCTCTACTTCCATGAGATTCACCTTTTTTAGCTCCCACATATGAGAACATGTGATATTTTTCTTTCTGTGCTGGGCCATTATTAAGCAAAATAAGGATTATTTGAACACAGTACTTTAATACCACAACAGTTGACCTGATAACTGAGTAGTAAGTAGTAAGACTAACAGGCAAGTAAGCACATACCACACGGAGGTGCTAGACAAACAGAGGATTCATCTCCAAGATGGGGCAGGACAGCACAAGATTTCATTACCCTACTCATAATGGTTCACAATGCAACTATTATGTATGGAATTCTCCATTTAATATTTTCAGACCACAGTTGCCTGCAGGTAAGATAACTGAAACTATGGAAAGCAAAACAGGATAAGGGGGAACTCCTGTATTTCAACCTAGGCAAGGGATCGCTTGGTAATGACTACATAAATCACTTGTAAGGAATGACAGTAACTTAAATTCTGCTTCCTTAAACATTCAGCATTTCTCCTGCCACCTTGTTATATATTTGTCATGAAGAAACCATTTTCCTCATAAAGCTAACCTAAACTGTTCACCATGTGTGTTAGCACATGAGCCAGATGAGTAGAATCTGAATTATGATTTTCTCTTTTTTTACCACTTTACTGATAATAGGCTTCGAAGACATGCCAAGCTTCCTTTGACTACCCACACCACTGTGTTTAATAGCTGACCAACCTGAGAAATGCCCCTTATCGCGAGTTTCCATCTCTTGGTACAGGTTAAATAAGCCTTATAAACTATTGTGAATTTACCAACTGGTCTGCTGCTGTACCACTTGCCAAATCATGACCTACCACCAGTGCTTCTCCAGCCCCAGAAAGAATGTGGGCAGAGGCAACGTTCAAGAAGGAACCGGCCAGCTAACACAGCCCCTCTGGTTCCAACCAATACCCCCAGAGCCATGGTCAACTGAACACAGGTTAGTCTGCACCTCTGAAATTCTAGAAACAGAACTTCTAGTGCTTCCTGATGGTCAGGGTTTCTCAAATCACTCTGTACCTCTTAGCCAGAGCTCAAAGATGCACCTCAGAACAGGTGGGGCTGAGCCACAGCTGAGGATACTATCAAAATGTTACAGGAGGGTGGAGATTTTTGCAGTATTCTCAGCAAAGGTAACAGTGCCTGGCACATCAGTAGGTGCTTAAGATTTTGTTGAATAAATGAATGACTATCTGGGCACCCAGATTTAAAAAAGATACCAATCTTACTCAAAAGTAGCTATTATGAAGACTCTCATTTTTCTTGCCTCTTATTCCTCATTCTCCTCTTCATTTTCACCCTAAGAGGGCTAGAAGCATCAATGCTCTGACCCCCTGACCTCAAAGAGTCCTCAAGTGTCAGCCTGACAAACACTCAGGGACAGGAGTGCCCAGTGCCCCCCACCCCCACTGCTGTCCAGTGTCCCTCCCCAATTGCACAACTGTGCAAGGCAAGGGAAAGGGCAGGGAGGGAGGGAGAGAGAGAGGGAGGGAGGAAAGCTGTTGCAAGCTATCTAAAGCAACTGAAAAGTCAAAGAAGAAAAGTCATTAACCAATAGCATCTTTGTTCTGGAAGCCTGTTGTCTGTGCCCTGCCCCTGCCTCCCCCCACTCCCCCAAAAAATTCTCACCTTGGACAGTTTTCAGAGAGAAGCCATAGCTGCCTCCCTGCTTCACGAGGTAGCAGAGCCGGGGCTGGGTCCAAGTTTGCACGCCTCCATTCATCACAGGGGAAAGTGTATTATCACTCAAACCTTGCTCCTTCTGACTTTGACCCAACTCTTTCAAGTCCACCTGTGTTTTCATTGCTTTCTCATAGGAATCCCCATCCAGAACTAGTAAAGTCACTGAATTCCCACTCTTTCTGACCAGATCCACAACCTAGGAGGGAAGAAGAAAAAATAACTTTAATAACCCTCTATCAACTGCCAGAGGGAAATGCTGACCATGTAGCTCCATATCTGGCCCTGGAGATCCTGCTAGTTGACCCCTGACACCCAAGTAGAAGCAGGTAGTTCCTCAGCCACCTCCATCCCTGCCTTCCCGAGATCCAGGTGCAGATTAGGCTGAGCTTCTGGCACTGCTGGAATATAGAGCATGGTCCAACCCCAGCCCAGAGGCTTCTTACAAGGACTGCCCCTTTCTAGAGAGGAGCACTGCCCTGGATTGTAACCGTACCTCCTGAGTGCATGGCGACAGCACAGTGTAAGGAAAAGAGCATGCTTTTGGAGTCAGGCAGAATAGGGTAAGGCCAGACTCTCCCATATATCCTCTGCATGAACATGTTAGCAAGCTAAGTTATCTGTACTTAGCTTCCTCATCTGTGAGATTGTAACATATACCTCACAAGGTCATGAGGAGGACTGAACAAGATAATGAATATAAAATTGCCTAGCACCATTTTTGGTATGTAGTGAACATGCAATTCATGTTAGACCTGATGCTATTCAAATCCAAGAGTAATGTGTACAGTTATTGGTTCCTCATAGGGGACTTGATTGGCCAACATAAGGTACAGCAATAAAGGTGTCCTGCCTTGCCAGTGGCAGCCAGAAAAGAACCAAACTCTACCGACCCCCAAAATTATAATCAGCAGAGATGGTGTTGGGGCTGAAGAGATCCTGGAAGAGGAGCCCCAAATGTCTCATTCACCTGCGTATGTTCTTCTTTGTCCACAAAGACACCATTGATCCTAAGAACTCGGTCTCCATCCTGAAGGCCAGCCTTCTCTGCTGGGCTACCCTTCTCAACCACCCGGACCAGGTGGCCCTCGGTGTCCTTCTCAATTCGCAGGAAGAAGCCATAGTTTTGCCCTTCTTGCTTGGACAGTTTACATTCTCGGGGGTTGAAGGTGGAGGTCATTTCTGTGATGAAAAAAAATTAATAAATCCATGGAAAAGAGAAACTAATTGGAGTGAGAACCCCATCCTCCATCTCCTATAATTCTGTTTTCCAATCATCAAATCTAGACTGCTTGGGTACACGCTGGGGGCACAGGAGGACACCTTCCAGAACTTGCTAATGATTTCCAAATATGTTTCCCCAAGGACAACATTTTTACTAGAGTTTCAGACCCACATATTTTACTGGGTACTGGATACAGATGCTGCCATTTCAGTAGCTCCAACCAAACTCCTCTTTGTCCTCTGACCTAAAGAAATTAAGTCCAAATATATAAACCCAAAACTTTATGACAAGCCCACTCTCATTCAAACATTTGAAGAGCTTTTCAAGTTCAAGGAATCAGGGCTAAATCTGTAGACAAGACGGACCCATACCTTGCCTGTCCTATTGGGGAACATAGTTACATTCCCATAACCACACGTGGTGAGTGTCATGCTGGGGAAGAACGCAGTGATAAGGGGGAAAATAACAAAGGGTCTTGGGAATAGGGAGCGGGATGGGAAGAATTAAGAAACCTTCCTGAAGGAATGACACTTCCAAGAACTGAAGGATTAGTAGAAGCTTGGTGAGGTAGGACACGACAAGGAAGAGCTTAAACCATTAAAAAAGGCAGGCGCAGTAGCTCACTCCTATAATCCCAGCACTTTGGGAGGCCAAGGCGGGCAGATCACAAGGTCAGCAGTTTGAGACCAGCCTGGCCAATATGGTGAAACCCCATCTCTACTAAAAATACAAAAATTAGCTGGGCATGGTGGCGGGCGCCTGTAGTCCCAGCTACTCAGGAGGCTGAGGCAGGAGAATCACTTTAACCCGGGAGGGGGAGATTGCAGTGAGCCAAGATCATGCTACTGCACTCCAGCCTAGGCAACAGACTGAGACTCTGTCTTGCAGTGAGCTGAGATCCGGCCACTGCACTCCAGCCTGGGCTACAGAGCGAGACTCCGTCTCAAAAAAAAAAAAAAAAAAAAAAAAAAAAAAAAAAGCAGAGACACCAGGCCTTGGAGGTTGTCCAATATGTTGAAGATGCACTAGAAAAGACTGTTCCAGCCCCTGAAGTCTCTAGCCAGAGCAGAGCAGAGATGCCCCATAGAAAAGGGATTCCTGTGGCTAGGTCGGGGCTCTCCCTCCCAAACGCTTTGTCACCCAGGCTGGAGTGCAGTGGCGCAATCGCCGCTCACTGCAGCCTCGAACTCCTGGGCTTAGGCGATCCTCCCACCTCAGCCTCCTGAATAGCTGGAGCTACAGGCGCATACCACTATGCCCTGCTAACTAATTTTTTTTTTGACAGTGTCTCCCTTTTTTGCCCAGGCTGGTCTCAAACTCCTGGGCTCCAGCGATCGTCATGCTTCAGGCTCCCAAAGTGCTGGAATTACAGACACGAGCCACATGCCTGGCCTGAAGCAGCTTCTATTTCCATTCATCCTGCCCCTCCTGTTGCCCCATTGCAGGGGCAAGGTCCTGAGCCATAGGAGGAAGACAGGACAAGTGTAAAACCACAGCTGGGGTTCCAACACCCAGTTATGATTAAGGGAAAGACTTCTGCCAGTGCCGCCGACACCTGCTGGCTGAAAGCTTTTTCTTTTATAGGAGAATAAGAACAGGGGCCAGAACAGCAACAGGCTGATACAGAAGGCAGAAGGCTCGCGAGAGAGCCCTGGAGTCCGCTCTTCACACCACCTGCAGGGCAAGCCCTCAAGTTCCTCTCGTCACAGTTCCCTACCTACAAATCAGAATAAACCACCTATCCCTTCCCTCCTGGAGGGACAAGAACAGATGACCATACAGGATATGGGGGAGGGTGGAGAATAGGCCACAAAGTACTCCATGCACCCTAGAAGCCAGGCCGTGGTGATTGAAGATAGCCATCCCTGACCATGCCCACGGAGACGTACAGTACAAATCGGACAGAAAGCCCTCGACTGCCCAATACCAGGCCTCTCATGCGGTCTCCGCAAAGTCGGAAGCCCATGCTGCCAGTGGCACAAGTGACTAAGCAGCCATGAAAGAAACAAACAAATAGACTCCCCATCAAGCATCAAGGCAAGAAAACAGCGAAGCCACACTCACCAGTGGTCAACACCAGCCCCTTGGGAGAGCTAGGCAGCTCTGCCTTATCAAAAGCCATGACCAGCTGCCAGGAAAACACCACTCTGGGATGAAAGGAGAAAATATGGCATCACCAGAGTTGAGTCACATCCAGGCACTTGTTTGTGGCCCATTCCAGCTCCCTCACCTTTCACTCCTCTTTCTGCTGATCCCAACCTGCGAGCATCAGTTTAGTTTCAGCTTGATTTCACATCTACGTCCAAGCTCACCTGTAGATCCCTACACCTTTCCATTTCATAGGGCCAAAAGACCTCAAAAGAAAAAGAATCAGAAAAGAAAGACGAGGTCTCAATGTCCTTTACGGGGAGGACCAGACAATAATTACATAAATGAATAAGATCATTTCAGATAATGATACTTGCTGTGAAGAAAATAGAATGTCAAACAAAACATGTGAAGCCCTCTTAAACCTGAGGGTAATTATTGGAGAACCTCATTCAAATCCTACACAATTTAAAATATGTCCTTACAATCCGAATAAGGACAACAGATATTATGCTTTCATCAAGAGATGAGGCTGTTCGTGATCAGCATGTGAATGCTTATTTCTAAGGCACTCACACCCAAGATTCAGCAATCTCACGCTCTGCAGAGTCAACCACAAACTCTTAATCTCTTTGTTTGTAGGCCAAGGATAGAAAGTGAAACCTCCTCACTAGGAGAACCAGCCCTGTGTTTGGAGAGAGGGGAAGAGACAAAGGTTTTCCTATGTCTCACTGGAGACCTGTGAGCCTGACACACAAGGAAACACAAATCACTGTTTCTTGGCAGAATCTCAAGTTGACATTTTTGTTTGGAGTTTTCAAACAGCCAGATGGTGATCGCTCAGATCTGCACCTATGGCTCTGAAGCCTCAAGCATTCAGGGTCAGTTTCTTTTTTGGCTGTTTGAAGCCAGAAAATCAAAGCCACTTTATACCAATAGGGAAATGCTACCATACTGGTGGGGAAACAGCTACTGCTGCAAGCCCCCGACTGCCTCCTGCCACTATGTGCTCCCCACCACACAGCCATTAATGGATTGACGCTGTGTCCATCGATCTGCATGTACCCAGGCCAGACTGATTAAATATTTACACCCCCAGCTGCACCAATGGGGAAAGCAGACCCAAACCTCAAAAGCCTGGTCTTACATGGGACCCTAAAACTATTTGTTTCCTTTGCCATCTTGCAAAAAGAGGATTCATCTAGGAGCCAAGAGAGCTGGGCTCTGGTCCACCTCCAGGCCTGGTTCTGTCTAGGCCATATCCTGGTGTTACTCTGGCCCCTAATTCAGAGCTGGGGTATGTCTCTTTCGCAAGACTCTGTCATTGCTCCATGATAAGGATGCCTGGGCCTCTGGAACACAGGGCCGAATTAGGAAGGATCTTTGTATTTAAGGATACTCTTTCCTACTTCTTCAACCCCACCTCATCTTCTGCCTCCTGAGAAAATCTGGAGATCAGACCCCTCTGGTGGATAGACACAGAAGAAGTGAAGGCCTATGGATTTCTCGACTATCATTAGCAGCAATCATCTGAAGCTGGAGTCCATTAAATCCAGCAGGCTTTGTTCCCCAGGTCAAACAGCCAAAATACATGGTGGTACACACCTTTAGTCCCAGCTACTCGGGAGGCTTAGGTGGGAGGATGGCTTGAACCTGGAGGCAGAGGTTGCTGTGAGCCGAGATCACACCACCACACTCCACTCCAGCCTGGGCAAGAGAATGAGACCCTGTCTCAAAAAAAAAAAAAAAAAAAAAAAAAAAAAAAAACTGGAGATGAAAGAAAGCTAGAACCATTCTTGAGCTCTGGGGGGAAAATCAATAGTTGACAACAAAGTTGTTTGTCTGTGGGAACGAGAACGAAGTGCTGGCTGGCAGACAGGAACCACTCGGGGGTGAGAGCCAGTGAGATTTTTTTTCCACCAATTTTATTGATGAAAAAGCTAATTATACCATTAACTTTGCTTTTTTCCCAAATGATTAGATTATTGCTGCCAGGGAAGAGAATAATGTGGCCACAGTCAAGAAGAAACATTAGATAGCTTTTAGAAGTTAGGAAGGCTTGGTAATGACCATGAAAAGGAGGGTGGTATGACCTCCGGATGTGGCAGACTAGAAAGAACTAAAGCCACTGGTGTATTTTCCATAGGAAAGAAATAGCTGGTGGGACCTAGGTGACTTCTTCCAAGCCCAAGGCAGGCCAAGGGCTCTCAGTCCCCAGACAGCCATCAACAGAATTGATATATGAGATCCTTAGCACCACCCTCACCAACTCCTCTGCACAGAAAGCTGGAAATCTGACCTGGGAGCTGTTCCTGAGCACTCTTCATGTAACTCCTATAAGCTTCCAGGTGTTATTTTGAAAAGGAATACTGAGCTGGGCGTGGTGGCTCACACCTGCAATCCCAGCACTTAAGGAGGCCAAGGTGGGTGGATCACCTGAGGTCCGGAGTTAGAGACCAGCCTGGCAAACATGGTGAAACCCCATCTCTACTAAAAATACAAAAATTAGCTGGGCATGGTGGTGCACACCTGTAATCCCAACTACTCGGGAGGCTGGGGCAGGGGAATCGCTTGAACCTGGGAGCCAGAGGTTGCAGTGAGCCGAAATCGTGCCAGTGCACTCCAGCCTGGGTGACAGAGTGAGACTCCATCTCAAAAAAAAAAAAAAAAAAAAAGGAAGGAAGAAAGAAAAGGAATTCTGGGCTGGGCACAGTGGCTCACGCCTGTAATTCTAGCACTTTGGGAGCCAAGGCAAGCAGATCATGAGGTCAGGAGATCAAAACCATCCTGGTCAACATGGTGAAACCCTGTCTCTATTAAAATTGAAAAAAAAAAAAATTAGCTGGGTGTGGTGGCGCATGAGGCAGGAGAATCGCTTGAACCTGGGAGGCGGAGCTTGCAGTGAGCTGAGATGGTGCCACTGCACTCCAGCCTGGTGATAGAGTGAGACTCCGTCTCAAGAAAAAAGAAAAAGAAAAGAAAAGCAATTCTGGAGCTGCTAGAGACCAGACAAAACATGGGCCATGGGGTAAGTAAATTCTTCTTCTGAAGAAGGAAAATAAATGGCAACTCCTTGAGGAGTGAAGTCAGCAGAATAACAAGATCTTCCTTCATTTCCTCAGTCCTAGTTGTCCACCCATGCCCAAAGGCTTCAGCTGTCTAATCTGAGTGAGCAGAAAAATTTAGCTTAAATTGTGTAACTCTGTAGACCGTGTCAGGTGATGCTAGCAATAATAAATCATGTCATTTGAAAACTCTCTACGGCACATTATCTCATTTAATGCTCACAATCACCTTACAAGTTTGATTCTCAATCCTAGCTGCCCCTCAGAATCACCTGTAGAGATTTAGAAAAATCGATGCTTAGGCCCCACCTCAGGTCTAATGCAGAACAAAAGACGTAAACCAGAGCAAAGGAACTAGAGCTTAAAAATCACCCAAGGCTGTCTCTGACTCCTCCTGTCTCCCCTCAGCCTCAGGATAACTCCCTCCCTCATGGGTCACAGAGGAATGTCGAGATTGAGTGAACTAATCACAGCCACCCTGGGCTCACCTTTATCCAACCTGCGAGGCCAAGGTGGCAGCCTGATTAGGAGAAGCTCTTGGTCACACCGTGCAGTCCTCGGGATCCTGTGTGCCCACAATCAGTGCCCCAGCCAGCAGGATAGGAGCGTGTCGCAACCTGCACTCTGTTCCTTGTGCCTCCCTCCCCAAGTTCTAGCTCTGAGTTGGGTGAGCATAGAACCAAGCAGATAGAACAACCTTTCACAGTTCGCATGGACTCTTTATGCTATGAATTAAGTCTAGGGGATTGCTCCCAACCTCCCAAACCTAAACACCTTAAAAGCTGAGGCCGTTCCTCATCCCCCTCCAACCCTATGGGCAGAATCTACCCAGGACTGAGGCCCTACCCGTCATCCTGTGAACCCTGGAGAAAAAGTGATGGTTGCCAGATTTACTCCACAGTTCTTTGCTCCCTACCAATCTCTTCCCTTTCCCAAACAATTAGCTTCTTCAGTTAGCATGCTGGGGCAGGTGAAATCTGTTTGGGATCATGAACATAGTTCCTTCTATTTTCCACTTCAGCATCAAGAAGATATACTACCCAAACCTGATTTCATTTGTTCATGCCACAGGCATCTGCCCCTCACTTATATGCAAAACACTGTCAAGTGGTTGACAGGATAAAGTTATACACCACCCCTATTCTCAAGAGACTTTATAGTTGAATAGAGTTAAGAAAAAGTTTTAGAACAAAAATAACTGGCCAGGTGCGGTGGCTCACACCTGTAATCCCAGCACTTTGAGAGGCCAAGGAGGGCAGATCATGAGATCAAGAGATCTAGACCATCCTGGCCAACGTGGTGAAACCCCATCTCTACTAAAAATACAAAAATTAGCCGGGTGTGGTGGCACATGCCTGTAGTCGCAGCTATTTGAGAGGTTGGAGCAAGGGAATCGCTTGAACCAGAGAGTCGGAGGTTGCAATGAGCCAAGATTGCGTCACTGTACTCCAGCCTGGTGACAGAGCAAGACTCCATCTCAAAAAAAAAAAAGAAAGAAAGAAAGAAAAATATCATTGTGAGCAGAGTATAAATGAGGTAAGACCTACAATATGAAACAAATTAAGGACACCTTCAAAAATTAGGCAGGACTTGATTTAAACCTTAACAACAGATGGATGACATTTCAACAAGTGCAGAAGGACGACACCGTTTTAGACACAGAACAGTGTGGACACCATGTTATGAAAGTGGGAAAGTTTGCCAGGTGCGGTGGCTCACACCTGTAATCCCAACACTTTGGGAGGAGGAGGCAGACGTGGGCAGATCACTTGAGGTCAGGAGTTCAAGATCAGCCTGGCCAACATGGCAAAACCCTGCCTCTACCAAAAAAAGTACAAAAATTAGCCAGGTGTGGTGGTGGGCAGCTGTAATCCCGGCTACTGAGGAGGCTGAGGCAGGAAAATCACTTCAACCCAGGAAGCGGAGGTTGCAATGAGCCGAGACAGTGCCACTGCACTCCAACCCGGGTGACAGAGTGAGACACTGTCAAAAGAGACAAAGAGGAGGGAAAAGAGGAGGGAAGGAGGAAGGGAGGGAGGGGAGTAGGAGGGATGGAGGGAGGGAGAGGGAGAGGGAGGGAGAGGGAGAGGGAGAGAGAGAGAGAGAGAAAGAGAAAGAGGAAAAGCTTGGGTGTAGTCAAGGAAGAGCTAAAACCCAATGTGGTTGAAGGACAGCCAATAGAAGGGAAATCATGAGTGACAAATTAGACTATAAAGGCCATTAATATCAGCCCAAGGGATCTGGCCTTAGCTTGGCAGAAAGGGGCACCACTCAAGGCTTTTAAGCAGAGGAGTAACAGGATCAGAGTTTCAAGCAAAGACACACTGCAGAGGCCAGGTAAGGGGCTGTTCTCAAAATCCTACTCACACGTGATAAAGGGCCTGACGCACATGGCAGCCGTCAGAATAGAATGAAGGTGACGGAGGTGGAGGAGCTCCAGACAGGACTAAGTGACATTGTAGTAACTCTACAGCCTTGTTCCCTCAGATTTCTCCATGCAGAGATGATCTCAGACAGAACAGCTGTGACAACACAGATGTCCCAAACACTTCTTTACACTCACCATGACAAGTGTCCAGGAGGAACAACAGGTGTGCAGCACCCAGTCAGTGTCAGGGCCCACAGGCTCCTGCCACTCTTCCTAATGACGGCTTACTCCCCTGGCATGTAGTTTTTTTATTCTGGTTTTGCTGTCATGAAAGCTCCCCTGTCACAGAGTGGCAAATGCACAGTTAAGTCTTCAGAGGCTACAGCTCAATTTGAACACAACTGTGCTTTGGGCTCCTCCTAGTCCAGGTGTTGCAAGGACGCTGTAGTTCTGTAGCCACTCACTTATTCTGCCTGCTTCTCCACAAGGGCCAGCTGTATACTTTCCCTGAACTGATGACCCTGGCTCAGTATTTTCTACTAAGCAGCCTGGATAGCTTTCCTACTTCAAACCTTGAACTCCCCTCTTCTATTACAGACTGATTTTTGCCCCCAACTTCCAATTCATACATTGAAGCCCTAATCCCCAATGTGACTGTACTTGGAGACAGGAACTTTAAAGAAGTAACTAAGGTTAAATGAGGTCATGAGGGTGGGACCCTAATTCAACAGAACTGACGCCCTTACGAAAAGAGGAAAAGACATCAGAGATGCACTTGCACAGAAAATAAAGCCATGTGAGGACACAGGGAGAAGACAGGAGAGGGGCTTCCAAGGACACAAACCTGTTGACACCTTGGACTTCCAGCCTCTAGAACCGTGAGAAAATAAATGTTACTTAAGCCACACCTTCGGTGGTCTTCTATTACAGCAGCTCTAGCACCTTCTGAGGAATACTGCCTACCCAGGCTGTGTGTTGGAAAGGGAATGTGTCAAAGGAAACTGAATTCATGCTTTGGTGACTGGCAGAAATGTGATGCCATTAAAAGATGGTGTAGGCATGAGGAATGAGATGGCAACGTCAGTTTGAGGTAGGTTTCAATTAGAGGACTTGACAGAACATCACCTAGAGCTCAGGAGCTGCTGGACTAGAGTCCGGGTTTGGGACCATCTGCACAGCAGCACTACATGAAGCCCATCAATGAGAATACAAAAGGAGGGGGGCCAAGGATAAAGCCTTGTGCAATACCTATATCTAAGTGATAGGAAGATGAAACAAAAAGGCCGACGCGGTGGCTCACACCTGTAATCCCAGTACTTTGGGAGGCCGAGGTGGGTGGATCATTTGAGGTCAGGAGTTCAAGACCAGCCTGGCCAACTGCTGAAGCCCTGTCTCTACTAAAAATACAAGAATTAGCTGGGTATGGAGGCACACACCTGTAAGCCCAGCTACTTGGGAGGCTGAGGCAGGAGAATCACTTGAACCCGGGAGGCAGTGGTTGCAGTAAGCTGAGATCACACCACTGCACTCCAATCTGGGCAACAGAGTGAGACCCTATCCCAAAAAAACTAAAAAGACAGAAAGAGAGAGAGAGAGCGAGCAAAAAGGAATAATCAGAAATCAAAATGCCAAAATTTCAGTGTCATCAAAACTAAAAGAAGAATTTTAAGATGGGATAGTTAACAATGCCAAATAATGCTAAGAGGTAGAGAGAATGAAAACAGAAAATGCCACTGACATTCAGAAAATGGAAGTCTGGGCCTGATAAGACACTAAGAAGCAAGTGGATACCAAGTAACAGAGGCAACAAATATTGATACATTTGGGAAGAGATAAATGAGAGAGTTGGAGTAGCAGCTGGAGGGAAAAGCAGGATTGATGGATGCTTTATTTATTTATTTTTATTTTATTTTATTTTTTGAGACAGAGTCTCGCTCTGTCAGCAAGGCTGGAGTACAGTGGTACGATCTCAGTTCACTGCAACCTCTGCCTCCCAGATTCAAGCGATTCTCCTGCTCAGCCTCCTGAGTAGTTGGGATTACAGGTGCGTGCCAACATGCCCAGCTTTTTTTTTTTTTTTTTTTTTTTTTTTTAGTAGAGACGGGGTTTCACCATGTTGGTCAGGCTGGTCTCAAACTCTTGACCTCATGATCCACCCGCCTCAGCCTCCCAAAGTGCTGGGATTACAGGCATGAGCCACTGCGCTCGGCCTGGATGTTTTTATTTTTAACATTAAGGAAATGATCGGCATGTTTCTATATCAAGAGATGATATGGAGAACATGGAAACTGGGATTAGCCTTGATGATCCTTGATGATCTTCTCTGGGGGCAGGAGAGAAGTAGAAAAAAATGGGATAAAGAAGAAAACAAGGTCACTTACCTCAGCATCAATCTCTCCTATGAAATAGTTGACAAAAATCAGGAACTTGGAGAATATGGAGCAAAAGTACCACAGAAAAACAGTCTCTAGGGTCAAACAGGTAAATCAGTGAAGGTGGCCAGGAGGGGACGGAGGAACAGCTGCCGCTCTTCATGAGAAGACAACTGCATGCGGAAGAGGAGGCCAGCATGCCAAGAGACTCTGGAAATCTAGATTTACATAAAATGTCCCCATTAAAAAAAAAACTGACAGCTCTTTCAAACTTAAAAGAAATTCTATGTAAACCAAAAAAGAATGGAGCCCCCGAGCTGGTGGTGAACTAAGGCAGTGAACTAATGGCCACAGCATTAGTTCACTACAAAGAGTCAATGAATTGAATTAAAATGTCTAAGAAAAAACTTAGGTTAAAAAAATATATATATAATAAACTTGTAGCAGCAAGTTTATTTTTTCTCACAGTAATATACATCAAGAATAGAAAAGGAAAGTGGTAACTTTTACCCTAAATTGGGGCTTAACATGTTTTTAAAACATAAGAGTAGGCTGGGTGCAGTGGCTCACGCCCATAATCCCAGCACTTTGGGAGTCCGAGACGGGTGAATTACTTAAGGTCAGGAGTTCGAGACCAGCCTGGCCAATGTGGTGAAACCTCGTCTCTACTAAAAATACAAAAAAAAAAAAAAAAAGCCAGGTGTGATGACAGGCACCTATAATCCCAGCTACTCTGGAGGCTGAGGCAGGAGAATTGCTTGAACCCGGGAGGCGGAGGTTATGGTGAGCTGAGATTGCACCACTGCACTCCAGCCTGGGTGACAGAATGAGACTATGCCTCAAAAAATAAAAACTAAAGGCCAGGGGCAGTGGCTCATGCCTGTAATCCCAGCACTTTGGGAGGCCAAGGCAGGCAGATCATCTGAAGTCAGGAGTTTGAGACCAGCCTGGCCAACTTGGCAAAACACCGTCTCTATTAAAAATACAAAATTTAGCCAGGCATGGTAGTGGGCATCTGTAATCTCAGCTACTCAGGAGTCTGAGACAGGAGAATCACTTGAACCTGGAGGCAGAGGTTGCAGTGAGCCAAGATCGCGACATTACACTCCAGCCTGGGCAACAAGTGAAACTCTATCTCAATTTAAAAAAATAAAATAAAATAAATAAGTAAATTAGCTGGGCATGGTAGTGCATGCCTGTAATCGCAGCTACTCAGGAGGCTGAGGCACAGGAATCGCTTGAACCCGGGAGATGGAGGTTATAGTGAGCCGAGATTGCACCACTCACTCCAGCCTGGGCAACAGAGCAAGACTCCATCTCAAACAAACCCATAAGTGTAGGATGTGAGGATTTCTAGATTTACAAGGAGCACAGAGCTGGAATGAAGGGGGCTGTCACCAGCGATGGCCAGATGCAATGAACTACCATCAGGAAAGAAAGAGCCCAGGTACTGTCATCTCTGCTCATATTCCAAGGTCTGGGACTTAGAAGTGGCAGGATTATTCCATAAATATAATCATCTACACCCGAACCCACCATCACCTTATCTAATAGTAATCAGGAATCAATTATGCAGTCAGTATCACACCATGAAGAAAACAGAGCCTCTCCCCACAAGGCACTTATGTAACCAACACGCAATCCATGAAAACACTAAACCCTAAAACCTTAGCAGGGGCCAGGCACGGTGGCTCATGCCTGTAATTCCAGCACTTTGGGAGGCCGAGGCAGGTGGATCACCTGAGGTCAGGAGTTCGAGACCAGCCTGGCCAATATGGTGAAACCCCGTCTATACTAAAAGTACAAAAATTAGCTGGACATGGTGGCATGCGCCTGTGGTCCCAGCTACTCAGGAGGCTGAGACAGGAGAATTGCTTGAACCCAGGAGGTGAAAGTTGCAGTGAGCCAAGATTGTGCCACTGCACTCCAGACTGGGCAACAGAGCAAGACTCCATCTCAAAAAAAAAAAAAAAACCACTTAGCAGGACTGCTGGTGAGGAATGTTTAACCCTAGTTACTTTGACTGTGGAAGGGTATCTGATTGTATAATCTAGTGTGAAACCATAGAGTAAGTTATTTCTGTTTCATTGAGGGATAAGGAAAAGAAACGGCAGGGTCTCTCTGGCAACATTCAACCTAGACATTATTTGCTTTCCACTGAACTCCACCCTTGCCTATAAAACATTCTGAACTTCAGCAAGAAAAAAGCAGCATTCTCAGGACGCTTGACCACAGTGTGCACTTTGAGGAATGCTGTTCTTGCAGCACTTGTGTGCATCTGTGTAACAAAAAAGAAGAAAACAAACCCACTAGACTTTTGTTAGGAAAATACAGTTGGTGGAGACTGTGCGATGTTAAGTCAGCAACTATAGACAGGCTGAGAATTCCTTACAGCCATCAGCCCTGACTCCAAGACTTCATGCCTCACACCAGCCATGGCTGGCCTCCTTCAGAGTCTGCCACAGAGCCTTGGCACATGCCGTTCCTTCCAACAGCATAAGGAAAATATCCTGCTGTATCTGAGCTGGTACTGACTGATGTCTGTAGCAAGGAAGAGATAAAGACAACTCAATTTCACCCTTCTTCAAATGTATTTTACCTAGAACAGATCGTATATTTTTATGCAGATCATATTTAAGGCTGCCTGGATTTCTCCTTTGAAAAGCAAGGCATATGGAAATTCAAATACTCAAGTGTATTTACTTCAAATAATTAATATCAAAAATAGAAGGAGAAGCAGGGCTCTAAGATATGTATTTGCTTAGTGTACTTTCCCATTGTGATAGTTACTGGTCTTAGCCAGAGAGAAATTTCAAATGTGAGAAATCAATGAAATCTATTCCACTGAGAATTATCTGGAGAAGAGTGATCACAGACCCACTGAGTAGTTTTTATTTCTCATTTATGATCAAGAATGGAATCTACTTATCTCAAAGTTCATTTGGCCTGCTGATACCCAGGGACTTCCCTACCCCCAGCCACCATAAACAATACTTTGTCCTATATGGCAAGACCCTGGGCTGGAGTTCAAGGATTTCGCAGTTGGATTGCTTATCTAAGAGTTCTGTGAGTTGGGAGAGGGATGGAGCCAATATTGTGTGGAAACAGAGGCACCCACAGAGAGAGGACATCCTCACGCTGCTGATAGAACTAGTACCTGAAAATAGCTCAACCATCCTGAGGGTCAGCTGAGACAAGGTTTTCCCCAAATCGACATTTTGTGTTACATGACTTTTTGAACTTGCATTTCTACCCCCCTCACTTTTTTTGGTATATCTAAACTACTACAAGAGTCCCGCCTCAAGACAAACTTTCTGACCCTGGTTTTATGATACTATATTCTTAAAAAAAAAAAAAAAAATCACTCAAGAAAAAGAAATTCAAGCTTCTTGCTCAGGCACTGAGGCTCAGCATAATCCAGCCCTACCTCAGGCCCCCAGCTCCTCAGCAAGCCCCAAATGGTCTATGCACGGTCACCCACACGAGCCTGCCCTTTGCTCATGCCCCATGCTCTGCCTGGAATCCCTTCCCCACTTCTGACTACTTATTCACAGTAAGTGCTAAGTAAACATTTTTTCCAAGTGAACAAATTTAAGACCTACCATTTTCAAGGCTCAGTTCAAATTTTAGATTATATACGAACCCTTCCATGACCACCACAGTCTGAAGGTCTCATTTCATCTTCTGAATTTCAGTTATTGCTCATATACTTAACAAGTTCTATGTAATACCTGCTGCGAGGCAGGTATCAGGGTTCAACCCAGAATAGCTACCATCCTGCCCTGAAAGAGCCCGGAGTCCAGTGGGGAGAGCTATGAAGCATAACTGCTGAACAACGGTGTGGGTGCTGGAATATTTAAATACAAAGCCTTTCTTATTGTTTTATGTATTTATTGAGCTCCTACTAGGATTAGCCTAGGTACTTTTTGTGGGTTCTGATTCAATCCTGATGGGCCATTTTACAAGGAGAAAGAAAAGAGACTCTGAAAAGTTAACTTGGTTTTCCCTGGCTATTTGGATAAGCAGAGTCTGGATTCAAACCCAGTTGAGTCTGGACTCCTTTCACCATCTACCCTGCCTCCCAAGCCTGAGGTGTAGAATGTATTCTGGAAATACGTGTAGTCAGACTGGGAAGAGGAAGCCATCCCAGGCAGAAGGAACAGCACGAGATGCATTCCCAGAATGGCAAATGGTTCAGGAAGGTCAGAGCACAGTTACATGTTGAAAACAAGAAGTAGGTTAGACTGTGAAGCACCCCGGACTCAATCCAGTAGACTATAGAGGAGCTTCAGGGTCCATGTCGTGTGTCCGCAGCAAGATAAGCTTTATATGTGTGTGTGTGTGTGTGTGTGTGTGTGTGTGTGTGTGTGTGGGCGGCTGGGGAATGGAATCTCGCTCTTGTGGCCCAGGCTAGAGTGCAGTGGTGCGATCTCGGCTCACTGCAACCTGCGCCTCCTGGATTCAAGCAATTCTCCTGCCTCAGCCTCCTGAGAAGCTGGGATTGCAGATGCCCGCCACCACGCCCGGCTACTTTTTGTATTTTTATTAAAGACAGGGTTTTGCCATGTTGGCCAGGCTGGTCTCAAACTCCTGACCTCAAGTGATCCACCCTCCTCAGCCTCCCAAAGTGCTGGGATTACAGGCGTGAGCCATCGTGCCCAGCCAAGATAAGCTTTCTTAAGAGCAGGCACCACAGCCCCTTCCTGTATTTTCACACCATCAAGTTTGTATTCAATACAACTGGTGGAAAGCCACAGGCTTTTCTGGATCATTTAGTTTCATGTCCCCAGTGGGATCCCGTAGTTCTATGTAGCTTTATGAATGCCAACTATCTGTGCCTCCAACAAGGCTTGGCAACTCAGAAACCAGTGATCACCTCAGACCAACAGCAGACCTCCTCTAGTTGCCGCTAAGTGGGCTAGGGCTATCTTTTCTACTTATCAAAACTCCTGCCATTCCCTGGATTCCTTCATTTCCGGGTGTCATGTAATAGCAAAGCTGTCTGAAGATTATCTCAATAGCACTTAAGATGTGCTAGGCACTATGTGCATTCATTTAACCCTTGTAACTTCTGGAACTAGATTCTAATATGCCCATTTGACTGATGAGGAAATAGAAGCTTAGAGAGTAAAAGTCAGTCTGATCTGGAGTGCAGGTTTCCAATCCCAGTGCTCATTTTCTTAATCACTTAGCCATGATACCCACCAGGCAAAGAGATTAAGGAAATCTGGGCAGTCCCTCATGAAGGACCAAAGAAAGAAGTTGCTGAGATCTTGAGGAAAACATGTCTAGCTCCAGCTTGCCTCTCTCATCGCATCCCTATGCAACGAATGCAAGAATCATTTCACTAAGATGTGACCAGAAAAACCCATTCCCACATTATTAGACCCTGGACTTCAGACGCCCTGAGAGAGTATTGGAGTCCTTCAACCTCCTTTCCTGAGGAACACCTTATCAAAGTCATCACCATCTGCATCTATTTTTCCAGCTCCTTCCCTGCCACACCAATTCCATTTATGCAAATGTGTTTGTGCCAGGTAGTGCTCAAGGGGCTGGTAATACAGCAAGTAACACAAATGATAAGATCCCTGCAGTCTTGAAGCTTAACATTGGCAAAGGTGACAAGTAAAAGAGATGATTTTTTTTTTTTCTCGAGATGGAGTCTCACTCTGTCACCCAGGCTGGGGTGCAATGTCACAATCTTGGCTCACTGCAACCTCCACCTCCCAGGTTTAAGCAATTCTCCTGCCTCAGCCTCCCAAGTAGTTGGGACTACAGACGTGCGGCACCATGCCCGGCTAATTTTTGTATTTTTAGTAGAGATGGGGTTTCACCATGTTGGCCAGGCTGGTCTCGAACTCCTGACCTCAGATGATCCACCTGCCTCGGCCTCCCAAAGTGCTGGGATTACAGACATGAGCCACCGCACCTGGCCAAAATGAGATGATTTCTGATGGTACATGCTATGAATGATAGAGATACTGGTGGCGTGGAGATGGGAGGCTGTTTTAGAAAGTCCTTCCTGGGAGGTGACATTTGAATTCATACCCAAATGACAAGGAGCTACCCTTCAAGGCTCCAGGATCTACCTTATACTTGGCCAACTGAAAAAGACATTAATGATGATCTGGTCTCAACTTCTTATTTGTCAGTGAGCAAACAGAGGCTCAATGAGATTAAAAGACTAGGACAAGGTTTCCCAACTGACTAAAATTTGTTTCTTCTTACTATTCTATAGAGACTTTCAATATACACATTTGAAATCTAGGCACCTTAAGTTGTGTTTTTAACACATTCATTTTTTTTTTGTTTTTGAGACAGGGTCTCACTCTGTCACCCAGGTTGGAGTGCAGTGGTGCAATCATGGCTCACTGTAGCCTCGACCTCCTGGGCTCAAGCAACCCTTCCATTTCAGCCTCCCAAGTAGCTGACACCACAGACACGTGCCACCATGCAGGATTAATTATTATTTTTTGTAGAGATGGGGTCTCACTTCATTGCCGAGGCTGGTCTGGAACTCCTGGCCTCAAGTGATCCTCCCGCTTGGGCCTCCCAAAGTGCTGGGATTACAGGCATGAGCCACCATTACCTGACCACACATTTGTACTTATAATTTTATTTTCAGTACACTCTTGGGGAAAAAATGACAGGCCTTCACTTGATCGATAATGAAATCGAGCCTCCAGTTGGCTGAGTAGTTTGTCTAATGGCCTGTCACTAGCAACTGAATGAAAACTCTGATGATTTGTATTCTAGTCCTATGTTCTTTCACCTGGGTGAGAAGTAGCTGCCTAGTCAGTGGTCTGTGAATATAAGACATCATTACCAGCAACTTCACACCCTATGGTGCAAAGAACATACAAAAGTCAAAGATAAGCACAAATTACTATCGTAACACAGAAATTCAAAGACCCTGAGTAATTTGCTGCAGACTTCAGATGACTGGACAATCATGGCCTGAGGCAGTCCCCGCTATCCCCTCTTGCCCTCTGGGTACAAGACTGAAAGCTGCCCTGGTGCCACATTGCAGAGATTTTAGTAAATAAAGAAGAATGTGTTTCTCAGAGCCAACCCCCAAATCTTCATAGCTGGATCCAACCCAGACCGGGAGTCTTCATAGCGAGTGAACCCTTAGGTGAGTGTCATATTTAAGTCTCATGACTCTTCTGCTTAAGAAATAAACTACTAGTGGTTCCCAAACCTACCTGCACTGATCAGAATGATCTGGGAGAGTTTTCAAATAAAGATCTTTCGATTCACACAAGACCTGGAGACTTAGAAATGCCAAAGGTGAGAGCCTGGGGAATGTAGGCTTTAACATTCAGCCAGCCTGGAAATTCACTGGTTTTTCTCATGTCTTAGTGCTGCAGTGTGATACAGAGAGGAAAGACGCCTGCTTTTATTATCAAGTGGGCAAGCTAAGTTAGGCTGCATCCTTTAAGGGCTGCTTCCAGAAGAGTCTTCTCTGCTACCCAAGGCCCCTGTACCAGTAGGAAGGTCCTGGGCGTATCCGCCTGGTTACCTGTGAAGTCTGTTGTCTCATTCCCTTTGGCTGCACATCAAACCCCCACAAGACCCAGGGAAAGCTTTTTCTGAGATCGGCTTGCCAATTTCTTTGTGAAGCAGACCCCAGCCTGCAAGGGTGAGGCGCCTCTCCAGCAGAAAGAATCTCAAAGTGTGGATCATCCCTCACCCGCAACCACCGCCAAAGGGGCCTGGCTCCCTCCCCATGGGATTCTTCTCCGCCCTAGACAGCCAGCTACTGGCTTGGAAAAAGAGAAAGAGAAAAGGAAAAGAAAGAAGGTAATTCAGGCCTCAGTGGCCAGCGCCCTCAAGGACACGAGCAGTTCTTACCTGGAGATGGAAGAGGAGCCGCTCTGTTCGTTCGCTCAGGAATTCTGTCTCTGCAGGTGAGCACTAGGCTTGCAACTCGCTGGACTTTGAACAAAGGTTGATTTAAAAGCTAATGTATTTAACAGGGACATGTGGTCTGAATTCAAGTGACCTCTGTCCTGCTTCCTGCCAGCTGGCTGGGCCCTGAGCTAGAAAACCTGACAAACCTCAGCAAACCAAATGCTCTGGCCCACCTGCCTGGCCCTGCGGGGAGGCTGCTGCTCGCCAGACACTCCCAGAGAACGAGGAGGAGAGAGGGGGCGAAGGACAGCCAGAGAGGAGGTGCCTCCGCTTTCCTTGGTACTCTCCCTTTGGCAGATGCCTTGGTCACACCCAACCAACCCCCAATCCTGTTAGGGTCCTCCAGTCCCCCATCCCGGGGTCAGGGCCGAGACTCATACAGGAGCATCCTCAATCACTGAGGCCTCCTCAAGGAGCAGTAGCCTGTAACACTCCCACCCAGGAGGCCAGTAAGCCCCAGGAAATGGGGCCAAGCGTTCAGGGCACCCATCCTGCTTCCCTCCACCCTGGATTCTCACTTGTGTGCTCCCTAGGAGTTTAGCAAGCAAAGCCCTTGCTCTTATGTCCCAGGTTTCCTTCTTCTTATCCACTCTCTCCCCTCTCTTTTTTTCTTCTCTTTCTCACCTGACGGTGCTCTTTCTGTTCTCCAGCCTAGCGATAATTGTCTTCGCTTCCCACACTCAGAGTCTCTCAGGCAAGCCCAGCAGGGTAGGTGGAAGGCATTTTTACAAACCCCTCTATCCTGCTGCCTTGCTGCCCAAGAAGTAGGCTGGTGCCGGTGTGCTCAGCCCCCAGCCCTAGCCGCGATCAGCAGCTGATTCCTATCAGCAGCACCCACAGACAGTTCTAGCACTGGCCTTCTCACTGACCTGGATCCTCAGCCCACACTGCAAATCAGGGCAAGAGATTGCTCCCGGCACTCAGGCAAAGCAAACCACAGGCCGAGGACTGCGTGACCTCACCCCTCTTCCACCCACACTGCAAAGGCCATTTGTCTTTGCTGGGCCTTGGCTTGGCCCCCAACAAAGACATGACCTGAGCCAGTGGATAAACGGTTTAAAATGACAAACACTGAGCGGCTTCCTCATACCAGCTTATCTTCCTCCACCTCGGGGATAAGCCCTCTTGGCCTCCTCTATATCTTTCAAAGCAGAAGGCAGAATGGGAAAATCTGGATTTTAGGATCAGAACACCTGAGTTCACTGTAATCCCAGCACTTTGTGAGGTCGAAGCGGGCAGATTGCCTGAGCTCAAGAGTTCAAGACCAGCCCGGGCCACATGGTGAAACCCCATCTCTACAAAAGTTAAAAAAAAAAAGCCAGGCATTGTGGTACATGCCTGTAGTCCCAGCTACTCTGGAGGCTGAAGTGGGAGGATCACTTGATTGAGAGGCAGAGGTACAGTGAGCGGTGATCATGCCACTGCACTCTAGCCTCAATGACAGAGGGAGACCCTGTCTCAAAAAAAAAAAAAAAGAAAGAAAGAAAGAACACCTGAGTTCAATTCTGACGCCACCGTTTCCCAGGTGTTTGATCCAAAGTAATTCAGTTTTAGCTCTCTGGGCCTCACTTACCTTCATCACATATAAATAGCTGTTATTGTATGGTTTTTAAAAAATAGTGGGTTTTGTTTTGTTTTGTTTTTTGTGTTTTTTGAGATGGAGTCTCACTCTGTTGCCCAGGCTGAAATGCAGTGGTGCAATCTCGGCTCACTGCAACATCCGCTTCCTGAGTTCAAGTGATTCTCCTGCCTCCGCCTCCCGAGTAGCTGGGATTACGAGAGCCCACCACCATGCCTGACTAATATTTTTGTATTTTTAGTACAGACAGGGTTTCACCATGTTGGCCAGGCTGGTCTTGAACTCCTGACCTCAAGTGATCCACCCGCCTTGGCCTCCCAAAGTGCTGGGATTACAGGCCTGGTGTATTCCTTTTGTATCTGGTTTATTTCATTCAATGTGATGTTTGTGAGGTTCACTCATGTTGCTGTGAGTAGCCGTAGTTCATTTGTTTTCATACTAGGATTGCATTTACATAATGTCCAAATATAGGGCAGAACTTTGGGGGATTCCCGGTTAGGTGGTAACACATGACCGCAACTTCTGGTATACTGGCAAGATTCTAATTCTTGAGCTAAGTGAAGGTTACACAGGTGTTTAAGATTAATTATTGAGCTATGCATTTTTGTTTCATGCACTAATTCTGTATAAATAATAATTAAATTATATTGAAATTTTAAACATTACAATATGTGTATAGCATACTGGAGTAAGAAGAAGCTCTTCAAGGCTAGAAGTGACCTGCCTGAGGATTTCAGCTGTGCTCAGCTCTGCATGATCTATTCAAAAGTGGAAGGGATCAGTATCGTGGCATGCCAATAACCTACATGTGGCACACCTGAGCAATCTGGTCAGGAAGCTTTGATCTCTCCACTTCAATTTTTAAAAATTGGCTGGGCACAGTGGCTCATGCCTATAATCTCAGCACTTTGGGAGGTTGAGGTGGAGGAATGCTTGAGTCCAGGAGTTTGAGACCAGCCTGGGCAACATGGTGAAACCCCATCTCTACAGAAAATACAAAAATTAGCTGGGTGTGGTGGTGCACACCTATAGTCCCAGCTACTCAGGAGACTGAGGCAGGAGGATTGATTGAGCCTGCGAGGTCAAGGCTGTAGTGAGCCACGATCATGCCACTGGATGCCAGCCTGGACTACAGAGCGAGACCCTGTCTCAAAAAAAAAAAAAAATTAAATTGTGGTAAAATATTCATAACAAAAAAAATTACCATTGTAATCATTTTGAGTATACAATTCAGTGGCATTAAGTACTTTCACACTGTTGGGCAACCATCACCACCATCCATCTCCAGAACTTTTTTATCTTCCCACAGTGAAACTGTGTAGCCATTGAACATGATTTTCTATTCCCTCCTCCCCAGCCCCTGGCAACCACCTTTCTACTTTGTTTCTACAAATTTGACTACTCTAAGCACCTTCTATGTGTGGAATAGTATACTATTTGTTCTTTTGTGACTGGCTTATTTCACTTAGCAAATGTCTTCAAAGTTCATTCATGTTGTAGCACATGTCAGAATTGCCTTCCTTTTGAAGGGTGAATAATATTCCACTGTGTACATACACCACATTTTATTTATTCATCCATCACGGAATGAATTGCTACCACCTTTAGGCTGTAGTCAATCATACTGCTGTGAAAATGGATGTGCAAATATTTGTTCAAGTCCCCGTTTTCAAATCTTTTGGGTATTTGCCCAGAAATGGAATTGCTGGATCATACGTTTAATTTCTTCAGGAACTGCCATACTGTTTTCCATGGTGTCTGCACCATTTTACCTTCCCACCAGCAACATAGAAAGGTTCCAATTTCGCCATATTCCCACGAACACTTGTTATTTTCTGTTTTTTGTTGGTTGGTTTGTTTGTTTTTTAAATGATGGCCATTTTAATGGGTTTGAGGTGACATCTCATTGTGGTTTTGATTTGCATTTCCTTAATGATTCATGATGTTGAGCATCTTTTCATGTGCTTACTGGCCATTTGTATCTTCTTTAGATAAATGTCTATTCAATTTGCCCATTTTAAAAATCAAGTTGTTTTTGTTGTTATTGAATTGTATCATCTCAATTTTTCTTTATTATAAAACAAAGACTCAGAGAGGTGAAGTGACTTAGCCAAAGTCACCTCAGGCAGAAACATGGCTAAAAACACTGCTCTTGCTTTCATGGCCAATGCCCTTTCTACTATACCAGTCTGCCTGGTTTAATGGGTATCCTCACATTTTTCTCCAACTTCAGGTCTGATTGTCCCAGTACGCATGTCCTACTACCCTGTCTTTTTAGTAGCTCATTAACTTTGAGCCTGGAATTTTAAGCTCCAGTGGTTTTCTCTCCCTGTCTAGAGTCAGTATTTATGACAGGCTCCCTTTCCACTCTCTCTGTTACTCTGGCCTCATCCCACCTTAAGTGGCAGCCTGTGTACTCTGCATACCTTTGGAGGAATTTATTAGGCCAGGGTCCAGATGCAAGACTGAGATAAATGTTTTACAGCAGTGTGGGTGACAAGCTGGAGACGCGGCAATGCCACTTGGCTGCAGCACACACTGGCCCCACATGACTGCTGACTGGAGCTTTCTAGTTCTTTTCAGTAACCAGGTGTCAGGACAGGGGAGGCCTGAGGATCCTTGGAGAGCTGTGAATTATTAACACTTGCAAGCTGGCTGCCAAGGATATCCGAGTAGTAATTCACTTGCTCCTCCTTTTCCCAGATGAGGGGTCAGAATACACCACCCTTTTCCACCACAAGAAAAAGGCACAGAACAAGAACATGCCATGTTCTGGGTTCCTGCATGTAGCAAGGTCTGGTCTTGGCACTCTTGGAGTATTGGTTAAAAGGATATTTGGTTGCCCCTTTGTAAGAGATACAGAAACAATCAGTGGTCCTTGGGCAGTTTGGATTCTGCCTTAAAAAGCCAGACCCTCAAGGGCCCCCAACGGTCCAGAATGGGGAACAGGAGAAGAGCAAGAAAAGTGTCAGGGATCTCAAAGCCACAGCCTCAGCCCGACCTCATCCCTCTGGGGACCATCCCATCCAGAGGTAAAGGGTCAGTGAGAAAGAAGCAGGAAGCATGAACAGCCTAGTGACCCAAGTCTGTAGCTTGATTTAAAAGACATCCCTCGGCCGGGCACGGTGGCTCACACCTGTAATCCCAGCACTTTGGGAGGCTGAGGCGGGTGAATCACCTGAGGTCGGGAGTTCGAGATCAGCCTGGCCAACATGGAAAAACCCCGTCTCTACTAAAAATATAAAATTAGCCGGGCGTGGCAGCGCATGCCTGTAATCCCAACTACTAGGGAGGCTGAGGCAGAAGAATCGTTTGAACCCAGGAGGCAGAGGTTGCAGTGAGCCGAGATCGCACCACTGCATTCCATCCTGGGCAACAAAGCGAGACTCCGTCTCAAAAAAAAAAAAAGACATCCTTGCCAGGCGCAGTGGCTCACGCCTCTAATCCCCACATTTTCGGAGGCCAAGGTAGGTAGATCACCTGAGGTCAGGAGATCGAGACCAACCTGGCCAAAATGGCAAAACCCTGTCTCTGCTAAAAATACAAAAAAAAAAAAAAAAAAAAAAAATCATCCAGTCGTGGTGGCAGGTGCCTGTAATCCTAGCTACTTGGGAGGCTGAGGCAGAAGAATTGCTTGAACCTGGGAGGTGGAGGTTGCAATAAGCTGAGATCGTGCCATTGCACTCCAGCCTGGGCAAGAGACCAAGACTCTGTCTCAGAAAAAAAAAGACATTGCACCTCAAAGTATTGCTTCTCCCAGAATGGTTCCAGTGCCCCCTGACATTCTAGCTTGGAGAGCAAACTAATTGTGCCCATCCTGTTTTCTCTGTTGCTTAGAATTCTTTTTTTTTTTTTTTTTTTTTTTTTTTTTTTGAGACGGAGTCTCGCTCTGTCACCCAGGCTGGAGTGCAGTGGCCGGATCTCAGCTCACTGCAAGCTCCGCCTCCTGGGTTCACGCCATTCTCCAGCCTCAGCCTCCTGAGTAGCTGGGACTACAGGCGCCCACCGCCTCGCCCGGCTAGTTTTTTGTATTTCTTAATAGAGACGGGGTTTCACCGTGTTAGCCAGGATGGTCTCGATCTCCTGACCTCGTGATCCGCCCGTCTCGGCCTCCCAAAGTGCTGGGATTACAGGCTTGAGCCAGCTTAGAATTCTTGACAGGATGCCGGGCGCGGTGGCTCACACCTGTAATCCCTGCACTTTGGGAGACCGAGGCAGTTGGATCACTTGAGATCAGAAGTTCAAGACCAGCCTGGCCAACATGGTGAAACCCCGTCTCTACTAAAAATACAAAAAATGAGCTGGGCGTGGTGGTGGGCACCTGTAGTCCCAGCTACTCGGGAGGCTGAGGCAGGAGAATCACTTGAACCCAGGAGGTGGAAGTTGCAGCGAGCCGAGGTTGCGCCACTGTACTCCAGCCTGGGCAACAGAGTGAAAGAGCGAAACTCTGTTTCAAAAAAAAAAAAGAATTCTTGCCAAGGAAAAAGCAATGCTTGTCTTGTTTTTTGGAAATGTAGTCTCGCTCTGTCAGCCAGGCTGGAGTGCAGTGGCACAATCTCAGCTCACTGCAACCTCTGCCTCCTGGGTTCAAGTGATCCTCCTGCCTCAGCCTCCCAACCGGGATTCCAAGTGTGCTCTACCACGTCTAGCTAATTTTTGTATTTTCAGTAGAGACAGGATTTCACTATGTTAGCCAGGCTGAATTTGAACTCCTGACCTCAAGTGATCCACCCATCTCAACCTCCCAGAGTACTGGAATTGCAGGCATGAGCCACCATACCTAACCAATGCTTGTCTTTATTATCCACTGAAGAAAGTACATTTCCTCCTCCGAAGCCCAAGTCAGCATGAGGATGGCCCCATCCGGTTTGCCTTAGGGTAGAGTGCAGCCTCTGTGCCTCCAGACAACTGTAGACGTGCCTGCAATTCCACTCAGCCGAGTATTTTTTTGCTAAGCACCCTTTGCTAAGTACTACCTATTAATTTCCTCTGGGTCAACTGAAAATACCAGGGAGGGTAAATGTTAAATCCTTGATGGAAGAGTGAGGCATCAAGGCCTGGGACTCTTGGTGCCTGGGGGAAGGTTGAGAAAGAACGGCCATTGCCAAGTGTGGGAGACCAGTTTCCCCAACTTCTTCAGCCAAAGACAGCTTCACAGGTGCCTGTCCGAGGAGCCCTGCACTGGGACTCACATTATGTGGCTTGCAGGCAGCTCTCGGAGATGATGAGCCAAAGAGGACGGGGGACCTGCAGTTGCAGGCCACATCCTGTCACCGTGGCATCCAGCAGGCCGTGGGGCCTGCAATGGGGAGAGTCACATTCCCCTAGGCATTCACACAGCAGAGTGCAGCTTCGTGGGGGTGGGTGAGGGGGAGCCACCCCACGGTACAGACAGAGCCGTGACTGCAGCCGTTTCTGCCGTGAGGCTGGTGTGTCCTGGAGACACTCGGGCTGTCCCTGTGGAAATGGGTGTGCAGAGCCGGTGGCAGTGTTTGAGCCGGAAACCCCACAGGCCTGGTCTCCCTCAGGAGGAGGCCTGGCCGTAAAGGAACTTGGTGTCTTCTCTGACCGGAGAGGGACAAGACAGGCTCTTCAGGACACCAAAGTAATTTGGGCACATTTTTGTGTGCCTTCTGTTTTGAAAGACAGAACTTAAGAGCACCTGGTGAGCCACTCACTACACACCGGAAATTAGAATGGAGGCTGAGAGAGACATTGTCTCCAGGGCCTGCCGTGTCATCTTGATACCCAAACCCCTGAAACTGCCACCTCTGTCCCCACAATAAAACAGCCCTGAGGCCAGGCGCAGTGGGTCATGCCTGTAATCCCAGCACTTTGGGAGGCCAAGGCAGGTGGATCACCTGAGGTCAGGAGTTCAAGACCAGCCTGGCTAACGTGGCAAAATCCTGTCTCTACCAAAAATACAAAAATTAGCTGGGCATGGAGGCGCGTGCCTGTAGTCCCAGCAACTCAGGAGGCAGAGGCAGGAGAATGACTTGAACCCGGGAGGCAGAGCTTGCAGTGAGCTGAGATTGTGCCACTGCCCTCCAGCTTGGGCGACAGAGGGAGACTCCATCTCGAAAAAAAAAAAAAAAAAAGCGAAACAAACAAACAAAAAAAAACAGCCCTGACTCCCTCTCCACATTCTATCATTATTCTATTACCAAGGACTCTGGGCAAAAGGCCAGCAATGACAGTGGCTGGGGCAGGGGCTGAAATGCCTACATAACTTTGCTGTATGTGCCTCTGGCTCTGAGGCTTGGTTTCCTTCCAGAAAACTGTTGGCTGTACTAGGTGTCAGTTCACCCTTCTCTGGGGGAGAGACTGGGCCTTGCACCAGCCCCTGGAGCCTCGAATGTGCTTCCTCACAGCTACTGGGGCAGTAGGCCCTGAACTGGGCCAAAGTCAGAGTTACTCTCCCTCACCCACACTCACCAAACTCACACATGCTAAGCAACAAGGGGCAATGTGACAGGAGAATGAGCTCTACTCTCTACATGCAGGTGTAGCCTCTGGCACCTTCATGGCCTGGAAGTCTAATACAGTCCAGTGAAATGTGGAAATAGCTACAAAGCTAGAGTTACCTTTGGTTGCAGTGAACACACGAGACTTGGACTAAGCCGAGGCAGGTGGCAAGTCTGAGCCATGCACCTGACAAGGGAGACTGACAAACTGGACTCTGTTCAGAGAAGAGTAGAAAGGACAAACAAAATATTGGAACCATGAAAGCATTGAAATAATTATAAGAAATAATTGCAGGAGCTGGGGATATTTAGCCCAGAAAGGAGAAACATTAGAATGATTAACTTTCTTCGGAGATTTGACAGACTCCCGAGTAGAAAGGAAAACTAGGTAATGCTGGCCGGGCGCAGTGGCTCACACCTGTAATCCCAGCACTTCGGGAGGCTGAGGCAGGTGGATCGCCTCAAGTCAGGAGTTTGAGAACAGCCTGACTAATATGGTGAAACCTCTTCTCTACTGAAAAAATACAAAAAAATTAGTCAGATGTGGTGGCGGGTGGCTGCAATCCCAGCTGCTTGGGAGGCTGAGGCCCAAGAATCACTTGAACCCAGGAGATGGAGGTTGCAGTGAGCCAAGATTGTGCCACTGCATTCCAGCCTGAGCAACAGAGGGAGACTGTCTCAAAAAAAAAAAAAAAAAGAAAGAACACTAGGTAATGATACTAGCCCACACCTGAGTACTTAGTATATGCCAAGCACCATGTCAATTGCTTTACACACTTTTCTCATTTACTCTAAACAGCAGTTCTGTGACATTGTTATCCCCATCCCACAGTTGAAGAACATACAGAAAAGGTGAATGACTTATCCAAGGTCACATAGTAAGTGGTGGAGTCAGGATGTAAATCCAGGCGTCTGCCGCATGTGCCTGAGACTTGCCTGCCATCCGTAGACATTTCCCATGTGGGGCCCTCAGCAGACTTCATGGAAAGTTACAGGCAAGCAGGACTGACAGCAGCACAAGGAAGAATTTTACTGGAAGTATTCCACAAGGGATATTGCGTGGATACTTTGGGTGGTGGTGAGCTGCAGAACAGTAGAGCGATTCAAGCAGAGGATGCAAGAGGTATTACCCTGAACGGTTTGCAAGGAGCATTACAGCAGCAGTAGCACCAGGGAACTTGTTAGGAATACAGCTTCTTGGACCACCCCCACCCCTGCCCTGAGACCCTGAATCAGAGACTCTGCAGCTGGGCCCAGCCATCCGAATTGTTCAAAGATGCCCTCCTGGTGATGTTAATACACGCTCAAGTTTGGGAACGACTGGCATGCAAGCGTCTGCACGTTTCCAGGGACTAGAAGACTGCTGCAGTCTTCTGCTTCCAAAACCCCGTAATTCTACAGAAGTCAGATGGAAATACAAATCAACGTCCACTCAGTTTTTCTTTTTCTAAATCGTGTCCAGTTACACAATGTAGCAACTGATAGATTGTTTTCAAGATATTCAAAGGCCCACAGGATACAGATCTGGGAGGCTGTGGATGGCCAGGAGGCAGCCTAGATTTCAGCCACCTCATTGTTTCACTGACTTCCAAGCCAGCCCCACATGTCCCTGCTCCTTGCTGGTTCACACTGTTCCTCTACCCCTGCCTTTTGAAATCCTGCCTTCTTTCAAAGCTCAATTTAAATGTCACATTGTCCACACAGAGTGCCTAACACTGTCTGCGCCCACAGGGCAGTCTCCTTTTCTTCCTCCCAACCTCCCCTGCTTCCTGGCTTCTCTCTCACTTCTGGGGTACTTAGAGCTGTTGGTGCATTCTGTTTCATCTCACAGGGATGCAGGCCTCTCTCAACAGTGTGCTCGCCTTGAGAGCAGGCCCCATTCAGTCATCGACAACCCCACAGGGCCTGGCACACAATAACCTTGTGAGAAGTGACCAAAAGTGACATCTGCAGAAAACTGTGCATGCCACTGATTGCAGGATGGACAGACGCCACACGGCTGGTGAAAAGGAAGTGCGCTGCAATTCACTTTTGAGCCCTGAGGTCTCTGCAGAACTTTGAGGTTTTTTGCAATAACCAGTATGAATACATGTGTGTAAACTAGTACGAAAGGGGCCTCAACCTCACTCACCCACAACCCTGGTTGCCTTGAACTTCTCTTCGTGTTGCTAATAATCACTGTTTGACAGCTCCTCGATGATAAGGAATGCCGAATGCTCTCAGAGCCAACCTTTGGAAGGACCCCATGGACCCAAGGAGGGAGAAGTCTCCAGCTGAGAGAGCAGAGAGGTCATCTGTTTGAACACTCTCATAGCGACAGCAAATAAGGATACTGGGGATAACAGAAACCAGGCCCAGTTTAGCAGTTCATACCTGTGGGACCCGGTTTCCTGTGGGCTGTGGTGGACTGGTCGTGTGACCAGCATGGTGGTGAGACACTCCTCTTCCCAACACGGGTTCCCAACCCCCAGGCTCCCAGAATGGACTCATTCTGCAGTGAAACCTAATACTTTGATGGAGTGAAGAAGTATTTCTTTTTTTCTTTTCCTTTTTTTTTATTTTTAGAGACGCAGTCTCGCTCTGTCACCCACGCTGGAGTGCAGTGGTGCGATCTCGGTTCACTGCAAGCTCTGCCTGCCGGGTTCACGCCGTTTTCCTGCCTCAGCCTCCCAAGTAGCTGTGGACTACAGGCACCCGCCACCACACCCAGATAATTTTTGTATTTTCAGTAGAGACGGGTTTCACTGTGTTAGCCAGGATGGTCTCGATCTCCTGACCTCATGATCTGCCCGCCTCGGCCTCCCAAAGTGCTGGGATTAGAGGTGGGAGCCACCGCACCCAGGTTGGAGTGAAGAAATATTTCTAATATCTGTCTCATCTGACGATGGCTTCAGTGGAGTGATCTGGGAGTTCTCAAACCCCAGAGCACCCTACTGTTTTTAGGACCACAGAGTGCTACAATAACAGGAACAACAAGGAAAAGAGAGGCTCTAGACTAGTCACGAAAACATTTCCCCCACCCTCCCTGCACCCTTGAATTCTTGCTTAGCCTGGCACTGGGTGTCAACCATGACAGGTGTTCCCCCAGAACCATGGCGCTTCCTGGTGTGCTGTGCCCTTTGGCACAGGGCCTGGCCCAGCCTTGTAAGACTTAGAGCCCAATGTTTCTGATTCTCAGACTAATGCTCCTGCCATCTAAGGGCACAACCCTAGAATTTAGGAACAATCGTAATCTCCCAAGCCATCACTGACCAAGGAAGAACAGAACAGAATAGAAATGGATGTGAAGCTGGGCATGGTGGTTCAGGCCTGTCATCCTAGCACTTTGGGAGGCCAAGGCCAGAGGATTGTTTGAGCCCAGGAGTTCAAGAGCAGGCGGGGCAGCATAGGGAGACCTCATCCAAACAAATCTTTTTAAAAATTATCAACCGAGCATGGTGGCTCACGCCTGTAATCCCAGCACTTTGGGAGGCCAAGGCAGGCAGATGGATCACTTGAGGTCAGGAGTTTGAGACCAGCCTGGCCAACATGATGAAACTCTGTCTCTACTAAAAATATAAAAATTAGTCCGGCATGGTGGCAGGTGCTCATAATCCCAGCTACTCGTAAGGTTGAGGCAGGAGCATCACTTGAGCCCAGGAGGCGGAGGTTACAGTGAGCTGAGATCACGCCACTGTACTCCAGCCTGTGTGACACAGCGAGACTCCATCTCTAAATAAATAAATAAATAAATAAATAAATAAATAAATAAAAAGTTATCCAGGTGTGGTGGCGTACACCTGTGGTCCTAGCTGCTTGGAGGGGCTGAGGTGGGAAGATCACTTGAGCACAGGAGGTCAACGTTGCAGTGAGCTATGATTGCCCCACTGTACTCCAGCCTTGGTGACAGTAAGATCCTGTCTCAAATTAAAAAAAAAATAAAAATAATAAATAAATAAATAAATAATTATAAGAAAGAAAAAGAAAAAAAATGGGTGGCAAATTAAGGTCAGTCATTCATCCTCCCCCCCACCACACCAGGACCATTTTGGTGCCCCTACTCGTTGCCTCCCCTGCTCACCACCACCCTCACTCAAGCCTTCTTGACAGCTCCCCGCCCTTCTTCCCTTTCAGCCTGGAGCAGCTGTGTTCTCTGTCCTACTTCTAACCAAAATCTACTCTCAGGAGAAGACTTGGTACCTTTCTTTATACTTGAGAGGACATTCTGTCCTTTTATCTTCTAGTTATTCTATCGTCAGTCCTTTCCTTATTATGAATTAGCAAACACAAAATCTTTGTTCCCCAGGGTAAAGAAAAGAATTTTAAGAGGTGGTTTTTCTCAGCCCCCTCAGCACCCTAGTCTATTTCTAACACCAACAAGACAAAACAAGGGAGAGGAAAGGAGAAGGAGATGGAGGACCAGTTGCAGGAGAGAAAGGAGAAAAAAATCCACAGTGGGGGTGGAGGAAGATCTCTGACTGCTTAACGACCCATCCTGTGGTTTTCAAAGACTGAATATAACAGCTATGAAAGTGTGAGCAATGACGAAACTGGAGAGATGGGGTTTTAACAAGATGCAAGAACAATCTGAGGACTGAGAGCCATTTCAACGTGAGCCCCCAGCCTGAGAGCAAGAAAGAACTTCTGTCTGGAGGTAAAAAGATCTGTTGGGGACCTGGGGTCCAGGTGGAGGGACGGGATGGTTGACAGAACTGCTCAGGCAAGGACAGGCTTCCCATGAGGTCCCTGAGAAACCTGCCTTTTGGAGGGAACTGTCCTCTGTCCTCTGGACCCTGGGGAGAAGGTTATTTCTGCCTGCCAGACCAGCATGCTCGCTCTTCTTCCATGGGCATTCAGGGATCCTGGCCCCACTCTGACATTCCTCAAATGGAGGAATTCCTCAAATTGCCAGAGGAAAGTTACCAAAGTTTAGATCAGCGTTCTGCTGGAGCTCTTCAAGGCCTGGGTTGAGACAAGCCAGGAGGCGGCCCGGGGCTTGGAGCTGGCCCTGTGAGGCACCTCTAGGGGAAGTTCACGTCCTAGGTGGTTCACATCGTGGATCTCTTGGAGGTCCATGCATAGATTCATTCATGGGATTTGTGAATTTTGGGGAAAAATACATCTTTATTTTCACTAATCTTTAATTGAAAGTTAGCACTTGCTTCAGTTACGAATATAGACAATGAACCACAATAGAATTTGCCATCAATAGAAAACACAAATATTTTCAAATCTCATTACAGTTGTTATAGATTTCTCCAAATGTCATTAACGCTCAGCACTACTGCAGAATTACAACAGTTACTAGGCTGATACCAGATTTAAAGAAGCGTGTGTACTGCTCTATCACACATTCTTGTCATGTTTTGACAACTGTCTTGTCATCATTTGTTCCCTTTATTATCCCATGTATCTTATTAATTTTTAAATGTTATTCTGAGAAGGGACTCCATATGCCTTCCCAGACCACCAAAGAGGTCCACGGCCCCCTTTACGTCAGGCGCCTGCTTTGGTGTGTTGAGCAGGAAGCCCAAAATCTCAGACAAGAGCTTCAAGGGCCCCCCAGCCCAAACCTCTGTTTGCTAACAAGTCTGGTTCTACTTTAAGGCAGTTGGGGTTGTGGAGATAGAAAAAGAAGCGCCTTCACAGCAGCAAACGAGATCTTTCTGGGCATCTTTTTCAGTGTTGTGGGAGATCCGTATTCAGAGGTATTTGTGGAGCTCAGAGCTGACCTTCCAGCTCCTCTGAGAGGTTAGATCCGGGCTCCGGTGACAGAGGAAATGGAGTCTCTTTCTTGCCATCTTGTCCCCATCCTCCCCAGAAAACCTCTGGCAAAGCTTTATGTGTCATCTAACCATCACCACATTCCTATGAGGGAGCTTTAAACACAAGAGGAATGTGAGACTGAGCGAGGTCCAGCAATGTGCCACAGGTCACACAAAGCTTGAATTTGAACCCAGGAGCCTATGAGACTCCAGGACCCCCTCCGGAGGTGAGGGAGGGGAGAGTTTCCTGCAGTCTGTGAGCTGTTGCCTGAGAGAGGCCCCGGGCTCTGGGGCCACCAGCGCAGCTCGGGAGCCCCGGGGAAGATCAAAGGTGAGGATGCCAACTGCACGGGCACCCACCCCCGTGCCCGCGCTGGGGCTCACAACGTTTTAAGAGGGGAGACCCGCCCCTGGCGTGTAGTGGGCCCAGAAAATTCCCAGACTTTTCACGACCACCCGCTCTCCCCCTATTGAGGGCCAGGTGCCGCTCTAGTACATGCTGCGTCCCCAGGACCCACGAGGCCCAACTTTGCACCCCCTCAACTCCCCTCGTAGTTTAGGCTTTCCCTGTCTAGCCCCCATGCTCGCCGGATTGTCCATGGCTGGAGTGACCAACGCAGGGCAGGTTGGGGTCACTCGGCTTTGGCTGGAAGGCAGCGCCCTCTAGCGGCCAGAGTGCGGAATCAGCGCCGCCGGCTCCGCGCTGCCCGGCCTGCGTCACACCAGGGTACTCCCCTCCCGGGCACCAAGGTCACTTCCCAGAGCATCCTTGCCCAGTGACCCCGCCTCCCCCCAGCGCTGGTGAGGGGCCCACAACAGACTTACACGCTCTTCTTCAACTCAGCCCTAGGCACCGCGAAGCCTGGCCACTCCAGCGGAGTGACCGGCTGCATCAGCCCCTCCGAGCCTGTCTGCCTGTCCTCTGTCTCCTTGGAAGCGGTCCCTACCCTGCGCCCCTCCCATCCCGCTGCACCAGTCCCTTAGGAAACACGCCTAGAGAAGGGACACGACCTTGTCAACATTCCATGGCTATGTGGTGCGGAGCCAGGACTGGAAGGAAGCCCGATTTCCTCAGCCCACCTTAATTCACCAACTGTATTCTTTTTTTTTTTTTTTTTTTTTTTTTTTTTTTTTTTTTTTTTTTTTTTTTGAGACGGAGTCTCGCTCTGTTGCCCAGGCTGGAGTGCAGTGGCCGGATCTCAGCTCACTGCAAGCTCCGCCTCCCGGGTTCATGCCATTCTCCTGCCTCAGCCTCCCAAGTAGCTGGGACTACAGGCACCCGCCACCTCGCCCGGCTAGTTGTTTGTATTTTTTAGTAGAGACGGGGTTTCGCCGTGTTAGCCAGGATGGTCTCGATCTCCTGACCTCGTGATCCGCCCGTCTCGGCCTCCCAAAGTGCTGGGATTACAGGCTTGAGCTACCGCGCCCGGCCATCCACTGTATTCTTTAGGCACCAGCTCCCCAAAGCCCACAAACATCTATGAAGGCCTAAGTCCATTGCCATCTTGTAGCCTTTCCACATCACTCATCCAGAATTTCTCCTTTCCTGCCCCTTGATACTTTATAACCTTATTACTGTTCTTAGTACAGTCGTTCTTGTGTTACAGCTGTTCGTGCATGAGTGGCTGTGAGGAGAGGGACAAAGAGGACTCCAAGAGAAAGACTCTCATAACTTGGGTTAGAATCCTGCTCCCCAACTTAGGAGCTGTGATTTTAAGCACGTCGCAAGGCCTCTCCAAGCCTCTATATGCTTCGTGCAAATAATAAATTTTAAAAAATAATAATGGCTTAGTGTTTTATAACGACTAAACACAGTCTTGTAGGTAGATGTGCCTGGAACACTGTCCATTGATTCCAATATACGAAAGCATAAAAATAATCATAGCTATCATTTATTGAGCCCTTACTCTCTGCCAGGCATTATGCTAAGTAGTTTACACAGGTTACCTCATTTGACCCTCACCACCCTAGGAAGAAAATATTTTGTCACCATTTTATAGGTCAGTAAACTCATTTTCAGAGAGGTTAAGAAACTTGCCCAATATTACACAGATAGTGTCAAAGCCAGATCTCAAACATGCTGGTCTGACTCTAGAGACCATTTAACCACTAAAACATCTTTGCCTCTGCTGTGTTAGTGATCGCTCTGTGCCCCGTGGTGCCTGACACATTATAGATGCTCCGTGTTTCTGAAATATGTCTATTTATTAAAAGCTGAGCATAGTGCCTGGCCCAGGAGCCTAAGAAACTTGACCAAGTCATGCAACTATTAAGTTTTCGGACCAGGATTTGAACACAAACACTCTGGCTCTAGAGTCTATGCTTTTTAACCATAATTCTGGGCTGAATGAATAATTGCAATCCTTCTTTATCTTCCTCTTTGAATCAAATGATGCTTTGTCACTAAATATTCTATGTTTCAAGAGTCACCAGGACATTCTGGTATAGCATGAAGGTATAACAACACAGGAGAGGGAGCAAGAAGAGGTCAAGGCTAGGGGGAAAGGACATTGGGGCCATACCTTGAGCCGCTGCTGGGATGTTTTATTAGGATTTTTTATTAGGATTGTGACAAATGTACAGATAAGTACAGACAAAATTAATGATCGTCTCTACTTAGATTTTCTTTTATGTTTCTTAATAGTACTGTATAGTTTTTATCCTATAAGTCCTATTCGAATGTTTTACATTTTTCTGGACATTTCATGGGTTTTTTTGGTGGCTATAAAGAATGAAACTTTTTCTTCTACCATATTTTCTAATAATTATATCTAGGAAAATTAATAATCTTATGTATTAATACCTTAAATTATTTATATACACTAATTTAGTTTATTTTATACAAATTATAATTACATAACATTCTATTCTGTGGATCTGCAATAATTTTTTCAACCATTCTTACCAGTGGGTCTTCACCTGTTTCCTTTTTTTGTAGGGGCGGGAGGGCGACGAAGTTTTGCTCTGTTGCCCAGGCTGGAATGCAGTAGTGTGATCTTGGCTACTGCAATCTCCGCCTCCCAGGTTCAAACAATTATCCTGCCTCGGCCTCCTGAGTAGCAGATCACAGGCACCTGCCACGATGCCCAGCTAATTTTTGCATTTTTAGTAGAGCCAGGTTTCATGTGGGCCAGGCTGGTCTCCAACTCCTGACCTCAGGTGATCCGCGTGCCTCAGCCTCCCAAAGTGCTGGTATTACAGGTGTGAGCTACCACACCTGGCCTTTACCTGTTTCTATTTTTTTGGTATTATAAACAATGCTGCAGTGAATATCCTTGTACATATATACTAGCACACTCATGCTTTTATTTCTGTAAGCTATAGCCTAAGGGACAGGGTATGTGCATTTGAAATGTTCCCCCAAAGCTCCATAACAATGTATAGTTCTACCTAGAGTGAATGATTGCACCTATTTCTTCTTACCCTTACCAAACTTTGATTTATCAATCTTTTAAATTTTTGTTCATTTAACAGGCGGTAATTCTGAAATTCTGAACTCTGAATTTTTAATTTGTACTTCCCTGAATACTTGTAAAACTAAAAAACTTTTTATTCCATTTCCTCTTTTGTGAACTGCCTATTCAGATACTCTATCTTTTATTGTTTTTAATAATTCTTAAGTTTCTCAGGTTTTCCAGATGTAAGCTATATCACATATAAATAGTAATAAATTTGCCTTAAGACTTCCAATATTTATACCCTTTGCTTTATTTTCTTGTCTAAATGTAATGGCAAACACTTCCATTACACTGTCCAAACAGAACAATGTAAAATAACAGAAATAATAGGAAGCATCTCTGCCTTAAATTATCCTATATTTTACCATTAAATATGATGTTGAAATTTTATCTGAGATATACATTTCTCCATTATATTGAATAGTATTCATCCATTACCATTTTACTTAGGATTTTAGTGGGAATTAATGTAAGACTTTATCAGAAGGTAATATTGACTTTCTTTTTTGATCCAGTAGTATGTTAATTAATAATTTCCTAATATTAAATCAAGAATTTCTAAAAATGAAACCTCATTCCATTTGTCATGGTGTGTTATATTTTTAATATCTTGTAGGACCGGTTAATTTTTGTGTGTGTGTAATTTTTGTTTTTGGCTTTCTTGAGACAGGGTCTCACTGTCAACCAGGGCAGAGTGCAGTGAAGATCATACCTCACTGCATCCGTGAACTCCTGGGCTTCTCCCACCTCAGCCTCTTGAGAAGCTGGGACTACAGGTATGCACCACCACACCTGGCTAATTTTTGTATTTTTTGTAAAGACAGGGTCTCGCCTTGTTGCCCAGGCTGGTCTCAAACTCCTGGGCTCAAGCGATCCTCCCACCTCAGCCTCCCAGAGTGTTGGGATTATAGGCATGAGCCACCACACCTGGGCCTTTCCATTTTTAAAAATTTAAATAAAATATTATAAAACAGAATACAGCAGCATATGAAAAGAACAACATACTAGGCTGGGCGTGGTGGTTCACGCCTGTAATCCCAGCATGTTGAGAGGCCAGGGTGGGTGGATCACGAGGTCAGGAGTTCAAGATCACCCCGGCCAAGATGGTGAAACCCCGTCTGTACCAAAAACACAAAAATTAGGCGAGTGCAGTGGCAGGTGCCTGTAATCCCAGGTACTTGGGAGGCTGAGGCAGGAGAATCGCTTGAACCTGGGAGGTGGAGGTTGCAGTAAGCCAAGATCGTGCCACTGCACTCCAGCCTGGGCGACTAAGTGAGACTCTGTCTCAAAAGAAAAGAATAACATACTATGACCAAATGGTTTCAGTTTTTGTTTGTTTGTCTGGGACTGCAAAGATGTATCAATTTTAGGAAATCTATTAATGTAGATCGCCATCTTAATATATCTTAAAGAAAAATAATATCATTTTAGTTGATACTTAAAGGCAATTAATAAAACATTCACATCCATCCTTGACATTTTAAAACTCTTAATAAAATAGAAATAATGTATATTCCTTAACATAATGAAATACATCTCATTCTCAAAGCTACTATAATACTTAAAAAGGAAACATTTAAGCATCCCCCATTAAACTTAGAAAAAAGACACTCATTATTACCATTATTATTTAATATTTTTCTGGAGACATTAACCAACAATATTAGAAGAAAGAAATCAGAGATATAAAACAGAAAAAGAATTATCATTATTTACACATAATATGATTGCATGACTGGAAAATCCAAGAGAATCAACTGAAAAATGATAGAATTAAGGGAGGGGAGCTGGATATGAAATTAGTATCTAGTAAAAAAATAGCCTTTCTTTTTTTTTTTTTTTTTTGAGACGGAGTCTCGCTCTGTCGCCCAAGCTGGAGTGCAGTGGCGCGATCCTGGCTCACTGCAAGCTCCGCCTCCTGGGTTCACGCCATTCTCCTGCCTCAGCCTCCTGAGCAGCTGGAACTACAGGCGCCCGCCACCGCGCCCGGCTCATTTTTTGTATTTTTTTAGTAGAGACGGGGTTTCACCATGGTCTCGATCTCCTGACCTTGTGATCCGCCCGCCTCGGCCTCCCAAAGTGCTGGGATTACAGGCGTGAGCCACCACGCCCGGCCAAAAAATAGCCTTTCATATATGAACAACAATGAAAAATTAAAAGATATAATGAATGATATAATGAAAAAATAAGTTAAAAGATACAATGAGTGGAAACAACAGATGCTGGAGAGGATGTGGAGAAATAGGAACGCTTTTACACTGTTGATGGGAGTGTGAATTAGTTCACCCATTGTGGAAGACAGTGTGGGGATTCCTCAAGGATCAAGGACTAGAAATACGATTTGACCCAGCAATCTCATTACTGGCCATATACCCAAAGGATTATAAATCATTCTATGATAAAGATGCACACGTATGTTTATTGTGGCACTATTCACAATAGCAAAGACTGGGAACCAACCCAAATGTCCATCAATGATAGATTGGATTAAGAAAATGTGGCACATATACACCATGGAATACTATGCAGCCATAAAAGGATGAGTTAATGTCCTTTGCAAGGACATAGATGAAGCTGGAAACCATCATTCTAAGCAAACTTCATAAGGACAGAAAACCAAATACTGCATGTTCTCACTCATAAGTGGGAATTGAACAATGAGAACACATGGACACAGGGCGGGGCACATCACACACTAGGGCCAGTTGGGGGGTGGGGACTGGGGGAGGGATAGCATTAGGAGAAATACCTAATGTAAATGACAAGTTGATGGGTGCAGCACACCAACATGGCACATTTATACCTAAGTAACAAACCTGCACAAGGTGCACATATACCCTAGAACTTAAAGTATATATATAAAAAAAAGATATAATGGGTAAAAGATGACATTTTCAATAGTGAAAAAGAATATGAATTACTCAAGAAACAAACTTAGCTAAGAAATGGACAACGACTTTATGAAGAAAACTTCTATACATACCTGAGACACATATATTTGAAAAATGAGTATCACATTCTTGGATCAAAAGAATCAGTGTCACAACAAATTCAGTTCTCCCTAAGTTAAAATATAAATTGAACATATCCCAATTTTAAAATACCAACAGGACTTTTTCTTGGTGGTACACACAGTAGGAAAGGCGAGACTAGACAAGCCGACTATAAAAATCAGAAAAATAAATTTATAGAAAAATTCTTGTTTTCCCCTTTTGAATTTTAAATGCTGTGAATGTAATTACCTATTCAAAAGTTATAAACTACAAAACTTTATATTTTTAAAACATATACACACAGAGAAGATTTTTTTAAATAAAAATACATTTATTTTATATACATAATTGCAATTTGCCCTTTTTGACCTAATGATATATCATGAATATCCCTCCAGGCCCATATTTATAGAAGTATCTCATTCTTTTAATATATATAATATTTTATTGCATAGATTCATGGAAACTTATTAAACCATTTCCCTATTGATGAAATTCAGGTGTTCGTTTTTCTTCAGTTTGTTTATTTTGAAACAGGGGTAATTTTTCTTAGCCAGGATTAGAAGGCATAACTATAAAAAATAAAACATAATAATGTTGAAGGAAAATTATAGCCTCAATTGGAGGGAAACTTTCCTAAACAATGCAGGAAACCCAGACAACTTAAAGGAAAATATGATTAGGTATGTTGTATTTAATTACATACAATGTAAATTTTCCTTGTGGAAAAAAAGCATCATAAACAAAGAGAAGAGACAAACAACAAATTGGGAGAAAGTATTTGCCTAAAGAAATGGCAGATGGGTTAATATCTCTAATATAGAGAAAGTTCCTAAAAGTTGAGTTAAGAAATATAAAGAATATGAACACACACAATTCATAGACAAGGGAATACTAATGACCAATAAGCATATGAAAAGATCCTCAACCTCACTAATCATGGAAATGCAACATAAAACAAATCTAATTTTTCATCTATCAGATTGGCAAACATTTTAAAGTACAGAAAATACTCAGAGCTGGCAAGGGCACAAGGAAATGTACACTATTAAGCATTCTTGGTGAACATCTGATTCTCAACAGTCTTTTTGGAGAGCAATCTGTTTATAGTAGAAAAAAGTTTTAATCCTCATATTCTTTGACCCAGCAATCCAATTTAACTTAAAATATATACATATATATATATAAGAAAACAGCCCTATTGTCTCCCTACATCTCTCCCTCCCCTGCCCTCCCAGTATATCTCACTTGGTTTACCACCTCAATTCCCAGCCAGTTGGACTCTAATGCCCAAGCCCTCCTCTACCTCCATCATACTCTAGCCAATCAAAGCTAGTGCCTGGGATGGGGAGATGGTCTTGGAGCCCTGGAAGGCTTTGTCTAGTGGGTCCCCCTGTGCTTTCAGGAGACTGAAGCCAAGGATACCAGCAGAGCCAACATTTGCTTCAAGTTCCTGGGCCTGCTGACAGCGTGCAGGATGCTGATGGAAACTGGCAGAGGCTGCTGTGCCCTGGCCATCCTGCTGGCAATTGTGGACATCCAGTCTGGTGGTGAGGATAGGCCCTAGAGCAGAGACGGCCATGGGGAGGATCCTGGGCTTGTGGGAAGGGCTGGATCCCATGATTTTCTCTGATGGGGAAACAAAGGACTCACTTTTTTTTTGAGGGAGTCTCACTCTGTCACCCAGGCTGGAGTGCAATGGTGCGATCTCGGCTCACTGCAACCTCCGCCTCCTGGGTTCAAGCAATTCTCCTGGCTCAGCTTCCTGAGTAGCTGGGACTACAGGCATATGCCGCCACGCTCGGCTAATTTTTGTATTTTTAGTAGAGACAGGGTTTCATCATATTGGTCAGGCTGGTCTCGAACTCCTGCCTGACCTCAGGTGATCCTCAGGAGCCCGGCTGACTCACTGTTCTTGACATTAAGGAAAGGGTAAAAAATATAGTGTCTTTTTCTTTTTTGTTAGAACTGATACTACTGCCTCTCTGTCAGACATTCTGCCTCTGCTACATGTTTCAAAGAGCCTGGTAATCTGTGCCTCAACCTAAGATTCCTTTAAGTTCCTATATACTATAAATTTATGAAATCCAGGTTTGAGATCCAGATACTGCAATCTTCATTAACTTCAGTACCTAGTTTAACCACTCTGCCTCAATTTGTGTATTTATAAAACGGGAACAGTAACACCTGTCTCTACGGCTATACTGAGGATTTGATATATAGAAAAGCACTCTAATAGAGACCCTGTAGAAGTTCCAGCTGGAAAGTAGAAATAAAATATAAACCATTTTGGAGTTAATCAATGGCTGGGATTGCAAGTCTCCCTCAGATACAGGTCTTATAAGACCCATATCTCTTACTCTTGTAAGAGAATTGCATTTAATATGTAGGGGGAAGCCTCCATCTGTGCCTCTTCACCATTTTCATGTGAGTGAATTTAGTTTACTGTATATACCAAGAGGAGTCTTACAAGGAAAAGCAAGTCATAGGGGATCAAGCTGCCAAGGGAGTGGGGCTGGCAGCCTCATCATCTGCCTGATGAGTTTTTAGCAGAGAGCTGGATGTAACCAAGGTTGGGGTTTTGCAAGGATCCGTCATAGCGGGAGTAAAGCTAAGGGAGCTGAGGGTGGATATAAGGGAGAGATTATAGTAATGGACTACAAAATATAAACTACAGAAGGAAGTGAAGTTTGAGGAGAGTGAGGGGCAGTACAAAGGTGGCAGGGCCAACGCACTGGAAAATTAGGTCAGAGACACCCATTGAGCCGAAACATCCTGGGTTAACCCAACTATTTTCTCCACTTCTGTATCTAGGTTACAGATTACTTACAGGGAAAATCATCAAGTCGGCAGATTGGCACCATCAGAGTCATGGTCTTTGGCTACCAATGGTCCCTCAATAATTAGTCTGTTTCTCCAGTCCATTCTCACTTCATTTCTGCACAGTGGCTGTTTTTAATTATCTCTGGTATTTCTGTGGTCTCTCTCATCCTATATCTCTTAGAAAAACTTTTACTCTTCCTTCAAGTCTCAGCTCCAGCACTAAATTCACTGTGAAGTTTTCCTGATTCTTCAGACTTAGGAATCTCTAAGATTCCTCAATTATAATAACTGTGGAATTAAATTGTAATTTTTTGCTAATCTGTTTTTACATTAGGCTTTAAACTCTGAGAGTGGCCAGGCACGGTGGTTCATGCCTGTGATCCCAGCAGTTTGGGAGGCAGAGGCAGGAAGGTCGCTTGATGCCTGGAGTTCAAGACCAGCCTGGACAACATAGTGAGAATCTGTCTCTACAACACAAAAAATTAGCCAGGCATAGTGGTGCATACCTGTAGTGTTAGCTATTTGGAAGGTGGAAGCAGGAGGATTGCCTGAGCCCAGGAGTTCAAAGGTGCAGTGAGTTACAATTATGCCACTGCACTCCAGCCTGGGTGACAGAGCAAGACCTTGTTTAAAAAAAATTTTTTTTAAATTAAAAATCCCCAGTCATCTAATGGTTAGGGAAAAAAAGGTCTGACAGTGGGGCTCATGTCCTAGTCATCATTGCCCCAGCAGGGCTTGGCAGGGTGAATACCCACACATATTTGTTAAGTGGAGGAACAAATAAACCTATGAATGAATGGATGCTTTGAGCATATTATTTAGTACCTTAATTTTCATTTTCCAGATGAATAAACTACTGCCCAAGGAGTTAGGTAACTTGCTGACAGTCACACAGCCATCGATAGAGCTGTAATTTGTATTTCCTGTCTGCCAGCACTGCTGCCAGGTTCTGCTTCAGTCCTTCCTTGAAGACTTCTAGTGATAAGGAGCAGTAATGGTGAAATTCAAAAAACGCTACCTGACCTCTGGGTAATTCTTCCCTTTCCATTCCAGGATGCATTAACATCACCAGCTCAGCTTTCCAGGAAGGAACACAACTGAACTTAATCTGCACTGTGTGGCATAAGAAAGAAGAGGCTGAGGGGTTGGTAGTGTTTTTGTGCAAGGACAAGTCTAGAGACTGTTTTCCTGAGACCAGTTTAAAACAGCTGAGACTTAAAAGGGATCCTGGGATAGATGGTGTTGGTGAAATATCATCTGAGTTAGTGTTCACCATAAGCCAAGTCACACCGTCGCACAGTGGGACCTACCAGTGTTGTGCCACAAGCCAGAAGTCAGGTATCCGCCTTCAGGGCCATTTCTTCTCCCTTCTAGTCACAGGTGAGTCTCTAATACCCCTAATGCCACCAGGTGGGACACTGAGCAGAGTTGACAGCTGGTGATGTAATCAGATGGTTCAGGTCCTGGATAGGCAGTTTCCTTCTTTCTCAATCCTTTTCCAACATTCCCATTGGCAGATGCTGCCTTTCTTCAACGTGCACATACAAACATAAACTCATTTTGTTTTTAATTTTAAAACTCTTACCGGGGTGGCTATTGCATTTTTATTGACAGGGAGATGGTGACACAGGGGTTGAAGAGATTTGTCCAATGCTACTCACTGACCGGTGAAAATAAAAACAGATAGAAATTAGGCCTCCTGGCCAGGCACGGTGGCTTATGCCTGTAAACCCAGCACTTTGGGAGGCAGAGGTGGGAGGATCACCTGAAGTCGGGAGTTCAAGACCAGCCTAGCCAACATGGAGAAACCCCATCTCTACAAAAAATACAAAATTAGCCGGGTGTGGTGGCGCATGCCTGTAATCTCAGCTACTCGGGAGGCTGAGGCAGGAGAATCGCTTGAACGTGGGAGGCAGAGGTTGCAGTTAGCTGAGATCGCACCATTGCACTCTAGCTTGGGCAACTACAGTGAAACTCCGTCTCAAAAAAAAGAAAAAGAAAAGAAAAAAAGAAATAAATTAGGTCTCCTGATTCCCAATTCAGAACTCTCCCAGAAATGCGGCTATATTTCTAAATTCAGGCAGACAAAGAGATTAGGTTTGAGATAATATGAGTATCTGTCTTAAGGAGCATTTAGTTGGAAGAAACAGAAACCCATTCAAGGTACCACAGATTAGAGGAGGAAAAAATAAAGCAAAAAGTACAGCTGGCCCTCATGAGCTCTAGCTCCTGGAATCAGAAACTAGAAAGGGGACAGGACGCAAAACAGTTACCATTTCAAACTCTGAGGCGGCAAGGCCTCTGGCTTCTGCATCTGTCTTTTTCACTCTGTGCATGCTCCCCCGGCTCCATTACTACTTTGGCATGTCCTAAATATGGCCACTCCAGCCCCAGCTTTATGTAGCTTCCTTAAGTCAAACTGTGCCCAACAGAAAGTGTCTGTGTTCCTATATTCCCAGACAACAGAGCAAGCCTCCACAATTCCGTGAAAAAAAAAAAAAGTTTACCTGGCTGGGCTCTGTGGCTCACGCCGGTAATCCCAGCACTTAGGGAGGCCAAGGCAGGCGGATCACGAGGTCAGGAGTTTGAGAGCAGCCTGGCCAATATGGTGAAACTCCATCTCTACTAAAAATACAAAAAACAAAATTAGCCAAGCATGGTGGCACACGCCTGTAGTCCCAGCTACTTGGGAGGCTGAGGCAAAAAAATCGCTTGAACCCGGGAGGTGGAGGTTGCAGTGAGTCGTGATTGCGCCACTGCACTCCAGCCTGGGCGACAGAGTGAGACTCCGTCTAAAAAAAAAAAAAAGTTTACCTTGAATTATATATTCAGCCAAACTATAAACCAAATGTAAGGAAAGAAAAAAGATACTATCACAAGATGCAATGACTCAAAAAAATTTGCCTTCCATGTGATCTTTTCAAAGAAGCGACCAGAGGATGTGCTTCAGTAAAACAAGAAAGTGAATCCGTAAAGGAGATAAAATGAGATACAGGAAACAAGGAATCTAACAGGGAAAAGGAAATTCTAAGCTGGACACAGTGGCTCATGCCTGTAATCCCAGCACTTTTGGAGGCCAAGGTGGGAGGATCACTTGAGCCCAGGAGTTAGAGAAAAAAAGCCTGGGCAACATAGGGAGACACCATCTCTAGTGGAAAAGAAAAAAAAAAAGGAAATTCTAGAATTTAAAAAGGGCACTTAGTCCAGAAGAGAGCAAGAGAAAGAAGACTCTGGAAGGGAAATCTCTAGGAGGTAAAAATGGAATTGACAGATCATCTTTCTAAAGGCCCATTAAAGACCCAATAAAAGGATTAAAGAAATGGATATGGGCCGGGCGCGGTGGCTCAAGCCTGTAATCCCAGCACTTTGGGAGGCCGAGACGGGCGGATCACGAGGTCAGGAGATCGAGACCATCCTGGCTAACACCGTGAAACCCCGTCTCTACTAAAAATACAAAAAAAACTAGCCGGGCGAGGTGGCGGGCGCCTGTAGTCTCAGCTACTCCGCAGGCTGAGGCAGGAGAATGGCGTAAACCCGGGAGGCGGAGCTTGCAGTGAGCTGAGATCCGGCCACTGCACTCCAGCCCGGGCTACAGAGCAAGACTCCGTCTCAAAAAAAAAAAAAAAAAAAAAAGAAATGGATATGGAAAACTCTGCCAGTAAAAAAATAAAATCAGGCTCTAGAAAAAACTAAATTTTACAAAAGAAACATAGCACACAACTTGATTCTGCAAAAAAATAACACAAAATCCAAATTATGTAAACATGACTAATTTAAATAAAATTTGTGATACAATTATTTTTGCAAGAATGCAGAGAAGGAAAATGGGTAAAAGTATAACCTTCATCTACTATAGCAGAAAGCCAACAGAAAATGTCTACATTTTATCACTAGGAAGCAGCAATATGAGCATATTATTTAGGAATATAAGACATCTTGAAGAGTTGGCAGTGGTTGTCTCAGACAATAAGCCTAGGAGGATAAAAGGGCACTGCTATTATTCTCTAAGAACTTACAACTACTTTACTTTTTTTTTTTTTTTTTGAGACAGACTCTCACTCTGTGGCCCAAGCTGGAGAGCAGTGGCATGATCTTGGCTCACTCCCAGGTTCAAGTGATTCTCCTGCCTCAGCCTCCCAAATAGCTGGCACACGCCACCACCCTCGGCTAATTTTTTTGTATTTTTAGTTGAGACGGGGTTTTGCCATGTTGGCCAGGCTGGTCTCGAACTCCTGACCTCAGGTGATCTGTCCGCCTCAGCCTCCCAAAGTACTGGGATTACAGGTGTGAGCCACCGTGCCTGGCCTATCTTACTTTTAAAGAAAAATAAGTATAAATTACCCACTTACCACCACCCTCCCCCCATGAAAAACTGGCCCAGAGCCTTTGAACAAATGTTTTTAATCACCTCCTATGGTTCCTAGTTAATTCAAATGTTCAACTTGTTTAGTTTGATTGACTTTCTTCCTTGCTTCCTGGTGTCTTCCTGTCTGACCTAGCCACAGCATTCAGCACTTCTGACTATTCCCTCCTTCATCAAAGTGTCATCTTAGTGGTTTCTGTGACTGTACTCAAGTGGTTCTCTACCAGCTTGGCTCTTCTTTTGTCTTCTCTATTTCCTCCTCCCACCTCTCAAACATGAGTATTCATTCCCCAAGACTCACTTCTCATCACTTCAACCTTTTCTCTTTACTCTCTCTCCCCAGTTCTCATCTACCCATGATTTAAACCAGCATCTCAATGCAATTGACCATCAAATCCACTTCTCCAGTTCAAACCTCTTTCCTAAGTTTTAATTAAACGTTTCAACTAACAACTGTACTCCTAGCTCCTAGATGCCCCACCATTTCCTCAAACTCAGTACCAAAGCTATCCTCCTGAGACCCTGTTTCTGTTCATGACTGAAGTCAACTTTGGTTCCTCCTTTTTTCTTAACCCCCAATTCAGAGAGTTACTAAGTACTACTGTTCTTCCGCACAGCAGTACTTTGTTATTCCTTTCCTTCCAAAGGTGTTTTTCAGGTCTTCATCACCTCACACTTAACATATTCCAATAGTCTCCTAACTAGTGAGTCCCCTGAGTTCAGCAACTGTGCCCTACTCACCTTTGTATCTCCCACACCTACCACAGGGCCTAGCACCGAGCTGTTGCCTAATAAATGGTCCAGCAACTCTAAATACTGTTTCTGCCTCCACTCCATTCTACATACTGCCACCAGCTTGTCTTTCCAAAATGCTAATTTGTACATGCCACACCACTCAAAGTTTTAATGGCTTCTCACTGTCTATGGGATAAAGTCTAAATTACTATAGCCTGGCACTAGAGACTCTATAGCATTTCATTATATTTATGTGAATACATTGCTTCAGTTAAACTGCACTAGCAGATACTCCTCTTTCATTCATCCAACAAATATGTATTGTGCATCCCACGCCCAGCGCTGCGCCTTGGAGAACAGAATGAGGTACAACACAGTCCTTGTTCCTTATAACCTAAAATTCCTGTTCTAATATATTGTTTTGGTTGTGAAGATTCTCCCTAAGAAAGAATGCTTTTCTCATCTCAGCATATTTAAGTATTACAGTCAGCACATCTAGATGGTTCCCCAAATGTGGAAATTAGGTGCATTTTGGAAGGTAAAACTGGTTAAGAGGAGACAGGTAACAGATAATAAACAATGTCAGCTGGGTGCGGTGGCTCATGCCTGTAATCCCAGCACTTTGGGAGGCTGAGGCGGGCAGATCACTTGAGATCAGAAATTTGAGACAAGCATGGCTGACATAGTGAAATGCCATCTCTGCTAAAAATACAAAAATTAGCCAGGTGTGGTGGCACATGCCTGTAACCCCAGCTACTTGGGAGGCTGAGGCAAGAGAATCACTTGAATCCAGGAGGCAGAGGTTTCTGTGAGCTGAGATTGTGCCACTGCACTCCAGCCTGGGTGACAGAGCCAGACTCTGTCTCAAAAAAATAATAAAATAAAAAACAATGTCTGCCATTTACTTACTGTGGGCCAGGCATTGTGCTAAGTGATATTATTTTATTTAAGCTGCACGGTCTTTTGAGCTATTGTGCTGTGATAACTGAAGCTTGAAGATAATTTACGTTTATCCAACTAGTGAATGATGGATAAAAATCCAGATCTAGGCCAGGTGCGGTGTCTCAAGCCTGTAACCCCAGCACTTAGGAAGGCCAAGGCAGGTGCATCACCTGAACCCAGGAGTTCAAGACCTGCCTGAGCAACATAGTGAAAACCTGTCTCTACAAAAAATACAAAAATTGGCTGGGTGTGGTGGCACATGCCTGTAGTCCCAGCTACTAGGGAAGCTGAGGTGGGAGGATCGATTGGGCTTGGGGCTTGAGGCTTCAGTGAGCCATGATCACGCCACTGCACTCTAGCCTGGATGACAGAGCAAGACCCTGTCTCAAAAAACAAAAACCAAAACAAACAAACAAAAAAACCCCAGATCTATTCCAAAGGGCAAGATTTTAACTTATGCTAAATTGCTTGACCCACTCTAGAAAATGGGGCTATTTGGGGATACCCAAGTCCAAGGTAGCTAAGCTGTTTCAGCTATCTCTGTGGCAAAACTTCAGAATTACTTTAAGGTCTATCTGCATCCCCAGTGTCTGACACACAGGAGATTCTATACTTATTTATGGCTGCTTAAGTACATCATCATTACCCACAATGTTAAAGATACTTATCTGGGCAACAAATTACGGCGGGAGGAATCCTTGGAGATCATAAAAGAGATGTTATGAGATGATGCAAAAGGAGGTACTGATGATTTCTGAAACCCTCCCCTGATCCAAGATTCTCTTTTGAACCAGAGACAGGGAACTACACAGTGACGGGACTGAAACAAAGACAACACCTTGAGTTCAGCCATAATGAAGGCACTCTCAGTTCAGGCTTCCTACAAGAAAAGGTCTGGGTAATGCTGGTCACCAGCCTCGTGGTCCTTCAAGGTACGTCCAAAAGAGCCGTAAACACCCCAAGCAATGAGGGTGCTATTGTATTTCTGCCATCTTGGTTATTCTCCAGGAGAAGGTTGGAAAGGAAGTCCAGAGGGAGAGGAAAATGTTACTCAAGCCCTGGTTATCCATAGGAAAGTTCAAACCAGTTTCACTGATCCAAAAGCACTAAAGAGGAAGACAGATAAATCAGACTTTCCAAAGGGTAGGAGGTAAGACTTATTAGGAAAGAAGGCCTGTGAGAGAGGCAAGTTAGTACAACCACCTCTACTCACTGCGTGAACAGAGGACTATAAGTTGAAGCAACCGATTTTTGACTATTAGAGGAAGAACAAGAGACAGACTTGGTTTGGAGATGGTTTTTTGTATTTTGTTTTTTTCAGATGGAGTCTCGCTCTGTCGCCCAGGCTGGAGTGCAGTGGCACAGTCTCGGCTCACTGCAAGCTCCGCCTCCCGGGTTCACGCCATTCTCCTGCCTCAGCCTCCCGAGTAGCTGGGACTACAGGCGCCCACAACCGCGCCCGGCTATTTTTTTTTTTTGCATTTTTTAGTAGAGATGGGGTTTTCACCATGGTCTCGATCTCCTGACCTCGTGATCCGCCTGCCTCGGCCTCCCAAAGTGCTGGGATTACAGGCGTGAGCCACTGTGCCCGGCCTGGAGACAGGTTTTTGAACATTGCAGCTCCCCAGCAAAGGCTGATGGCCAGATTGAGCATATTAAACACATATAGCTGAGTCTTCTGATACCAATATGGATTGGTGCTCTCCCTATTAGATAATAAAAGTGAACCTTCCAATAATTTGTCATTATGTTTTTGCATAATAAGCAACTGATTCAGGTTTTTGCCTGTCCTTGGCATTCTTAACTCCATTTAATTTAGGCATTCCTCAAATCAATACCACTGTTTTGAGTGACATCAGAATGTAAGCTCTATATATGTAAGGACTTTGTCATCTTTACCCCAACAAAAAGTCCCACACATATAGCACGCTCTTAATAAATTTGTTAAAGAACCTGTACGATGAATCAGATGCTTTACACATGATGATTCTAACCTTATACAACCCTTGCAAGCAAACATCCCCTGGTTACTCATCAGGAAACAACATAAGGAAGTTAAATAGGGCCTGGTGCGGTGGCTCACGCCTGTAATCCCAGCTCGTTGGGAGGCTGAGGCAGGCAGATCCCTTGAGCCTAGGAGTTTGAGGTCAGTCTGGGCAACTCGGCGAAACCCCATCTATACAAATAAATAAAAACTTTGTCACACGTAGTGGCACACACACTTGTAGTCCCAGGCTAAGGCACAAGGATCACCTGAGCCCAGGTTGGTTCAGGTTGCAGTAAGCCATGTTCATGCCACTGTACTCTAGCCTGGGTGACAGACTGAGACACTTTCTCAAAGAAAAAAAAAAAGTTAAATGTTGCCTGTCACAGCAATTAATACAGATCCTTCTCACTCTAAAACCTTACACTCAGTAATGACCTACTATAGGCAAAGCACCTCTTACCTCCTTTACCACCCCATTCATTCTGAGATTGACTCCTCCCCTTTCCAGAAACAGGACCACCTAAATATTCCCTATTCCAGTCCCTTATCTGCAAGTCATCAAAAGAAAACACAGATTTTCCATCCTGGCTAACACGGTGAAACCCCGTCTCTACTACGAAATACAAAAAATAGCCGGGCGAGGTGGCAGCGCCTGTAGTCCCAGCTACTCGGGAGGCTGAGGCCGGAGAATGGCGTGAACCCGGGAGGCGGAGCTTGCAGTGAGCTGAGATCCGGCCACTGCACTCCAGCCTGGGCTACAGAGCGAGACTCCGTCTCAAAAAAAAAAAAAAAAAAGAAAACACAGATTTCAAAAAGAAAACACAGACTTTATCTGTAATCCTTGACAAGGATCTTCTAAATTTAAGCCTATGCCAGTTTTCAGGAGGAAACATGAATATGAAAGTCTGACCATTTAGACATAATTTTTTATTGACTTTAAATTCTCTTGGTTAGGCTACTGTAACCAGTAAAACACATTTTATTTTAGAATAAAAATTCTAAAGGGTAAATTGAGTCTAGCCATACAACCTACTACCAGTTACTATCTCTGATTCCCAAGTCATCCTAGAGAAAAAAAAAAAAATCTGGACTTTTTTCCTTTTCCACTCAGGTGAAGAGAATGAGCTTTTTAATCCAATTTTTTGTTTTCTCCTGTATTCAATTCAAGTAGCTTTAAAGTTAACCAAAGGAAAAAACCAAAGCTCAATATTTGATTAAATGAGAAAATATACACTACTTAGAAGCTTTCTTTTCTTTATCCTTCTCCCCCAACTCAAGGCTTAGTAGAATTATGGAAAGAGGTAGTATTCAGTAGAACAGTACACATGCTTTTTCAGGTCCAGAAACACCACATAGATCAAGTTATCATGCTTACATGTGGGGAAGAGGAGGAGGGAGTTTCCTGGATCTCTGTGCCTCTCAGCTCATGAAGCCAATTTCACTGAATATCCTTATCACTATGCCAACAATTCAGATCTATACATGGAAAACCTACCTTCAATTTTTTGAGTGGCATCTATTGCTTGATTGTCCCTTCCAGCAAGGAGTGATCAAAGACTAGCTCCCTTCGCACTCCCACCACAATCAGATTTGCTCAAGATTACAACCCTAATTTAGTAATGTGCAATACATAAAATAGTTCCCACTTTCCTTTTCCAATCCCTTCACAGTCATGAGGGCCTATCAAACACACATCTCAGGACAGGTCAGACTTCACTATATCAGGTATTTTGTTGCTATTCTAAGTTATAAGGCAGTAATACAAACTTTCTTTTTCTTTCTACAGCTTTGTAAGCCTTGTGCCAAAAAAAAAAAACGTTTTTAAAAAGCTACAGCAAGATGAGTCTGACTCTAGCTTAGTATGTTTCTCATTACAACAGGCACAGAGAATAAAGCAACGGGGCATAGGGGAAGAGATGCTAAATATACCAAGAATCTGTGGAAATATAAGCTGGGGCAAATCAGTGTGATCCTTGATTTTGCTGCTCACCATCAGAGCAAACCTGCCTTCTTCCCGCCTAAGCTCCAGTAAATAAACAGAACAGTTTTCACCAAAGTGGCTGGTATAGTCCTCAAATATTGGATAAATATGTGCGTTTTTGTACCCCAGAACAATTTTTCCTCCCTCCTCCTCAACATAGTAAAATAAGTCAAACAAAATGAGAACACCAAATTTGGGGGGAATAATTTTTTATTTAACACTGTAAAGGAAAGAGAAAGAAAACAAGCAGAGATAGGTAGGACAGAAAGGAAGACAGCCAGACCCAGTGACTGACTTGGCATGAAAATGAGGAAATGCAGACAGACCTCAACATTCAAAAACATCCACACAGCACTGCTGGAGGAAGAGGAAGATCTGTGCAGACCAGGAGCACCACAGGCTACAACTGCCCAGCTTCAACTCAACACTTGTTAACCTCTTTGGTCATTTCTCTTTTTAAATAAATGCCCATAGCAGTATGTGCAGTCTTTTCTTTTCTCCTAAATCCACAAACTCTCTTCTTTCTCTTTGGACAGACGACCTATTGTCATAGTTAAGCAGAGAGTGGGCAGGATATTCCTGATAGGAGGAACTACATGAATAAAGGGGTAAGAGCACAGAAATTTAGCTACAGCTCCATGGTGAGCCATTAAAAGGAAAGAGACACTTTACCTGTGCTCCTTGGCAAGGACCTGCCAAATGTGGGAGCTACGGTTTGTGGGAACGGAGAGAGATATGGCTGAAGTAGACGAGTAAGACCCTTATTAGTGATAGTCCTGAACCTCAAACTAAGGATTTTAGACTTTGTATCCTATGGAGATAAAAGAACCAGCCACAGTCAAAAAGACCTGGATTCAAATTCTGGCTCTGCAACATACCAGCTATTTGTCATTGGGCAAATGAATTTTTTTTTTTTTTTTTTTGGAAACGGGAGTCTCACTCTGTTGCCCAGGCTGGAGTATAGTGGCACGATCTCGGCTTACTGCAACCTCCACCTCCCGGATTCAAGCAATTCTCCTGCCTCAGCCTCCCAAGTAGCTGGGATTACAGGCATGCACCACCATGCATGGTTAATTTTTGTGTTTTTAGTAGAGACGGGGTTTCACCATGTTGGCCAGGCTGGTCTCAAAATCCTGACCTCAAGTGATCCGCCCGCCTCAGCCTCCCAAAGTGCTGGGATTACAGGCGTGAGCCACCACGTCCAGTGCAAATGAGGTTTTGAGATGCTATTTCTGTTTACCTATCTGTAAAAAGGGATACTGCCAACTGTATCTTCTGTTTCCACAGGACTGTTCTAAGAATTAAATGAGAGTCTGGATTTGGAACCTAGAGCCATTTGAATTCTGACTCCAAAGTCTCCAAAGCCTTCTCCATTACATCACATTCACCTTAATCTTTCTCTACCTGTTTTATATATGTTAGTTCTGTGTTTCTAACTAACTAAATAAGCTCACATGGGTAGAGATGTCTTTTGTTTTTACTATTCAAAGAATCTTCTGGAGCTACTCAACATTATACAATCATTGGAAGTCTCAGAAAGAAGATATATCCAACTATATATAGGAAAGGTTTCAGCCATTGTACTATACTAATTATAGTCCACATATAAAAATCTGTGACACATAATCACAGGAAACATGATCACTGCCCAAGTTTATGAAGACATTTAAGAGCATTAGATTACTAGCTCTGACTCGAACTAAGCAGAATATATACAAAGCAATCATACTTTGTACATACCAACTGAGTCTTGCTTCTTAAGAGTTTATTTACTCTGCTTATCTCTCAATACTTGGTTAAACAGAAATTTAAAATACTTGTGTCTCGGCTTTCAAAATGTGTTGATAAACTGACTTCAAATAAGCCTACAATTTCCATGCATAACAGGTAGTTTTCTGGACACACATCTTAGCCCCAGTCTACGTGAGTGATTCACAACCATGGGTTCTGAACCTCTGTGAGGCCATGAGGTTATTAGAAGGAATCTATATAGCATAATCTTCAGCCTGAATAAATATCTTTCAAGTATTTGTATATACTGTATTTCAATTGGATGTAAATTCTGGTGTGACTAATAAAGATACATTGACTTAGGCCCGGCGCGGTGGCTCAAGCCTCTAATCCCAGCACTTTGGGAGGCCGAGACGGGCAGATCACAAGGTCAGGAGATCGAGACCACCCTGGCTAACACGGTGAAACCCCGTCTCTACTAAAAAATACAAAAAACTAGCCGGGCGCGGTGGCGGGCACCTGTAGTCCCAGCTACTCGGGAGGCTGAGGCAGGAGAAGGGCGTGAACCCGGGAGGCAGAGCTTGCAGTGAGCTAATATCCGGCCACTGCACTCCAGCCTGGGCAACAGAGCAAGACTCTGTCTCAAAAAAAAAAAAAGAAAAAAAAGATACATTGACTTAAAAGCATTACTGAAATTATAGCAGCTTTTTGTTACATATTCTTTAATCAAAAATACTAATAATATGGCTATCATGTTGTTGGAAGGGAATCTAATAATTTGGGGGTTTTTGTTTTGAGACAGGGTCTCTGTCGCCCTGGAGTGCAGTGGCACAATCTTGGCTCACTACAACCTCTGCCTCCTGGGTTCAGGCGATTCTCCCTCCTCAGTCTCCTGAGTAGCTGGGACTACAGGTGTGCGCCACCACACCCGGCTAAGTTTTGTATTTTTAGTAGACATGGGGTTTCACTGTGTTGCCCAGGCTGGTCTCAAACTCCTGACCTCAAGTGATCTGCCTGCCTCAGTCTCCCAAAGTGCTGAGATTACAGGCATGAGCCACCATGCCCAGCCAAGAATCTAATAATTTTTGGACCTTGAAAATTGTATTTCTTATTAGAAACTGTAAAGAACCACAAGCTTACATCCTATGATTCACAGATCTAAGTGTTCTGGTTGAAAGAGGAGGAAGGGGCAACATTCAAACTACACTTCTGTGGACACCAAGTGTAGTTTGGCAGGAAAACATAAAGTTTACATGTACAAAACCTTAAAGCTGAATGCCTATAATGCACTTGTCTGTGGCAGGTAAGAGAAATCAAAACCTTACAATGTCATTTGGATCAGACAAGGGCTCTATTTTGATCCTGGAAAGCATCTCTGGTTGTACACATTGTATTCTATGCATTCTATTTTAAACCCCTGGAGCAGCGCAGTGCTCCCTGGCTGAATACTGAGACACTGACATTATTGCAGGCTAGGATTTCCCCCTACAGGACAGCCACTTGTGATGCTTATCCCACCAAAGTTTTCCTCCATCTTACTGCGACAGAACATAAACGAGATTCATTAGGGAAATTCTCAATAAGAGTATTCTATTCTGTAAGTCGCCCCCAATCCCCAGAGCTCCGATGGATTATTCTTGTAAACAGCACTTTTATCTTCCGATCTCTCTACCACAGAGGCCAAAAAGGGTTTTCCCCTAACATCCAAATATCTATTCAGATACCAGCCCTGCTCCTTCTCGTAAAATCTGTCTCCTCACCTGGGCGCGGTGGCTCATGCGGAATCCCAGCACTTTGGGAGGCCAAGGTGGGTGATCACTTGAAGTCAGGAGTTCGAGACCAGCCTGGGCAACATGGCAAAACCCCGTCTCTACTAAAAATACAAAAATTAGCCAGGCATGGTGGCATGTGCCTGTAATCCCAGCTACTTGGGAGGCTGAGGCAAGAGAATCGCTTGAACCCAGGGGTGGGGAGGTTGCAGAGGGCTGAGATCATGCCACTGCACTCCAGCCTAGGTGAAAGAGTAAGATTGTGTCTCAAAAAAATAAAAATCTGTCTTCCACTTCTTAAGTCCCAAAGCTGTTTTGTTGTCATTTAAAACAGACTCAGACTATGCTTCCCTCCTGATTTATTAAGACGGATATATTTAATTTGTATTTCTTGAGGGAATAGCACCTGGGAACCAGGGAGAAAGAAGCTGAAGCATGCGGGTCATGAATTATTCCATTTGGTGTCAATAATTTGTCAGAAAAGTTTTTTAAAAAAAGCAATAGATAACTGTATTATAGTTCAACTGATTATAATATAGAAGCAATGGATGATGAACACCCTTTCCTCAAAGTCTTTTATTCCCAACCTTTGGAAATGATTAGGTTTTTACCTCCAGGGAATCCCCAGCCCAAGCCAGCATACCAGAGAACTCAGGGGAACAAAGACCCTAACAGTTATGTACAATGAGAGAATTAGACTGTGAGGTTCTAGCCCTCTTCTCTATCTCTGCTCACTTTACCTCAGTGCACACCATATCCCTTCTTCCTCCATTGTGAAATGTGCATATACATGTATATAAATATCTATATTTACACATATATACATACATAAAAATGTGCAATACAAAGACATAAGCAAGGAGTTTTTCCTAATAACTATTTAATCAGAGGCTGGTTGGAGAAAAAACAAGCTCTTCCCCTCGAATTTTCCTTCTAACTTGAGAACCAATTCCCGCTTAAAGAAAACATTTAAGAAGCACCTGTCAGCTGGGCGCGCTGGGCTCAGGCCTGTAATCCCAGCACTTTGGGAGGCCGAGGTGGGTAGGTCACCTGAGGTCAGGAGTTTGAGATCAGCCTGGCCAACATGATGAACCACTTCTCAGAAAGACACATTATTAACTTGGTGAAACTTAAGTGGGATGAGGAGCACTCTGTATACATGCATCATTTCTGTTTTTCCTCGTTGTGATGGTTAATCTTACGTGTCAACTTGACTAGGCCACATGATGCCCAGATATTTGGTCATACAGTACTCTGGGTGTGTCTGTGAGGGTGTTTTTGGATGAGACTAACATTTCAATCAACAGACTGAATACAGCACACGGCCCTCCCTAATGTAAGTGGCCCTCATCCAATCAGTTGAAGGTCTGAATGGAACAAGTAAGGGAGAAGTCCTCCTGCCTGACTGCTTGAACTAAGACCTCAGTCTTATCCTGCCTTTGAACTGGAATGGAAACATCAGCTCTTCTAGGGTCTCCAAAAGCTGGCTTTCAGACTGGAACTACACCATCAGCTCTCCTGGATCTCTAGCTGGCCCACTGCAGATCTTGGGACTTCTCAAACTCCATAATTGTGTGAACCAATTCCTTATAATACATCTCAGGCTGGGCATGGTGGCTCCTGCCTGTAATCCCAGCACTTTGGGAGGCCATGGCAGACAGATCACCTGAGGTCTAGATCTAGAGTTCAAGACCAGCCTGGCCAACATGGTAAAATCCTGTCTCTACTAAACATAAAAAATTAGCTGGGAGTGGTGGCAGGTGCCTGTAATCCCAGCTGCTAGGGAGGTGAAGGCAGAAGAATCACTGGAACCCAGGAGGCAGAGGTTGCAGCAAGCTGAGATCGTGCCACTGCATTCCAGCCTAGGCGAGAGTGAGACTTCCATCTCAAAAAAAATAAATAAATAATAAATAAGAATAAGAATAAATTCCTGAAGAACCCTAACTCCTCAACACAAATTAACGTGGACATCTGAGGTGCCTCCCATTATAAGAAGAAACACAACAGATTCATTAAGTGGGACAGTCTGGGAAACAGCAAAATGAGTCTCACGTCCTATATCCATCAGAGCAAAAAAAGTGAAGAAAATTTCATATAACTTAGTCTGATGCTGTTTGCTATACTGTGTAAAAAAGGCAGACCCCTATCCAGCACTTTGTTTCCACCCTTTGTAAAGCTACTCAGATCCTCTAGTTCTCTAGGCACTGGTTCTCTAGCTGTAGGTAAAACTACAACTGCCTTTCCTGGCATCTCCAGACACTGACAAGCAGATAAATATGTCCAGGCTGTCATAATTTTTCTGAGACAACTGATATTGTGTACTTGAAAACTGCAACATGGCCGGGCGCGGTGGCTCAAGCCTGTAATCCCAGCACTTTGGGAAGCCGAGGCGGGTGGATCACGAGGTCAGGAGATCGAGACCATCCTGGCTAACATGGTGAAACCCTGTCTCTACTAAAAATACAAAAAACTAACCGGGCGTGGTGGCGGGCGCCTGTAGTCTCAGCTACTTGGGAGGCTGAGGCGGGAGAATGGCGTGAACCCGGGAGGCGGAGCTTGCAGTGAGCCGAGATCAGGCCACTGCACTCCAGCCTGGGAGACACAGCGAGACTCCGTCTCAAAAAAAAAAAAAAAAAAAAGAAAACTGCAACATGTCCCAAGTTCAACACAGCCTTCCTCCATCTAAGTAGTGGCCAAATATTCATAATACACCTCTAATTTCCTTCCATCCTCCTCCCCAATTCAAAACCAATGTTTATTCTCAAGCTACATTTCAGGGGCTACACACAGTAAGTAGGTCTCATTCCCCAAACAATAATCACTACAGAGGTGTAATACAGGAGGTATATGAAAAAACATATTTTATTCCCTCTGGGCCCAAATGAATCATACTTTCTGGTCACAACTTTTAGAGGCAGGCTATTATTTCAGCAGGCCACTCTCTCACTTTTTCTTTTCCCTCTCTGACTCCTTCATCCTCTACCAAAGTACAGAAAAAAGTATCTCTAGCCCCCTTCTGTCACCCACAAATCAGTGTATGATAGTCAACAAAAACTGAGGAAAGACTCCTAGCCAAGAAAGAGACCCACTAAAGAGTGGTGTTTTTGTTCTGATCATTCTAAACTATACAAGGCTGATGTGACAATACAAATGGTGCACCTCTGTACCTTTTTTTTGGTACACCAACAGTTGTTCTATGTCCCCATCATTTCCTTTTGAGACCTTGAAGTTTCAATAACATTCTTGACCTTACTGTATTCAATGTTAAACACTTGAATGCTACAAAGAGCATGTGCATGGGACGTTGCTAGGCTGAAAAAATAAGGCCTACCTCTCCCAGGCCAAGCTGTTTTGGACATGATCACACTGATCAGTTTGAGTCCAAGTATAGCCAGAGAACCAAGCAGAAAAGGAAAGTTTCAGAGATGAAAAATAGGCTTAAAAATTAAAATGTGGCAATGTAAAATCTTAACTCCTGAAGACCAATGAATTACCAAAAACAGTGAACTGGCTGCAGACGCTCACTGCCTCTATTTCTGTGAGGCAAATTATTTTAAGATTACTAGGAAAAAAGACAGTAAACAATGAGTTGAGCACTTTGAGAGGTTGAGGCAGGCAGATCACTTGAGCCCAGGAGTTTGAGACCAGCCTGGGCAACAAGGCAAAACCCTATCTCTACAAAAATATAAAAATTACCCAGGCATGGTACCCAGGCATGGTGGCAACATGCCTGTAGTCCCAGCTACTTGGGAGGCTGAGGTGGGAGGATCACTAGAGCCTGGGAGGTCGAGGCTGTGGTGAGCTGAGATTGTGCCACTGTGCTCCAGCCTAGGTGACAGAAAAAAAAAAAAATCAGTGAGTTGGGGATTTTTTTTTTTTTTTTTTTTTGAGATGGGAGTTTCATTCTTGCTGCCCCGACTGCAGTGCGATGGTGTGATCCTAGCTCACTGCAACCTCTGCCTCCCGGGTTCAAGTGATTGGCCTGCCTCAGCCTCCCGAGTAGCTGGGACTACAGGCATGCGTCACCACGGCCAGCTAATTTTGTATTTTTAGTAGAGACAGGGTTTCTCCATGTTGGTCAGGCTGGTCTCGATCTCTTGACCTTGTGATCCTCCTGCCTCGGCCTCCCAAAGTGCTGAGATTACAGGCGTGAGCCACCGCACCTGGCAGGAATCATTTTTTAAAATCTCAGAGGCAAAGATCTCAAACATCTGTCTTTCTGTGCCTGTATGCTGCCCAACTCATTCCCAAAAAGGAATGGGAATTAGATTCCTACCAACATAAGGCTCCCAATATATGTTATGTAGGTTTCTGGGGAAACTACATCAACTGAAGTAGTCTTTAAAAATTAAAGTAAGACGCCAGGCGCAGTGGCTCACGCCTGTAATGCCAGCACTTTGGGAGGCTGAGGTGGGCAGAGCACAAGGTCAGGAGATTAAGACCATCTTGGCTAACATGGTGAAACCCCAATCTCTACTAAAAATACAAAAAATTAGCTGAGCATGGTGACAAGCGCCTGTAGTCCCAGCTACTCGGGAGGCTGGGGCAGGAGAATCGCTTGAGCTCGGGAGGCAGAGGTTGCAGTGGGCTGAGATCGCGCCACTGCATTCCAGCCTAGGCAACAGAGCAAGACTCTGTTTCAAAAAAACAAACAAACAAAAATTAAGAAAACCAAAGCACACAATGATGAACCACTTTTCTCTTCTTGCTGTAATTTTTCTTTGATTTGCTCTCTGGGGTTCAAGACAAAACGAAATCATTAGTCTTAGATTCCTGAATTTGACCTCGCCTCATAGCTAATGTGAGCAAAAGTAGTTTTTTTTTTTTTTTTTTTTTTTAATACAATTAAGACAAAAGGACTTTATATCAGCAGGACTTTAGGGCTGTGGTTCCACTGTTTTTATAGTAAAATACACTAATGGTAGGGTAGAGGTTGGAGAAGGAGGTGGAAACACCCGTTACAAGGCAACATGACAGAGAGCAGGACCCTAACTAGACTTTCAGGAATTAATTCTATTCAGGTGGGAGGAGCCCTACATAATTAAGTTTCACACTTATAAAATTATCACTCTGAATTCAGGGATAAGAGGCATTTGGTTGTAGACACAATTCCATCTGTAGATACTAACTTTAAATTTAGAGAAGAAAAACATTCATTGCATTAATATTATGTGTTGAGTTTCTTACATGATTCCTAAATCCATCTACTAATTTTTTGTTTTGATACAATGTACAGCTATGGTAAGATGATTACCACAGCCCAGATTCAGGTGTGGTCTTTAGCTTCAGAAAGTCCATCGGTCATGTAACTGACTGTCATTGCTAAATCTGTTGCTTGCAGAGGCCTCAGAGCTCTGGCTTTGCCGAGTAGAGTCCTCACCATTTAAGCTCTTCCTACATACAGGACATGTGTCATGCTGAAACAGAAAAATATTAGTCTATGTGAAGATCCTGGCCTGAGAAGCTGGGAGTACTGCACACTTAAATAACCCTGAGAATTGTCACATCAAAAATTATGACTTGGAATAGAAAAACAATAGGGAATGCATCCTCATACAGCATGCACTGGCCTCTAAGGTGTGATACCAGGATATCTCCCAAACAGAACTTTAAGCAGAACTGACAGGCACAATTCTAGGCCAGCAAGTTAATAACAGCTAACACATACCACCAAACAGAACTAACCAGAAACAGTGAGTAATCTATGACAAGAGGGTAACTGCCCATTACTTCCCATATGGTCTAGAGCAGAGGTCAGCAAACTTTTTGTTTAAAGGGACAGGAAAATTGGCCGGGTGCACTGGCTCACACCTGTGATCCCAATACTTTGGGAGGCCAAGGCAGGAGGATCACTTGAGGTCAGGAGTTTGAGATCAGCCTGGCCAACATGGCGAAACCCTGTCTCTACTAAAAACACAAAAATTGGCTGGGCATGGTGGTGCATGCCTGTAATCCTAGCTACTCTGAGAGACTGAGGCACAAGAATCACTTGAACCCAGGAGGTGGAGGTTTCAGTGAGTTGAGATCATGCCACTGCACTCCAGTCTGAGTGACAGAGTGAGACTCTATCTCAAAATAAATACATAAAGGGACAGAAAATAAATATTTTAGGCTTTGCAGGCCACACTACAGCTGTTACGACTAATCAACTCTGCTGATGTAGCACAAAAGTTGCCACAATCTATAAACAAATGAACATAGCTGTGTTCCAATAAAATGTTATTTACAGTAACAGGTGGCAGGAAACAATGACCTGTAGAACATAGTTTGCAACCCTTGGTCAGAAAAGTTCCAAACAAATAACAGTACCAGAGTTAGCCAGGGATTTATGGGATAAAATCTGATCTACTTGGATCTCGAGGAACTGTTAACTATATCTTTACTCTGAATCATCCCCCCAAGAAGCCATGACTTGCTGTACTCACCAGTTCCAGCCATGGCACAATACAACTGCTGTGAAAGAAGTGATTGCAAGGTAACTGCCGGACTTCCTCTTCAACTGTGTAATCTTCTTTGCATACTGGACACTCTAAACCCATATCTGTTGAAGAAGGTAATGCCTTTTAAAGTAAACAAGCAAAAGGAAGGAAGAAAAAACTAACCCAATGTCTCTACCAACCCTATGAATGCATAAAGACATGAGACAAAAGAAAATGTACACCCAAGTAGCAGGCAGCTAAGAGGCATGAATTTATTTCAAAACGAGGGCAAAGGTGTAGTAGACGGAGACACGAAAAGGAGGAATGACGAATGGGGCCTACTCCAAAAAGGCCTACGTAGGAATTATACAAGGCCTATTTTTTGATGTAAAGAGTTGGAAGAAATAAACCGGGGCTTAGATGATCTGTTCAGTAAAACGGAAAAACTTCTTCCCAAATGTGTGACAGCCCTCTGGCAGTCAGTTTCCACTGTCAATCTGTCCACCATAGCCAAGGGATTCATCTCAGCAACCTTGGCAGTTCAGTGTCTCAAGCCACTTGCCACTTTCACCATGCTCTTTTCAGCATGGGATAAAGCACTCTATTTCAGTGTGGCTGCCCTAAAGTCCTCTGTAAAAATTGTTAATGAGGGCGAAGGCGGGTGGATCACGAGGTCAGAAGTTCAAGACCAGCCTGGCCAAGATGGTAAAAACCCTGTCTCTACTAAAAATACAAAGATTAGCTGGCTGTGATGGTGGGCACCTGTAATCCCAGCTACTTGGGAGGCTGAGGCAGAGAATTGCTTGAACCTGGGAGGTGGAGGTTGCAGTGAGCCAATTCGCGCCACCGCACTCCAGCCTGGACAACAGAGCAACTCTGTCTCAAAAAAAAAAAAAAACTGTTAATAAAAGCTATACCAGAAAAGAAAAAAAAATACCAGAAGCTATACCAGAAAAGCTATACCAGAAGTGGTGCTACAGAACTGCAAAGTTGAAGTCTAGCTCAGGTCACCAAATCAAGAGACAGAAAACCCTCTTCTCTGAGAAGCATTAGTCACCAACTATATTGGGAATTCCAAGCAGCAAGTTTTGAGTTTCCCAAATTTGGCTAATACTGTCAGCTAGTCTACATGCCTAGTGGCTGGGATATGCTCCATGAACCAACAGCAGATAAGGCATTTGGGGCAATACTACTACTTAACCGATTTACTCCTTACTCTCCATTCTTACCACCTTAGCCTTAATTATTTTACTTCTCATGACTAGTCTGCTGCAACAGCCTCCCAGCTAGTATCCCAGATTCCACGATCTTAACCCTCCAAATATATCCTATACTTTGCTACAACTTAATTTTCCCTCAAACCAGCTCCATAGCAATCCCCAGCTCCTCTTCACTTGGATTCTCAGCTGGCACCTCAAAAATCAACGAATTAAAAATGTAAAACATCACCTCATCTCCTTACCCAAACCAGGGCCCATTCACTATTTCCCCAGCCCTTAAGATGTCAGCACCATGTTTACAGTTACAAAGCTGTGAAATCTCAGAATTATCTTTGACTTTCCCCTCCTTCATCCCATTACGCAATCAGTGAGGAAAGCCTCTCTCCAAAATGATCTTCTGAATCTACCCTTTCCTTTCTGTTAGTATTGTCACCATCACCTGAACCTCACCTGGACTGCTGCGACAGACTCTAAAATCCCTGTTTCTGCTATCTCGCTTCCAATGTGCTACACACTGCCCCTAGACTAATCTTCCCTAAAGACCACTTTACCTGACTCACACACCACGTATATTAGTGCATACTTTTCCTTAAATAGAATGACCTAAGATGGCCCACCTTATCTTTGAAATCTCTAACTCTAAACCCAAACTGATGGGAACAGAAACTCCCAGTCCAGAATGTTGTCCCTTGTCACTAAATTCCTCCAGTGCTTACAAATAAAGTAATATCTATGACTAATATACCTAACTGTACCTGACACAAAGTAGATCTGAAACAAATTCCCAGTCTCCTATTTTTTTCTCTTCTCCTTTCCCCAATGTCAGTATCATGTGTCCAACACAGTTTTTAATCATTTGATAAGTTTTTCTTCAACTTATCAGAATCAAGTCTTATCTATCTTTGTACCTCTTTATTCCCAATGGCACCTAAAAAAGAGACATAATTGCTTAGGAAATACCTACTGACTAACCTAATAAAGGGGTAGGAACTTTCCAGATTTGGCACCCAGGTAGGAATTTTAGAGGGCCATAGCTTCACTTAAAGGCCCTTAATATAGGAAGGTATTGGGATTTTTTTTCTTATTTATCTTTTTTGTCTTTTTATTTTGTTCGTTTTTTAAACTTTTCACTTGTCAGAAGATACTGGGATTTTGAACAGAGATCCGAAGATGACAGAGTAAGTATAAAAATGAACCTACCAACTTGTTCCTGAGTTACTGTCACTGTTGGAAGAGATGTGATCTTTTCCTTGTCAGCTGGGGGAGGGCCTGTGTTTTCCAGTTGTCCTAAAAGCTACAAAAAAAGAGAAAGAAAAAGATGAAGTGGCAGACATCTCAATACACCTGGAGAGGGAGCTGCTCCAGCTGAGAACCAACAGCACAGACATTAGGTATGTTAGTTACTCTTACTTCTGCTAGGCTCTGAGAGGCTTGGGTTTCCCCTTTCCTGCTGCCAGAACACTCATAATTGCTTTACAATTTCAGAGTGACATTGCATAAGCCTACAGACAAACCCATGATTGCAAGGCCCACCTCTGGCCATAAAGCAACTTCAGGGGCAGCAAAAGGGTTGTGATGTCATGAATAAAACTACAGCTTAATAAAAAGTTAATATGTAACTGGTCCAAAAGCTTCATTCTGCTAGAATAAGAAAAAAGCGAGAGTATGAAAAGTAGCATAATGTAAGCCAAGAAATAGGTAAATTACCGCCTATAAGAAGACTGAATATAAAAGACATGCTTTCTAGTCTCAGAAATCCACAAGGGAAATGAAAAACCAATCAAATTAAAATGAACATAAACAAGTGGAAGCAATTATACATGGCATGGGAATACCTTTTTCTCTGCTTCCTTCCCCTACTTTGCTCCATCTAGCAGAAATCCCTGCTTCGACATGTGAGGAAATCCTCCTTTTTTTGTGAAATACTTGTCAACAGAATCCTTATAGGACTGAACAAGAAAGACCAAAAATACAAAATACTATTTTTTATAGAAGTCTTTTCTTCCTATGGAGATGAAACCATCTTCTAGAAATTCCCTCGGACCTAGGAAGTGCATGGATGCTGAGCTAACCCCATAAATCATTCATCCCTTTAGTAAAATGGAAACCCCAAAACTCAAAATATTAGAGAAAGCAGAATGACTGCCATTTCAGAAAGTAGCAGAAGGAAAGCAGGAAGCCTATGGAACCATGAGACACACTGAACAGACACCCTCAAAAGGCAGCTCCTCACCTGGGTTACAATGGCATCAAGCCCTGTCTGACCCCAGGCATAGTCCCCAGGGTTGGAGTGCAGCATCCCGCTCCTATACATGAGATGAGACAGACAGCATTAGATGGAGTGACCAGGCTCTGCCTTACACCACAGAAAAAAAGTGGCAGAGGGATCCTGTTCTCTCTCAGAGCTGGAAAGTCACTAGTCCTCCAGGATCAAGAGGCAAAGAATTCTGTATATTTTCAAGATCAAACAAACTATCCAGAGATAGTATCTCATTCTCTAGGAATTTTACTTAACTAGAACATAAAATGTGAAGCTACCTAAAGTACCACATGACATGCCAGAACAAAAAGAGTGACTCATTGCCTGCTGGTTTCAAAAATTTGTCTTTTCTGTGCCCACTTATATTAAACACAGATGGAGCTGCTTTTTAAGGAGAGTTTTCCCTTCATGACTGGTCAAAATCTACAGCAAACATCCCTCATTATAAGAGGCTGCCCACAGTTCTGGACAATGAGGAGCTTTCAAGTAGAGAAGCAGCCATAGCAGTCTCTCTGAATCACAACTTAGAGCAATTACAAAAGGGACTTGGCAACACCTTTTTCTCCCCCCTCCGCAGAGCTGCTGGTACACTACCAGCAGAGGTCCAGACTAGTGGATGACAGAGGTCCTAAAAGGACTGAGGTTCCTTTGAGCAAAGAAACCTTCTGGGCCACAGTCAGAAGCGGCAAATAATTTCTCTGACAAGAAGAAATTCCATCTTTAATCCCTATCATACGTAAGTGTCACTCTGATACTGAATACAGCCTATTGTTTCTTCTGACAAATCCTCTTACTTTGAAAAAAATAAAGTTTAGCATAATGTTTTCAACTTCAGAAATTCTTAAGGAGTAAAATATTCCTGTGTAGTCTACTGGGGAACCCACAAATCAGATACCAAGCCTGGCAGGGACCATCTCATTCCCTACCTCAACACAACTCTCAGATCTGAATATAAAAGGGATCAAGACATTTCTAGCAACCAAACATTCTGGGGGACCAGGACAGCCTTCCTGAGCCTGAATAATAAAAAAATAAAAGTTCTGATTAAGTTTGGGCTTAGCAGATAATGGCAGTCTAGCAGCCTCCAGTTACATCTACATACTCACCTATGCAGTTTTTTTGTTTTGTTTTTTGAGATGGAGTCTCGTTCTGTTGCCCAGGTTGGAGTACAGTGGCGCGATCTCAGCTCACTGCAACCTCCGTCTCCCGGGTTCAAGTGATTCTCCTGCCTCAGCCTCCAAGTAACTGGGACTACAGGCGCGTGCCACCACGCCTGGCTAATTTTTGGTATTTTTGGTAGAGATGGGGTTTCATCATGTTAGCCAGGATGGTCTCGATCTCCTGACCTCGTGATCCACCAGCCTCGGCCTCCCAAAGTGCTGGAATGCGATTATGGGCGTGAGCCACCACGCCTGGCCTATGCAGCTCTTTTTCTCTACTGCACAGAAATGACAGCACCTAAAATGATGTCACTCCAATAGAGTAAGATAGAAAGCAATTAGTTACTTACCAGGAAAAAGGGTGTGGAGATCCAGGAATGGCAGAATTTGCAAAGAATCCTGCAAAGATGTGTTGTAGTATTCTGTTAGAGAAGAAAAAATTAGGTAAGACAACAGACTAATGAAAGTACTCTACAGATATCCATGGCTGCCTAATTACCAACTACTTCCCTAAACCAAAATAGTTTTTTATTGGCTATTACACAAGAGACAGCATCAGAAACCAGCCTGCCACACGGCGGTGTGCTATTTTGCTATTATGGCTATCTTCCTGAACTCTGCTATCTTATAGATTAATAGATTTTTGTGAATTAAGCTGGAAAGGGATCTGATGGTATGGTATAGTTTTTCAAACTATGTTCCTTGTTCCACCAACATAAGGAAGGGTTAAAAGGGATGCCGAGCCAGTGGAATTCTGGACCCACCTTCCTTTAACAAGGGTAGTTCCATTTTTGTATGTTGTACACATTGGGTTTGTGAATAAGATATCACAAACGGGTGTGATATCTATTTAATGGGTCCTTCAAAATAAAAGTTCAAGCAATAATTCTATTTTAAGGTTGTTTTAGATGATTATAACACAAACACATATAAACACACACATGCTTAGCATTTGTCACTCTGAATACTTAAGATGGCACAGGTACACAGTTCTTTATACGAATGAGTCTTTCTTACCCAAAGAGATACTGGAGTGATGCCTCAGCAAAAGAAAAACCTGAAGAAATTGTTCCCCTAGATCTTCTGTGTTCTGGATGATATGTAATTTTTTTTTCTTTTTTGAGACAGAGTCTCGCTCTGCCACCCAGGGTGGAGTGCAATGACGTGATCTCAGCTCACTGCAACCTCTGCCTCCCGGGTTCAGGCAATTCTCCTGCCTTAGCGTCCCGAGCAGCTGGGATTACAGGCACCTGCCACCACACCCGTCTAATTTTTTGTATATTTAGTAGATTTAGTAGAGACGGGGTTTTACCATGTTGACAAAGCTGATCTTGAACTCCTGACCTCGGCCTCCCAAACTGTTGGGATTACAGGTGTGAGCCACTGCGCCCAGCAATGATATGCAATTTTAAGTCCCTGGTTCCCACTTTACTTATTAGGCCAATTAATGTAACAATGGCAGTAGCCAACATTAGACTTTCCCTGCTACTAAAGTTCAACAGCAGCTCAGCAGCTAACTGCACTATTCCGTTTGTTTGCTTGCCTTTTTGTATTATTTTTCATTATTTATTTTTAACTGACAAAAATTGTATATATTATGGTATAGAACATATTTTGAAATATGTAAGCATTGTGGAATGACTACATCAAACTATCAACATATGCATTACCTCACAAACTTATTTACAACAATAACACTTGAAATCTACTCTCTTAGCAATTTTCAAATGTACAAAACACTGTTTTTTGTTTGTTTTTTTTTGAGATGAAGTCCTGCTCTCTCACCCAGGCTGGAGTACAGTGGCACCATCTCGGCTCACTGCAAACTCTGTCCCCCAGGTTCAAGCAATTCTTGTGTTTCAGCCTCCCAAGTAGCTGGGATTACAGATGCGCACCAACATGCCCAGCTAATTCTTGTATTTTTAGTAGAGATGGGGTTTCACCATATTAGCCGGGCTGTCAAGTAATCTGCCTGCCTTGGCCTCCCAAAGTGCTGGGATTATAGGCATGAGCCATTGCACCTGGCTGAAAACATTGTTATTAACTACAGCCACCATGTTGTACAACACATCTCTTGAACTTTTAACTGAAATGTTGTATCCTTCAACATCTCTCTAATCCACCCCCTCTGCCCCACAGCTCCTGGTAATTACCATTCTACTCTCTGCTTCTATGAATTCGCTGGCTTTTTCAAAGAATGCTTCGTGTTGTTTTAAAAATATGTCCAAAAATTATTTGATAATCTTCCCTTCAGTGTGGGCTTGACTTAGTGACTCACTTAACAATAGAATATGGCAGAACTGATCACCTGTGACTTCCAAGACAAGGTAACAAAGCAGGAGAAATGGCCAGGTGTGGTGGCTCATGCCTGTAATCCCAGCACTTCGAGGTGGATGGATCACTTGTGGTCAGGAGTTCGAGACCAGCCTGGCCAACATGACTCCATCTCTACTAAAAATACAAAAATTAGCGAGGCATGGCGGCACATGCCTATAGTCTCAGCTACTCAGGAGGATGAGGCAGGAGAATCACTTGAACCCGGGAGGCGGAGGTTGCAGTGAGCCAAGATCATGCCATTGCACTCCAGCATGGGTGACAGAGTGAGATTTTGCCTCAAGAAAAAAAGGTGGTGTGGCGGGCGGGGCGCATAGTGCTTTCTCCTTGTACTTCTGTTGGATCAATCACTTGCTCTGGAAGAGTGCCATATCAAGCAGTCCTATAGAAAGGTCCATGTGATGAGGAACTGAGCACTCCTGCCACCAGCCAGAACAAACCTGCCAGAATATGTGTAAAGCCTAGTCACCCCTATACTGCAGCAGTGGCCAACATCTTGACTGTAAGCTCATGAAATCCTGGGCCAGCATCACTCAGCAACGCTACTCCCAACTGAACCTGTTCCTGACCCAGTGAATCTGTGAGATAATAAATATCTGTTTGTTTTAAGCCACTAAACTCTGAGATAATTTGTTATACGGCAATAGGTAACATACAGATTTTGATATCTGGATACACGTGCTACCATAATAAAGACCTAAAATGTGAGAGTACCTTTGGAACCCAGCAGTGGGGCAGAAGTTAAAAGGACTTTGAGGAGAGCATCAGTAAAGTTTGAAGAGCCTTGAAAAAAAAAAGCAGCACTATGGCCTTTGAGGAAGTTAAAGGTGAGATTAAGAAAAGGCAGAAAAATCTTATTAGAAACTGGAGGGAAAAAGATCCTTGTTATATACTGGCAAAGCTGTTGCCTTACCATAACATGGAAAGCAGACGTTGCGGTCCACAAACTGGTTGATAATCTAGCTAAAGAGATTTCCACTTTTGAAAGTACCTCCTGGCTTCTTGTTGCTTACTTTAAAATGCAAAAGAGGTATAAATTAAAGGAAGGACAGACAGTTAAACAAAAAGGACAGAATTATATAATTCTGAGAATTCCCAGCATCTCCAGATTAGTAAATGACACTAAAATTAAGAAATGGATTTCAAGCAAAGATTAAATCCAAGGCACTGCCAAAAGACTGATTTCAGATGAAGCCAAGGATCAGACTATAACAATTCTTTGTTAAGACCTCAGAAAGGGCCGGGCGCAGTGGTTCACACCTACAATCCCAGCACTTTGGGAGGTCAAGGCAGGAGGATCACTTGAGGCCAGGAATTTGAGACCAGCCTGGCCAACATGAAGAAACCCGTCTCTACTAAAAATACAAAAATTAGCTGGGCATGGTGGCACACACCTCTAATGCCAGCTACTCGGGAGGCCGAAACATGAGAATCACTTGAACCCGGAGTTAGACGTTGCAGTGGGCTGAGATTGTACCACTGCACTCCAGTCTCGGTGACAGAGTGCAACTCTGCCTCAAAAAAAAACAAAAACAAAAAAAACCACCACAACCTCAGAAAGATCTAAAATAGTACCTAAAGAATCACTCAGTTAGAAAATTGGACTAAGAAGTTTAAGGGTGTTACTGCTATAACAAACTACCACAAACTGGGTAGCTTAAAACAAAAGGAATTTATTCGCTCACTGATTTGGCGGGTGTCAGTAGGGTTAGTTCTTTCAGAAAGTTCTGAGGGAGATTATTTCCATGACTCTTTCCCGGCTTCTGGTGATGGTTGGCAGCAATCTTTGCCATTCCTTGATTTGTAGACGTTATGTCCCCCCAGTCTCTGCCACTGTCATCACACGGCTTTCTTCTCTTTGTCTTCTGTGTTCATGTCCAAATTTCTAGCTTCCTCTTTTTTTTTTTTTTGAGGCAGAGTCTCACTCTCGCCCAGGCCGTAGTGCAGTAGGTGCGATCTTGGCTCACTGCAACCTCTGCCTCAAGGTTTAAGCGATTCTCATGCCTCAGCCTCCTGAGTAGCTGGGATTACACAGGCATGAGCCACCACGCCTGGCTAATTTTTGTATTTTTAGTAGACATGGGGTTTTACCACATTGGCCAGGCTGGTCTCGAACTCCTGACCTCAGGTGATCCTCCCACCTCGGCCTTCCAAAGTGCTGAGATTACAGGAGTAAGCTGCCGCACCCAGCAAATTTCTCTCCTTATAAGACTATCAACCGTTGGATTAAGGCCCTTCCTGATCCAGTGTGATCTTCTTATAACTTGACTACATCTGTAAAGACCTTGTTTCCAAATAAGGTCATATTCACAGTGACCTTATCAGGGTTAGGACTTGAATACAGCTTTCTGGGGGACACAATTCTACCCACTACAAGTGGTATCCCTCAGCAATCCCAGCAGAAACCCAAGTTGGAAAAAGTCTAATTAGAAGAGATTGGTGGACGTGGCTTTTGCCTAATTGCATGAACCCCAGTGAGATTCACAGGATATCAAAGTTTTAAAAAGAAACACTGACAGCTTAAACTGAAAGGTGGAAAGATAGTACAAAATGAAAACAGGTCTCTGGGCCCTCAAATTTCTACCAGCAAGAAGCATGCTAAGAAAGCTATGCAGCTACAAATATGAACTACTTTTAATGGAAAAGAAAGGATGACTAACAAGGTGGACTCCAGAGTCACAGAGAAGAACTCCTGGGCAGAAACAGAAGTCCTAGTCAAGGAATTTCTGACATTTGTCTAGACAACTATTATAATTGCTATGAACCAGCAATTTCTTTGTGCCGACATTTTTCCCTTTTGGAACAGGAAATCTTTATACCTGTTCAGAATCACTGCCTGTCCACATCCCTGCATGTTGGGTGTGTGATAGGTAGATTACTTGTCTCTTTAGTTTACAGGTCTTCATATCAAAAGGAACTGTACCTGAGGAACTATACCCAAGAAGCCACACCCACACTTGGACCTAGTTAAAGGACAGCTACCTGTATTTCAAGCTGATGCTACAGAAGAAGGAAACTTTTTTTGATAGCTCTTGGGAGGAAGAAGTGTAAATAATTTGTGGCTAGAGGGCAAACTGGTGATTTTAAAATACATCCATGAATTCTTTAGAGGTGGAGCTAATTCTCTTCTCCTTGAATGTGGGCTAGACTTAATGATTCACCTCTTACAGACAAAATGCAGCAGAAATGACAGTGTGTGACTTCCAAAATTAGGATATAAAAAGGCATTATGGGTTTTTTTCCTTCTTCCTCTATCATTCTCTTGGATCAATAACTCCAAGAGAAGCTAGCTGCCAAGTAATAGGGACATTCAAGGAGCCCTATGGAGAGGCCCAGATGGTGAGGAACTATGGCCTCCTGCCAACAGTCATGTGAGTGAGCCATCTTGGAAGTGGATCTTCCAGGTCTAGTTAAGTGTTCGGATGACTGCAGCCACAGCTGACATGTTGATTATAAATAACCTCATGAAGCCCTTCACCAGAACCACCTAGCTAAACTGCTCCCAAATTCCTGACCCGCAAAAATAGTGAGATAATAAATACTGTCATAAGCTGTTAAATTCTGGAGTAATGTGTTACACAGCAATAGGTAACTAATATGTATCCACCTATTTGCCAGTGACAAGAAGGGCAAATTATCACATGCTTAAACTGATCAATAAGTAAATGGTAATAATCAAGTGTGAGAGACAGCCTAGTTCTTGAAGCTGTTAAAAGTCAATCCTATAGGAATGCTTGGAATTATGAGGAACAATTCACCAGCAGCTGATGAGCTGATGATTCCTCTTTCTTGGCTGCTCACTCTCTGGAAGTCAGATGTTAGTCCCATATTTTTGCAGCAGTAACAGAGACTGCTCAGGGTGGCCCCAATGCATATGAGCTGTTGCTCGGAGAACAATAGTTCATAGAGTATTTACAATGAATTTTGTTTATTAAAAAAAAAATATCTTTTCTTGTTAAAGCTAAATGTCTGGGAGGATGTGGAGGGAACAAAGATAGTGTATACATTTAATTTCAGAAACTTACAGAAGAGAAAAATCAACCCACTGGGTCTGGAAGGGAAGTCACATGCTAAAACCAGGTAAGAGTCTTCACATAGTTGCCAGAGCTGTACTCTCTCTAGGTTTTCCTCATACTTCCCAGGCTGTTTCTTCTGAGTTTCCTTTGCTTATTCTTATCTTCCAAACTTCTAAGTTTGGAAGGCCCAGGCCTCCATTCTCTGAGCTCTACTATCTCCTATCTTGACTTCTTTGACCATTTTATCCAGCTTTATAATTTTAAATACCATATATAGGCCACAACTTCCAAATTTTATCTCCAGCCAAGACCTCTGCCTACTCAACATTTCCACTTGCGTAATAAGCACCTCAAACTTATTATGTCCCAAACTGAATTAACTCTTAAATATTTTCCTCCAAACTTACTCCTCCTAATGTTCCCCATGTCAGCAGATGGTGGCTCCATTTTTCTTGTTTTCAGGCCAAAAACCTTGATGTCATAACTCTTCTTTCTGTTACACCCCATATCCAATCTGTCAGTAAATCCTATCATGAATATTGCCAAACTGCATCTGAAACCAAACCATTTTTCACTACTCTCACCCAAACCACTGGTATCTCTAGCTTATATGAACGCAATAGCCTCTTAAATAGTTTCTCTGCTGTGTCTTTGCCTCGCACACCTTGCAGCCCCCCATTTTATTTTCAGCACAGCAGTTAGAGCAATCGTTTCAAGATATAAATGACACCTAACTCTCCACTGGAATAGAAGTTCTTATAATTGCCAACTAGGCTTCATATAATCTAATACCCACCTCCCCATTCCTACTCCCATCAACTTCTCCTACCATTCCCCTCACCTTCTCTGCCCTACATTGGTCTCTCCTTGTTTGTACATCCCTACACTTCCTTGGTGTCTATTCAGATACTTTCTCAATAAGACATTTGCTGACCATGCTCTTTTTGAAACTTCACTTCCACCATATTCCCTATCTCCCATCCCTGCTTTTCTTCCACCATAGCACTTACTACTGCTTAACATTCTGTTTATTTTGATTGTCTATCTCTCCCCATTAGCACTTAAGCTCCATAAGGGCAGTCATTCTTGACTATTTATTGACTACTGTATGCCCAACATCTGGCACATACACAATGTCTGTTGAATAAATTAAGAGACCTCTTATGGGGCCAGGCAAACTGGCTCACACCTGTAATCCCAGCACATTGGGAGGTCAAGATGGGAATACAAGACCAGCCTGGACAACATAAGGAGACCCCATCTCTACGAAAAAATTTTAAAATTAGCTGGGCCTAGTGCTGCACACCTGTGGTCCCAGATGCTTAGGAAGCTGAGATGGGAGGATCACTTGAGCCCAGGAAAAAATTAATTAATTAAGAAACCTCCCCTAGATGGGCTCTGATATGGTTTGGCTGTGTCTCCACCCAAATCTCAACTTGAATTGTATCTCCCAGAATTCCTACATGCTGCGGGAAGGGACCCAGGGGGAGGTAATTGAATCATGGAGGCTGATCTTCCCCATGCTATTCTCATGATAGTGAATAAGTCTCATGAGATCTGATGGGTTTATCAGGGGTTTCTGCTTTTGCTTCTTCCTCATTTCTCTTGCCGCCACCATGTAAGAAGTCCCTTTCGCCTCCCACCATGATTCTGAGGCCTCCCCAGCCATGTGGAACTGTAAGTCCAATTAAAGCTCTTTTTCTTCCCAGTCTTGGGTATGTCTTTATCAGCAGCGTGAAAAAGGACCAATATAGTAAATTGGTGCCAGGAGTGGGGCATTGCTAAAAGATACCCAAAAATGTAGAAGTGACTTTGGAACTGGGTAACAGTCAGAAGTTGTAACAGTTTGAAGGGCTCAGAAGAAGACAGGAAAATGTGGGAAAGTCTGGAACTTCCTAGAGACTTGCTCAATGGTTTTGCCCAAAATGCTAATAGTGATGTGGACAATAAGGTCCAGGCTGAGGTGGTCTCAGAATGGAGATAAGGAACTTGTTGGGAACTGGAGCAAAGGTGACTCTTGGTATGTTTTAGCAAAGAGACTGGAAGCATTTTGCCCCTGTCCTACAGATTTGTGGAACTTTGAACTTGAGAGAGATGATTTAGGATATCTGGCAGAAGAAATTTCTAGCACCAAAGCATTCAAGAGGTAACTTGGGTGCTGTTAACCAGTTTTATAAGATAAGCAGAGCATAAAAATTTGGAAAATTTGCTCCCTATGTGATAGAAAAGAAAAACCCATTTTTTAAAGGGAAATTGAAGCCAGATGCAGAAATCTGCATAAGTAGCAAGGCGCCTAATGTTAATACCCAGGACCACAGGGAAAATGTCTCCAGGCCCTGTCAGAGACCTTCACGGCAGCCCCTCCCATCACAGGCCCAGAGGCCCAGGAGGAAAAAGTGGTTTCATGGGCTGGGCCCAGGGTCCCCGTGTTGTATGTAGCCTAGGGACTTGGTGCCCTGTGTCCCAGTTGCTCCAGCCATGGCTGAAAGGGGCCAACATAGAGCTTGGGTTGTGGCTTCAGAGGGTGCAAGCCCAAAGGCTTGGCAGCTTCCCTGTGGTGTTGAGCCTGCGAGTGCACTGAAGACAAGAATTGAGGTTTAGGAACCTCCACCTAGATTTCAGAAGATGTATGGAAACACCTGGATGCCCAGGCAAAAGTTTGCTGCAGGGGCGGGGCCCTCATGGAGAACCTCTGCTAGGGCAGTGTGGAAGGAAAATGTGGGGTGGGAGCCCCCACACAGAGTCCCTACTAGGGAACCGCATAGTGGAGCTGTGAGAAGAGGGCCACCATCTTCCAGATCCCAGAATGGTAGACCCACCGACAGCTTGCACCATGAGCCTAGAAAAGCCATAGACACTCAACACCAGACAGTGAAAAGCAGCAAGGAGGGAGGTTGTATCCCACAAAGTCACAGGGGTAGAGCTGCCCAAGACCACGGGAACCCACCTTTTGCATCAGCATGACCTGGATGTGAGACTTGGACTCAAAGATTATTTTGGAGCTTCAAAATTTGACTGCCCCGCTGGATTTCGGACATGCATGGAGCCTGTAACCCCTTTATTTTAGCCAATTTCTCCCATTTGGAATGGCTGTATTTACCAAATACCTGTACCTCCACTGTATCTAGGAAGTAACTAGCTTGCTTTTGATTTTATAGGCTCACAGGCAGAAGGGACTTGCCTTATCTCAGATGAGACTTTGGACTTTGGGTTAATACCTAAATGAATTAAGACTTGGGGGGACTGCTGGGAATGCATGACTGGTTTTGAAATGTGAGGACATGAGATTTGGAGGGGCCAGGGGCTGAATGACATGGTTAGGCTGCCGCCATGTTACAAGTGCCTTTAGCCTCCCACCATGATTCTGAGGCCTTCTCAGCCATGTGAAACTGTTAAGTCCAAATAAACCTCTTTTTCTTCCCAGTCTCAGGTATGTCTTTATCAGTTTTGTGAAAACAGACTAATATAGGCCCCAATCAAATGTATCTTGAAAGATATATACAATCTATTAAGATAAAAAATATTATAAAATATGTGTAGTATAATCAATTCAATTTCAATTATATAGATGTAATTATCATATATATATATTTTAAAAGGTCTATAAGATTATACATCAAGGCGTAACTATGGCTATTTCTGGATAAGGTTGTCTTTTTATTCCATACCAAAAAAAATATTTTTTTTAATAAGGAAAAAAAAAGTTAACCGAAAAAAGTCAGTTCTCAAAATCTGAGATGTGATCAGTGGTCAGAAAACCATGGTCCAAGAATCTAGGGTTAACTTCAGAAGCACATATTCTCTAGGTAGGAAATCTTAAAATATATTCTTTACACAGCCATAAAAAAGAACAAAATCATGTACTTTGCAGCAACATGGATATAGTTGATATAGTTGGAGGTCATTAGCCTAATAAGCAAGTTAATGCAGAAAACAGAAATACCACATGTTCTCACTTATACATGGGAACTAAACATTGGTTACACAGGGACACAAAGTAAGGAATAATAAACACTGGGGATCACAAAACCGGACAGGGAGGGAGAAGGGCAAAGGTTGAGAAACTACCTATAGGTACTATGTTCACTGCTTAGGTTATGGGATCATCATAAGCCCAAACCCCAGCATCACACAATATACCTGTGTAATAAACCTGCTGTTCTGTGAGTTACCAGGAGAGCAAATTTTTAAAATTTAAAAATTAAAACCAAATCTGTACATGTACCCCTTGAATCGAAAATAAAAATAATAAATTTTAAAAAGAACATATTATTTAGGTGGGACAGCTTCTTAGAAGTAATGTACCCTACAAAGCGAATCGGAAACAGCTTACTGCTAACTAAAATCAAAGAGGCTTCCTTTATATAGCCAGGAAGGAGACTAAACCACCAGGCTAAAATGCAACAAAGAACCAAAAGAGTAAAGCACAACAAAATAAAAATGGGGCTGGGTGCAGTGGCTTATGCCTGTAATCCCAACACCTTGAGAGGCTGAAGCAGGAGGATCACTTGAGGTCAGGAGTTCGAGACCAGCCTGGCCAACATGGCAAAACCCTGTCTTTACTAAAAATACAAAAAAATTAGCCAGGCATTGTGGCTCATGCCTATAGTACCAGCACTCAGGAGGCTGAGGCAGGAGAATTGCTTGAATCTGGGAGGCAGAGGTTGCAGTGAGCTGAGATCACACCACTGCACTGCAACCTGGGAGAGAGTGAGACTCCCTCTCAAAAAAACAAAACAAAACAAAACAAAAACAACAAAATAAAATAAAGATGGGTTTCAATGTAATAAGTGCAGACTAGTGGGTGGTAATCTCTATTACTTGTCTGGAAAATATGAATGTGCTGGTGTTGACCTAACACAAAGCAAAAAAACCTAACAAGCATTAATATTTTACCGTCCTAAAAAATTATTTGAAGTGAAATATGAGTAATTTCTTAGCATTTATCACAACCTGAATGGAATTTCTCTTAAAGATCATGCAATTTCCTTGCTGATTCTATATGTACCAAACCACCATCCGATTGCTTTTGATTTCTTGATATCTGAGAAATTCACAGACAACAGTATGCTAACAAACAAATGAGTTTTGGAGTCACTGAAACAGAATACCCTCAGTTATAAATGTATAAATTAATCTTCTGACACAGGTCAGATGCACTTAAAGTCAGATAAGATGAGCTAGTCTATTCAAGACCTAATTAACTATCATTCAAAAGCTGCAGATTAGAGGATAAAGCACATACTTTAGGGACACTGAATAAATATTTGCAGAATGAATGAACAATGTGAGATTTCCCTGTCTTTGTGTTAGTAAAAAACTTTTACTCATGCCAATGAAAAAGTCAAAGAAAATGGATCTCATTTCAGGGAAACTTACTAAGTTGGTGTGAGGAACACACTAATAATCCCACAAAGGCTAATCTCTGACACCTGATTTCTTAAATACAAAGTACTCTTTTTCTTGAAATGGAGTCTTGCTCTGTTGCCCAAGCTGGAGTACAGTGGTGCGATCTTGGCTCACTGCAAGTGATTCTCCTGCCTCAGCCTCCTGAGTAGCTGGGATAACAGGCAACCACCACCATGCCTTGTTAATTTTTGGATTTTTAGTAGAGATGGGATTTCATCATGTTGGTCAGGCTGGTCTGGAACTCCTGACCTCAAGTGATCCACCCACCTCGGCCTCCCAAAGTGCTGGGATTACAGGTGTGAGCCACCGCAGCTGGCCATTAAATACAAAGTACTCTGTTTACAGTGAAACCAGTAAAATGAACAGGAAATTGAGATGTAGCCCATGGAAACCATAAATGGAATGCCCATATGTTCCTTCTCAAAGCAAGAGGACAAAACTGTTATCAGGAAGAAGCCATGCTAAAGTTTAATCAATTTTTTAAAATTTGTAAAACATGAAATTGTACTTTCAAAACATACAGTGACATCATAATGACAATTACTGTAAAGTAACAACCATATGGAACAATCTGGGCAGGCCTGCTAAGTAGGTATAGTAATAGGCCCCAAAGATATACTGTGTTTATTTATACTTCTATGAAAGAAAAGAGAAAAGAAACTGAATTTAAAACTTTCAAGTTCTATTTACTGATATACTGGTGCCTTGGAAGGAAAGTTTCTGAGAAAATTAGGGAAATGCTTAATTCTTTGGTTAAAAAATAAGTGAGAAGGCTACTTAATTTTAAATTTTTGACTTATACTAAACAGTTATACTAAAATTTTTCAGTACAAGTAAACAGTTAAAAATCTCACCAAATACAAACACTTCCATTTCTGCACTATCCTGGCTCCAATATTTAACTGCCTTTATACTCTTAGACAATTTACCTAAACGCTCTGTGCCTCAGTTTCTCTGGTAAAATGGAGATATTCACAATACCTTCTTCACAGAGTTATAGTGAGGATTAAACAAATGAATACCTGTAAAGCATTTAGACTAGTTTCTGGCACATACTCTTAGCTATTATTACTACTAATTTATATTTTTTTGTACTTTTTAGAGACATAATTACAATTATCCACTTATTCAAAACAAACACGTTTAGTAGCCACTATAAAACCGATACTGTGCTAGAAGCTGAGAATACAGAGATAAATAAAACATTACCCTACACTATTAACCCCAGAAGTAACTGAAAAGACTGTAATAGATCTAGTTCTCAAAAGATACCAGGTCCAGATGGAATTACAGGTAACTTGTATTAAACCTTTAAATAATAGGTAATTCCTGTGTTATTTAAACTATTTCCAAGCATAAGATTACAGCAAATTTTCCCAGTTCCTTTTATGCAACTAATATAATCCTGACACCAAAACTTGATAAAGAGACTCATCGTCTTTTGAATAAATATAAAAATTCTTAAAAAAAAAAAAAAAAAAAGATAAGGAACAAATCAACTCCAATAATGTATTAAGAGACTCCAGCCTGAGCAACCTAGTCTCTACCAAAAATTGAAAAATTAGCCAGGTGTAGTAGTACATGCCTGTAGTCCTACCTAGTTCGTAGGCTGAAGTGGGAGGATTGCTTGAGCCCACCGAGTTTGAAGTTGTAGTGAAACATGATCTTGCTACTGCACTCTAGCCTGGGCAACAAAGTGAGACCCTATTTCCCCAACCTCCGAGCCCTAAAAAAGAGAGATTAGTGCTCCTTGACAAAGCAGCTTGAATAGAAACACTAGAAAACATTAGAAAACATACTTGTTAATAAAATGCATTAACTGTTTAAGGGAGAAAAACTCTAAGGTCATTTTGATAGGACTGCAAAGGGCATGTGACAAAATCATTAGTCATTCTTAATTAAAAGCCCCTAATAAATTATGAATAAAATTAAACTTTCTTAGTGTGATAATGCATATACTAGGAACCAAAAGCAAACATGTTTAACAAAGAAACACTAATTCATTCTCACTGAAGTCCGGAAAAACACAATGATGCCTATATTAAACAACTTTGTTTTGGTAGTATAGTCAATATAACAGATAAGAAAAATAAGAGGCATAAACATTGGAAAGAGAAACACAATCAATATTTGAGGATGATATGAGGGCTAACTAGAAAACTAAAGAGAATAAAATGAAAAACTATTACAATTAATAAGAGAATTCAATTAAGTAACAAGATGAAGGGTAACAAAAAGTTTGCCAGCAATAATCAGTTAAAAAGTCAAATCGGCCGGGCGCGGTGGCTCAAGCCTGTAATCCCAGCACTTTGGGAGGCCAAGGTGGGCAGATCACGAGGTCAGGAGATCGAGACCATCCTGGCTATCACGGTGAAACCCCGTCTCTACTAAAAAATACAAGAAACTAGCCGGGCGAGGTGGTGGGCACCTGTAGTCCCAGCTACTCGGGAGGCTGAGGCAGGAAAATGGCATAAACCCAGGAGGCGGAGCTTGCAGTGAGCTGAGATCCGGCCACTGCACTCCAGCCTGGGCGACAGAGCAAGACTCCGTCTCAAAAATAAATAAATAAATTAAATACATAAATAAATAAATAAAAAGTTAAATCAAACTATGAAACTTGACTGAATGATGAAAAGTGTCCTGTATCTTCTACTCAATTGGCTATGAACCTAAAACTGCTCTAAAAAAGTCTATTTTTAAAAAGAAAGAAGAAAGGGAAAAGAAGAAGGAAAAAGAAGGAAGAAGAAGAAAAAAGAAGGAAGAAGAAGATGGAAAAGGGAAGGAGAAAGAAGAAAAGGGAGGAAGAAAAAGGAAGGAGGAAAAAGAAAGGAAGGAGGAGGAAGAAGGAAGAGGAAGAATGAGGAAGAATGAAAGAGGAAGGAGGAAGAAGAAGGAGAAAGGAAGAAGAAGAAGGAAGAAGGAAGAGGAAGACAGAGGAAGAAGAAAAAAGAACCAAATAAACTGAGACCATGAGCCATAGGTCTGAGAAGTTTCAGTATTACTAAAACGTACCGGCTGGGCACAGTGGCTCACGCCTGTAAACCCAGCACTTTGGGAGGCCGAGGCAGGCAGATCACCTGAGGTCAAGAGTTTGAGATCAGTCTGGTCAACACGGCGAAACCCTGTCTCTATCAAAAATACAAAAATTAGCCAGGTGTAGTGGCAGATGCCTGTAATCCCAGCTACTTGGGAGGCTGAGGCAGGAAGAATGCTTGAATTGGGAGGCAGAGGTTGCACTGAGCCGAGATCACACCACTGCACTCCAGCCTGGGCAACAGAGCGAGACTTTGTCTCAAAAAAACAAAAAAGCCTTTCCTGTCCCAGCCTGCGTGGTGTGGGCTTGTGGGTCTTTGAGACCTGAAAATTGAGAGCGTTTTCGCACCCCAGGGGCTGCTTCTGGTGGTTCTGCGGCCATCACCATGCCACAGACCGAATATATTGAATTACACCGTAAAGGCTATGGATACCGTTTGGATTACCATGAGAAAAAGAGAAAGGAGGAAAGTCGAGAGGCTCATGAACGTTCAAAGAAGGCAAAGAAAATGATTGGTCTGAAGGCTAAGCTTTACCATAAACAGCGCCATGCTGAAAAAATACAAATGAAAAAGACTATCAAGATGCATGAAAAGAGAAACACCAAACAAAAGAATGATGAAAAGACTCCACAGGGAGCAGTACCTGCCTATCTGGCTGGACAGAGAGGGACAATCTCGAGCTAAAGTACTTTCCAATATGATTAAACAGAAACGAAAAGAGAAGGCGGGAAATTGGGAAGTCCCTCTGCCTAAAGTACGTGCCCAGGGAAAAACAGAAGTATTAAAAGTTATTCGAACAGGAAAGAGAAAGAAGAAAGCATGGAAGGGGATGGTTACTAAAGTGTGCTTTGTTGGAGATGGCTTTACAAGAAAACCACCTAAATATGAAAGATTTATCAGGCCAACGGGCTTGCGTTTCAAGAAAGCCCATGTAACACATCCTGAACTGAAAGCCACCTTTTGCCTACCAATATTTGGTGTAAAGAAGAATCCCTCATCCCCACTGTATACAACTTTGGGTGTAATATTACCAAAGGTACTGTCATTGAGGTAAATGTGAGTGAATTGGGCCTTGTGACACAAGGAGGCAAAGTTATTTGGGGAAAATATGCCCAGGTTACCAACAATCCTGAAAATGATGGATGTATAAATGCAATCTTACTGGTCTGACAGCAATTTCATATATAATTATTGAGGACTACACACCAATTGAAAAAACTGCCATTACTGTGATGTTTCTGAATACTACCAAACAGCCATACATGTCTGCAATGAAGAGATTTATTAAATTGTAAACATTAAAATGGTCCTGTTTTTTTTTAAAAAAAAAAAAAAAAAAGAAAAAGAAAAAGAAAAGAAAAAAAAACTCAAAGTACCAACTGTCCCCAAATTAATATATAAATTCAATGCACTTCCAATCAAAATCCTAATGGGATGGGAAAAGGGGCAGAGATTTAAAAACTGCATCTAAAATCCATTTGGAAAGGTAAATACAAGCAAAGCATTAATAAACTTGCAAACAAACTAAGAACTTTGTTTTTTTTTTAAGAAAAGAACAATAATGAGATGGACCTTCCCTACCAGTTTTCAGATCACAGTATAAAATCGTAGTGCGTACACCAGAATGGTACATGAATAGAATACAAAAATAAAGATCTACAGCACATAACAGAGAATCCAGAAAGAGAAAGGTAAGTATGAAAATGTATACATAATAAAGGTGATATTTCAAATCAGATATGCTATATATTATGCTGTAAATAACTGGATACGCAAATGGGGGGGATTAGATCTTTAACTCAAAAATACACAAAAATACTCCCCACCCACCAGAGATTTGGGCATAACGCCCAATCAGGGCCAGAAACCTTCCACAAAAGTCGATGGATGGGCACGCCTGTAATCTCAGTACTTTGGGAGGCCATGGGTGGATCACTTGAGGTCAGGAGTTCAAGACCAGCCTGGCCAACATAGTGAAACCCCATCTCTCTTAAAAATACAAAAAAAAAAATAGCTAGGCATGGTGGCGTGAGACTCTAATTCCAGCTACTCAGGAGGGTGAGGCACAAGAATTGCTTGGATCTGGGAGGCAGAGGTTGCAGTGAGCTGAGGCCACACCACTGCACTTCAGCCAGGGCAACAGAGCAAGGCTGTCTCAAAAAAAAAAAGAAAAAAAAAGTTGACAGATGGACATATCCTCTGGGATGAATCCTCCATAATTCCTGTAAACTTGGAGCCACCACCGGCTATCTTTCATTTCACAAAGAAAGAGCCATCATGATAACACAGGAAAGCAGATTTGAGAGAGAAAGAATGATAGACAGATGAACATAACATATTGACTGACCATCTAGATCCACCTATAGACTTCTAATTTACATCAGTGCTTCTCAGTGTTACTCCTAGGAAGTGATTTAGAAATCCAAGGGAGCAGTTTTGCTAGTCACAATAAATGGTAGGTACCATTCACATTTACTAAGCAGGAAAAATGAGTGCTAGCTACCCTGCAATAAACAGGAGGACAGCCAGGCCCAACAAAGAACTGTCCGCCAACCTGTATATTCTGAACATTCTGCCTGGACATTCATTTGGTGACAAACTACCTATATAATTAACTGAAACTAAATCCAGCTCCATTCTACACATAAACACAAATTATTTTCCATTTGGTTTTAATATATACTGAATTTTCTAGGCATGTAACTATTGTGAAAACTGAGGGAAGTTTATGCTTCCCCACAAACCCCAGAAACTTCCTAAGAGTTCTTCACCATTTTGAAAAGTCGTAACATTGTACCAACAATGCTTGTGGCAGATGAACTGTAAAATATAATCCTCTTGTACTGTTTGCATTTGTAGCTATCATCTTAATGATTCTATATACAGAAGTAAGCACTTAACTTTTCCTTTTGTCTCCCATAATAGTTATGGCTAGAGATTTACACATTAAAACACATATATTCATATATTTTTTTATTTCTCCTTTATATTAATTGGAGAACTGTGTGTGTGTGTATATATATATGCATATGTGTTTTTATTATGTTTTATAGCTTATATTATCAATGAGTTTCTAATCAGAATAGTAGAGGGCATTACAAGACAATTGTTATAATAGGGAGATGTTGGGTCTGATATAGCTAACAACCATTTGAGCTATGTGAACCAACACATTCTAGTTTTTTGGGTTTTTTTGAGACAGAGTTGTGCTCTGTCACCCAGGTTGGAGCAATCTCGGCTTACTACAACCTCCACCTCCCAGGTTCAAGCGATTCTCCTGCCTTAGCTTCCCAAGTAGCTGGGATTGCAGGCATGTGCCACCATGCCCAGCTAAATTTTTTTAATGTTTAGTAGAGATGGGGTTTCGCCATGTTGGCCAGGCTGGTCTTGAACTGGCCTCAAGTGATCTGCCCACCTTGGCCTCCCAAAGTGCTGGGATTACAGGCATGAGCTACTGCACCTGGCCGCCGGTTAGTTTTTTCTTAAGTTATATTAAATTGAATTTCTATCACTTATAACCAAAGAGTTCTAACATAACCATAAAAAGCATTAAGAAAATATAAAAATTAAATTTTAAATCTTGGAGTAAGAAGAGCCTCTTTTTTTTTTTTTTTTTTTTTTTTTTTTTTTGAGACAAGCAAGGACTCACTTCTGTTGCCCAGGCTGGAGTGCAGTGGTACAATCACTGCTCAGTGCAGCCACAACCTCCCAGGCTCAAGCGATCCTCACACTCATCCTCTGGAGTAGCTGGGACTACAGGCACATGCCACCATGCTCAGCTGATTTTTCATTTTTTGTAAAGATGAGGTCTTGCCATGTTGCCCAGGGTGATCTTAAATTCCTGGGCTCAAGCAATCGTCCCAGAAGTTTGAGACCAGCCTAGGCAACATAGCGAGACTTCATCTTTACAAAAAAAAATTTAAAAATTGGCCAAGCGTTACAGGCATGGTGGTACATGCCTGTAATCCAAGCTACTTGGGAGGCTAAGGCAGGAGGATTGTGTGAGCCCAGAAGTTTGAGGCTCAGTGAGCTATGATCACGCCACTCTACTCCAGCCTGGGCAACAGAGCAAGACTCTTATTACAAAATAAAGAAAGAAGAAGAAGAAGAAAAAGTAATTTCAAGGGGGAAGAAAAAAGATTAAAAGGGTTGAATTCAGTGAACTAGACCTATACAATAAGGATTTTAAAGTATCCACTGGGTCTGCAATTATTAATAGAAAGTCACCAGGGACTTTAGTGAAAGGAGGGCCAGACTACAGCAGGTAGAAGAATAATGAAAGATAAAAAAGTAAACACAAACAACTCTTAAGAAATTTTATTGAACAGGAAAGGAAAAAGATTACTAGGCAGTAACTGGAACAGTAATTCTCAATTCTGGCTACAATAAGAATAACTTCAGGAGCTTTTTAAAATTACCAATGCCTGGTTTCACCCAGACTAATAAAATCACAGTCCCTGGTGATGGAGTCCAGGTACCAGTTTAAAAGATATCCTCAGTGACAACGATTTACAACCAGGACTGAAAAACACAGAGCTAAAGAGTAAAACAGTGGCCAAAGGGCATTAACTGGGAAAGAAAGCAGGAAGAAGAAGATGGATGATACAAAATCCCAGACGAAACAGCTAGAGAATGGGTCAGAACATGGGCTGATAGGCTTGCCTTGAAAAAAAAACAAAGGACACCTCATCTCAGGAGGCTCGAAGGAGAAATGAATGTTTATGATATAGAGAAACTGGGCACAGGGATTTGGGGAGTTCATGCCCAAGGCCCCAATTTTCATAAAGGAGAATATAAATCAGCTTCTGAGAAATTTGAAGAATGAAATTTAGTGAAAATTAAAATATCTGTTGAGGGAATGCAAAACAAAAGCCTAATCAAAAGCATGAAATCTGGTGGCGATTAAATGCACCTTACTATCTGCAGGGGCACAATTGGGAACATTTATGTGACTTTTCTAAAGCAGTATTGAACCATCCCCTAGTAAAGGAGCAAGGAAATGTGAATCACAGCACTGCTCCAAAATTGGCCATTTAGTGGGTGGAATGGAGAAAAAAAAAAAAAAAAGATGCATAGGAGGTAAAAGTTTAGACGAACCGTAGTTGAGAAACTCAATAATGGGATCTCAAATCTCAAAACAGGTAGAAAAGGGAAAGTAATCTACACACAGTTTAACTGGCACAGGATATAGTAGTTTTAACTCTGGGTGCCATAAGCTATTAAAACAATGTAATTCACTGATTTTTGTCCTAGACAATCTCATTAAATCAGATTTCCCATATCCTGTATTTGTTCCATGAAGCGATGTCTGCAACTAACTTTGAAATGCACAAAACATAAGATGAACTAATGGAGAGCTAGATGGATAGATATGTAATAAAGCAAGTATAGTAAAATGTAATAAAGCCTAGAAGGTGTGTGTTGGGGGAGGGGGGAGTGTAGGCTCTAGAACAGCACTGTTCGATAGAACTTTCTAAGATAATGGAAATTTTCTATAATATGTTCTGTCAAATACGGTAACTATTAGCTACATGTGGCCAACGGGCCCTCAAAATATAGCTATTTGGGATTGAGGTCTTTGAATTCTGAGTTTTATTAACTTTTGGTTAACTTAAATGTAAACATATAGCTACATGTGGCTAGCAGCTACCATATGAGACAGTGCCGCACTAGATTCATAAAGCCCTAGATTCAAGTCTTAGATACACCAATGGCTGTTACCTTATTTCTGAGACTCAGTTAATTATTTTATAAAATGAAAACAGCAATAGCACCTATTACTTCACACAAATTAAACAACATAAAGCAGATAAAGCATGAAGCACAGTCCTCTACATATGGTAAACACTTAATAAAATTAACTTTTATTATTCCAACTAAATGAGATCCATGAGCAAAACCATCTATTTGACTCATCATTGTGCTCCTACTGTCCAGTACAGTGCCCCATACAAAAAAGACACTCAACAAACATGTATTACATGAATGTTTTTACAGTCATAAGACTTTATATTTATCCTATTAAATTTGTTTCCTTTCTTCACAAAAAGCAGATACTTGATTCAATTTCATGTTAAGTCCATTGTTTCAATCTGTTGAAATATTTAACCCTAATGCCTATATATTTGACACCCTTTTGAAATTTTGATAAATATACGGCTATAGTTTGAATGTGCCCTCCTCAAAAATTCATGTGTTGGAAACTTAATCCCCAATGGAGCAGTGTTGAAAAAGAGACTTTAAGAGATGAATCTCCCATGAGTGGATTAAATGCCTTCATCTCGGAAGTGGATTAGTTATTGTGGAGTGAGTTCCTAATAAAAAGGATGAGTCTGGCACCTTTCTTTCTTGCTCATGCATGCTCTCTTGCCCTTCTGCCTTCAAACATGGAATGACACAGCAAGAAGGCCCTCGCCAGATGCAGATCCCTCAATCTTGGCCTTCTCAGCCTCCAGAAATACAAGAAATGAATCTCTGTTCTTTATAAATCACCCAGTCTCAGGCATTCTGTTATAGCTACACAAAATGGACTGAGACACATATCGTCTATATATTAATTTAAGACATTAATAAAAACGTTAATCAGAGACGTATAACATTTCTCACTCTCTAGTTCATCATCAGGTGAGTACTAACATTCAATTTAGCTTCATTTTCATTCTTTCTACTTACGTCCATCTTGTCCACAAAGGTAGTAAGTATGAGACCCTTATAAAGATTAGATTACACCAATTTGTCCTTCACTGAAACTACCTTAAAAAATAACTTTAAAAACAACAACTCACCCTTCAATAGCTGGAGATCTGTCAGGACGAGAACTTCCTCGAGATCTGTATCTCCGACCCAATGGTAACCGTGGAGGCCTTGCTCCCCAGAAGTCAGTGTGAGTCTGGTGACCCCTTTCATTGGCTCTATTATCTTGGTCCAGTGGATTGCCACTTAGAAATGGTCTAAAATCTTGAAAAAACATTGTGTGATCCAAATGGCCCCAAAGCTAGTAAAGACCAGAAATAAGTCACGTGTTAGAAAAATCAATCAATAAACACCTGGATTGTTTACAGTTTTTTATATTACAAATGGCCACCGTGATTATTACTGGATGTGTCTGCTGCTGCAGAGGTACAAGAGTTTTTACGTTTTTGGTCTGTCCAACTATTACATGATCCATACATCTTCAACTTTACTGGGTAGCGACAAATTGTTTTCCAAACTGGTTGCAGCAATTTATACACCCACCAAATGTTTAAGAGTTTCTATTGTGCTACATCCTGGCAAGCACTTGATATCACAGGACTGTTTTTAAAAAAAGTTTTTAACAATTTGGTGAATAGAAAATGATTTTCCAATGTGGGGTTTTTGGTTTTGCTGTGTAAGAAAAATTACGAATGTTTAATTAAAATGCGTATGTTTTGGTCCTATGCCAAAAAGAAAATTTAATAGATCTGTGGTGAGCCTGAAGACTCCTTTTAGCATTTCTTACAGGGCAGGTCTATTAATAATGAAGCCCCCTCAGCTATTATCTGGGTATGTCATGATTTCTCCTTAATTCCTGAAAGATAGCTTTGCCAGATTTAGAATTATTGGTTGGCAGGTCTGTCTTTCATCACCTGAAATATGTCATTCCACTGCCTTCTAGCCTCCATGGTTTCTGCTAAGAAATCAACAGAAATTCATCTTATTTAAGATCTCTTATATGTTACAAGTTGCTTCTCTCTTGCTGCTTCCAAGATTCTTTATCTCTGGCTTTTGAAATTTTAATTACAATGTGTCTTGTATGGGATGTCTTTGAGTTTACCCTTCTTGGGTGTTAGCTTAGCTTCCTGGATGTGTATATTCATGCCTTGTCAAATTTGAAATGGTTTCGGCAATTATTTATTAAACATGTTTTCTGCACCTTCCTCCCTCTCCTTACCATGATACATACGTTGGTATCCCACACATCTCTTGGGCTCTGTTCATTTTTCTTCAATCTTTTAAATGTGTGCTCTTCAAACTGTATAATTTCAGTGGACCTATCTTCAAGTTCACTGATTCTTCTGTCTGCTCATATCTTTTGTTGAGCTCCCTTAGTGAATTTTCATTTCAATTATTGTAATCTTCAGCTCCAAAATTTATTTGCTTACTTTTAAAAACTTCTATCTCTTTACTGATATTCTCTATTTGTTGAGATATTATTACCTTGAATCCCTTTACTTCTTTGTCCATGGTGTCCTCTAAGCTCTTTGAGTATACTTAAGACAGCTGATTTAAGCTTTTTGTCTAGTAATTCTAGTATTAGTGCTTCCTCGGGGTAGTTTCTGTTCATTTCTTTTTTCTTGTGAATGAGGCATATTTTCTAGATTCTTCACATGCTTCGAAATTTTTTTTTAAAAAAACTGAACATTTATAATGCGTAAAAAATAAAACAAAAACAAAAAGAGATGGGTGCAGTGGTGTGTGCCTATAATTCTGGCTACTCATGAAGCTGAGGTGGATCGCTTGAGTCAACGAGTTCAAGATTAACCTGAGCAACATAGCAAGACCACATTTCAAAACAAACAAATAAACCAAAGAGAAAAAAAAAAGAAACAAAAAAAGAAAAAGACGGCCAGGCGCGGTGGCTCACACCTGTAATCCCAGCACTTTGGGAGGCCAAGGCGGGTGGATCACCTGAGGTTGGGAGTTCAAGACCAGCCTGACCACCATGGAGAAACCCTGTCTCTACTAAAAATACAAAATTAGCCGGGCATGGTGGCACATGCCTATAATCCCAGCTACTAGGGAGGCTGAGGCAAGAGAATCGCTTGAACCTGGGAGATGGAGGTGGTGGTGAGCCGAGATCGTGCCATTGCTCTCCAGCCTGGGCAACAAGAGTGAAACTCCGTCCCAAAAAAAGAAAAAGAAAAGTAAAATGCTCGCCAGGTCTTTGCTGATTAGCTGTTGGGGCACTCCTTCAAAACTCAGCCAGGGCCTTTATAAATCTGCCTTAATACTCACTTCCTGCTTGTGCTGAACCTAAAGACAAGCCAAGGTGAAAGCTAATGGCCTTCTCTTTTCTGAGCATGCATACTGCCCTGAGCTGTGCACTTGGCTTTCCAGTTTCTCATCCACAACAGCTTTTCAAAGCTCCTATTCCTCCACAAAAACTCACTCTACAGCTTTTCCTCTCAGGCTTTCAATACCTTATTGTTTGCCCTGGTTTTTTGTTTGGTTGGTTGGTTAGTTGGTTGGTTGATTTTTGCCCCTAGTGGCAGTCCTTCGGGGAAAGGACAAAACAGAACACATAACCCCTTAGGAGGAAGAGGGTTCACTCTCTGGAATCAGGCACCAGCATGGGGAACACAGGCTCTCATCTTCAAGACTGCAGCCATACCAGGAAGGAAGGTGAGGCTAGGGTAAGCTAAAATGCTACAAAGATCTCTTATCTTGTTTCAGTGCCCTTTCTTCTGGCGAAGTATTTGCTTGGCTGCTGTAAACCTTTGACTATCTTTCCAGAGTTTCGATAAGCTTGATTCTGACTTTTTTGTCAAGGTATTTGGTGTTTCTGCAGAGGGATGACCCCCAGAAGCTCCTCCTCTGCCATTTCACTGACATCACCCTGTCATTGTGGTTTTAGTTTGCTTTCTCTGATACTAATATACTAATAAGGCTAAACATCCTGTCATGTAATATTTACTAGCCATTCCTATGTCTTCTCTTCCCTGCTGCGCCCCCCCCAGCCTTTTTCTTTCTTTTCTTTTCTTTTTTTTTTTTTTTTTGATGTTTTAGAAATCCAAAAATTTCTTTCTTTTTTTTTTTTTTCCTTTTTGAGATGGAGTCTTGCTCTGTCACCCAGGCTGGGGTGCAGTGGCACGATCTCGGTTCACTGCAAACTCCACCTCCTAGGTTCAAGCCATTCTCCTGCCTCAGCCTCCCGAGAAGCTGGGATTACAGGCATGTGCTACCATGCCCGGTTAATTTTTCATATTTTCAGTAGAGATGGGTTTCACCATGTTGGCCAGGCTAGTCTCAAACTCCTGACCTCAAGTAATCCGCCCACCTCGGCCTCCCAAAGTGCTGGGATTACAGGCGTGAGCCATGGCACCCAGCCACATTTATTTCTTAAATTTAAATCATATTCTTGTTAAATCACACAGAGTTTACTTTTTCAGCACTCATCAGTTGTTTCAACTAAATCAGTTTTAAATCTCTATTCTTTCTCTTTTATGTCTTCTCTTCTTTCATGTCTTTTGTCCATTTTCCCATTGAACTGACTTTCTAATTGCCTTAGTATCTTTTTTTAAAATTCCGTATTTTAATAGTTAATTCCTGGTAACAGAAATGCAACTGATTTTTGTATACTGACCTTAGTATACAGAAAATTTGCTGAACTCTTAATAATAATTTGTGTACATAGAAAACCCAAAAACAGGCTGGGCACAGTGGCTTATGCCTGTAATCCTAGCACTTTGGGAGGCCAAGGCAGGAGGATCACTTGAGTCCAGGAGTTCAAGAACAGTCTGGGCAACACAGTGAGATCCTGTCTCTACAAAAAATTTAAACATTAGGTGAGTGTGGTAGCATGCACCGTTAAGTCCCAGCTACTCAGGAGGCTGAGTGGGGAGGATCACTTGAACCCAGGATCCTGAGCTCAAGATCATGAGGTCGAGGTTACAGTGAGCTATACAGAATCCTAATTATATGCTATGTTTTTTCATATACATACATACCTATGGTAAAGTTTAATTTATAACTTATAACTTAATTTATAACTTAGGCATCGTAAGAAATTAACAATAATAATAGAATAGTTATAACAATATATAATAATAAAAGTTTTGTGAATGTGGTTTTTTGTTTTTGTTTTTGAGACAAGGTCTCAACTCTGTCGCTCAGGCTGGAGTACAATGGCGCGACCATGGTTCACTGCAGCCTCAATCTCCTAGGCTCAAGTGATACTCCTACCTCAATCCCCCAAGTAGCTAGGACTACAGGGACGTACCATCACACTTAGCTAATTTAAAAAAAAATTTTTTTTTTTTTTAGAGATGCGGTCTAATTTTGTTGCTCAGGCTAGTCTCAAATATCTGGCTTAAAGTAATCCTCCTGCCTCAGCCTCCCAAAGTACTAGGATTGAACTATGAGCCTCTGTGCCCCACTTTAAAATATCTTATTGTAGCTGGGCATAGTAGTTCAAGCCTATAATCCCAGCACTTTGAGAGGCTGAGGTGGGAGGATCACTTGAGGCCAGGAGTTTGAGACCAGCCTGGCCAACATGGTGAAACCTTGTCTCTACTAAAAATATAAAAAAATTAGCCAGGCATGGTGGCATACACCTGTAGTCCCAGCTACTCAGGAGGCTGAGGCATAAGAATCGCTCAAACCCAGGAGGCTGAGATTGCAGTGAGCCGAGATCACTCCATGGCACTTCACCCTGGGCAACAGAGCAAGACCCTGTCTCAAAAAAATAAAAATAAATAAAATAAAATATCTTATTGTGGTATACTCACCTATTTTCAGGCCCTGGTTGACCACAGGGTAAGGGGGGGCTACTGTACCAATTTAGACTCCTACCAGAGTATAAAAGCTTACATTTACCACTACTCTGACCAACGTTTTTTCTTTTTAAGAAGGAGTCTCGCTCTGTCGCCCAGTCTAGAGTGCACTGGCACGATCTTGGCTCACTGCATTCTCCGCCTCCCAGGCGCAAGCCATTCTCCTGCCTCAGCCTCCCGAGTAGCTGGGATTACAGGCGTCTGCCACCGTGCCCAATTAATTTTTGTATTTTCAATAGAGACGGGGTTTCACCATGTTGGCCAGGCTAGTCTTGAACTCCTGACCTCAGGTGATGCACCCACCTTGGCCTCCTAGAACACTGCAATTACAGGCATGAGCCACCACACCCAGCCTGACCAACATTTTTTAAAAGTTTTAAAAAGTCCAATACATAAGCTGAAGAGCAAAAAGTAATATGCAGAGTAAAAACATCAGTTAGATTTCTCAGCCAGGCACAGTGGCTCACATCTGTAATCCCAGCACTTTGGGAGGCTGAGGCGGGTGGATCACCTGACGTGAGGAGTTCAACACCAGCCTAACACGGTGAAACTCCGTCTCTACTAAAAATACAAAAAGTTAGCTGGGCATGGTGGAGCATGCCTGTAATCCCAGCTACTTGGGAAGCTGAGGTAGAAGAATTGCTTGAACCCGGGAGACAGAGGTTGCAGTGAGCTAAGATCGCGCCATTGCACACTCCAGCCTGGGCAACAAGAATGAAACTCTGTCTCAAAAAAAAAAAAAAAAAAAAAGATTTCTCTAAATACTGGTGACATAAAACACCTTTTCATTTTAACTGCCATTTGCACTTCTTATCAAATCTGCCTTATTTCCCTTTACTTTCCAGTTACAGTCTTCATCTATTAGAGATCACTGGTTTCTAGTCTGAAAAATTGTCTAGAACACAAGAATTCTCTTGACCCAAAATTCCAAAGTAAACGCAAGATTTAAAAACCTAAAACCGAGGCGGGCGAATCACAAGGTCAGGAGATCGAGACCACGGTGAAACCCTGTCTCTACTAAAAATACAAAAAATTAGCCGGGCGCGGTTGTGGGCGCCTGTATCCCAGCTACTCGGGAGGCTGAGGCAGGAGAATGGCGTGAACCCGGGAGGCGGAGCTTGCAGTGAGCCGAGATCGCGCCACTGCACTCCAGCCTGGGCGACAGAGCGAGACTCTGTCTCAAAAAAAAAAAAAAAAAAAAAAAAAACCTAAAACTATACTTGTCTTCAATAAGTGAAAAAGTACGAGCAGACTCCTCCATGTTCTCAATCATCTATCTCACGAAGATAATTACAAGAAGAACTATGATTCCCTTACTATATACGATTCCACAACATTTGCTCACAGAAAACAACTCTCAAAGTAACCATTAGTTTCATTATAATTTAAAAATAAAATATTTAAAATCTTGACTGGAAGAAAAGTCAAGCACCAAGTTCATAATAATCTGCTTTGATACTAACATACTTTTAGATGACTATAAATTGTTATCACACCTAATAATATATAAAATTTCTAAAGGATCCATGCTTAAAAACAGCTTCAGCCAGGCGTGGTGGCTCACGCCTGTAATTCCAGCACTTTGGGAGGCCAAGGCGGGTGGATCATGAGGTCAGGAGATCGAGACCATCCTGGCTAACACAGTGAAATCCCATCTCTACTAAAAATACAAAAAATTACCCGGGCGTGGCGGAGGGCGCCTGTAGTCCCAGCTACTCGGGAGGCTGAGGCAGGAGAATGGTGTGAACCCGGGAGGCGGAGCTTGCAGTGAGCCGAGATCGCGCCACTGCACTCCAGCCTCGGCGACTGAGCGAGACTCCGTCTCAAAAAAAACAACAACAACAACAACAACAAAAAAAAACAGCTTCAACATCATAACGAGGCATTTTTCAACTTGTATAGAAAGTGCAAATTAGTGCAAATTAATAGTAACAGTCAATGTATTTGTGGCCTATTTTAATCTCAAAATAATAGTGTACCCTGACCAAAGAACACAGGACAGCAGAGCACACCTCACAAATTTATACCAAATCAGCACTAAGGATAAAAATAGCTTCAGGTCATTTGTCTCTGAGTAGACTTAGATAAGCATAAAAGAAAAAAAAAAAAGCTCATACAACAAAACTGGGTATTTAGGACACAGCTTACATAAGTAAAAACTAATAGGGAACACTATCATAGAGTTTTGCTAAAATAGTCTAAAGAATCACAGAGACAGTTTGACAAGTTTTGCCTTGAAAACCTGAAAACATTACTCTGAATATAAGTACAATGACAGTATTTCTGAAAATATTTGGGGTGAACTACTTTCACATTCAAAATAAAAAACAGGATGGACAATATCTTCCATTTAGCAGAACTTGCTCTACACTAACCATGATCACATCAGCACTTCTTAAAATATTATGGTATGGTCCTCAAAAACGTAAACAGTTACCAAATGACCCAGCAATTTCACTCCTAGTTATATAACCAAGAAAATTAAAAACATATGATCACACAAAAACTTGTACAAAAATATTTAGAGCAGCATTATTATTCATAACAGGCAAAAAGTGTAAACAACCTAAATGTCCATCAACTGATGAAGAATAAATAAAATGTGGAATATCCATACAATGTAGTATTATGCAGCCATAAAAACGAATGAAGTACTGATACACGCTACAGCATGGATGAACCTTGAAAACAGTATGCTAAGTAGAAAAGAGTCGGTCACAAAGGTTCACCTATTACGTGATTTCATTTATAACAAATATCCTATATATGCAAATCCATAGAGACAGAAAATAGACTGGTGGTTGCCTAGGGCTGAGAGAACTGTGGAGAAGTATGTAGTGACTACTAAGGTGTATAGGGATTTTTTTGCGGATGATGAAAAAGTTCTAAATCAGTGGTAAACGGTTGTACAACTCTGTGAATATACTAAAACCACTTAGTTGTATACTTTAACAGGGTGAATTACATAGTATATGAATTATATCTCAAAAAATAATATTAGAGTCTATAAAGATGAGTCAATTAAGGGTAAATAATTTTATAATTATTAACCTTAGAAACGTAATCTCCAAAAAGTTCACAGGTGATTTTGTGAAAACATTAAAGCAAAGCAAGGAAGACACTCATCACTCCGAAATGTTTCCTCGTGTGCCTTTATAATCCTTCCCTCCTGCCCCTCCCCATCCCCAAGCAACCCCTGATCTTTCTGTGGTATGCGTTTTTTAGAATTTTATGTAAAGGGCATCGTATTGTATGTACTCTTCAACAGAGGAATGATGTAGCTGATTAGTGAATAGCAAAGTCTAATCTCTAATGATTTCACATTTCTCCTGCAAGTGAAGTTGCACAAATGCAAAATAAGAGGTTCTGATTATGTGTGCCTGCTCTGCAGACTCTAATTCTCAGGTAGGTCATCCTGTATAAACTTAGGATGTCCATTTGGCCACAGTTCAACTTTGTGTTCCAATTCAGCTGAATAAAAATTAAATTTTTATATCCATCTGTCCGGTGTTCTGTTTTATTTCTCAGTATGTTGTAGACTTAGATAGAAGAAGTATGATCAATGATCAACCATCATATATAACTAGACATGCCTAACACAGGATAATAGTTCAATAAATATAGTGTAGCCATTAAAGAATATGAAGTCCTAAATTTTTTTTTCTTTTTTTTTTGAGACAGGGTCTCACTTGGACACCCAGGCTGGGGTACAGTGGCACGATCTCAGCTCACTGCAATCTCTGCCTCCCAGGCTCAAGAGACTCTCCCACCTCCGCCTCTCGAATAGCTGGGACTACAGGCATATGCCACTACACCTGGCTAACTTTTTATTTTTATTTTTGTAGAGACAGGGTTTTACCATGTTGCCCAGGCCAGTCTTGAACTCCTGGGCTCAAGCGATACGCCTGCCTCCACCCTTCCAAAGTGCTAGGATTACAAGCGTGAGCCACCATGTCCAGCTATAATTCTATTAACTATAGAGAGACAAGTAAAAGGTTTATGACATAATACCAAGTAAATTTTTAGAGGCAGAAATACGATATACTCTTATGACAGCAACTCTAAACAGTTATGAGGTATGCATATGAGAAATGAGAAGTATGCTAAAAAATGCATAAAGCTATAATCAAGTAATGAGAATATGGGATATTTCTTTTTTTTTTTGAGACAGAGTCTTGCTCTGTTGCTTAGGCTAGAGTGCAGTAGTGCGATCTCAACTCATTGCAACCTCCGCCTCCTGGGTTCAAGCGATTCTCCTGCCTCAGCTTCCCGAACAGCTGGGATTACAGGTGCCCACCACCACACCCAGTTATTTTTTTTATTTTTAGTAAAGATGGGGGGGTTTCGCCACAGTGGTCAGGCTGGTCTGGAACTCCTGACCTCACGTGATCTGCACACCCGGCAGATATTTCTCATTTTTAAAAAAGCTTAGGCCGAGGCACAGTGGCTCATGCCTGTAATCCCAGCACTCTGGGAGGCCAAGACGGGAGGATCACCTGAGGTCAGGAGTTCCAGACGAGCCTGGCCAACTTGGTAAAATACAAAATTACAAAAATTATAAATTATTTTACTTGGTAAAATACTAAAAATACAAAAATCAGTCACGCTAGGTGGCGGGGGCCTGTAATCTAAGCTACTCAGGAGGCTGAGGTGAGAGAATCACCCAAACCCAGGAGGCAGAGGTTGCAGTAAGCCGAGATCATGCCACTGCACTCCAGCCTGGGCAACAGAGCAAGACTCCGCCTCAAAAAAACAAAAACAAAAAAGCTTAAGGTTGTTATTTTTCAGTATCTACACCTTAGGACAAAATCTGAAAGGAAATGTATGGAAAAAGGGAGCTCTTAGAATAGTGAAACTCGAATGGGCGCAGTGGCTCACACCTGTAATCCCGGCACTTCGAGAGGCCAAGGCGGGCGGATCATGAGGTCAGGAGATTGAGACCATCCTGGCTAACATGGTGAAACCCCGTCTCTACTAAAAACACAAAAAATTAGCGAGGCGTGGTGACATGCGCCTGTGGCCCCAGCTACTCAGGAGGCTGAGGCAGGAGAATCACTTGAACCCAGAAGGCGGAGGTTGCAGTGAGCCGAGATTGCACCACTGCACTCCAGCCTGGACAACAGAGTGAGACTCTGTCTTAAAAAAAAAAAAAAAAAATTGTGAAACTGAAGATACATATTTTTAATTTTTTTTACTGCCACTATAATGCTGCTTATGTAACAAAAACAAATTTTATTTAAATACATATAAATCAGACAGCTCAGAGCACTCTGCCCTCTTGTGCATACCTGAGAGCTCTTTTTTCCAGAAAGCCATGTATCTTATTTTCTCCTAATCTGAGGCAGCCGCCAGAGCCACTCTTGCACTGAAGTGATCCATTCAGGTAAGCTGAGACTCTAAGATCAGATGACCCACTGGCACCAGGTCATGGTCAGAAGTGCAAGTAATCAATGAAACCTTCAGGTAGCTATGGGGCTCACTTTCCAGATTACCAGCAGGAGCTTAGTATAGCAATGTCTTCTCTCTACAAATTGCTAGCAACATTTTCAGATTCACTCTCCACTGGCCCTCACACATTATTCAAACATTGCTCCCATGTAACTGGCAACCCTCCCCTACCTTCTCTCTATCCCATTAGTCTCTTATCTCCCACCCCAGTCTCATTTTTTTAAAAAAAAGTCAATACCGATTTTGTCAGAAATTTTCTTGGAATGAGCCTCTTCTAATACAGTCAGTATTTTAAGAATTCAGCTATCAGTAAATGTTACTTATAGAAAATAACCACCTCATTGTACAAGTAGCTCCGGCTAAAGAAAAATAGAGCAAACCTGAGCATAAGTCTTTGCTGAAATTACCAACTAAAGCGGGGAAAAGAAAAACAACTTTAGTTTCTATATATAATTTTATTTCTGTTTTTTCTTCAGCGACATAAGCATAAAACCTTACAGCTTATGAATATTATTTTGAGATAATTTTCACATCTTTGCTTATCTAAATTCCACCTACTCTTCAAGGCTCCAGTGCCAAGTTTTACCTTCTCTATGAAGTCTTAAGAATGGCTAAAATGTATCAAGCACTCACTAGATGGTAGGCACAGTCAGGTCTACACACCTAGCATGTATTAACTCAATTTAATCATCATAACATCCCTATGAGGAAAGGATGATTATTTCCCCCAATTTACAGACAAGGAAACAAGAGAGGCACTGAGAGATTCTAAGTAACTTTGCCCAGGTTACACAGCCAATAAGTGGCAGACACAGGATTTGAGCTCAGGCAATTTGGTTCCAGAGGCTGTGCTCTTAATCACTGTTATATGACCTCTCCTCAAGACCATGGCCCACCTTATCTCTTCCTTCTACTATACTTGTTACATATATCCCACAATAAATTTATTATACTCTGTACATTTTTTTTTTTTTTTTTGGAGACAGAGTTTCGCTCTTATTGCCCAGGCTGGAGTGCAGTGGTGCAATCTCCGCTCACTGCAACCTCCGCCTCCTGGGTTCAAGCGATTCTCCTGCCTCAGCCTCCTGAGTAGCTGGACTTACAGGCGCCCACCACCATGCCTGGCTAATTTTTTGTATTTTTTAGTAAAGATGGGGTTTCACCATGTTGGCCAGGCTGGTCTCAAACTCCTTACCTCAGGTGATCCACCCGCCTTGGCCTCCCAAAGTGTTGGGATTACAGGCATGAGCCACCACGCCCAGCCTTCCCTGTTTTCTTAAGTGTTTCACTTGCTCCACAACTAAATTTTAAGTTCCTTTCAGGCAAGGCAACCATGACATTTACTTCCTGGCCCTATTTCTAGGAGAGTGCTATGTATGAAACATTCAATATATACTTTTAGTCAGGCACAGTGACACCTGCCTGTAATTCCAGCTACTAGGGAACCTGAGGTGGGAAGATCACTTAAGCTCAGAAGTTCTAGTCCAGCCTGGGCAACACAGTAAAGCCCCATCTCTTAAACACACACACACACACACACACACACACAAACACTCACACACACACACATACACTTCTTAGCTAATTTTTTAAAAATCCCTGGCAACATCTAAAGAATATGAAGTTACAAGCTATGAATCAGCAAAATTACTTTAACACCTGAAGGATAACTCATGCCATCAGTGTCGGATTTAGCATTACTAAAGTTAGGTAACTGACTACATATATTTATTTTTCTTCTTACTCAATGCATCTCTTCCTGGTGAGTCATATCTACAAAATTGGCAGACCAATCTATTTCCATTACCTAAAAGAGAACACTAAAGAAAAATCAAATGAAATTTCTTCTTCTGCATATGCATAATCAGTAAGTGACAATCTGTGTTATCACAAATAGCACACACAAGAGAAAAGAATACTGAAATCACAAAGGCTTTCAGGACTGGCAAACAGAATACATTTTATTTTATTTTATTTTTTTGAGATGGAGTCTCGCTCTGTCACCCAGGCTGGAATGCAGTGGTGCGATCTCGACTCATTGCAACCTCTGCCTCAAGCAATTCTCGGGTTCAAGCAATTCTCGTGTCTCAGCCTCCCATGCAGCTAGGATTACAGGCACATGTCACCATGCCCAGCTAATTTATTGTATTTTTAGTAGAGATGGGGTTTCACCATGTTGACTAAGCTGGTCTCGAACTCCAGCCCTCAGGTGATCTGCTCACCTCAGCCCCCAAGGTGTTGGGATTACAGGCGTGAGTCACCATGCCTGGCCCAGAATACATTTTAAATAACGTTTTTCAATTCATTAAAATGAGAAAATAAAAATGGAAGTTCAAAACATGATCTGTCTGGAATCACTCTAATCAACCTGGGCAGTTCAGAGTTAACCAAAACTCTTAATACTGGATATTAAGAAGTAGTACAGACCATAAGCAGAAAAACCACCCTAAATAGAACTGGACCATTACCCACACAATGTTGGTAAATCTAACAACATCAAAATGTGGGGGCTACAGGTCTTAAAACAATTTTCAAATAATAAGGGAGAGAAGCTTAGGGTTTTACAGGCTTCTTCTTAAATATCACTTTTCAAATATACTACTAGTACAATTTCAATTTACATACAAAACAGTGAAATATTTTGCTATCTCTCTAGGCACTTCAGCTATCTCTGGAAAAGGTTAATGTGATCCTAAAACAAAGAAATCCTGATTATGGGATTTAACTTATTTCTTACTTTTAGCATCTGTCAGCTTTCTAGAGCTGAACAAGTTGTATGGCAATATAGGGTACACATACAAACAAGCAAAAGAAAAACATCAGTGTTTTTTGTAGGCTGGCAGGTTTGTACCTTCTGGGCTGTAGTCTCTAAATGATTAAAAACAGAGAGTACTAATGCCACTGAATTATACACTTAAAAATAGTTACAATGGTTTTTTTAAAAAAAGACAACTAAAGAGACTTTAGGTCAATGGACAAAGTGAAAAAAGAAAATTACTCTGGATTTAATATAAAATGGTATTCAAGAATGAAGACTAATACCCTATTTTCAAATCACAGTTAAGATTTTTCCCAAAAAATATGGACGCCACATTATAAGAACACATAGAAATTATTTACAGACCCCATCTTGGGATCTGAAAGGCAAGTAAATGTATCCTTAATCTACACCAAACTACTGTGTTGACTAAAGGTAAGCCCTGGAAACCAGTACCTCTGTACAAGGTTGAAGACTATTTCATTGTGACTTCGACAACTCATCCTGGCCTGCACTTTACCTGGTTGTCACACCACTAAAGCAGAGTCTGCAACACTGTTATTTCAAAAACAGCACAAGCTTTTTATTCTCACACTGTATGTACAATAACGAAGTAGAAAACAAGAATTAAAAACACTACCAGTTTAAAAGAATACAGTTTGAGGCTATTACTTTCTCCTAAACAAGGGTTTATCAAAGGTAACATGCTCAAGCCCCAGTTACTGAAAACACAAACCTTCCCAAGGGTTACTCTGGCCCACATTTTTTCTTATACATTCAGTTAAACTCTGATGTCTTGCCACACTGGAAAATTAGTATCTGCCATGATTTTAACACCTAACCACTTCTCAAAGAATTCCTACAACTAAAGGAAAACTTACCTCTGCAAAATGTGTTGTTGTACTATTGTCTATCCGACTGCCGCCACCACCTAAAAAACTAAAGAGAAAAGGAATGAGTGGTGATTCTATTCCCAGGAACAAGCTCCCCTCCCAGAAGCTAAATATAGAATGGCATAATGAGAACAAAGCCCAATAAGGAAAAATAACTCATCCCAACACAACACCTATAAAGGAAATTATGAATAACTGGCATGTAAATTAATCTATGAGAAGTATCATAAACCACAAAATCAAGTGATTTTCAAGGCTAAATCCAGTGAAAATTGGAGAAGTCACCATAGAGAAGGAAGAAGGACCCACAGCCAGCAATGCAATTCAGATTTGACCTATCAAAAGAAAAACATTTATCCTCAAAAAACACTAACAAAACAAAATGTTTCACTAAAAAACCATTCAACCACCAGATGAACAAAACATGTGCAGCTACAATAGTTAATATGTCTTAGGAATGATTAAATGTAGTAACGTAAGGGGCCTGGTACTGTGTTTAAAACACTATAAAAGGATTCAATAAATATTTCTCCCCCTACCCACCTTTCAGGACCCAACTCAAATGCTACCTCCTCCCTCAAGCCTTTCTGTACTCACCAACCAAATAAGACTCTTCCACACCCCTCTGCACTCTCACTTTGATTCTAAAACCTACCTTGTATTATAAATATCTAGGATGTGCTGCATCCATTTCAACCCATTTGCCTCCTTCATCAATATAAATTCAGGAGGCAAAGACTGCAATTTATTAATGCCTCTCAAATACACGTAGAGTGTTCATTAAGTGTCAGACATTACACAGTACTATCACCTTTAAAAACCCTGCAATGTCAATATCCTATATTGAGACTCAAAAATAAAAGTTGTTGAATTAATCACGTGAAAATGATAAAATAACTATCTATTCCCAAGGACCCTGAAGAGTGGAGAGAAATATTAAATCCCATTGTCCTCATGAAATTTGCAAAGAACAAAGAAAACAAGCTAACACATCCAGGAAGGGGGAATGGAAAGAATCACAGGAACTGCTGGATACCACTTTTACCTCAAGAGACACACTTAAGCACACAAACATAGAAACACTCACCCCAATGATAAGTTCACAAACTACTACAAATAGTTTTCATCTGTAGGATTACAATACCAATCCAAGCATTGTGCTGAGCTCACTGAGGAAACACACACACCCTAGTTAGTCTGAAACCAAAAATGAAAAAGCAAAGCTAATGCCATTCTTTATGCAATCATTCTCAAGCCTTATTCCATGATTAGAAACCATTTAATACCTCTATTAATTTCAGAAAACCACTTTTGTAAAAATCACTCCAAATGTATAACAAGCCCAAAAGTACTTGTACATCTATGCTAAATAAAGAGCTAACTGAACTACCACATACCATAAAAAACTAAGTTGAGTGGCTATGTATCCATTTGATTGCTCAAGCCCAGACAGGTTTCCAGGACTCTTCCTTCCTGCCTTTACTACACAGTTTCAGGGATTTAAATATCCTTGGTAATTGAAACTGCAACTCTTATCTTCTGGGGTTCTGCTCTCCCTGAAGCTACCTCACTGTTCGCTTTCCTTAAAATTCCTTTACATTTTAAGAGTAATAGAGCTAATCATAGAGAAGGGATAATAGAAGCACCACGTTGTTCTGAGAAATGTTACAAAGCTTAAGAAAACTTACAGTGTGCTCCTCTACATGGAAGTTTAAGAGCAGATGACGCCCATCATCTAATATTTACATGTGAGAACCTCCTCTTACTGGTTTTTACCCTTCCACTACTTACCACTGCAACTGCTAAATATTTAAATCAGCAAATATTTATGAACTTTATAGAAGGAAATACCATACTGCCTCTAAACAAGGATTCTAAGAAAAAGATATCTTCTTTCATGTAAAACACTAATCTCTTTCAAAACACACAGTCTGTATGAGTAAACTGCTACCAATAGCACCTATATAAGACAACCTTTGATCTACAAAGACACATAAAAGAATTAAGAACAAAAACCACAGAATCCATAGTTCCCTGCTAGGCAAAGATTCATCCTATAGTTATTCATTCTCATTTATAACTGTATTTGCATAAAAGTACTATCTGCCTAAAGAAACCAGGGTTACTACTTGAAAACTTGGCAAAAAATAAGCCCATTAATCGTTCCCCCACAACCAATATATCCTTTATTTAGCACATGCAGAGCATAAGTGCCTGAAATAAGTATTTGATGCAATTATAATGGCACAAACAAAAAGCTATCCCAAGTTAGCATGCCATCCACACAAAACTGCTAATTTTGCAGTCATGCTATTCTTAAAGGTTTAGTGTTGGTATTGTACTATTTAAAACCAAGATGACATTTAACTGTATCAAAATAGATCCCATGCCACATATTGCCCCAGAAGCTCCAGCTTGTTTACACATAGAATCACCAATCATTAGTAAAGTAAAACTAATAGTACATACTGTAAAATGTGTAGTTTTTCCCGGTTGTGGAAGGTACCTTCAAACTTTAGATTCTGCCAACAGTAACAGTAAAGGAATTACCTACTGCCATTAAAATCCCCAAAGTCACTCCAAGATTAAGATGCTTCAGATTACAGATTCTTTTTGACCAGTCAGTATTTCTTCAATTTTCAGACCAATGTTTAACCAAATAGCCCCAAAAGAACAAATGTGCCATTGTGTTTACCAAAAGAGGCCATCCTATCAATGCTATTTTAAAATTTATTAAAATTTTAGGTTAGGCCAGGTGCAGTGGCTCACACCTGTAATCCCAACACTTCGGGAGGCTGAGGCGGGCAGATCATGAGGTCAGGACTTCAAGACCAGCCTGGCAAACATGGTAAAACCCCATCTCTACTAAAAATACAAAAATTAGCCAAGCGTGGTGGCGGGTGCCTATAATCCCAGCTACTTGGGAGGCTGAGGCAGGAGAATCACTTGAACCTGGGAGGCAGAGGTTGCAGTGAGTCAAGATCGTGCCATTGCACTCCAGCCTGGGCAACAGAGTGAGTGAGACTCCGTCTCAAAAAAAAAAAAAAAAAAAAAAAGATTTTAGGTTGGGCACAGTGGCTCATGCCTGTAATCCCACCACTTTGGGAGGCCAAGACAGACGAATCACTTGAGGCCAGGTGTTCGAGATCAGCCTGGTCAACACAGCAAAACTCCGTCTCTACTAAAAATACAAAAAAAATTAGCAGGGCACAGTGGCGCACACCTGTAGTCCCAGCTACTGGGCAGACTGAGGCCCAAGAATCGTTTGAACCCGGGAGGGAGAGGTTGCAGTGAGCCGAGATCGAACCACTGTACTTCAGCCTGGCAACAGAGCAAGACTCTGTCTCAAGAAAAGAACAAAAAACAAAAAACAAAAAAAAACAAGAAAACACATTTTATAGTTTTGTTCACATAAACAAAAAAAGAATATGTAAGTCACTTCCAGAAATATTTCCCCTTTTTATCAGCTGTATACCTTTACTAAGGCCAATAAGAACAAATTCCAAGCACTGCAAACCCATATATTAATATTACACTGGAAAGATGGCCTAAGTTTGACAGCAACAATCTTTTTTTTTTCTTTTTTTTGAGACACAGTTTCGCTCTTGTTGCCCAGGCTGGAGTCTTGGCTCACTGCAACCTCCGCCTCCCAGTTTCAAGTGATTCTCCTGCCTCAGCCTCTCAAGTAGCTGGGATTATAGGCACCCGCCACTATACGTGGCTAATTTTTGTATTTTTAGAGGAGATGGGATTTCACCATGTTGACCAGGCTACCAGGCTGGTCTCGAGCTCCTGACCTCAGGTGATCCACCTACCTCGACCTCTCAAAGTGTTGGGATTACAGGCATGATCCACCACACTGGCCAAATAATCTTAATAAGAACAAGAGACTCAAGGCTTCCTCAAAGTAGAGGAACAATCAGCTTCCCTGACTAGAACAGCCTGTTTACCTGATTAGGTATCTATGTCAGAAGTCACTCCCTAACCCACCAAAGAGGTATAACAGCAGTTTACCTTCAGGCATCAGAGTGGTCACTAAAAACCAACTAATAATCTAAGATAAGCCCCCAAGTCTCAGCTAATAAATGAAAACTTACCAGATTTACTCTGACATGCGTACAGTTGTACATGGAATGCCACATACAATCAGAAGCAGTGCATATCACCACATCTGCTATCTTATTACTTTCCAAATTTTCCCATTTTTCTTTCTTTTTCCTCTCCCATTCTTCTGCCCTCTTTTGTGCAAGCTCATGCACTCACTGACACTCTCTTTGTCTCTCTCTCTCACTCTCGCTCTCTCTGTAGAGTGTAAGTTATAAAACAAATTCAATTTACTCAGTCCATGCTGAGAGAAAATAGTTTTGATAATATAATGTCTGACTTATTCATGAGCTTGTACAATACCTGGAATCATCTGTCACTTCTTCAATAAAGCCTGATTCACATCTGGGACAAATATATTCCTATAAAAGAAAGGAAGAAACAAAAATTTTTCATTAGAAAGCTAAGTGAGATCTGTAGTTTCAGAATAACATGCAGTATACAAGCTGAGGCTCTGAAATGCGGTATGTACTTGCTGACTCGAGTAGTATTTTTTTTTCTTTTGTGATCTGTCACCCAGGCTGGACTGCAGTGGTATGATCATGGTTCACTGCAACCTCGATCTCCCAGGTTCAAGAGATCCTCCTGCCTCAGCCTTCAGAGTAGCTAGGACCACAGGCATATGCCAACATGCCTAATTTTTTTTATTTTTTGTAGAGGATGAGGTCTTGCTATGTTGCCCAAGCTGATCTCAAACTCCTGAACGGATCTTCCTGCCTCAACCTCCCAAAGTGCTGGAATTATAGGCATAAGCCACTGAGCCCAGGCTAGTTTCTTCTTTTTTCTTTTTCTTTTCTTTTCTTTTCTTTTTTTTTTTTTGAGACAGAGTTTCGTTTTTGTTGCCCAGGCTGGAGTGTGCAATGGCATGATCTCGGCTCACGGCAACCTCCACCTCCTGGGTTCAAATTATTCTCCTGCCTCAGCTTCCCAAGTAGCTGGGATTACAGGCATGCACAAACACGCTCAGCTAATTTTGTATTTTTAGTAGAGATGAGGTTTTTCCACGTTGGTCAGGCTAGTCTCGAACTCCTGACCTCAGCTGATCCACCTGCCTAGGCCTCCCAAAGTGGTGGGGTTACAGGCATAAGCCACCATACTCAGCCTTCTTTTTTTTTTTTTTTTTTTTTTTTTTTTGAGATGGAGTCTTAACTCTCTTGCCCAGGACCTCAGGAGCTAGAGTGCAATGCAATGGCATGATCTCGGCTCACTGCAACCTCCACCTCCTGGGTTCAAGTGATTCTCCTGCCTCAGCCTCCTGAGTAGCTGGGATTATAAGCTCCTGGCTAATTTTTGTATTTTCAGTAGAGACGGGGTTTCACCATGTCGGTCAGGCTGGTCTCAAACTCCTGACCTCAGGTGATCCACCCGCCTCGGCCTCCCAAAGTGCTGGGATTACAGGCATAAGCAACCACGCCCAGTCCAGTACCGGCCTAGTTTTTTCTATTATACTCTGGCAAATACGGAATTCCATAAAATATTTGCAGAATTGTTTCACAGCTACCTAAGTGGTTTCCACTGACAGCTGAAAGGTAGAGTGCCAAAGATTTTTTTCTTTATTTTAAAATTTAGGTTATTCATTTATTTATTTTGAGACGGAGTTTCGCTCTTATTGCCCAGACTGGAGTGCAATGGTGCGATCTTGGCTCACCACAACCTCCGCCTCCCGGGTTCAAGCGATTCTCCTGCCTCAGCCTTCCAAGTAGCTGGGATTACAGGCATGCACCACCACGCCCAGCTAATTTTGTATTTTTAGTAGAGACTAGAGACGGGGTTTCTCCATGTTGGTCAAGCTGGTCTTGAACTCCCGACCTCAGGTGATCCCCCCACCTCAGCCTCCCAAAGTGCTGAGATTACAGGCGTGAGCCACTGCGCCCAGCCTATTTTTTTTTTTTTTTAGACGGGGTTTTGCTCTTGTTGCCCAGGCTGGAGTGCAATGGCATGGTCTTAGCTCACTGCCATCTCTCCCTCCCAGGTTCAAGCCATTCTCCTGCCTCAGCCTCCCAAGTAGCTGGGATTATAGGCACCTGCCACCATGCCAAGCTAATTTTGTATTTTTAGTAGAGACGGGGTTCTACCATGTTGGTCAGGCTGGTCTCGAACTCCTAATCTCAGGTGATCTGCCCACCTTGGCCTCCTAAAGTGGTGGGATTACAGGCATGAGCCACCACGCCTGGCCTAAAATTTAGGTTTTTTTTTTTAATTAGAATGAATTCATCGTCTAATTTTCTCTTCAAATCTAACAAAAAAAGCTCCACTATACATATCTCAAAGCAGTAAAATATTATGATAATGACAGGTATAGAAACCACTACTTTTAGGCTGGGCGTGGTGGCTCACACCTGTAATCCTAACACTTTGGGAGGCCAAGGTGGGCGGATCACTTGAGGTCAGGAGTTCAAGACCACCCTTGCCATCAGGGTGAAATTCCATCTCTACTAAAAATGTAAAATTAGCTGGGGTGTGGTGGCGTGTGCCTGTAGTTCCAGTTACTTGGAAGGCTGAGGCAGGAAAACTTCCTGAACCCAGGAGGCAGAGGTTACAGTGAGACCAGATAGTGCTGTTGCACTCCAGCCTGGGCAACAGATCCAGACCCTGTCTCAAAAAAAAAAAGTAAGAAACTGCTACTTTTTACTATGTAAAGAAAGAGACTGCTACTTTTTACTATACATACAAGAAACATAAAACTGGGCCGGGCATGGTGGCTCATGCCTGGAATCCCAGCACTTTGGGAGGCCAGGCAGGTGGATCATCTGAGGTCGGGAATTTGAGATCAGCCTAACCAACATGGAGAAACTCCATCTCTACTTTAAAAAAAAAAAAAAAAAATTACAAAATTAGCCGTGGTGGCACATGCCTGTAATCCCAGCTATTCAGGAGGCTAAGGCAGGACAATCGCTTGAACCTGGGAGGCGGAGGTTGCAGTGAGCCAAGATTGCGCCATTGCACTCCAGCCTGGGCAACAAAAGCGAAACTCCACCTCAAAAAAAAAAAAAAAAGAGAGAGAGAGACATAAACTGAGTAACAGCATAAATCAATTTGTAGACTAGGAACAATGAAGCGGTACAATATTTCTATTCTAATCTATCTTCTGTTTATCAATGATTCCAAATAAAACCTAACATTCTCAAATACCCTACAGAAATGACAATTCAAATAACCAAAACAATTCCATTAAGTCAATTTCTATTTCCTTCAATAATAAATCTTTCTTTTAAATAGTATTAAGCGTTGGGGATAAGAATACACTTTAGACACTACCTTATAGTAATTTTTTAAAGTATATTTTAACTACCTATGAAAATAGATCTGGGAAACATTTTTTTTTAACCTCATCCTGGACTCCAAAGGCACAGGAAAGACATTTTCAACCATTTTCTTTCTTATTTATTTATTTATTTATTTTTGAGACAGGATCTCACTCTGTTGCCCAGGCTGGAGTGCAGTGGCACAATTTTGGCTCACTGCAGCCTTGACTTCCAGGGCTCAGGCAATCCTCCTGGTCTCAGCTGGGACCACAGGCACACACCATGGCCAGCTATTTGTATTTTTGGCAGAGATAAGGTCTCGCCACGTTGCCCAGGCTGGTCTGGAAGAACTCCTGAGCTCAAGCAATCTGCCCACCTTGGCCTCCCAAAGTGCTGGAATTACAGGCATGAGATACTGTGCCCAGTTCAAGTATTTTCTTATGCCCTATAGTTTCTGAACCCAAAATTTTGTTTTACCTGAAGATGATGTAAGCTGTATTTGACTCTTCAAAGAAAGACAGGATGGCAATTCAAACACTCAAATGCTTTTTTTCTAAAGAGATGGGGTCTCATTCTGTCACCAAGAGTGGTGTGCAGTGGCACAATCACGGCTCATGGCAGCCTCAAACTCCTGTGCTCAAGTGATCCTCCCAAAGTGCGGGGATTACAGGCATAACCCACCATGCCTGGCCCTCAAATGCTTTTTAAAAAGGAAAAAAAAAATCCCTCATGTCAAAAAGATTAGTTTCTTGAGGAGACAGTCAAACCAAGAAACAGCGAATCTAATACAATAATTGCTATAATCAATGAACACTGGAAACAGAAACAAATACAGAGTTTGCCTGGGAGAACTAGGGAAAGCTCTGACTGAAACACACACCTAAAATAATTTGTCCAATGAAAAAGGAAATAATAGGTTTAGGACCATGATGATCGAAAACAGCATGCATGGAGGTTGGGAGTGGTATGAATGTGGATATGCAGACAGGCAGATAGGGGTCAGAATGTAGCAAACTTTAGATAACTATTAATATCAACTTTACCTTCAGGATCAGAAACTCAACCTTTTTTCCCCACTACACACATGAAGGATGAGACACATTCACAACAGGCATACTGTAAACTACTCCAGAAATAAAGTAATCTGAGAACCACATAAATCCCTGAGTCCTCCTCTACTCCTTCATCCGCTACCCTCCCAGAAAGCTGCAACTCCCTCCCTTTCTCTCCCATTAAGAAAACTTATCTGGTTAGGCGTGGTGGCTCACACCTACAATCCTAACACTTTGGGAGGCTGAGGCGGGAGGATTGCTAGAGCTCAGGAGTTTGAGACCAGCCTGGGCAACATAGTGAGACCTCGTCTCTACAAAAATTTAAAAATTAGCCAGGCATGATGGCACATGCCTGTAGTCCCAGCTACTTGGGAAGCTGAGGCCAAAGGATCGCTTGAGCCCAGGAGGTTGAGGCTGCAGTGAGCTGTGATGGCACAACTGCACTATAGTCTGGGTGAGAGTGAGACTCTGTATCAAAAAAAAAATATATATATATATATACACACACACACACACATATATACACATACACACATACATACACGAGTGTATCTGAACGCCGAATGCAAATGAGACTGATTTTGCAAAGCTAACCTTATCTATTCTAATGTCTAAGATTAAATTCAAAAAAAGAGTCAATAGTAAAATGAAATCACAGTGCTAGGCCCTCTTTCTTCTCTCTCCCTCTCTCACTCATTCCTATTGCTTTAAATATCTCTATATGCCAACTCCCCCCAAATGTATATCTCTATCCCATGCCAGTCTTCTGAATTCCAGACTCACTCACTCTTATATGTATGTGCTCTCACACGCTTTTTCTCTCTTACACACACCCCCCCTCAAGACGTGGCATACCAGTTTGCTCATACTAGAAACCCAGGGGTCATTCCTAACGCCTCTCTTTCACCTCCCACCATCAAATCCTGGTACTCCAAACACAAACACATTTCCCAAATCTACATACTCCTTGTGCCGCTGCCGCTACCTTAACCCAAGCCAGTACTGGCTCTGAGCACTAAATATCTTCCCCTCTTTTTTTTTTTTTTTTTTTTTGATGAAGTCTCGCTCTGTCACTCAGGCTGGGGTGCAGTGGCACCATCTTGGCTCACTGCAATCTTTGCCTCCTGGGTTCAAGCAATTCTCCCACCTTAGCCTCCAGAGTGGCTGGGATTACAGGCATGTGTCACCACACCCGGCTAATTTTTGTATTTTTAATAGAGACGGTGTTTCACCACGTTGGCCAGGCTGGTCTCGAACTCCTGACCTCAAGTGATCCGCCTGCCTCAGCCTCTCAAAGCGCTGGAATTACAGGCCTGGGCCACCACGCCCAGCCTGAGTATCTTCCCTCTTAAGTCGTGTCCTGCTTCTCATTTAGTCCTTTCCAATCTAAAATCAAAAAAGAACCATCTTTTTTAAAGCATAAAACAGACCACGTCACTACCCAGCTTAAAATCTTTCAATTATTTACAAAAACACTTAAAATTAAATTCTTTAACACGATTTACAGGGCTGGTCTGTGCTCAACTTGACAATCTCATTCTAGACTACCCACCTCTCCCCTCCCTCAGTGTGTTCTAGCCACAAACTAGCCTTCTTTTGATTCTTCGAACTCATCAAGCTCAGCATTGCCCAAAAGCTTCCTGTAACTAGAACACTATTTCCCTTTCTGTATGGCAAGGGGCGTCTAATTTCTTTCTTTCTTTTTTTTTTTTTTGGAGACAGAGTCTCACTCTGTCGCCCAGACTGGAGTGCAGTGGTGTCATGTCGGATGGGGATCACATGAAGTCCCCACTTCACATGGTCCCAGTCACGGCTCTGTGTCCGGAATGTATTCCTTCCGGTGGGTTCTTGGTCTCACTGACTTCAACAATGAAGCCGCGGACCCTCGCGGTGAGTGTTACACTTCTTAAAGATGGTGTGTCTGGAGTTTGTTCCTTCAGATGTTCAGATGTGTCCAGCGTTTATTCCTTCCGGTTGGTTCGTGGTCTCGCAGACTTCAGGAGTGAAGTCGCAGACCTCCGCAGGAAGTGTCACAGCTCTTAAAGGTTGCGCCTCTGGAGTTGTTCCTCCTGGTGGATTCCTGAGTTCGCTGGCTTCAGGAATGAAGCCACAGACCCTCCAGGTGAGTGTTTCAGCTCATAAAGGTAGTGCGGCCCCAAAGAGTGAGCAGCAACAAGATTTACTGCCAGGAGCGAAAGAACAAACTTTCCACTACTTGGAAGGCGACCCGAGCGGGTTGCTGCACTGGGCTGAGGATGGCCCGCTTTTATTCCCTTATTTGTCCCCATCCACATCCCGCTTGATTGGTTCATTTTACAGAGCGCTGATTGGTCCATTTTATAGAGTGCTGATTGGTACCTTTCTACAGAGTGTTGATTGGTGTGTTTACAATCCTTTAGCTAGACACAGAGCTGCTGACTGGTGCATTTACAATGCTTTCGCTAGACACAAAAGTCCTCCAAGTCCCCACCCAATCTAGAAGCTCAGCTGGCTTCGCCTCCTCAGTTCTAGGAACCAAGCTGTCAACCACTACAGCTCCTTCACAGGAACATGACACTTCAGAGATATAAATCAAACTGTAGAAGTGCTCTGTGGTGGCCGGGCGCGGTGGCTCAAGCCTGTAATCCCAGCACTTTGGGAGGCCGAGACGGGTGGATCACGAGGTCAGGAGATCGAGACCATCCTGGCTAACACGGTGAAACCCCATCTCTACTAAAAAATACAAAAAACTAACTGGGCGAGGTGGCGGGCGCCTGTAGTCCCAGCTACTCAGGAGGCTGAGGCAGGAGAATGGCGTAAACCCGGGAGGTGGAGCTTGCAGTGAGCTGAGATCCAGCAACTGCACCCCAGCCTGGGCGACAGAGCAAGACTCCGTCTCAAAAAAAAAAAAAAAAAAAAAAAAAAAAAGAAGTGCTCTATGGTTCTTCCTGTCATTTGGAAGTGACAAGTACTCCTTCCATTTATAAGCAACAATCAAAGCTTTCTCAATAGTTATATTTTGATTTCAGGGAAGAAAAGCCAAAACTCTTCCCAAATGCTCTGTTAATTATTCTTGATAAAAGTAGCTAATTATAAAATAAACATCACAGCCTGGAATATCCTCCTGCAATCAACATTACAGAAACAACAGAGAACTTTTTAGAATATACAAGATCTTCATTCTCTAATTATCAAAGTAAAAAATGCACATTTGTATCTTACATACTTTAGTAGTCTGATTTCAGAACGAAGTCTGGTCTCAGAAAACTATTTCACTTCCATTTCTTTAATCTGCCTCTTAGATACTTGGAAACCCCAAAATGATACTCTAAAGATACTGTATTTCCTGTTTCTAGATTTTCCTTATAAAGGCTTCGTATCACTCCACTTACTAGTACCACTTTTCTTCTGGATTCACACAAGTCACTAGCTTTCCCATGATTTCCAGCTATGTTAAGGGTCCACCCCTTCACTCTAAGAGCTCAAAAACTCTATCAATTGCTTCAAACTAATCAACAGACAAGGCGTTAGATGAGGACAGAAATGAAATAAGATTGGTTATAAGCTGATAATTGTTGAAACTGTATACATATAGATTCGTTATATTATTCTGTCTACACATTTTGTGATAGAAAATACACAAAAATTTGCCATCTTAACCTTTTTTTTTTTTTCTGAGACAGGGTCTCCCTCTGTCACCCAAGCTGGAGCGCAGAGGCATCATCTCAACTCATTGTAACTTCTGCTTCCTGAGACTACAGGTGCATGCCACTGCACCCAGCTAATTTTTGTATTTTTTGTAGACATGAGGTTTCACCATGTTGCCCAGGCTGGTCTTGAACTCCTAAGCTCAAGCAATCTGCCGGCCTCAGCCTCCCAAAATACTGGGATTACAGGCATGTGCCACCACACTCGGTCCACATTAACCATTTTTAAGTGTAACAGAAGTGTTAAGTATATTCACATTGCTGTGAAACATCTCCAGAATCTTCTCATCTTGCAAAACTGAAACTCCATACCCATTAAACAACAACAACCCATTTCTCCCCTTCATTCCCTGGTAACCACCATTCTACCTCTGTTTCTATGAATTTGTAATTTTTGATACTGACACCAACAACCCAACTGTCCCACAGAACTGATGATTATAGTTTCTTTTGAAAAAAATAGAAATTGACTCTCCCAGTCTTAAAACGTGAAAAACTTACATTTGTCTTATCTGAGTTCCTTTCTCAGGAAACCATCAGGTATCCCAGATATATCAAGGAACTGAAACTTACCAGATCACTGCATCTAAATAATGAAACCTCAGACCCCTCAACACATCATGACTGCCTAAGTGACCTCCTGCTTCCTGTTGACCAACTTCTCTTCCTTATCTCTCCCTAATTCCTGTTTTCCTGCATGTAGTTACAGCTCTTCCCTGCTATATAAGCCCTTAATTTTAGTCAGCCTGGGAGATGGATTTGAGACTGAGTTCCTGTCTCCTCAGCTACAGCACCCAATTAAAACCTCCTTCCCTGGCAATACTCATTGTCTCAGTGACTGGCTTTCTGTGCAGCAAGCAGCATGACCGAGAATACACCCCTGGTGTTTCAGTAATAATACCTAATATAAGTGAAAACATACAGTATTTGTCTTTTTTTGACTGATTTATTTCACTTAATATCCTCAAGGTTCACCCACACTGCAGTATGTGACAGATTTCCTTTTTAAGGCTAAATAATATTCCATTGTGTGTATATACCATATTTTATTTATTCATCAAGGACATCTGGGTTGTTTTCACCTCACAGCTATCCTGAATGTACTGCTATTAGCATAGGTGTGAAAATATCTCTGAGGCCCTGCATTGAATACTTCTAGATACATACACAGAAGTGAGTTTGCTGGATTACATAGTAATTCTATTTTTAATTTTTTGAGGAACTGCCATGCTGATTTCCATCACAGTTGCACCATTTTACAGTCCCACTAACAGTGCACAAGAATGGTTCCAATTTCTCGTAATCTTCACTAACACTCATAATTCCCTGTTTGTTTTTTAATAGAAGGCATCCTAATGGGTGTGAGGTGATATCTCATTGTGGTTTTGATCTCTCTGATGATTAGTGATGTTGATCTCTCTGATGATTAGTGATATTGAACATCTTTTCAAATGCGTCTTGACCACTGGTTTATTATCTTTGGAGAAATGACTATTCAAGTCATTTGCCTATTTTTTCATCTGTATATTTGATCTTTTGTTGTTGAGTTGTTGTTCTTTCTACTTCCTGGACATTAATACTTTAACAGATACACAATTTACAAACATTTTCTCCCATTCCACAGGTTGCCTTTTCAAGTTGACTGTGTTCATTGATGCACCACAGTTTTTAAGTTTTATACAGTCCCATTTGTCTGTTTTTGCTTTTGTTGCCTGTGTTTATGGTGTCATATGCAAGAAATCACTGCCAAATCCAAAATCATAAAGCCTTTCCCCTAAGTTTTCTTTTAGGAGCTTTACAGTTTTAGGTCTTATGTTTAGGTCCTTAATCCACTTTGGGTTAATTTTTATATATAGCGTAAAATATGAGTCCAAATTTTTGTTTTGCATGTGGAAGTCCAGTTTTCCCAACACTATTGGTTGAAGAGACTGTCCTTGCTCCACAGAGTGGTCCTGGCACCCCTGTCCAAGATCATCTGACCACATATGCAAGGGTTTATTTCTGGAGTCTCTATTCCATTGTCTATATGTCTGTTGTTATGCCAGTACCACACCAGTTTTATTACCGTAGCTTAGTAATATATTTTGAAATCAGAAAGTTTGAGTCCTCCAGCTTTGTTCTTCTTTTTCAAAACTGTTTTGCCTATTAGCGGTACCTTGAGATTCCAAATTAATTTTGGGATGAAACTTTTATTTGCAAAAAAAAATGCTGTTGGGATTTTGATAGGTATTCTGTTGAATCTGTAGATTGCTGTGGGCAGAATTCATATCCTAACAATATTAAGTCTTCCAATCCATGAACACAGGATGTCTTTCTATTTATTTGTAAGCTCTTTAATTCTTTTCAGCAGTATTTATGTTTTGTTTTTCGTGTTTTTTGAGACGGAGTCTCGCTCTGCCACCCAGGCTGGTAGTGCAGTGGCGCGATCTCGGCTCACTGCAAGCTCTGCCTCTCAGGTTCACGCCATTCTCCTGCCTCAGCCTCCCAAGTAGCTGGGAGTACAAGTGCCTGCCATCATGCCCAAGCTAATTTTTGTATTTTTAGTAAAGATGGGGTTTCACCATGTTGGCCAGGATGTTCTCAATCTCTTGACCTCGTGATCCACCTGCCTCGGCCTCCCAAAGTGCTGGGATTACAGGCATGAGCCACTGCAGCCGGCCTCAGGGTTTTCAACAAATAAAATCATATCATCTGTGAACAAAGATAATTTTACTTCTTCCTTTCTAATTTGGGTGATTTTAAGTTCTTTTTCTTGCCTAAATTGGCTCTGGTCAGGACTCTTAATACTATGTTGAAATAGTGGTGGCAAGAATGGGCATCTTTGCCATGTTCCTGATATTAGGGGGAAAGCTTTCGGTCTTTTACCACTGAATAAGATGTTCACTGTGGGCTTTTTTTTTTTGTCGGGTAGGGGGGTAGGTGAGGGTGGGAAGGGTCTTGCTCTGTTGCCCAGACTGAAATGCAGTGGTACAATCTTGGCTGACTGCAGGCTCAACCAATCCTCCCACCAAAGCCTCCCAAGTAGCTAGGACTATAGGCGTACATCACCATGCCTGACTAATTGTGTTTATTTTTTGCAGAGATTAGGTCTCACTTTGTTGCCCAGGCTGGTCTCAAACTCCTGGACTCAAGCGATCCTCCCACCTTGGCCTCCCAGAGTGCTGGAATTATAGGCATAAGCCAACACACCCAGGCCACTGTGGGCTTTTCATAAATGCACTTTGATATGCTGAGTTTCCTTCTATTCCTAGTTTGTTGAGTGTTTTTATCATGAAAGGGTGCTGGATCTGTCAAATGCTTTTTCTGCATCAATTGAGATGATCATACAGTTTTTTGTCCTTTATTCTGTTAATGTGGTATTCTCTTTACTTTGATGTATTTGAAATTTTCCATGATAAAGTTTGTTTTGTTGTTAAGTTACAACAGTCTGAGAAACGTAGTTGGGTCAAGAAACAGTTAACCAAACCATATACTGAGCAAACTTGTGGCCATTTAAAGTAGAAGATCAGAAGTAATTTGTTACGTTAGAATTAAGGAGGGAAGTCTACCTATATTTACCAAACACATTTTGTGCTTGACACTGTGCTATTCCACTTAACCACTCTGTGAGGTAAATATTGTTACTGCTATTTTACAGACAAAAAAATGAAGGAAAAAATTGTTTGTGCCCAGATGACCTTCCAGAGACAGCCCCAATAAGATCTCTCAGCCCATATATTCTTCTGCAATGTGACCTTCCCACTCCCTTTAAAGACATGGAGTCTATTTCTCAAGTCCCTTGAATCTGGGAGGCCCTGTGACTTCTTTGATACAATACTGTACCAGTTCCAAAGCCCTTAACTGCCTGGCAACTTCTACTTCCTAACTCTTGGAACCCTGAGCAGCCACATAAGTTTAGGCTACTCTGATGGATAGACAGGCCATCTCAAAGAGCACAGAGACATCAGACAAGTAAAAGGAAAAAACCATCTTAGATCCAGCCTAGGGCAGAGTCTTCAGATGGCCCCATCTCCAGGTACCATCTGACCACAACCACATGAAAGACCTTAAGGGGAGAAGTGTCCAGTTGAACCCTGTCAATCCACAGAAACATGAGAGATAATAATAAGTTATTGTGTTAAGCCACTACATTTTGGATAGACTTGTTAGGCAATAATAGAAAACCAGAACATAGCCCAAGGGATGAAAAGGAGCTTTAGGCCAGGCATGGTGGCTCACGCCTATAATCCCAGCCCTTTGGGAGGTTGAGGCAGGCGGATCACAAGGTCAGGAGATTGAGAACATTCTGGCTAACACGGTGAAACCCCATCTCTACTAAAAATACATAAAAATTAACTGGGCGTGGTGGTGGTAGCCTGTAGTCCCAGCTACTCGAGAGGCTGAGGCAGGAGAGTAACGTGAACCCGGGAGGTGGCGCTTTCAGTGAGCCGAGATTGCGCCACTGCACTCCAGCCCGGGCACAGCGCGGAGTGCAGAGCAAGACTCCGTCTCAAAAAAAAAAAAAAAAAAAATGAAAGAAAGAAAAGAAAAGGAGCTTTAAACCTTGGTCTTTCTTGAATCCAAAATTCCATCTTCTTTTCATTACACCATGTTGATTGAAAATAACTATGCTTTTAAAAGGCACAGTGTCTCACGCCTATAATCTCAGCACTTTGGAAGGCCAAGGAGGGAGGATCACTTGAGGCCAGGAGTCTGAGGCCGGCCCAACATGGCAAAACCCCGTCTCTACTAAAAATATAAAAATTAGCCAGGCATGTTGGCACACGCCTGTAATCCCAGCTACTCTGAAGGCTGAGGCAGGAGAATTGCTTGAACCCAGGAGGCAGAGGCTGCCGTGAGTGAAAGAGTAAGACTCCATGTCAAAAAAAAAAAAGAAAAAGAAAAGAAAAGAACTATGCTTTTAAAGGAACACTAAATCAAGAATAATAATGAATCAAATGCCAGTTATATGTCAGGCACTATGGAAATCTATCCTACACTCACATATTAATACGTCAAGTCTTCACAACAAACCTCTCCCCAAAATATTTCCAATGTATACAGTCAAAAAATCTTACCCCTCAAAATTCAGTAACTAATTTCTTTTTTTTAAAACTGAGACAGGGTCTCACTCTGTTGCCCAGGCTGGAGTGCAATGGCACGATCTCGGCTCACTGCAACCTCTGCCTCCCCGGCTCCAGAAATTCTCCCACCTCAGCCCCCAAGTAGCTGGGACTACAGGCATGTACCACTACGCCCAGCTAACTTTTGTAATTTTTTGTAGAGATGTTTTGCCATGTTGCTCAAGCTAGTCTCGAACTCCTGAGCTCAAGCAATCCTCCCATGTCAGCCTCCCAAAGTGCTGGGATTACAGGCGAGAGCCACCACGCCCGGCCGAGTCATTTCTATCATTCCATCTGTAAAAGAAAAGCGTAACAAAAAACCTAAGTTACTTACCTAGAATCATTGGAAACAGGAACCCAATTGTTTCCAGCAAACTAAGTTGCTCTCCCCCTAGGATCTAAAAGATTACTGTAAACAACTCTAGTGAAGATACTCAGTAGCAGGTTCTGAATCAAGAACAACTCCTTAAGCATAGCTTAGTCCTGATGCTAACCCACATAAAAGAACAGGCCGGCCCGGCGCAGTGGCTCACGCCTGTAATCCCAGCACTCTGGGAGGCCGAGGCGGGAGGATCACGGGGTCAGGCAATCGAGACCATCCTGGCTAACACGGTGAAACCCCTTCTCTACTAAAAATACAAAAAAAAAAAAAATAGCCAAGCATGGTGGCAGGCGCCTGTAGTCCCAGCTACTCGTGAGGCTGGGGCAGGAGAATGGCGTGAACCTGGGAGGCGGAGCTTGCAGTGAGCCGAGATGGCACCACTGCACTCCAGGCTGGGCGACAGAGCAAGACTCTGTCTCAACAAAAAACAACAACAACAAAAAGAACAGGCCAAGAGGACACAAAGCACTAGAAATATAGGAAGGAAAGGGAAAGGGTGGTTTTAATGCATTATTTTCTTTTGCCTCCAGTATTTCAAAGGATTAGTTATCACAATATGTGACATCTTAGAGGACAAGGAGCTACAAATTCAGACCTATTTATATCAGGTCACATAATGTGAAATTTACATATTCTTGAACCCTATACAAGTTTGTATCCAATACATATTCAGTGCATCAAATGTAATATAAAGACTTACTACTTATTTCCTAATTTCACAGCTATGTTTTCCTACCTCTTCATTATCAACTCAAAGTGTTTATTTTATCTAAAACAGAAGTTCCAATGGTGATTAAAGTGTCAAAACAAAAAAAAAGCCCATTTTCTGTCTAGTCTGACAGTTACAATACTGTTAGACACATTCTATTGTTCATATTCTCTTTGAGTATCGCATGGCAAGACAGTCAGAAATTCCTAATTAGAAGAATTAAGAACACAAAATTTTTGCTACACATCACAGCTTCTAGGCCAGTACCCAAAATACTTTTAATCTGATGCTAAGTCTCATCACTAGGTCAAAGACCCTGCTTTTTTCTAGAGACTGGTTCCCTTTACAAGCCAGGTTATACGTCCTCCTCCCTTTTCAAAAGCATCAAATGAACCCCAAAATAAAGACAACAGAACTTCTGAGTTCTGTTCCCAGTTCCACCATTATCTCAAAGTCTCTGTGAAAATCTGTTTCTAAAGTACAAATACTGTCCTCACTGACTTCTTTCTCTCACCTCTCCTTCAAGAAAATAAGGAAGACATACCTCTTATTCATTACAAGAAAGAGAAAGTTTCCAGTCTAAACATTTTGAAATTAGTCCTCTGAGCTCAAGGAGTTGTAAGCAAGTGTTCTCTTGGCTATTAATAAGGAAAAGCAGTTTACTAAAAAGGAAAACAACAGGCCACAGTTTCAGTGTTACACAAGGATACCTATACAATTTAAATACTGTTTGAAGAGCTGTGATTCAGTTCCAGGCCAATAAAACTATCTTGATTTATTTATGGTCTCACCCCTAAGAATAGTAACATTCACATTCACAACCTTTATCTTCTTTTTTTTTTTTTTTTTTTTTTTGAGACGGAGTCTCACTCTATTGCCCAGGCTGGAATGCAGTGGCACAATCTCAGTTCACTGCAACCTCCACCTCCCAGGCTGAAGCAATTCTCCCACCTCAGCTTCCCAGTAGGTGGGAATACAGGTGCCCGCCATCATGTCCAGCTAATTTTTATATTTTTAGTAGACCAATGGGTTTCACCACATTGGCCAGGCTGGTGTTGAAATCCTGACCTCAAGTGATCCACCTGCCTCAGCCTCCCAAAGTGTTGGGATTACAGGCGTGAGCCAGCGCACCCAGCCACCTTTATCATTTTGTTCCTTAATTCAGGCCATGATCGAACACTGACATTACAGATTCCAAACAGGAGTGCATAATCAACCAAGCTTCTTTAGCTCATTGTGTACCAAAGCAGAAAATCAGGTCACAAGACAAAGTGTTACTTGATACAAGCTTGATCAGATAGTCAAGAAGCCAAATTTTCTATGGAAAAAACACACGGGACTACAAGAATTACCAGAGAAAATGTTAACCTCAGACAACATAATATAGCGGAAAAGATTTATAGTGTTTTTGGCTTGCTCACACTAAAGGCAGCAAGAAAGGAAACAACCCAGTGGCATAAATATAAAATGATAAATTGAGCCAAAAAGTATAGATGATTAGCTCTGATGTGTACCACAATCGTTTAGAAAATGTATTTTCTTGCTTTTAGCTTAGGCTGACAGAATCTTGTTTCACAAAGTGACAACATTCATTCACTCAGCAAAAATTCTAAGCTGTATATTCCAAGCATTATGTAGAAAGAAAAATAACCTGGAATTAAAAGTCACTAAAATCACCTACAAAGTGTATGCTCTGATAAAATCATACTTCCCTTAACCATATTCTAGTAGTTAGGGAAGTCAAAAGGCATATAAAATGAACTTCTGAATATCCTAGTCTTAGGTACTTAGCCTCGAAATGAGAACTGAGCAATGCTTCACAACAGCGTAAGTGGTTAGAGTAATGAATGTGAAGCAAAAACAAAGCTGGACTGGTAATCATTTCAACTATGTATGTGCACTTCAAAACATCATGTTGTCTATCTTAAATGCATGCATGCATGCATGCACACACACACACACACACACACAATTGGACTGGAAACACAGAATAACCAACCAGTTGTGTGATACTGGGTAGCTCACTTCATCTAAATGAGATAGTACCTGGAATATACTAAATTCTCAACCAACTGTAGGTTCTAATAAATTATTCTGAGTGATTTGGATATGGAATATTTCTCAAACCATGTTTCACAAGATATTAACCAGTGGTTAAGGGGGAAAAAAAAACTAGATTTAGAAAAGCCTGAACTAAATATCAAACATGCTGCTTTAATGAATGATTTTTCAGAACCATTAATATGCCATTCTGTGTCACAAAAGGGGAAGTGGAGGGATGGAGATAGGGAAACAATTTGGTATGCAATATTTTACCATAATTCTGAACTCCTATTAAATCTCCTGGCACACAGTTTGAGAAACACTGATCTAGACTACTGATTCCCACACTTTTGGTTCCCATAAAGCAGTTCGATTTTTAAATTAAAAAATTGGAAACTCGCACACATTGCCAGCTTTTTTATTTTGCCAAGTATAAATTTTTTTTTAAATAACCATCTACTATCACCATCATTTCATTTTAAAAAGTACTATTTTACCATGTACCCACAGAGCAATCAGAGCTTCTGACTGAGAACTCTTAATCAAAATAAAAGTAATACTTGGAATTCTAGCACTGACTTTCCATCAATGATATAAGAGAACTTCACAAGTATGACCTAATTCAATTCACGGCAGGAACATTCAGGTCAGGAAAGATCACATACAAACTGGTTGTTAACAGTAGCCACTGACTATTGGATTAAGAAATCAATTAGTTAACTGAATAGAACTTTAAGAACAAAAGCAACATAAATGCAACCTCAAAGCAAAACAAAGAATATTCATAAAACAGTTCTAAAAAAAAAAATTATCCTAGGCCAAGTTTACCTGTTACTGAATCCCAAGTCTTCAAAAAAAAAGAAGTTTTAATTTATTTAGTCAACATTATCAGCATTATTGCTTTGTCTGATTTATAAAAGGAAAACTTTGACATTGCTTTGCATTATGTCCTCCATCCTAACATTTTCAAGACTGTTCATCATTATAAGATAAAATATGTACTAATAGTTTATAACTCATGAAGCAGATTATTTCAGGGGTAAAATCTAAATCCTAGTATGTTAGTGGCTACCACATGATCTATGTGGAAAAACTACAGAAGAAAATTTCCTTACAAAAAATCCAAAAATACTCCAAAGCTCAAATCACTAAACCGTAGCTAGCAGGAATAATCACAACTATCTCATTTTACAGACAAGGAAAATGAAGACCCTGAAAGGTTCAGTAATTTAACAGCTAAGATAAAGCATTTTTTCCCATAGTACTATAATATTATTTATATGTAATTAAAATAAATAAAATCAGCTATAAAAAGGGCTGACAACAGCTGCAAAATGAGGGCTAGTTGTTAGTTCTACAGCTTACAACAACAGTATCTCAGACCTGAAATGGGCAAAAAAGCATTTGCTCTAATCCAGAGATAGCTACATTAATATAATGTTTAAATGAAATATGAAATTTAAGTCCAGGCTCAGTGGCTCACGACTATAATCCCAGCACTCTGGGAGGCCGAGACGGATGGATCACTTGAGGTCAGGAGTTCAAGACAGGGTGAAACCCCATCTCTACTAAAAATACAAAAATTAGCTGGGCATTGTGGCGCATGCCTGTAGTCCCAGCGGCTCAGGAAGCTGAAGCAGGAGAATCTTTGAACCCGGGAGGCAGAGGTTTCAGTGAGCTGAGATCGTGCCACTGCACTCCAGCCTGGGCAACACAGAGAGCCTCCATCTCAAAAAAATAAAATAGATAAATAAATATCAAATTTAAAGAAAGCCAAAGGAGGAGAAAATATTTAAATCCTCATTTTACTACCCATTTTTCTCAACATTTTATTAATCTCCTTGCTTCTTCCTGAATATAGCTGATACAGTTTGGATATGTGTCCCCTCTAAATCTCATGTTGAAATTTGATCCCCAATGTTGGAGGTGGGGCCTAGTAAGAGGTATTTAGGTCATGGACGCAGATCCCTCACGAATGTCTTGGTGCAGTCCTTATAGGAATGAGTGATGTAGTTATTTAAGAGTGTGGTACCCCTCCCCTTTCTCTCTTGCTTGCTCTCTTGCCTTGTGGAACACCTGCTTCCCCTTGGCCTTCCACTATGACTGGAAGTTTCCTGAGGTCCCACCAGAAGCAGATGCTGGTGTAAAGCTTCTTGTACTGTCTGCAGAGTAATTAGCTAAGTAAACTTCTTTTATTTGTTTATTTTTTGTTGAGACAGAGTCTCCTTCTGTTGCCCAGGCTGGAGTGCAGTGGCAGGATCTCAGCTCACAGCAACCTCCACCTCCTGGGTTCACACAGTTCTCCTGCCTCAGTCTCCTGAGCGGCTGGGATTACAATGATGCGCCACTGCGCCCAGCCATAAACCTCTTTTAAGTTACCCAGCTTCAGTTACTCCTTTATAAGCAACACAAAATGGACTAAGACAACAGCCTAAGTACCTAGAACAGCTCCTGGAACATAGAAGGTACCAATACAGTTACTGAATAAATAAAAATGGACTGCTGTTACTGTTGCATAATCTAGTGCCTGTTATTTTAATGTTATTATCAAATACAAACTAAATTCAAAGTGCTGTACTTCACAAATAGAGTATATGTGTGTGTCCTCAAAGAAAATATTCAGAATCAATCACTCAGGAATAGAAATAGACATACTTCTGGAAACCTTTTACAGTACTAGTGTTACAGGATGAGATAGACCTATATTATACTGCTAATCTTATTAGAAACCTTAGGAACTCTGAATCTGTCCATCTAATACTGATTGCATATTAAAATAGGATGCTAATATAATATTAAAACAACTTCTCCCTATCCATTCAATCAGCATCTACACTTGATAGAGAATAATAAACCAACAATTTTAGTGATTAGTAAACTAAGGTTGAAAAATTCAGGAAATTGGCCGGGCGCAGTGGCTCACGCCTGTGATCCCAGCACTTTGGGAGGCCGAGGCGGGCGGATCACAAGGTCAGGAGATCGAGACCACGGTGAAACCCCGTCTCTACTAAAAATACAAAAAATTAGCCGGGCGCGGTGGCGGGCGCCTGTAGTCCCAGCTACTCAGGAGGCTGAGGCAGGAGAATGGCGTAAACCCAGGAGGCGGAGCTTGCAGTGAGCCGAGATCGCGCCACTGCACTCCAGCCTGGGTGACAGAGCGAGACTCCGTCTCAAAAAAAAAAACAAAAAAAACAAAAAAACAAAAAAACAAAAAAAACAAAAATTCAGGAAATTAAACATTTTTATGATTCTCACTTATTAATATTACTTTCAACCACTTTTTTATTGCTATAGGTATCTGTAAATATTCATGGGGTACATGTGATATTTTGGTACATGCATACCAAGTCAGGGTATTTAGGGCATCCATCACTTTGAATATTTATCATTTCCATGTGCTGGGAACATCTGAAATCCTCTCATCTAGCTATTTTGAAATATACATTGTTGTTAACTTTAGTCATTCTACTCTGCCATCAAACATCAGAACTTATTCCTTCCATCTAATTTTATGTTTATACCCATTAATCAACCTCTCTTTATCCACATGCCTCACACCCTCTACCTTCACACACCCTTCCAGCCTTAGATATCATTCCATTCTCTACCTGCATGAAATCAACTTTTTTAGCTCCCACATATGAGTGAGAATATGCAATATCTGTCTTTCTGTGCCTGGTTTATTTCACTTAACATAATAACCTCCAGTTCCATCCATGTTGCTACAAATGGCATGACTTCATCCTTTCTTATGGCCAAATAGTATTCTGTTGCATATATACACACACCACATTTTCTTTATCCATTCATCCATTGATGGATACTCTGATTCCATCTTTGCTACTGTGAACAGTACTACAATGAACATGGAAGTGCAAGTATCGCTTTGATACACTGATTTCTTCTCTTCTGGATAAATACCCAGTAGTGGGATTGCTGGATTGTATGGTAGTTTTTAGTTTTTTTGAAAAATATCCACTCTGTTTTCCACAGCGACTACACTAATTTACATTCTCATCAACAGTGTTTAAGAGTTCCCTTTCTTCCACATTCTCATCAGCATCTGTTATTTTTGTCTTTTTAATAATGGCCATTCTAACTGGGGTATAATGATATCTCATTCTGGTTTTGGTTTGCACTTCTCTGATGATCAGTGATGTTGAGCACTGTTTCATATATCTGCTGGCTATTTATATGCCTTCTATTGAGAAATGTCTATTCATGTCCTTTGCCCAACCATTATTTGGTTTTTTATTATAATGTCAACAACTCTTTAACCTAAAACATACAAATCAAGACTAGCAGTGAAAATTAATTTGCTGTTTGCCTTTTACATGTTATTAAAAAGTAAATGTACCATTTATAAATAGTTTTTGCACTATATCAGCAATTCAAATAACTACTTTTTTTTCAAACCAATGAAGCTAAGATATAAAAATTTCTATTCCTTAACCTAACTTTTCTTAACTAGGTACACTAATACCTGTAAACATTTAGCAGTGACCATATTACAAAATCAGGATCTAATAATTGGCACCATAAATTCAAAATCAGGGAACCAACAGTTTAATAAGTTTGAGAGTAAAAGTACCTCACATTAGTACTTAGAGAAGATCCTCTAAAGAAACTTTCATTCAGCAAATTCAGCCATTAATGACTAATGAAGTAACTCTGCCTACAAAGCCCATCAGCTGTTTATCTGAAAGGCAGGCAATTATGGGATGACTCCTCTACTTATAAGCTCTCATATGCAGAAATAAAGCCATATTCCACAAGAGGCTCCACTCTACCGGCCACTAACAAATGGCAAGTGGTTCATCAAACTGCTGCTTTGAGCCAACCCTTCAGTCATTAGTCTACAGGTCTGTGCTTTGTTGCTTTGTTTTCAAGGGTTTTTTTTTTTTTTTTTTTTTTGAGACAGAGTCTCACTCTGTTGCCCAGGCTGGAGTACAGTGGTACGATCTCAGCTCACTGCAACCTCCACCTCCTGAGTTCAAGCAATCATCCTCCCTCAGCCTCCCGAGTAGCTGGGATTACAGGCGTGTGCCACCACACCCAGCTAATTTTTGTATTTTTAGTAGAGACAGGTTTCACTATGTTGGCCAGGCTGGTCTCAAACTCCCGACCTCAGGTGATCTGCCCCCGTCAGCCTCCCAAAGTGCTGGTATTACAGGTGTGAGCCACTGCACCTAGACCCAGCTAATTTTTTTTATTTTATTTTATTTTATTTTATTTTATTTATTTTTTTTGGAGACAGAGTTTCGCTCTTGTTGCCCAGGCTGGAGTGCAGTAGTACAATCTTGGCTCACCGCAACCTCGGCTCACTGCAACCTCCACCTCCCAGGTTCAAGCAATTCTCCTGCCTCAGCCTCCCGCGTAGCTGAGATTACAGGCATGTACCACTACGTCCGGCTAATTTTGTATTTTTAGTAGAGATGGGGTTTCACCATGTTGGTCAGGCTGGTCTTGAACTCCTGACCTTGAGTGATCCATCTGCCTCAGCCTCCCAAAGGGCTTGGATTACAGGTGTGAGCCACGGCGCCCAGCCTGTTTTCAAGGTTTTTATGAACACTAGTACCTCCATCATTTTCAACAGGTACAAAAAGAAGAAAGCTGCAAGAAGAAAAAGCCTACAATTAAGTTTCCTTCATTCAACAAATAGTAGTTGAATATCTACTACGTATGAAGGCACTGTCCTAACACTGACGAAAAAGAAAACATCAATAATAAGAGTGGTGAGGAAATAAGAAATTTGAAGACATACAGGAATTGTCTAAAGGCCAAGTAAATCTTTGTCTTTTAGACTAAAAGACTGTGCTTAAGTAGTGAATAATAAGCAAGAAAAAAAGACCAGAGTGAATGATAAAACAGAAAAACGTTTTCCTGTATGATTAAAGGTCATTCTTAAAGAGGACAATACAATCATCTAGGGGATATTTGGGACATCTATGGAAGTGCTTTGGTTGTCACAGCAGTTAAGAAGTGCTTCTCACTATTCACAATAGCAGAGACATGGAATCAATCCAAATGCCCATCAATGAGAGGCTGGATAAAGAAAATGTGGTACATATACACCATGGAATACTATGCAGCCATAAAAACGAATGAGTGATTACTTTGCAGGGATGTGGATAGAGCTGGAAGCCATTATCCTCAGCAAACTAACATAGGAACAGAAAACCACACATCACACATTCTCATTTGTAAGTAGGAGCTAAATGATGAGAACACATGGACACATGGTGGGGAACAACACACACTGGGACCTGTGAGGGGAGCCTCAGGAAGAACAGCTAATGGATGCTGGGCTTCATACCTAGGTGATGAGTTGATCTGTGCAGCCAACCACCATGGCACACATTTACCTACACAACAAAACCTGCACATTCTGCACATGTGCCCTGGGACTTAAAATAAAAGTTGAAGAAAAAAAAAAGTGTTACTGACATTCAATTGGCAGAGGTCAGGAAAGCATAGGCAAGTCTGGCACAAAGAAATAATGTCTTTATTCTCAAACTTCCTTATGAATAGTTAACTAGATTTTTAAAATTTGTATAATTACCAAAGCCTAGAACCTAATTCCATTCTACATATAAGCACCAAATCCTTCTGCATAATTTTACTGATTTATTTATTTTTTGAGACAAGGTCTCACTCTGTCACCCAGGCTGGAGTGCAGCGGTGTGATCACGGTTCACTACAGCCTTGACCTCCTGGGCTCAGGTAATCCTCCCACCTCAGCCTCCCAGGTAGCTGGGACTTCAGGCACGTGCCACCACGCCCGGCTAATTTTTTAAAAATTTTTTTGAAGAGACAAGAGTTTTACCATGTTGCTCAGGCTAGTCTCCAACTCCTGGGCCCAAGTGATCCATCTGCCTTGGCATCCCAAAGTGCTGGGATTACAGACGTAAGCCACCGTGCCCAGTCTGTAATTTTAATATGTACTGAATGTCCAGAAAAGCAACTGCTGAATAAAGTAAGAGAAAACTGTACTTTGGGGCAGATACAGTGGCTCACGTTTGTAATCACAGCACTTTGGGAGGCCAAGGAGGAGGACAGCTTGAGCCTAATTCAAAACCAGCCTGGGCAACTAAGTGAGACCCCATCTCTACCAAAAAAAAAAAAAGGAAGAGGAAGAGGAAGAGGAAGAGGAAGAAGAGGAGGAGGAAGAAGAAGAAGAAGAAGAAGAAGAAGAAGAAGAAGAAGAAGAAGAAGAAGAAGAAGAAGAAGAAGAAGAAGAAGAAGGAGGCAGCTGTATTTGAGTTTTATTTATACATTTGCAAAGAAATGTTCACTGTACTGGTTTGCTTCTCCTGGTATTTAAGTTGCAAATACCCTTACAGCAGTCTATTCAGGCAACTGTTATGTCAAGCGAATCTGTCAGAAATGTTTTCTATTTATCCTTCATCTTACTGCAAGATAATTTTTTAAATTATATATGTAGGGCCGGGCGTGGTGGCTCACGCCTGTAACCCCAGTAGTTTGGGAGGCCGAGGTGGGCGGATCACTTGAGGCCAGGAGTTCGAGACCAGCCTGGCCAACATGGTGAAACCCTGTCTCTACAAAGAACAAATAATAATACAAAAAAAATTAGCCAGGTGTGGTGATGCACACTTGTAATCTCAGGTACTTGGAAGGCTAAGGCAGGAGCATTGCTTGAAGCACCCTGGAGGCAGAGGATGCCGTGAGCCAAGATCACGCCACTGCAGTGCAGCCTGGTTGACAGAGATTCTGTCTCAAAAATATATATATATACATATATATATATGTATGTATGTAGAAAAGTTGTATTACCTGTGGATTTCATTTCATTAAAGAGAGTACTTCAAAATACTTATAAAAAGAGGGCAATGGATCTGAGAGGTTTGAGAACTAACGGGCTAGAAGATCAGCATCACTGTAGGATGCCTGCAGGTCTCAGTTAATCCAGCAAAAGGTAAGAAAGAGCATGTAACTATAATTGTTTTTTCTTTTGAGAATGTAAATTCTAAGCATGGTGAAAGGTAAGCAAAATGAAACTTCTGGAAGATGGTACTATGGTTTAAAAGCCTATTCAAATCTATACAACATCAAAGTAAGCGGCAACGAGGTAAACATTACCTTGTCTACTAAGAAGTTTCCTGTGACACTTCCTCAAATTGTCAAGGAGAGAGATTAATCTGTCTTAACAGATTTTCAAGGAAGATAAAACTAACTGGTCTGGCCAGGCATGGTGGCTCACGCCTGTAATCCCAGCACTCTGGAAGGCCGAGGCAGGCAGATCACTTGAGGTCAGGAGTTTGAGACCAGCCTGGCCAACATGGTGAAACCCTGCCTTTACTAAAAATACAAAATTAGCCAGGTGTGGTGGTGCACACCCATAATCCCAGCTACTCGGGAGGCCAAGGCACCAGAATTGCTTGAACATGGGAGGCGGAGGTTGCAGTGAGCCAAGATCGCACCACTGCACTCCAGCCTGGGTGACAGAGTGAGGCTCTAGGTCTCAAAAAAAAAAAACTGGTCTGTTTTGGGGAAAGAGTCACCAACAGTCTACTTATCATATAAGAAAAGTATGCCTGGTTTAAAAATCACTAGAGCCAACTCACTTCTGTCTTTTTCTTCAAGAGATGGGGTTTTGCCATATCACCCAGGCTGGTCTCAAACTCCTGAGCTCAAGTGATCCACCCACCTCAGCCTCCCAAAGTGCTGGGATTACAGGCATGAGCCACCATACTTCTAACTGATATACATGCATCTGGGGACCTCTGAGAAACTCTGAACTGCAAACAATTGAAAAAAGAAATTTTTAAAAAAGAAAAATTTTTCAGCACCTAAACTTCTGTGTGAAACTACAACCACCACCAAAATGTTTCCAATACATTAATGGCCCTATTTCTCTGCAAATAAGGATTACTCATCATTCTTACACTGCCTTTCAATTAGGATTATACAGATACATTCCTTACAAGCTTTCAATACGTGCACCTAAGTATTATTTTACAGTGGGATATACTTAGGTAAAATGAGAGGGTCAGATGACTCAGTTAGAAGTCGCCTGAAGAATTTTAGAACAAAGATTAATAACTCCAATATACCCCCTCAACCAAGAATTTGAAGAAACTAAGAGGTTAAACACAAAATTTCCAGAGCTCATGAAACTTCTGAGAAGTGTAAGAGAAACACAGAAAGTAAAACTAAAAGTAAGGCTTGTTGTTTGTTTTCATTTTGTTTTCAAACTGGGATTTCCAGCTGTCTTACTAAATTACATGCAGTGTTACTATCTCAATTAATTCCCAACTGACAAAACATGTGGATAGTTTTCTTTTAGAAGTCACCCTTACAGTACGTAACTTGAGAGGAGTAATCCAATTCCTCTGGTTTCAGTAACTCCAACAGATATAGCTATAATGGAATCGCAGCCACTAACTGAGCCCTAGTTCCTGTTCTAAACAATCTCTCCCATCAGTGCTTTGCCTAAAATTATACGGTCTCAATTATCTTACTGAAAATTCACTGGGATCCCAAAATTAAAAATCAAACCTACACCAAAACAAACCTTAAACACCATTAGCACAAGATGACACTGACTATCCCTCTAGCTATCCCACGGTTTCTCAGCCTCAGTCCTCTTAACTTTTTGGGCCCAATATAATTCTTTGAGGGGGCTATCCTGTGCACTGTAGCATGCTCAGCAGCATCTCTGGCCTCTACCCACTGGACGACAGTAGCAGCCCTCCTCACAGCCCCCAGTTATGAAAATCAAAAATGTCTACAGGCTGGGTGTGGTGGCTCACGCCTACAATCCCAATACTTTGGGAGGCCCAAGCAGGACTGCTTGAGGCCAGGAGTTTGACATCAGCCTAGGCAACACAGTAAGACTCTGTCTCTACAAAAAATTAAAAAATTAGCCAGGTGTGGTGGTATGGTGGTACAGCTACTTGGGAGGCTGAGGTGGGAGGATTGCTTGAGCCCAGGAGGTAGAAGCTGCAGCAAGCCGGCGATCACACCACCGCACTCCAACCTGGGCAACAAAGTGAGAAAAAAAAATTGTCTACAGATTTTGCCAAATGTTCCCTGGGAAACAAAACTACCTGAAATTGAAAACCACTGCTCTAGGCTATCTCCTTTATTACTCATTAGGCTGTGAAGAGATCCAGCCTGGCCAACATGGTGAAACCCCCGTCTCTACTAAAAATACAAAAATTAGCTGGGCGCGGTGCCAGGTGCCTGTAATCCCAGCTACTTGGGAGGCTGAGGCAGGAGAATTGCTTGAAACTGTAAGGTGCAGGATGCAGTGAGCCGAGATCGCGCCACTGCACTCCAGCCAGGGTGAAAGAGGGAAACTCCATTTAAAAAAAAAAAAAAAAAAAAAAGGCAACTAAACATAAAGAAATACAAAGTGTTAGCACATCTAGTTGGTACTTCCCCCAAAAATACAAAAAAATTCATCTGCAGTGAGTTCAATTTTCAGATTTTTTTCTTCCTTATACTGAAAAAGTCCCACACAAATTTCCCCAATATATACATTTATATTTATCAGAATTTCAAGGATAAACTAGCCTCTACCTATAAGAATGCATATTTATTTCTAGATATTGCAGTGAATATATGTACTGACACTGTACATTCCAATTTCATATGGCAGCACCTGCATTTTGTACCACTGTAGCCTTTTAAAGACCTCAAAACACTGAAGTCATTACTTTTTAAATATAACTACTGGGTGTTCAACTCTTATCAATCATTCAATCAAAAAATATTTAATTAGCAACTGCTATATAACACCAGATAGATACCTCTCTGGGACCTTTCTAAGAATCGTGCAACTTAGAAAGGTCAGTGAGCTTAAAGGGTCACAAAGTCTTTAAGAAATCTGCTTTTTAGCTACTTTTATTATGGGTGGTTTGAACATTTTCCTGTATTAGAGTTATTACAAGTACAATTCAATGATGAATGCCTTCTGTAGCACCTGGTAGAGCCAAACTAGATAACATTACTTATTGATAAGGAAAACATTTTATTAGATCACAGAAGATGATAAAAGAAGAAGATAGAGGGAGAGAAGCCTACTACATAGTTTCTTCAGGTGGAGCCTGAAGGTGAGCAGGCCTTAACCTGATCTCTTCATCTGGATTTAGGAAGATACCCTGATCTCCATAAAATACTTAAAGAACCACCCTAGTCTCATCAGTACCAAAAGTAGGTTACTCTGCATATGATTTATCTCACCTGTTTAATGATGACTCTACCAAATTTAATCTCATAAGGTTACATTCCCTAACCTTGATTTAATGGGGAAAGACGGATGGTAGGGTGTAGGGACGGAATAACACCTTTACACTCCATGACACTGCCCTCTGTGGTGTACTACCCAGTCATTCATAATCAACGTAGCATACTAACTCCATTAGTCATGGCTTCACATTGTCTCTCAATAAGATAGGTCGAGTTTCTGCTATGGTTTTGAAAATAATACTCTGAAGTTACTTTAAGTATTTATTCTATCATCTGATGACCAAAAAATCTACAATGGCATTTTACCCAGTCCTACAGAAACTTGAAATCCTGAGGCTCCAGACTATAGAATCGAAATCTCTGATTTTAAAATCCAAGTTTAGTACTCACAAAATTCTACTAAAGTTATTTTCACTGTAAATAGGAAAACACTTTCAATAAGAAGAAGAAATTCCTAAACAATACTCACTTGGAATGGAGACTTTTTTTGAAGCCTAACAGAAAACAATGCCATGAAATATGTTTTCATAATTCCGTTCATGATTTCTCCTTATTTCTTAATATCTTCTTTCCAAATGAACCTTTTGTCCTCTTTTCGAATGGTTTTTTTTTTTTTTTTTTTTTTTTTTTTGAGACGGAGTCTCCCTCTTGTTGCGAGTACAATGGTGCGATCTCGGCTCACTGCAACCTCTGCCTCCTGGGTTTTCAAGCAATTCTCCTGCCTCAGTCTCCCGAGCCCAGCTTAAATCACTAAATTGTTTAGATTAGAGGCACCCACCACCACACGAGGCTAAGTTTTGTATTTTTAGTAGAGACGGGATTTCACCATGTTGGCCAGGCTGATCTCGAACTCCTGACCTCAGGTGATCTGCCCACTTTGGCCTCCCAAAATGCTGGGATTACAGGCGCTAGTCACCATGCCCTGCCCTCTTTTGTCCTCTTATCTGGGTAGATCCAACCCAAAGACACACAAAGCTAGAATTGATCAGGATTAGCAGTAAGGAGTGTTATTTTATCAAATTAAATGAATTCAGTCTACATGTGGCTTTAAAAAAAAAAAAGATGAAATAATAAAATAATAAAATTTTAAAAAGAAGAGTGATTAAACCTTGCAACCTCGTCCCACTGAACACAATCATGGCTCTGAAACAGTCCTTCCCATTGAATGGGTGAAGAAACCTAGTAATAGCTCATTAAAAGCTGATGTAAACTCAATATCCAGCCTCTGGTGTTCAGTGAGGACAGCACTCATAGGTGATGGGTTCTTTCTTTCTCTTTCTCTTTCTTTTCTTTTTTCTCTCCTCTCTCCCCTCTCTTCTCTCTCCTCCAGACCGGCTCTCTGCTGCCCAGGCTGGAGTACAGTGGCACAACCATAGCTCACTGTAACCTCAAATATCCTGGGCTCAAGCAATTCTTCCACCTCAGCCTCCCAAGTAGCTAGGACTATAAGCACATGCCACCATGCCCAGCTAAGTTTTATTTTTTATTTTTGTTGAGACAGGGTCTTGCTATGTTGTCCAGACTGGGAGAACATTTTAAACAAAGGGAGACAGAGGTCTAAAAATAGGTAACACATAGAATGGTGAGGTAAATGCTATGGCCAAGGCACAGGGCGTGTGGAGGAATGAGATGAGTTTTTGAAGCTGATTAGATTATATCATGGAGTCTTTTTCTTTTCTTTTTCTTTTTGAGATAAGCTCGCTCTGTCACCCAGACTGGAGTGTACTGGCACGATCACAGCTCACTGCAGCCTTGACCTCCCGGGCTTGAGCGATCTTCCCCACCTCAGCCTCCTGAGTAGCTAGGACCACAGGCACACACCACCACCCCTGGCTAATTTTTTTTATTTTTGTAGAGATAGGGTCTCACTTTGTTGCCCAGGCTAGTCCCAAACTCCAGGACTCAAGCAATCCTCTCCTGCCTTGGGTTCCCAAAGTGCTGGTATAACAGGTATGAGCCACAGCATGCCCCAGTTAAGTGATGGTTCTTGGTATCCAACTATCACAAGAGTCAGTACCTTCTTTGTTTACTTTGTTTTTATACAATTTATCCATATCTGATTTTGACTGGGGTATTAAGCCTTTTTATATATTGACTATAAATGGTTTTTAGGTTTTATGTCCTTCATTTTGCTCTTTGTTTTCTATACATCTTTCTTAGATTTTAGGTTTGGGGGTACATATGTACATTTGTTACATGGATAAACTACGTCACTGGAATTTGGTGTACAGATTTCGTCACCCAGCAACTGAGCATAGTACAAGAGTTTTTTGACTCTCATCCTCCTCTTACCCTCACCACCTCAAGTAAGCCCTCGTGTCCATGTTTGTGCCCATGTGTACTCAATGTTAGCTCCCACTTATAAGTGAGAACACGTGATACTTGGCTTTCTGTTCCTGCTTTAATTCACTTAGGATAATGACCTCCAGCTGCATCCATGTTGCTGCAAAGGTCACGATTTCGGTTTTTTTTTTTTTTTTTTAAATAGCTGCATAGTATCCCATGGTGTATGTGTACTACATTTTCTTTATTAAGTCCACCACTGATGGGCATCTAGGTTGATTCCATGTCTTTGCTCTTGTGAATAGTGCCACAATAAACATACAAGTGCATGTGCCTTTTTGGTAAAACAATTTATATTCCTTTAGGTATATAACCCAGTAACGGATTGCTGGGCAGAATGGTAGTTCTGTTTTAAGTTCTTTGGGAAATCAAACAGCCTTCCACAGTGGCTGAACTAATTTACATTCTCACCCGCAGTGTATAAGCATTCCCTTTACCCCACAACCTTGCCAACAACTGTTATTTTTGGCTTTCTAATAATAGCTATTCTGACTGGTGTAAGATGGCATCTCACTGTGGTTTTGGTTTGCATTTGTCTGATGATTATCGATGTTGAGCATTTTTTCATATGCTTATTGGGCCACATATATGTCTTCTTTTGAGAAGTGCGTAGACAAAAAAAACCAAAATCATACCAACCACACTCTTGGACCACAGCACAATTAAAATAGAAATCAATACTAAAAAGGTCTCTCAAAACTATACAATTACATGGAAATGAAACAACTTGCTCCCGAATGACTTTTGAGTAAAAATTGAAATTAAGGGAGAAATCAGAAAGTTCTCTGAAACTAATGAAAACACAGATACAGCATACCAGAATCACTAGGACACGGTTAAAGCAGTATTAAGAGGAAAGTTTATAGCACTAAACACTTACATCAAAAAGCTAGAAAGACCTCAAATTAACAACCTAACATCACATCTAGAGAAACTAGAAAAACAAGAACAAACCAATCCCAAAGCCAGCAGAATAACCAAAATCAGTGCTGAACTGAATGAAATTGAGATGCGAAAATCCATACAAATAAATGATAAATGAAACCAAAAGTTGGTTCTTTCAAAGAATAAACAAAACTGATAGATCCCTAGCTAGATTAATAAAGAAAAAGAGAGAAGATCTAAATAAACACAATAAGAAATGACAAAACTGACATTACCACCAATCCCACAGAAATACAAAAAACCCTCAGAGACTATTACAAACACCTCTATGCACACAAACTAGAAAACCTAAAATTCCAGATAAATTCCTGCAAACATACAACCCCACAAGACTGAACCAGGAAGAAACTGAAATTCTGAACAGACCAATGATGAGTTCCAAAATTGAATCAGTAATAAAAAACCTGGCCAGGGCCATGGCTCATGCCTACAATCCCAGCACTTTGGGAGAAAAAGGCAGGCAGATCACTTGAGCCCAGGAGAGACCAGTCTGGGCAACATGAAGAAACCTTATCTCTCAAAAACAAAACAAAACAAAACAAAAGAGAAAATGAGCCATGTGTGGTAGCACATACCTGTAGGCCCAGCTACTCAGGAAGGTAAGGTGGGAGGATCGCCTGAGTTTGGGAAGTCAAGGCTGCAGTGAGCCGTGATCATGCCACTGAACTCCAGTATGGGCAACACAGTGAGACCCTGTCTCAAAAAATAATGAAAAATAAAAACTTACCAACCAGAAAAGGCCCTGGACCAGATGGACTCACAGCCAAATTCTACCAGACACATGAAGAAGAGCTGGTACCAATTCTACTGAAATTATTCCAAAAAATCAAGGAGGGACTCTTCCCTAACCCATTCTACGAGGCCAGCAGCATTCTGATACCAAAACCTGGCAAAGACATAATGAAAAAAGAAAACTCCAGGCCGGGCGCGGTGGCTCAAGCCTGTAATCCCAGCACTTTGGGAGGCCGAGACGGGCGGATCACGAGGTCAGGAGATCGAGACCATCCTGGCTAACACGGTGAAACCCCGTCTCTACTAAAAAATACAAAAAACTAGCCGGGCAAGGTGGCGGGCGCCTGTAGTCCTAGCTACTCGGGAGGCTGAGGCAGGAGAATGGCGGGAACCCGGGAGGTGGAGCTTGCAGTGAGCTGAGATCTGGCCACAGCACTCCAGCCTGGGCGACAGAGCGAGACTCCGTCTCAAAAAAAAAAAAAAAAAAAAAAAAAAGAAAACTCCAGGCCAATATCCCTGATGAACACAGACACAAAAATCCTAAATAAAATACTAACAAACCAAACCAGCAGCACATTAAAAAGCTAACGCAGGCCAGTGTGGTGGCTCACATCTGTTATCTCAGCACTTTGGGGGGCCAAGTCAGGCAGATCACTTGAGGTCAGGATTTCAAGGCCAACCCGGCCAACATGGGGAAACCCCGTCTCTACTGAAAGTACAAAAATTAGCCAGGTCTAGTGGTGCAAACCTGTAATCCCAGGTACCTGGGAGGCTGAGGCACGAGAATCATCTGAACCCACAAGGCAGAGGTTGCAGTCAGCTGAGCTAGTTCCACTACACTCCAGCCTGGACGACAGAGCGAGACTCCGTCTCAAATAAATAAATAAATAAATAAATAAATAAAAAGCGGCCGGGCGCAGTGGCTCACGCCTGTAATCCCAGCATTTTGGGAGGCCGAGACTGGCGGATCACACGGTCAGGAGATTGAGACCATCCTGGCTAACACGGTGAAACCCCTTCGCTACTAAAAATACAAAAAATTAGCCAGGCGTGGTGGCAGGTGCCTGTAGTCCCAGCTACTCGGGAGGCTGAGGCAGGAGAATGGCGGGAACCCGGGAGGCGGAGCTTGCAGTGAGCCGAGATAGCGCCACTGCACTCCAGCCTGGGCGACAGAGCGAGACTCCGTCTCAAAAAAAAAAAAAAAAAAATCAAAAAAATTAAAAAGCGAATCCACCACAATCAAGTAGTCTTTACTCCTGGGGTACAAGGTTAGTTCAACATACATAAATCAATAAATGTGATTCATCACATAAACAGAATTAAAAACAAAAACCACGTATCAGGTCAGCCGCAATGGCTCATGCCTGTAACCCCAGCACTTTGGGAGGCTGAGGCAGGCAGATTGCTTAAGCCCAGGAATTTGAGACCAGCCAGGGCAACGTGGCAAAATCCCATCTCTACAAAAAAGAAAAAAAAATTAGCCGCGCATGGTGGAACCCACCTATCTACTAATACTCAGGAGGCTATAGTGGGAGGACAGATTAAGCCCACGAATTCAAGAACAGCCTGGGCAACAAGACAGAATAAATTCTGTCTCTATTTAAAAATAAAAAAGGAGGCTGGGTGCAATGGCTCACGCCTGTAATCCCACCACCTTGGGAGGCCGAGGTGGGCATATCACGAGGTCGAGATAGAGACCATCCTGGTCAACATGGTGAAACCTTGTCTCTACTAAAAATACAAAAATTAGCTGGGCATGGTGGCACGTGCCTGTAGTCTCCACTACTCGGGAGGCTGAGGCAGGAGAATTGCTTGAACCCAGGAGGCGGAGGTTGCAGTGAGCCGAGATCGCACCACTGCACTCCAGCCTGGTGACAGAGCAAGACTCCGTCTCAAAAAAAAAAAGAGAATATACTGTATAATTGAAAATTACTAAGACAGTAGATTTTAAGTGTTCTCACCACACAAAAATAAATATGTGAGGTAATGCTTGTTAAATAGCTTGATTTAACCATTCCGTGTATACATATATCAAATCATGCTGTACACTATAAAAAATACAGTATATAACTTTTAGTTGTGAAAAAAACATGATTTATTAAATGCTTCTCCCCTCTTCATCACCCTCCCCTTCCTTTTGCTACCTCACAGTCTTTGGAATTCTCAATCTGAAATGTACCTATCCCTCAAAACTCAATTTAAATCCCACTGGCCACATCAATGCTATGAAATTCCCCTCTCTGTATCCTAAAGCACACATCCTCACCCCTTTATGTTGTTACTTTTTCCATGTTTGCCTTGTTTTTCCCCAAAAGCTGTAAGATCCTTAAGGTCAGGAACCACATATCGCTCCATATCACCTCCAGGACACTCAGCAGAGAACCTTGGATACATTTAGAAAGAATCTGGTTATATTCAATTGTGTTAGGCCTCAATTTACAAATCAGACATGACAAATAACATATCAGACCAAAAAGATCAAGAAACTTCTCCAGGCATTAAGTAAGGCTTAGAAAAACACCTACTCAGCCTTTAAAAATATCCCTTTGAAATAAGGACTTAAAGGTGAGAAGAAAATATATAATCAATTGTGGAAATTTAGACTGTCTTCTCACTCTTGTTTTTTTTTTTTTTTTTTTTTTTTTTTTTGAGACAGGGTCTCACTCTGTTGCCCAGGCTGGAGTGCAATGGTGCAATCTCAGCTCATTGCAACTTCCGCCTCCTGGGGTCAGGCAATCCTCCTACCTCAGCCTCCTGAATAGCTGGGACTACAGGTGCATGCCACCACATACGGCAGATTTTTTTATTTTTTGGTACAGAAGGGGTTTCTCCATGTTGCCCAGGCTAGTCTCAAACTCCTGAGCTCAAGCAATCTGCCTGCCTTGGACTCCCAAAGTGTTGGGATTACAGGCGTGAGCCACCACGCCTGGCCAACTTCTCACTCTTAAAGGCAAAATAGTGAACAGCAACTTAAAGATCAAAAAAGCTAAGGTTGCAATATTCAACAAGGCATCACATTCAACAACATACCCCTGGTCGGTTACACACATACTGGCTGAATTCCAGACTCCCTCTCTATGGTAAAAGAGTTCTGCAGGCTCTGATGCTGGCTGGAAAAAAACTAGGCACCTGCTCTTCCCAGCACTGAAATATAGCCAAAAAAGAAAAAAAAAAAACCATGAACACACAGCAAAATCAGCAAGCAAAACTAGCATTTAGGCAGGGAGTGGTGGCTCACGCCTGTAATCTCAGCACTTTGGAAGCCCAAGTCGGGCAGATCACTTGAGGTCAAGGGTTCGAGACCAGCTTGGCCAACAAGGTGAAACTCTGTTTCTACTAAAAATACAAAAATTAGCCAGGGTGTGGTGGTCACGTGCCTATAGTCCCAGCTACCTGGAGGCTGAGGCAGGAGACTCGCTTGAACCCGGCTGGTGGAGGTTGCAGTCAGCCAAAATCATGCTCCTGGGTGATAGACGGAGACTGTCTCAAAGGGAGAAAAAAAAAAAAAAGGCTAAGTAGCATTTATATGAAACTATGACTCCGATGTTGGGGGTGAGGCAAGTAGAGAGGACAGAATATATCATAATGCCTTAAACAAAACTTTTGAGAGAGAGAAGACTATAAAACACCCTTTAAGCACTTACTCACTGGACTCCATTTGTTTCTAAGAAATAAGATATACAGACTCACTTTAGAAGGCTTCCTCCTACACTGTATCTGAGACACCATAAATATAAACATACATTATGTTGCCACTCTATGGTAAGGCTGAACCTGGACACTTCTAAGGAATGGAACAACCATGAAGACACTTGGCCAAAGATAGGACTGACATTCACCCTGGGGGAGCTCCTCGTAGTAGCTACAACCCAACCCAAAACAGCTTCTGGGTTTGTGATGCTGGTGCTGGCTAATAAGCTGCGTAAGTGTTGTTTGTTTTTTGTAGAGAGGAGTCTCACTGTGTTGCCCAGGCTGGTCTCAAACTCCTGGCCTCAAGCAATCCTCCTGCCTCGTCCTCCCAAAGTACTGGGATTACAGACCTGAGCCACCGCGCCTGACCTACAAAAGTGCTTTTTTCACAACCACGGCACTGCCTCTCAAGGAGCTAACAGTCTGGCAGAAACTCGTGAAAACCAATTTCATGTCGGAGGTAGCAACCCCAACATTCTATCCCGGCTCTTTTTCTTAAGTGAAGAAAGGGACAGGGCGGGGGGCGGAACAATGGTATTAAAGACACTAGCAACATGACAACCAAAATAAACGAAGTTGAAACAGTACGTCCTGCCTTCTTCCTAAAGCCATTTCCTTCAATAGTGATAGGAGTGCAGGCTGTCTGCAAGTCATTAGTACGCTGCTATTTTCACTTTCACAAGGACCCTGGAAACCTCTGAAGAGCAAAATCCTCCTTTTCGCCTCACAGATACCATCCAACCCCCTTTCTGTGCTTCCTTCCTTCCCCAGAGAAAACCGAATAGGGACAATCCTCAGCAATCCGCTATTTTGCTTCACTGACAAGGGAGGTGGCGGGGGCGGGGGGAGTGAAAAGTGGAAAAGAACGTAGAGGAAGGTGAGAAGACACAGCGGAAGGAGTATGGGGGGAGGTCATCGTGGGGAAAAGACCAGGTATAAAAGAATGCAAGAAAATTGAGGGGAGAGTTATCAGAGGGAAACTTGCTAAGAAAATAATAATAATAATAATAAGGACAGGAGAGGTAAAGAGGTGAGATCAGGTGAAGCAGCCCACGATGAATTAAGAGGTGGGCAGGAGGTACGGGGTCGCAGCCGTGACGCCCAGGGTCTAGGGCCAGTGGCTGGAAAAGTGGGCAGCAGGTATTCGGCAGACCGATGTCCTGGGAGTCAAGGGTGTGCGGAAAGCTCCAAACCCAGTTCCGGGACATCAGAGCCAGGAATCTATGAGGTTCCCAAGTACAGAGAACACGGGGCTCTTACCGGTAGTTTGGGGCTGACCTCGCCCTTGCAAAAGTGGCAGAAAAACCGGTGGGCGGCTACAGCGGCGCCCGAGTCCGCCCCGGCCGCCGAAGCCTCCGCCATTTTTGTCCTCCGCCGCGGCCGTCCGAGAGGGCAGCCGGCCCGTCCCTCGCCAGGCCGCTACCTCCCGGGCTGCAGTAGCCACCGCCGCCTCGGTGCGGCCCACCGCTTCAGAGCCCGCGTCGGTCACGTGAGTCGGCCAGACCCAGAGAGGCGGCGGCGCCAACAGCAACCCTGCGGCCCGCCTCCCAGCACCAAATAGGCGCAGGAAGGAGAGGCAAACCTCCCGCCCGCCGGCTCCACAAACAGCCCCTCGCTGGTCCTCCAGCCTTCCAGCGAGAAGAAAGAAAGAGCGTCCCCGGAAGCCGCCGAAACTCTAGCGTAGAGCTGCACGCGCTTTTTGCCTTTCCGCGGCCTCTTCGGTGGCCGTCCTCTTCCTTGAAAGGGCGGTGGGCTCCACTTCCGCTCAGAAGGCCAGCGGGAGCCGCAGGAAGCCGTCGCGGGAAGTTCAGCAGCATTGGGGTTGGTGCCTCTGAACTGCGCTGATCCTGAGGTTAGTGGAAAATGCTGTCTGAACGTGGCAGCACTGACTGGACCAAGAGACCAAATCCGGAATGGGAACCTGTGTAAAGGGAGTGTAGAGCTAGGAGCCAAGCGTCTTGTAAGTCCTTTCCGAGGATGGCAAGGGATCTGGGAATGCTTCTCCAAAGATACGCGGATGGACGAAATAGGTCTCTGGTGATACTAAGGCTTCTTACGAATTGGAAGAAATAAGTAATGTTTGGTAGCAATTTGTAATAAGGAAGTAATCGTATAATAAACTACGTCCGTTTCTGATTGTGTCAACTTTGTCAAGGAGTAGAAGTTTAAGAATTGAATGCTGTCCTGCAAACAACGTAACCTCATCTCCTATTTGACACGCCCTGTTGAGAAGCAGTCCTTTACCGCCTAAATTTCTTTTTCGAAATTATCATTTCCTTTATGAACTAAGAATAACACTGCCTGCTCACTTCCACCGGGCTGTGAACAGTGACCTTAATTCTTCCAAGCAATGAAATGTAGAAACTAAGGTCTGTGACAGACTGCAAAATCATCTACTCCCAATCTTTAAAGAAAATCAGAATCATGCATAATCCCATAGAGGTATATTTGAGGCACAGTCTTTTTCTATGCATACATTTTTCCTTTTTTTACAATAATTGAATCTTTACATTTTTTCAGCTTCTGTCACTTAATATATTATGAATAATTTTCCTCTTTTTGCTTTTTTTTTGTTTTTTTTTTTTTTTTTTTGGAGACAGAGTCTCGCACTGTTGCCCGGGTTGGAGTGCAGTGGCGCGATCTCAGCTCACTGCAACCTCCGTCTCCTCACTTCAAGCGATTCTCCTGCCTCAGCCTCCCAAGTAGCTGGGATTACAGGCGCCCGCCACCACGCCAAGCTAAATTTTTTTTTGTATTTTTAGTATAGAAGGGGTTCACTATGTTGGCCAGGCTGTTCTCAAACTCCTGACCTTGTGATACGCCCACCTCGGCCTCCCAAAGTGCTGGGATTGCAGGCATGAGCCACAGCGCCAGCCTATTATGAATAATTTTCTTCTACACGAATACACATGGTACTAAATAACTTTGTTGGCATAGTATGCCATTGTATGGGTATGCCATCATTTATTGTTAGACGTCAGATTGCTTCCAGTAAGTCTGTATTATAGAGAGAACTAATGACTTCATTATTATTAGCTTTTTATTCTTTCCTTGGATACAATATCCAAAAAGAAATTGTTGTTTCAAACATATGCAAGATTTTTAAGGCTTTTTGATATGTATTGTCAAATTGCCCTCCAGAAAGAATACATGAATTTACACTCAGCAGCTCTGCTTCCAGCATGAAAGACTTTCCATTGTACCGTTTTGGTGTTTTTTCCCTAGCTCTCAGACTCCCCAGTACCATGACTCAAGCAGAAATTAAGCTCTGTTCTTTGTTGCTGCAAGAGCATTTTGGAGAGATTGTAGAAAAAATTGGAGTCCATCTGATAAGAACCGGCAGCCAGCCACTAAGAGTAATTGCTCATGACACAGGAACATCACTGGATCAGGTATGTCTAAATGACATTAATTTTCTGTCATTTCACTAATTTATCTCACCCATCTTTGAATATTGTTCTTCTCACCCCAGAAAGGGAAAAATGAAGAAAACCTGCCCTGGGAGCAGAACAATGTTATTTGGGGAAGAAAAGGATGGGACTTAGGCATCAACATTTTGTTTCTCAAAGTGTTCCTAGTTCATGACAGCTTTTAGGCAAATCTTTGCTCTTCCCATGCCATACCTCGTTTATTCACAATAGGTCTTTTAATCTCAGTACTGCCTTTAAGGAATGAGAATGATGAAAGTAAATTGTGTTTTGAAAGATAAGGATCAGGCCGGGCGAGGTGGCTCAAGCCTGTAATCCCAGCACTTTGGGAGGCCGAGACAGGCGGATCACAAGGTCAGGAGATCGAGACCATCCTGGCTAACACGGCGAAACCCCGTCTCTACTAAAAAAAAAACACAAAAAATTAGCCGGGTGAGGTGGCGGCGCCTGTGGTCCCAGCTACTCGGGAGGCTGAGGCAGGAGAATGGCGGGAACCCGGGAGGCGGAGCTTGCAGTGAGCTGAGATCTGGCCACTGCACTCCAGCCTGGGTGACAGAGCGAGACTCCGTCTCAAAAAAAAAAAAAAAAAAAAAAAAAGATAAGGATCAGAGTAAATATAGCAAGGAATCTTCCTGATTTATTGTATTGATGTCTGCTTCTTATTAGCTACTCCAATGGAGAGAAAATAAGTGCAGAAATTATCTAGCCATTTTCTGATGCTTAGTAAGTTGTTGGACAAAAAATTTCCAGCAGTAATGAGCTATATCTTCAGGTCTTTCCTCTCTTCTCTTTATGTCCCATCTAGGTGAAAAAAGCCCTGTGTGTCCTCATCCAACATAACCTGGTGAGTTATCAAGTGCACAAACGTGGTGTGGTGGAGTATGAAGCCCAGTGCAGCCGGGTATTGCGAATGCTTAGATATCCCCGGTACATCTATACTACCAAAACTCTGTACAGTGACACTGGAGAACTGATCGTTGAGGAGCTTCTGTTGAATGGCAAACTGACAATGTCAGCTGTTGTGAAGAAAGTGGCAGACCGGCTCACAGAGACCATGGAGGGTTAGTACTGTATCCATAGTTGTTAACAGAAGCATAGATCAGCTGGCTACAGGAATGGACCCTGAGCTATCTTAGGCCGTCTCATCTGCCTTTTTCCTCCTCTTATACAGATGGCAAGACCATGGACTATGCTGAAGTATCAAACACATTTGTACGACTGGCAGACACACACTTTGTACAACGCTGCCCCTCAGTACCTACCACTGAGAATTCAGACCCTGGGCCACCACCACCTGCCCCCACACTTGTCATTAATGAAAAGGACATGTACCTGGTTCCTAAGCTGAGCTTGATAGGTAAGGAATTTTAACCCCTGGAACTGTGACTTGCCTTAATTGTGGATTCTTCTTGATTGATTATCAAATGTATGAATCAGGTGAACATTTACCTTGGTAAATCAGACTGATTTACCAATCAGTCTGAACATTTGCTATGTGTCAAACATCGTGGTGGATAACAATGAAAAAATCATGGTCTCTGTCATGGAGCTTTAGGAGACATACATTAATCAGAAAATCACGTCGATATATCATTAAACTGTGATAAGTACTATGAAGGAAATATTCCTATGAAGGAACTGTCATAGTATTATGACACATACATTAATCAGAAAATCACATCGATATATAATTAAACCGTGATAAGTACCATGAAGGTAAAGTATGAGGTGTTATGAAAATATATAATGGAGGCCGGGCACGGTGGCTCAAGCCTGTAATCCCAGCACTTTGGGAGGCCGAGACGGGTGGATCACGAGGTCAGGAGATCCAGACCATCCTGGGTAACACGGTGAAACCCCGTCTCTACTAAAAAATACAAAAATCTAGCTGGGCGAGGTGGCAGGCGCCTGTAGTCCCAGCTACTTGGGAGGCTGAGGCAGGAGAATGGCATAAACCCGGGAGGCGGAGCTTGCAGTGAGCTGAGATGCGGCCACTGCACTCCAGCCTGGGCAACAGAGTGAGACTCCATCTAAAAAAAAAGAAAAGAAAATATATAATGGAGACTTTGGGAGACTGAGGCAGGCGAATTGCATAAGGCCAGGAGTTCCAGACCAGCCTGGGCAACATGGTGAAACCCCATCTCTACTAAAATTACAAAAATTAGCCAGGTATGGTGGTGTACACCTGTAATCCCAGCTACTCGGGAGGCTGGGGCAGGAGAATTGCTTGAACCCAGGAGACAGAGGTTGCAGTGAGCCAAGACTGCGCCACTGCACGCCAGCCTGGGCGACAGAGTGAGACTGTCTCAGAAAAAAAGAAGAAAATATATAATGAGGGACTGGATTCATCTGGGAGTTTAGGCCTCATGTTTCTTTGAGAAGGTGACATTTGAGCTAAGATTTAAAGTGGAAGCTAACAGTGAGGTAACAGAGGAAAAGCATTTTTGGCAAAGGGAATAGTATGTAGTGAAAAAAAAAAAAAAAAAAAAAAACAGCATTTGTAGACCAGGCACGGTGGCTCATGCCTGTAATCCGAGCACTTTGGGAGGCCAGGGCGGGCGGGTCACAAGGTCAGGAGATCAAGACCATCCTGGCTAACACGTTGAAACCCTGTCTCTAAAAAAAAAAAAAATACAAAAATTAGCCGGGCATGGTGGCGGGTGCTGTAGTCCCAGCTACTCTGGAGGCTGAGGCAGGAGAATGGCATGAACCCGGGAGGCAGAGCTTGCAGTGAGCCAAGATCTGAGATCATGCCATTGCACTCCAGCTCTGTCACACTCCAGCCTGGGTAACAGAGCAAGACTCCATCTCAAAAAAAAAAAAGCATTTGAGGAAATGAGAGAGTGTCAGTATAGCTAAAGCATTGTAAGCAAAGCAAAGAGGCATGAGATAAGGTTAGAGACATAGATAGGCAGGGGTCTGATATCAGAAGCTAATCAGGATCGACCTGCTTAGTACTTGGATGGGAAACAGGCAGGGACTAAATCAAGTAAGACCTTATAGAGCATTTGTTCTTTATGCTAAGAGCAAAGGAAAACCACTAAAGGATTTTTTAGGAAATGACATGATCTAATTTATACTTTTAAAAGATTTTTTGTCTACAGAAAGGATGGGAGAATGGGGCAAAGTAAAAGTTGACAGACTGGTGGAAAATGAAACAGAGGGTGAAGGAGACAAGTATTAAGAATGACATTTCTGTGTCTGACTTGCACATGTGGAAGAATGGTGATATCATTGGCCATGAAAGAGAGTATTGGAGGAGAAAGACTATAAGCTTCTTTTTGAACATGTTGAGTTTCAGATCATTTCATCCTTTACTTGAATTTCTTATAGCTCTTCAGCCCCCTAAGCAACTCTGATCTAGAGGCAGCTATAGATGTCTTTGGAATGAAAGACACCTGCTCTCATGTTTGGTCATTTGCTGTCATACAGTCATACAGTCTAAGTGTTCAATTATTTGTTTGGCAGGAAAAGGTAAAAGGCGCAGATCATCTGATGAAGATGCTGCTGGGGAACCCAAGGCCAAGAGACCAAAACATACTACAGATAACAAGGAGGTAATGGGGCTTCTTGATTAGAAGTCCTCACCCTGAAGCAGGCCAGAAAGAGCACTCAGATAACAAGCCCCAAGAGAGCTTAAAGCTTCCTGAGCTAAGAAGCAGTAGGATTATGAACCTCATTAAATATTAGAAATAGAATGAACCATTCTATTCATTCACAAAGAATGAACCATTACTGTCTCCCTTCTGAGCCTTAATTCTTTCATTGAACAGAGATAACAGGCTATGTAAAAAGGGGCCTAGAAAAAGTTTAGATTGCTCAATATGGCAAGAACCTAAAAACAGTGGTGAAAAATGGGTCTAAAAACTATACATAGGCCTGAACTTATATTCATTGCCTTCTTAGCATGCCTATAAAGATGTCAGTAAGCATCTCAAACTTAGTGTGGCCAAAACAGAATAATTGATTCCTCCTCTTAGTAAAAGACACTACCACCTAGGCCAGCCACCTAGGACACCACCATTTCTGCTTAGGCCAAAATCCTTGGAACCCTCTAATCTCACAGTAAAACATATCAGCCCAGTTTCCAAAATTACCTCAAATCCAACCATTTCTCATCTTTTAACTGCCGTCTCTCATCAACTCTTTCCTAACCCTTTCGTTAATGGTCTCCCTAGCTGCATTCTTACCTACTTAGTAGCCAAAATGACTTTCTAAGTTCAAAACAAAACAATACATCCACTGATTAGACTCCTTTAATAGCTTTCCTTTACTCTTAGAAGAAATCCAAGATACGGGCTAGGAAGCCTTACATGATCTAGGTCTTCGTATGATCTGTTGGAGACAGGCTTTTCAACCTCACCTCTGACCCATCTCCGTCTTGCTCACTGTGTTCCCCCTACTGACTTTCTATCTCTTAAACATGTCAAACTCTTTCTAGTCTTTAGACTTTGGCCCTTATCATGCCTCTGGCTTCAAATGTTTGTCCCCAGATCTTCATGTAGTGGTCTCTGTTTTTATCATTTCTGTCTTAAATGCTCTTTTCATAGACTTCAAGCACCATTGTCCTCTCCTACACTGGTCCCTACCACATTTCTCATTTCATATACTTCACAGCATTTATATTTATAACTGGAATTATTTATTATTTGTGTACATGTTTGTCTAAGAGGTGTGGACTTTATCCTGAAGACAAGGGAGAGCCATTGATGGATTTTAAGCAGAGAAATGAAGTAACTGGATTTATATGTTAGAAAGATTATTATAGCATAGCAGTTCCTAACCTGTACTACTCCATGGATGGATTTCAGAGAGTCTGCTTGTACTTATGTGCATTTTTCAGTGAAGCTCTCCATACCTTTCATTACATTCTTCAAAGGAACTGTGACCCAAAACAGTTTAAAAAAAAAAAAAAAAAATGGGAAGAATGATGCAAAACAAAATTAGAAGGAGAAAACCCAGTTATTCCTTTTATAGTGTCTGCTATGTTTTAAAGGGGAAAAAAACAAGAAAAAAGAAAAACCAGTTAGGAGGTTATTGTAGTAATCCAGATGGGCCAAGATTTAGAGTCTGAAATAAGGTAATGATAGGAGAGAGAAAAGTAGACATCTGATAACTATGAAGAGTAGATAGAACTTGGTAATGTGGTAGATTATGGACAGCAAGGGACTAGGGGTGATACCCAAGTTTGTAGCTTAAGAAATTGGGTTGGCCGGCCAAGCACGGTGACTCACGTCTGTAATCCCAGCACTTTGGGAGGCCGAGGCAGGTGGATCACCTGAGGTCAGAGTTCAAGACCAGCCTGGTCAACATGGTGAAACCCCGTCTCTACTAAAAATACAAAAATTAGCCGGCCATGGTGGTGGGTGCCTGCAATCACAGCTACTTGGGAGGCTGCGGCAGGATAATGGCCTGAACCTGGAAGGCAGAGGTTGCAGTGAACCGAGATTGCACCACTGAACTCCATCCTGGGTGACAGAGCGAGACTCTATCTCCAAAAAAAAAAAGAGAGAAAGAAAGAAATTGGGTTGTCTAGGCACAGTGGCTCTCGCCTGTAATCCCAGCATTTTGGGAGGCTGACGCAGAAGAATCACTTGAGCCCAGGAGTTTGAGACCAGCCTGGACAACATAGACCCTATCTCTACCAAAAAAAAAAAAATCCACCAGACCTGATGGCACATGCTTGTAGTCCCAGCTACTGAGGGGCTGAGGTGGGAGGATCACTTGAGCCCAGGAAGTCAAGGCTGCAGTGAGCCACAATTGTGCCATTGCACTACAGCTTGGGCAACAGAGCAAGACCCTGTCTCAAAAAAAAAAAACTGGGATGGTTATAGTGCAGTTACCTGAAAACTTACAAAACAGAACAGTTTGGAGAACAAGTGAAAGTGTCAAATAGGCAGCTGAGTCTATGCATCTGAAGCCTAATAGAGGGTTCTAGGATAGGCCGGGTGCGGTGGCTCATGCCTGTAATCCTAGCACTTTGGGAGGCCGAGGCGGGTGATCACCTGAGGTGAGGAATTCGAGACCAGCCTAGCCAACATGGCGAAACCCCATCTCTACTAAAAATATAAAAACTAGCCAGGCATGGTGGCACAGGCCTGTAATCCCAGCTACTCAGGAAGCTGAGGCAGGAGAATCGCTTGAACCTGGAGGGTGGAGGTTGCAGTGAGCCGAGGTTGTGCCACTTCACTCCAGCCTGGGCAAAAGAGCAAAACTCCGTCTCAAAAAAAGAGAGAGAGGGTTCTAGGATAGAGTGACATATTTGGAAATGCACCAATAGTTGAAACCTGGAGAGCAGATAAAATTACCCAAGTAGAGCATGTAGAATAAAAAGAAAGGAAAGGTATGGATAGAACCCTGACAAAACACCAGTATTATAGGTGGGATCTGAAAGAGGAATCGGTGGAGACTGAGGAAAGGTGGCCAGAAAGGTTCAAAGTAGCACCAAGAAAAAATAGTGTCAGCCAGGCCCAGTGGCTCACACCTGTAATCCTAACACTTTGGAAGGGCAAGGCTGGCGGATCACTTGAGCCTAGGAGTTTGAGACCATCCTGAGCAACATGGTGAGACCCTGTCTCTACAAAAAATACAAAAATTACCCAAGCGTGGTGGCACACACCTGTGGTCCCAGCTACTTGGGAGGCTGAGGTGAGAGGATCACCTGAGCCCAAGGAGGTCAAGGCTGCAGTGAGCTACGATCACACCACTGCTCTCCAGCCTGGGTGACAAAGACCCTGTCTTTAAAAAGAAAAAAAAAAAAAAATGGTGTCATAAAATCCAAGGAGCCACATAAAGTTTTAAGAAGGAAAAAATGTCCAACCATGTCATATGCTTCCAAAAGGTTAAATAAGATCAGAAGTGGAAAGTATTATTTGAACTTAACAACATAGAGTCCTCAGGAACAATTGTGGAATTTCACTGGAATGCAAGTGACAATTGACATTTCAGTACAATGGTGGAAACGGGTTAAGTAAATCTAGATAGAGATAACAGCTGGGATGGCCAACTGTTTGAGAAGCTTGGCTGTGACAGTAAGGAAAAGAAGAGAAGGCATAGGGTTGAAGGAGAATTCTAGAGTAAAAGAGACTTGGACAGGGTAAAGGCTGATAAGAAGGCGGTAGAGAAGGAAAGGCTGAAGATGTTAGAGGACAGGGTAAAATAGAGCTGGATCCCCAAGAATGAATGAGAGAGTAAGATCTGGAATACCAATATGGGCATTAACCTTAGGTAAAAGGAACATTTTTCAGCTGTGATAAAAGTGAGTGAAAATATGAGTTAAGAACAAAAAAGAAAGAAATGTGGTGAGGATGTGCACAGAGCTGAGTAAGTTCTGGCTTAGTGGCTTCTATTTTCTCTGTGAAATCAGAGGCAAAGTCATCTGCCAAGAGTGAGAAGGAAGAAGGGTCAGGTTGGAGACTTGAGGGTAATGGAGAAGAGTTAAAATAGGGAGAGAAAGGGCGGTCATGGTGGCTCACGCCTGTAATCCCAGCACCAGCCTAGCCAACACTGTAAAACTCAAACTCTACTAAAAATAGAAAAATTAGCCTAGCTCAGTGGTGGTTGCCTGTAATCCCAGCTACTCGGTAGGCTGAGGCAGGAGAATCGCTTGAACCCGAGAGGCAGAGGTCCCAGTGAGCCGAGATCATGCCACTGCACTCCAGTCTGGGTGACAAGAGCAAAACTCCATCTCAAAAAAAAAGTAAAATAATAAAATAGGGAGAGAAAGATTGGAGATGAGCTTAGAGAACCTGTTTGAAGTTGGGATTTGTCTAGACACCAATCTACATGACTGAATGATTTTTCTCCAACCAATTTAGTTGTTACTGTGTAGGAAAAGAAATGGTGAACCATTAAATCCAAGCTCCTCACCAGAAAACTTTACATTATATCTAAATGTTTCTCTCTAAATCTTTTCTCTTCCTCAGCCCATTCCAGATGACGGGATTTATTGGCAGGCCAACCTTGACAGATTCCACCAACACTTCCGTGATCAAGCCATTGTGAGTGCAGTTGCTAACAGGATGGACCAGGTAATACCTAAGTGGGTCTGTCATTGGTCATCAGGGACATTTACTTATTTGTCATATCTGGCCATTGGCACAGAGAGCCGGGGGCAGCACTGTGATTTCTGAATTCTAGTTTACTTTTCAAACAGACGAGCAGCGAGATTGTGCGAACCATGCTCCGAATGAGTGAGATTACCACTTCCTCTAGTGCTCCCTTCACCCAGCCATTGTCTTCCAATGAGGTGAGTTTCGTGTTCTTGCGCTAACTTTCTGACAGATTCTTGGGTATTAACAACGTTTATTATACACAGATCCTGGGTTTGGGTTGAGGTCTGAGCCTTGATAGAGAAGGGCGTTTGTTTGATGTGGAGCAGGGATTATCTTCAAGTGGTGAGCACTGAAATGTTTGGTCTCTTAGGATCCAGCTTTTAAAAATCTACACTATTCACTTAGTCAAAGTATCTGTTCGTCAAGTACAACCTATTCCTAATTATTTTAAGAATCCACGATTTGGACTCTGAGAGCCTTGGCATTCAGGATATTATTTGACCCCTTGTATTTAAAATACTGATATCTAATATATCCAATATGTGTTATTTATATTACTTTCGTAGTAATACAGTCATGCACCACTTAACAACGGGATACATTCTGAGAAATGTGTCGTCAGGCGATTTCATCATTGTGTGAACATCGTAGGGTGTATTTACATGAACCTAGACGGTGTAGCCTACAGCACACCTAGACCGCATGGGATAGCCTATGGCTTCTAGGCTGTAAACCTGTATAGCATGTTACTGTACTGAATACTGTAGGCTGTTGTAATGCAGTGGCATCTGTGTATCTAAACATCTAAACCACAGAAAAGGTACAGTAAAAATATGGTATGAAAAATTAAAAACTATACCTCTTTAGTGCACTTAACATGAATGGAGCTTTCAGGACTAAAAGTTGCCCTGCGGGAGTCAGTGAGTGAATGGCAAATGTGAATGTGAAGGTCTACATACTTAGGCTACACTGTATTTATTAAAAACAGTAACAGGCTGGGCAGGGTGGCTCACGCCTGTAATCCTAGCACTTTGGGAGGCCGAGGCTAGTGGATTGCTTGAGCTCAGGAGTTCGAGACCAGCCTGGGCAACATGGTGAAACCCGTCTACTAAAATACAAAAGAAAAAAAAAATTAGCCAGGCATGGTGGCGTGCACCTGTGGTCCCAGCTACTCGGGAGGCTGAGGCAGGAGTATCGCTTGAACCCAGGAGGCAGAGGTTGCAGTGAGCCAAGATCATGCCACTGCACTCCAGCCTCACCACAAACGTGAGTAATGTGTTTCACGGCGGCATTGTGCTATGATGTTACAACAGCAAGAAATCACAAAACAGTAGGAATTTTTCAGCTCCAGTATAATCTTATGGGACCACAGCTGCACACGGTCCATTGTTGACTAAAATGTTATGTGGTGCATGACTATATTTACTTAAATATTCCTACATTTTTATATTGTTTATTTTAAAGTTCTACAGCCAGGTGCAATAACTCACACTTGTAATCCTAGAACTTTGGGAGGTTGAGGCAGAAGGATCCCTTGAGGCCAGGAGTTCAAGACCAACCTGGGCAACATGGCAAGACCCCCGTCTCTACAAAAAATGTTTTAAAAAAATTAGTTGGGTGTGGTGCCACATGCCTATAGTCACAGCTATTCGAGAGGCTGAGGCAGGAGGATTGCTTGAGCCCAGGAGTTTGAGGTTGCAGTGAACTGTGATCATGCCACTGCACTACAGCTTAAACAACAGAGCAAAACCCTATTTCAAAAAAAAAAAAAAAAAAAGGCCGGATGCAGCGCCTCACACGTATAATTCCAGCACTTTGGGAGGCTGAGATGGGCAGATCACCTGAGGAGTTCAAGACCAGCGTAGTCCAACATGGTGAAACTTCATCTCTACTAAAAATACAGAAATTAGCCAGGCATGGTGGTGGGCGCCTGTAGTCCCAGCTACTTGGGAGGCTGAGGCTGGAGAATCGCTTGAACCCAGGAGTGGGAGGTTGCAGAGAGCTGAGATCAGGCCACTGCATTCTAGCTTGGGAGACAGAGTGAGACTCTGTCTCAAAAAATAAAAAAAAAAAAAGGTTTGGTATGTATCTTTATTCAGACCTTGCATACTCTAACATATGTGTGGGTGTATGTATGTTTTAACCCCAAAATGGGACTATTCATGCTGGCTTGGCTTTTTTTTTTTTTTCATTTTTTTGTGACAGAGTCTCACTCTTTCACCCAGGCTGGAGTGCAATAGCATGATCTCAGCTCACTGCAACCTTCAGCTCCTGGGTTCAAGGCATTCTCCTGCTCATCCTCCCGAGTAGCTGGGATCACAGGCCCATGCCACCACACCAGGCTAAATTTTGTATTTTTAGTAGAGACAGGGTTTCACTATGTTGGCCAGGCTGGTCTTGAACTCCTGACCTCAAGTGATCCACCCACCTCGGCCTCTCAAAGTGCTGGGGTTACAAAGGCATGATCTACCGCACCCGACCTATTCATATTGTTCTATAACTTGTTTTTTTATATGACAGTGTATGTAAAACTTTTCATGTCAGTTTCTATAGATTTGTCTCACTCTTCATAATGACTGTATCATATTCCACTTAATGGCCATGCTATATTTTAGTGTACTCCTCAGTACTGGTCATTTGGGTGTTTCTAATTTTTTACTCTTACAAACAATCCTGCTATGAATATTTTTGGACAGTTTTGTGATAAAACTAAAATTGAAACTTTTTTTTTTTTTTTGAGACAGAGTTTCGCCCTTGTAGCCCAGGCTGGAAAGCAATGGCACAATCTCGGCTCACTGCAACCTCTGCCTTCCAGGTTCAAGCGATTCTCCTGCCTCAGCCTCCCAAATAGCTGGGATTACAGGCATGCGCCACCACGTCCAGCTAATTCTGTATTTTTACTAGAGACAGGGTTTCACCATGTTGGTCAGGCTCTCCAACTCTTGACCCAAAGTGATCCACCTGCCGCAGCCTCCCAGAGTGCTGGGATTATAGGCGTTAGCCACTGCGCCCAGCCTAAAACATCTTTATTTCAGTAAAGTTAGGAGTTCTAAGTTCCCAAACCCATTTTAAGTGTCTTTTGCTCCATAGATCTTCAGATCCCTACCTGTTGGCTATAACATCTCTAAGCAAGTTCTTGATCAGTATCTCACTCTGCTGGCAGATGATCCTGTAAGTCTATTTTTGCTTTTTTTCTTTTTTCTTTAGTCTGTACTGTTGATAATTTACTTCTGCACTGATATCTAGTATCATTCTCCTGTAGAGTTATTCTCTGCCTAGCCAACCCAGACAATTTCTCTGCATCATTTGATCTCCCATCAAATGTGTACCCATCAAATGATGTGGAGAAATTGTCTGGGTTGGCTAGCCAGAGAATAGTCTGTCTGCTGCAGACTTTTGGTCAGATTTGTTCCATTGGAAACAGAATCACTGGACTTCCATTCAGTTAACACTCTCTCTTTTTCTTAATAGCTAGAGTTTGTTGGAAAGTCTGGCGACAGTGGTGGAGGAATGTATGTCATCAGTATCCTTACCAGTTATTTCCTTAGAGTCAGGCAGCCTGACCTATAAATCAGAATGGTGCTTTAGGAAAGAAAGATTTGATAATGTTTATTACACTAAATAAGTTAGAAAATTGAAATAATTGTTAAATAAATTTTTCTATGAATTTCCAGTGAACTGCATTGATGATAAAGAAGTAAAAAGAAGCCAGGCATAGTGGCTCACACCTGTAATCCTAGAACTTTGGGAGGCTGAGGCAGGTGAATTGCATGAACCCAGGAGTTCAGGATCACCTAAGCAACATGGCAAAACCCCATCTCTACAAAAAATACAAAAACTAGCCAGATGTAATGATGCATGCTTGTAGTCCAGCTCCTCAGGAGGCTGAGGTGGAAGGATCGCTTGAGCCCAGGAGACAGGGGTTGCAGTAAGCTGAGATGATGCCACTGTACTCCAACCTGGGTGACAGAGTGAGACCCTGTCTCAAAAAAAAGAAGTAAAAAGGACTTTTAATCCACCAAATTGTAGTTAAGCAAAACCCTTACTTAAACACTTGTATTAAAGTTTTGGAATATTTACGTACCATAACTGAAACCATAAATTATAACATGAAAAGCAAAATAGCTTTAAAATAGAAACTTAGGAGTAAAACTCAGATCATAATAACTAGGCCAAAACATTACTGAGTGACCTTAATTCTCTACATAAAGACCTCCATAAGGCATTAGCATCCCTAGCCACAGCCACTCTGGAGTCTGTCGTACAGGAGAGGTAAGGGGGACACTGGGTTTGGGATCACATACTTCCTATCCCCAATGAAGTAATTTGATCATTATGTAAGCAACCAATATAACCACACCTTGGCACACTTTGCCCCATTTTTTCACTGGACTCCTATGGATCGCATTAATACTGCTCTTTACCCTAAAATAACCTATTGCTTAATTCCAATTAACCAGCCTCCCTAAAGCCTTTGCTTACAAATGTAGGAACTGTGGCACTCAAATAAGTCAGCAGTTGGTGACTGCCTTATGATTAACATCAGTTGGTGAGGCCTTACCATCACCAGCCTGTGGAGCTGTAGAATAATTTTCTGATCACTGTTCCTTTCTGGTCCTGGCTCCACACATGGAATAGAACAACCACCCCATCTATGACTGGGAACTAAAGCTAATCTTCTATGTTAGCATGCCATTTGCTTTCTTCATTCCTTTCCAGATTTGGGTCTCGCTGTGCTAGAATATTCCGTCTAGTTTTGCAGAAGAAACACCTAGAGCAGAAGCAAGTGGAAGACTTTGCAATGATTCCTGCCAAGGAGGCAAAGGATATGCTATATAAGATGCTCTCAGAAAATTTCATGTCACTCCAGGTAACCAACCAAGGGTGTAATAATTGCCAACCAGCAATGCTGGCCTAGGGTGAGAGAAACTTCTTAGGGAAACATACTGAACCCCCAAGCAAACGCTATATCCAGCTCTGAGACGGAAAAACATGATTCACAAGCACTTGGAGGATAATGTGGGGCCTTAACTGCCCTAGTAAGAAAGAGGCAGCCGGGCACAGTGACTCACACCTGTAATCCCAGCACTTTGGGAGGCCAAGGTGGGCAGATCACTTGAGGTCAGGAGTTCGAGACCAGCCTGGCCAACATGGTGTAACTCCGTCTCTACTAAAATACAAAACCATTAGCTGGGCCTGGTGGCACGCGCCTATAATCCCAGCTACTCAGGAGGCTGAGGCAGGAAGGAGAATCTCTTGAACCCGAGAGGGGGAGGTTGCAGTGAGCCGAGATCGAGCCACTGCACTGCAGCCTGAGCGACAGAGTGAGACTCTGTCTCAAAAAAAAAAAAGAGGCACAGCCAGGACGTCACCCCAAACCCATCCTGTCTTTTTTCTCTTCTATTTCTGTCCTTCCTTAAGCCTTAATTCTGTAATAGTTTAAATTTATCAACACATCTAACTGAGTCTGCAGGGCTATGTAGTAGACCCTATGAGTAAATAGAATGGATTTTGGAGTCAGAGCTCTGCCTTACCCAGTTACATTAAGCAAGTTACATTTTTTCCATCTATAAAACAGTGACGAATGGTGATAATAAAAATAATATGGTTGCCAGGCGCGGTGGCTTATGCCTGTAATCCCAGCACTTTGGGAGGCCTCGGCGGACAGATCACTTGAGGTCAGGAGTTCGAGACCAGCCTAGCCAACCTGTTGAAACCCTGTCTCTACTAAAAATACAAAAATTAGCTGGGTGTAGTGGCATGTGTCTGTAATTCCAGCTACTCAGGAGACAGGAAGGAGAATTGCTTAAACTCGGGAGGCAGAGGTTACAGTGAGCCGAGATTGCACCACTGCACTCCAGCCTGGGCAAAAGAGCAAGACTCCATCTCAAAAATAATAATAATATGGTTTTCTGTGAAGATCAAATAGAATTTACCTGGCACATAAAGTTGCTCAGTAAATGTTAGTTGCCTTCCCTTTCTTCCCCAGCTCAGGATGCTGACAGTCATATAAAAAAACAGGGAAGCCCAGCTCTCCGTTTGACTAAGTATGACATAAACCACAGAGACTGGGTCGAGCACAACTGTAATCTCAGCACTTTGGGAAGCCAAGGCAGGATGCTCATTTGAGCCCAGGAATTCAAGACCAGCCTGGGCAATACAGTGAGACCATGTCTCCCCCACGCCCAAAAAAGTAAAAAATTAGCCGAGCATGGTGGTGCATGCCTGTAGTTCTGGCCACTCGGGAGACTGAGGTGGGAGGATTGCTTGAGCCGGAGGTAGAAGTTGCAGTGAGCCGATATCATGCCACCACACTCCATCCTAGGTAACAGAGCAAGACCCAGTCTCTAAATAAATAAATAAATAAACACAGGTACTGAATGACTAGGAAACAGGAAAGTATAAGTAAAAAAGAGGGCTGAGTAACTCCAGGTGGAATGAGTGTGTACTTTGCCAGTTCTAAAACAGTATAATTTCTGTTATTTTTCTTTCTATTGGACAAATAGGAAATTCCCAAAACACCAGACCATGCCCCATCCAGGACCTTCTATTTATATACTGTGAACATCCTGTCAGCTGCCCGAATGTTGTTGCACAGGTGCTATAAGGTAACTCCACACGGACAAGTCCCCCTCATATGCCCACTTCGCCCTGAGCTGCTGAAATAGAACTATGTACATTCCTTGGTCTGTCTTCTCTTTCCTCAGAGCATAGCCAACTTGATAGAAAGGAGGCAATTTGAAACCAAAGAGAATAAGTAAGTAACATTTTCAGTTGAGTTATTTACAATTTTCAAAGTCAAGGGCCTAAGGGGGAAATTTCCTCTAGAAATAGGAACTAATAGATGCTGGGCCTGGCAGGGTGGCTCATGCCTATAATCCCAGCACTTTGGGAGGCCAAGGCAGGTGGATCACTTGAGGTCAGGAGTTCGAGACCAACTTGGCCAACATGGTGAAACCCTGTCTTCACTAAAAATACAAAAATTAGCTGGGCGTGGTGGCGGGCACCTATAGTCCCAGCTACTTGGGAGGCTAAGGCAGGAGAATCACTTAAACCCAGTGAGTGGAGCTTGCAGTGAGCCAAGATCATGCCACTGCACTCCAGCCTGGGCAACAGAGTGACACTCCATCTCAAAAAAAAATATTTTTTTGAGAAATAGGAACCAATAGAGATAGCAACCAGTCTACTTGCATTGAATCATTGGCTTAGATTAGTATAAATCATGCATTAGTCTACACTTTTCTAACATGCTCCCAGTGAAGTAATTTTTCAGATTAAATTTATGAGAAACGTACAAACGCACCAAACTTTAAGTGCAAATGAGAGGCAGTAAGAATTTCAGGATTAAAGTTATATTTCCCAGTAAGTTTGTAGAAAATGTCCTTAGAAGGTAACATTATCTACTTTGACCAGGAAAATGGTAAAAGGGTGGTGGGCTGTGCCTCAGACATACGTGGTAAGAGAATCTCCCAGGTTAGGGAACATGTTTCAGAGTTGTGTTTGTTTGACAGGCGTCTACTAGAAAAATCTCAGAGGATAGAAGCCATCATTGCATCTATGCAGGCTACAGGTGCAGAGGAAGCACAGTTACAAGAAATAGAGGAGATGATCACAGCTCCTGAACGTCAGCAGCTAGAGACCCTGAAACGTAATGTCAACAAGTAAGCATCACAAACTTCAGACCTACATTTCAAAATACTATCCAGAAAATCCATTTTGACATCTGTAACCCTCCAACTTAGCATGAGCAAACCTAAACTCACTGTCTTCTCCAGCTAACTGAACAGAATTTAATCCACCTATTTTTGTAAACTAGCAGTTCTGAAGATGTTCTCAGCTTCTTCTCCATCACCATATACACTCTCTTATTCATCAAGTACTGGTAAATTTTTTTTAAGAGGGGATTTTGGCTGTGTTGCCCAGACTGGCCTTGAACGCCTAGGTTCAAACAATCTTCCTGCTCAGCCTCCCAAGTAGCTGGGACTACAGGCAAGTGCCACTGCACTGGCTTACTTTTACTTCAGTAATGCGTCTCAAATCTGGCCTTTCTAAGTATTTTTTTGGATGCTAGGTTAGTGGTTGCTTATTTCATTTTTGGATTGTTCGTTGCTAGTGTTATACAAAAACAACCAACTTTTGTGTTGTGATTTTGTATCCCACAACCATTAAGACTACCCTCCCCCAGCCGGGCGCGGTGGCTCACGCCTGTAATCCCAGCACTTTGGGAGGCCGAGACGGCGGATCACGAGGTCAGGAGATCGAGGCCATCCCAGCTAACCCGGTGAAACCCCGTCTCTACTAAAAAAAAATATACAAAAAACTAGCCGGGCGTGGTGGCGGGCACCTGTAGTCCCAGCTACTCGGGAGGCTGAGGCAGGAGAATGGCGTAAACCCGGGAGGCGGAGCTTGCAGTGAGCTGAGATCCGCCCACTGCACTGCAGCCTGGGCGACAGAGCGAGACGCCGTCTCAAAAAAAAAAAAAAAAAAAAAAAAAAGACTACCCTCCCCCAGGACAGAGGCTCTGTATTTTGCATTCTTAGCAGTTTCCATGGTGTCTGGCACATAAAAGATGCTTGGTAAATGGCAGAATGATCTACTGGTTCTACTGCCTTCTTGCCATCCACTCTCAGGGGCAACCAAGCAGTTATCCATGGCCACACCACCCTAGCCTCTAATCTTAAATATGCTAATGAACATTCAGTCTAGGCAAATAAATGCTTTTACTTTTTCACTCAGGTTGGATGCCAGTGAGATCCAGGTGGACGAAACCATCTTCCTGCTGGAGTCTTACATTGAGTGCACCATGAAGAGACAGTGATCCAGAAGCATCTTCCTCAAAAGATCTGGGGGGGAGATGGAAAGCAAAATAAAGGAAGTACCTGGATGCATTATTTGCAGTGGGATAAGTTGCAGATTCTTCAACTAAACCCCCCTGTCTATCCCCTGCAGCCCAGGATACACCTGAAAGAATTTGGCATATTTAGATCCATTGCTATAATCTCCCCTCATCAAATCTTGGCACTGGGAAGAACCTTAAATCAACAGGATTAATCATCTATCAGATGTATCTGTATCCATAAAGAAGTTACCCACACCTATGGTTACCTACATCCCTGGCAGTAGGAAACTTCTTCCTAAGAAGTTAATTTTATTTTCAAATGTCTATGCCTGTTCTTTATTTTGTTGAGATAGATAGATAGATAAGATAGATAAGACAGAAAATTTGTTGTTGAGACAGGATCTCACTCTGTCACCCAGGCTGGGGTATAATAGTGCAATCACAGCTCCCTGCAACCTTGACCTCCTGAGCTCAAGCGTCCTTGCACGTCAGCCTCTGGAGCAGCTGGGACTACAGGCATGCACCACACATACCTGGCTAATGTCTTCTTTTTTTTTTTTTTGTAGAGATGGAGCCTCCCTGTGTTGCCCAGGCTGATGAACTAATTTCTAACACACACATAGTGTAGGGAATGTGAAAGGCTATCACAGAGTAGAAGAAAAAGTTATTTTGAGGGTTAGCAGGTAGATTGTCCCAAGCAGTCACACTAGAATCTGTGGACTGAAGCCACATTTGCCAGCTCCAGGCTTCTAACACATCTGAAACTACGTAGAACAGCTAGCCCAATGCCTGGCATATGATAAGCATACAGTAAATGAGTACCTTCCTCTTCTCCATGGTTCCTTAAAACTGGCAACGCTAAATTGTCTCTCTCAGTATCATGGATATAATTTGTCCCAGCAGCTTTAATTCATTTAAAGCAGTTAAATGTTGTTTTATAATATCTTCAGTTTGGTCTCACCAATGTGTTTTATAATTCTTTAAACACTTGAGTGCCAAACAATTGCCAGCCACCATACTAAACACAACATACAAAGATAAGTAAGACACCATTTCTGCCTTCAGACCAGTCACCATCATTTACTAAGCACCTGTTTTGTGCTAAGTACTGGGGTAAGCCTTGGAGTTGTAAAGATTAATAAATTTTGAGCATACAGTCTAGTAGGAGGGGACAAATAAGTACATAAGTACCAGGAAGTATTGGAGGTGCTACAGTAGAAGAGTAACTCCGTACGGAGAGGCCAGAAAGGGAAAAGGGTCAGGCAGGAAAGGGAACACAGAGAAAGTGACAATGTATAGTTTGAAAGATGAGGATGTTTTATTTGCAAACTATCTTAACAAGGGATTAATAACCAGAATACACAAGGAGCTCAAGCAATAGCAAAAAGAACAAATAATCCAACTTTAAAATAGCCAAAAGATCTGAATAGGTAGTTTTCAAAAGAAGATATACAAATGGCCAACAGATATATCAAAAAATGTTCAACATCACTAATCAGAGAAATGGAAATCAAAATCACACAGATATCATCTCACCCCAATTAGTTACTTTTACCAAAAAGAAAGAATGAATGCTAGTGAGGATGTGGAAAAAGGAAAGCCCTGCCTGGTACACTATTGGGAATGTAAATTGGTACAGCCACCATGGAAGACTACAGAGGTTCCTCAAAAAACTAAAAATAGATCTGTATGCTCCAGCAGTTCCACTACTGGGTATGTATATATCTATCTCTCTCCAAAAGGAAAGAAATCAATATATCAAAAAGATACCTGCACTCCCATGTTTATTGCAGCACTATTCACGATAGCCAAAACATGGAATCAACCTAAGTGCCCATCAATAGATGAAAGGCTAAAGAAAATGTATATATTATTCAGCCGGAAGAATGAATGAAATCCTGTCATTAGCAGCAACATGGATGGAATTAGAGGTCACTATGTTAAGTAAAATAAACCAAGCACAGAAACAAATATTGCATGTTCTCTCTCACATGGGAGCTAAAAAAGTGGATCTCAAGAAAATAGAGAATAGATTGGTATTACCAGAAGCTAGGAAGGATGGGGAGGATGAAGAGAGGTTGATTAGTGGGCACAGATTAATACAGTTTGAAGAAATAAGACCTAGTGTTGGATAGATCAGCAGGGTAGCATAGTTATTAATTTACTGTACATTTCAAAACAGCTAAAAGAATAATTTTGATGGTGGCTCAATCCTATAATCCCAACACACTGGGAGGATCAGTTGAAGCCAGGAGTTCAAGAACAGCCTGGGCAACAGTGAGATTTCATCTTTACAAAAAATTAAAAAATTAGCCAGGTGTGGTAGTACGCACCTGTAATCCCAGCTACTCAGGAGGCTGAGGCAGGAGGATCGCTTGAACCAGGGAGGTGGAGGTTGCAGTGAGCCGAGATCGCGCCACTGCACTCCAGCCTGGGTGACAGAGCAAGACTCCATCTCAAAAAAAGAAAAAAAGCCAGGCGTTGTGGTGGACGCCCTGTAATCCCAGCTACTTGGGAAGCTAAAGCACGAGAATGGCTTCAACCTGGGAGATGGAGGTTGCAGTGAGCTGGGATCACGCCAGTGCACTCCAGTCTGGGTGGTGCGAGACTCTCAAAACGAAACATCACTCTGGCAGCACTGTAGAGGATGAACTGGTAGGGGCAAGACTATTTGGAGACTTGCAATAATATCTCAGGCAAAATATGAGGAAGGCTTAAACTAGGGCAATGAATGAAGGCTGGAGAGAACATGAGTTTGAGGAAGTTTAAGGAGATAGCATCTGCATACTTGGTTGCCATTTGGGTGAAGTGAAAGAAGGAGAAGTGGTCTCGAAAATGTTATGTGGCGTGTTTCGCTTGGAGATAATGAATTCAAAGTGATGCCTGCTGTAACAGGTGTGCACAGTGCTGTAGAGGGTGCTTACAGTTCAGCTTAGGGCTGGTAGGAAGTAACATGTGAGTCCTGAAGTCAGTCGGTCTGGGGGTCATTGTCCTAAACAGAGAAGATAGGAAGGAAATAGGAGCTGAGCTTTTAGAGGTATTCTTTGTGGTTTAATATTATACCCATGGGTCATCCTCAAAAGATGTGCCCGGATTTCCCGGGGACTTTCGGAAACCCCGCTACCTTCCGACCCCGCGGAACGCTCCAAGAGGAAGCGTCGCTAGGCCACCAGAGGGCGCCAGGCGGGCCGCAGCGACCCCAGAGTCGCGTTATGGCCGCGGCGCGGGTACAGCTGCTCCTGTCCGGGCGTCCGGAGTCGGTGAGCTTCGCACGGAGTGTGTGTGGCCTCCTGGGAGCCGGGCCAGGGCTCGGGCCGTGGCCCATTCACTGCGGCTTGAAGCGAGGACGGCTTGTCCTCTCCAGCAGGCCCTTCCCAGGCGCCTCCGCTAGGCTTCCGCTCCAGGTCAGCAGAAAGGGGCCTCAGAGCGGGGGTGGGGGCAGTGAAGGGCCGAAGACGGGGACTGAAATCGGGTGGGAACTGGCGGCGAGGACCCCGCCTCCAACGCGCGGGGTAGCCCCATTTTTGAAAGTCACGCCCACCCAGTGCCGCCCCACTTCTGAAGCCTTAACCCAGCTGGCTTCCTTCTGCCAGCGACCCCCTTTCTGCCCTTTTGCGGCCCTGGACGGGCGGCCCAGGGTTCCTGGGGCTGAGCTGCCCACAGATCGAGGTGTGGACCTGGGTGTGGCCGTCATTCTGCAGTCCAGCGACAAGACTGTCTTGCTGACCAGAAGGGCACGCACCCTCAGCGTTTCCCCCAACCTCTGGGTACCCCCGGGTGAGTATTCTGGGGACGAGGCCCCACGTACAGAAATTTGCCCTTTCCCCGCAACAGTGTTTTCCCCAGTCTCAAAAGGATAAAGTGGGCCCCAAAATGTGGCATCTTCATAGCCACAAGTGACTGCAACTCCCTGTGTCCACTGGAGGGGAGAGAAATGTCAACAGTGAGTGGGCGGTCCCTGGTCAAGACCACCACCATTCACCTGTTGGCCCCGCTGTTGTTGCAGGTGGGCACGTGGAACTTGAGGAGGAGGTAACCAGTCAGCTGATCCAACCTGAGCCAAAAGACCCATGCCTAGGACCACCTTGGGTGTGGGCTGAGGGAGGGGCAAGCAGGAGGACTTGGAGGAATCAGGCACTGGCCAATCTGATGTGTCCTCTCTGACTCCCAGCTGCTGGATGGAGGGCTTCGAGAACTTTGGGAAGAGTGTGGACTACACCTGCCCCAGGGCCAGTTCTCTTGGGTCCCTCTGGGTTTATGGGAGGTGAGACAAGGAGCTGGGAGAAGCCCCTTCATATTTAACCAACAGACCTCAACACCTACCCACCAAAGTCCATAGATCAGCCCCTACCTGCCTTGGCTACAAGGGAAACAATAGCACATAAGTGGGCTGGAGTCCCCAAATCCATAACCCTCACCCATGTCCCTGCTGTGTCATCTATACCATCCATGCCCTCAGCTTTTGGCCACCATTTTGTTTCACCCTAAAGCTGTATTAACAAAGTCTCAAAAAGTGACAGAAAGGGCCGGGTGTGGTGGCTCATGCCAATGATCCCAGCACTTTGGGAGGCCGAGGTGGGCGGATCACGTGAGGTCAGAAGTTCGAGACCAACCTGGACAACATGGCAAAACCGCGTCTCTACTAAAAATACAAAAATTAGCTGGGCGTGGTGGCAGGCACCTGTAATCCCAGCTACTCTGGAGGCTGAGGCTGGAGAATCGCTTGAACCCAAGAGGCAGAGGTTGCAGTGAGCCAAGTGGTGGTGTGCACCACTGCACACCAGCCTGGGTGACAAGAGCGAAACTCCATCTGAAAAAAGAAAAAAAGTGACAGAAAGTTCTCACTTTTGCTGTTTTCTTTTCCTAGTCTGCCTACCCTCCTAGGCTGAGCTGGGGTTTACCCAAGTACCATCACATTGTTCTGTATCTACTCGTGATCTCCCAGGAATCACAGCAGCAGCTGCAGGTAGGGCTGGCAGTGAGGGAAGGAAACAGGGCTCAGGGGAGCCCAAGCAACCTGGTTCTGCCTGTGATTGGAAGCTGGGCGGCAGGGGTGGGGGGAAGGGGGCGGTGGTCAGAGATAACCAAGAATGTGCAATACCCTTTCCCGTTGCGCCTGCCTTTCTCCTTGAAAAGTGCAGGTAGGTTTTGATCACGAACAGGCATCCCAGGGAGAGGCAATGACTGAGGGGTCACCATGTCTGACCCCAGGCCCGGATCCAACCAAACCCAAGTGAGGTGAGCGCCCTTATGTGGCTGACACCAGATGTAGCTGCTGCAGTGGCTGCCACAGAGGATGGGACAGAGACACCCAGACTTCTCCCCCAGGACCTACCACCCTCTGTTCTGTAAGTAAGAGCTTCTCCCTCAGCCTCTAATACACCAGCATATTCATGTTGAGAAGTACAGCGTCTATCCTCTCCTCAGGATGGAATTTGGTGGTGTGGGGAGATTTAAAGAGAGTGGGTCAGGTGATAATTAAGAAGGTCCATGAGATCTAATACACTGACCATCAAACCCCAAGGATTCGTGCTCTAACTGGCTAGCATTGAAGGTCTAAGTGTCAGTTCTAACAGAGGGGTAAGTCATTTAACCCTCCTTGAACCTGTTTCCTTTCTGCAAAAGAGATCAACACCCACCACCTCCTGTGGTAGTTGGGAGGATTCGGGGACCTCACATACATGTAAGTTCTTTGTAAGCTACAAGGCACAGCCCCAACAGGAGTTGTCACTATGCAGTGCACTGGAACTAGAAGAGGATGGAAGAGCCCGACCTCTGGTCCTGCCCATGTCCACCCTGCTGCGGATGATCCCAACCATGGCAGAGGGCAAAGAGAGAGTCAGCACTGGAACCAAGTTTGCCCTCAGGCTCTGGCTGCAACATCTGGGCAGGGAAAAGTGAAAAGGGACTGGAGAGCTCCACAGCACTGGGCTGGAATGGTCTGGTTTTACAGGCATGGGGGAAAGGAAGGAAGGACAACCTCTCTGGGAATTCCTCCATGGAACACCCCCACCGTGTAAAAGTGCAGCTCACCTGGACCCAGGGCCAGCAAAGGAAGAATGGAACATGGACCCTCTTCCCCCAAACCAGGGCTCTGGAAAGTGAAGTGTAACATCCCCTCCCTAGCCCATCTCCGTGACACTCACAGAACATTCACAACCTTTATTATGGGTGAGAGCTTCACTACAACTTTAGGAATAAAAAGTAAAATTACAACACAGGTCTCAGGCCTTGGACGAGCCTGAAAAAGAGGACTGGGAAGGAGGGCACAGGGTCCTCCCACCTCCCTGGAAAGGTGCAGAATGAGCCAGGCCTAACCACAGGGCCATGAGCCTCTAGAAGCTTAGGGCGGAATAAGAAACACTGTGAACTTAAATATATAAATAGAGAGAGACCCAAGCAATAGGCCGGGCCTGACTCCCAAACCACTGGGGGATCATGGCTAAGGCCTTACATCCTCCTCTGTCATACTGGAGTAGGAGGCAGGGGAAGTCATCTTTGGAGTATTTTGGTTTTTCTTATTTATGTACAAAAAAATCCACATCCACAATCCAAAATAAAGTTCTCTGTCCATCTCTGAAACTGCCTGTCTCAGTTTTTCCACCTGTCTGTGTGGCCAAAGGGAAGGGAATGGAATGGACATGAAGAGACAATGGATGTGAAGAAGAAATAGAGCCATGGGTTTGGGGGATAAGAAGAGAGAGCATTTGGGGTTCAAGAGAGGTGCCCCTTTCCCAAGAGGCTCTAGACACAGTTGAGGCTGAGGGTTCAGCCCTTCTCCCAGCTCACATCCCATCCCATTTACCTCCCACTGCCTAGGTTAACATACCCAAAGGAATGTGCCACCATCTAAAGAACATTTCCAAAAACAAACCCCAATGTCCTTAAAAAGAGGTTAAATATTAACCCTTTGGGTGCTGGCCTTGTCAGGCAGAGATGAGGCCAAAAGTAGGCATCTGTGAAGGTCTGTCTGGCCCTTGGCCAGAGCCAGCAGAGGGATCAGAGTAGCTGGGGTTGGGACTCCACAGCATACTTGCTCAGTGTTGGGGGACAGTGAAGTTTCCATACTCCAAGGAACTCAGTCCAGGGAAATGATGTCTGACCGACAGCCAGTCAAAGAAGGACCTGAGGGTAGGGGTCCTCCATGCCCCTCCCTCAAGGCTCCCCCAGGGGCCACAATGCTGCTGACACGGCCAGGAGGGGGCGCCGGAGTGGCACTGCGGTGGGAGCTCCCCAACGTGGGGGCCAGTGGGCCCAGAAAGTGAGAAGGGGTCCCTCGGTACTGGAAGAAGTGGCCAAGGGCATCCTGCTCATCTAGTGAGGTGATGACGGAGGGGCCATAGTGCTAGGAATAATCAAGGACATAGTTTAAGATCTCATCCTGACTTCCCCACCTCCCAGTCACTCATCTCAGAAATGCCGTATGGGGGCAATCAACCCCTGTGGATCCCAAGGTATTCTCTGAGAAAAGGGAGAGCCTCTCCCTCTTTCCCCTACTTCCCCACACCCTTCCCCTTTCCCTGCCTTGAGAGCTCCTCCAACTTGCTAGGTTCTTGGCGTTGTGGGTGTCTGAAATGTGTGGAATGTCCGGTTAGGGCAGGCATGGTGCTCTAAGTGCACACGGGGGTGGGGGTGAGTAGGCCGGGGCAGAATAGTAACAGGGGATCTACGAAGGAGGCCTAAGTAGGAATCTCAGGAACTACCAGTGGGGCTGAGGAGGGTAATAAGCTACCTACACCCCACTGCCCTCACAGAAAAGCAGATTTACATCCCCAGAGATCATAAGAGAGGGAGGGGTCCCATCAGTGCCTAAAGGACACTTCAGAGATCTGAGACCTTCTGAAGAAAGAACCACTTACCTGACTCTCTGTCTGAAGAAATGAAAATAAATCTAAACCTGGCAAGAAAAGAAAAATCAAAATCAACCTCCTATCTGACCCCTTTACCACCAAAAGACAAAGCACTTTGGACTGTGGCCCCTTGGAGGAGAAGCAGGAAGCTTTGAGAAGGAACAGGGGTTCTGATGTAGCTCTGGGGAGGGTGTGGCAGTGCAGGGTCCATCTTATGATCCATGTCATACCTTGGATATCGGCTCCCAGTGGGAAGGCAGGTGGGTACTCATGTAGTGGGAGACTGGACAGGAAATCCCCACCCAACGCACCCATGGCAGGGCTCCTTAGCACCGAGGATGGCTGGTGGCCAGACGTCAGGACTCTGTGGGTAGAGAAGAGCTGAGGCAGCCAGCAAACCACAGATGCCCTCACCCAGCTCAGGTCCCCAGGTTCCCTCTCTGTCCCCTCCACATTTCTCTTGCCCCAGGCTTTGTCCAATGATCAGAAAGCATTCCTGACTTCTTCCCCTGTCCCTTTTGCCGTAGATTCAGCCTATTTTCTCATACCCTTTGCTTCCAGGTAGGGCCGGGATGGCAGCTGAGGTGACAGAACAGTGCTTCTTGGTAGGGGGCAGATCCTCCTCATCTGATGAGCTTTCTATTGTCAAGTCAATAACTTCGACCTTCTTCTTATTCTCTGATGGATTTCCCTCCTGGACTGGGCTGTACTGGAGGCCTGCGGATATTACGAAGACTATGTCTCAGAGAAGAGGCCATCCAAGATTTAGCTTAGCTGGGGAACAGGGGGTCACTCACCATCCAGCCCATACCCTGGCGGGGGGCAAACCTCAGATGCCTCCTTCTTGGGTTTCATTGGGCACCAGGATCCATCTTCCATGAATTGGATCTCATCACAATCTGAACAGGAACTAAGAATCTCCATAAATAAACTGGGGGAGGAGAGAGATGAAAATTCATGGGGCTGGGAGATGAGCGGAACAGTAGCCAGAGAGTTCTATAACTCGCCTTCCTGTACCTCAGTTTCCTCATCTGTAAAATAAGGACATTATCCATCCTACTGGACCTCTCTGAGTTGTTGGAATCAAGTAACAGAAGGTATGTAAAAGAGCTTTGCAAACTAAGTAACAGGTTTTAAAATAAATACAATCTGAGGCCGGGTGAAGTGGCTCACGCCTGTAATCCCAGCACTTTGGGAGGTAGAGACAGGTGAATCACTTGAGGCTTGGAGTTTAAGACCAGCCTGGCCAACATGGTGAAACCTCATCTCTACTAAAAATACGAAAATTAGCCAGGTGTGGTGGCACATGCCTATAATCCCAGCTACTTGGGAGGCTGAGGCATGAGAATCGCTTGAACCCGGGAGGCAGAGGTTGCAGTGAGGCTAGATCACACCACTGTTCTCCACCTTGGGCAACAGAGCAAGGCTCTGCCTCAAAAAAAAAAAAAAAAAAAGGCCGGCGCTGTGGCTCACACCTGTAATCACACTTTCAAAGGTCGAGGCGGGTGGATCACCTGAGGTCAGGAGTTCGAGACCAGCCTGGCCAACATGGTGAAACCTTATCTCTACCAAAAATACAAAATTAGCCGGATGTGGCAGCACATGCCTGTAATCCCAGCTACTTGGGAGGCTGAGGCAGGAGAATTGCTTGAACCCAGAAGGCAGAGGTTGCAGTGAGTCGAGATCATAAGACTGTGCCATACCACTCCAGCCTGGGCCAGGCATGGTAGCTCATGCCTGCAATCCCAGCACTTTGGGAGGCCAAGGTGGGAAGATCACTTGGGGCCAGGAGGTCGAGGCTGCAGTGAGCTATGATTGTGCTACTATACTCCAGTCTGGGCAACAGAACAAGACCCTGTCTCAAAAACAGACAAATAAACAAACACAAAAAAAACCGTCGGGGGGGACTGGGAACAAGAACCATAATGTAGATTCCGAAAAGGGGTTAAGACTAGCAAGATCAAAAGATCAGAACTTCCAGGCCCTCAAAAGAACCTTACTGCAATGCTCAGTGGGAAGTCAGAGAGTTGTTATAGGTGATATACTATGACAGTTCAGTACCGGCTCTGCCACTTAACAATGTAACCTTGAGCAAGATTCAATCTGTCTCGGCCTCAGTTTCCTCATGTGTAATGATACTACCTATCTCATAGGGTTATTGTTTTCTTTTTTTTTTTTTTTCTGGGTGAGTGTCACTAGCCAATCATAGGATTATTTCTTTTTTTGAGACAGGGTCTCAATCTGTTGCCCTGGCTGGGGTGCAGTAATGCAGTCATAGCTCACTACAGCCTCAAACTCCTGGGTTCAAACCTTCCTCCCCACTCAGCCTCCTGAGCAGCTAAGACTACAGTCATGAGCTATTATACCATGCCTGGCTAACTTTCTTAATTTTTTATAGAGAGAGGGTCTTACTCTGTTGCCCAGGCTGGTCTCAGACTCCTAGCCTCAAATGATCTTTCCATGTCGGCCTTCCAGTGTTGGAATTACAGATGTGAGCCACTGCACCCAGTCCATAAGCTTATTGTGAGGTTTCAATGAGATAACTCATTAAAAGTACTCAGCAAGATGTCTTGTATATACTAAGTTCTTAATATTGCCCTCCCACTCCACATACACGCACATACACACACACACACAAATTGGCAAAAGGGATAGATAAGGTGAGAACTGGGGTTCATGTGAGGAGAAGTAAGCCATATAAATTAAAAACCCTGAAGGAGGTGGTGGCTAAAAAAGAAATATAGACTGGGTATGGTGTCTCACGCCTGTAATCCCAGCACTTTGGGAGGCCGAGGTGGGCGGATCACCTGAGGTCAGGAGTTCAAGACCAGCCTGCCCAACATGGTGAAACCCCGTCTCTACTAAAGATACAAAAATTAGCCAGGCGTGGTGGCACGGACCTGTAATCCCAGCTACTCAGGAGGCTGAGGCAGGAGAATCGCCTGAACCCAGGAGGCGGAGGTTGCAGTGAGCCAAGATTGCACCACTGCACTCCAGCCTGGGCAACAAAGTAAGACTCCATCTCAAAAAAAAAGAAAAAGAAAAAGAAATAACAAAGAAAAGAGGGTCCTAGCAGATGTCCTAGGTTAAGAGGAAGCAAAATGGCCCTACCCATCAATGATAAGAGATTCATAGGGAGCCTTCTTGTCACACACAGGACATGTCCACGTAGGCTTCTTCTCATTCATCTGGAGATAAAGGGCAGCATCGAAGCTCTGCAGGTGGGCGCAGGTGAGGGCACGACAAGGGACAGTGAGGCGCATCTTCCCTAGCTGAGGAGAAGCAATTTCTCTTGTCAGAGGCTCCAGTCTGGTTTCATCCCAGAAAACTTCACTCCAGTATTCCTAGGAACCCTCATCAAAGTCCACAGGCTAAACCCAACTCCCTTCCCACCCTGTTCCCTTCTCCCCTTTTACCCACCGGGCACATGAGTGACACCCGGAGACTCGTAGTGGCCACCTCACTGTCAGGGTCAGCAGTCAATTTCTCCTTGACTGAAACAAAAGTGAGGCCAGAGCCATGGGGTCAGCAAGGCTGGAGGCAGCCCAGGAGCTGGTAAGGCCAGGAACAGATGGCTCTGGCTGAGAGGGTGCTGGGTGGAGCGTCTTTGGGGGCCAGTGGGACGTCACATGGAGTGGTCTGGGATATGGATGATAAAGGCTGGGTGTGGGGGATTTTCCCATCCCTGAAGATGCTTAAACATAGCTGGGTGACACTCTGGCTATGTTAGAGATGATGTGGAGGAGTTGAAGCATCATGTGAGGGTTAGATTAGAGGATCCCTAAGATTCTTTCCAGTCCAGAGAGCCCATATTCTAGCACGGCTGGAGTTAGGGACTGTGAGGTGCAAAGCAGATACATAAATGGAAATGCAAGGGTGTCACTCACTGCCTGGGAGTGGTCCAACTTCAACTATAAAGACTGGAAGACTGGTCGGGGTAGAGGGGGAGGGATGTGGTTCATGTGAGAAGGAAGTAAGTTGTCAAAAAAGAGGTACGGGTTTAATTATGAAGACTGGAGGGCCAGGAAGACATGGATCCAGATCAGGTGGGGAAGAGAGGAAAGACGTTACTCACTCAGTGCCCGCGAGTGGTCTGGGTTCCGGATTCCCTTTGCTCTAAGTTTTTGTAGAAGGGTTCCTGCAGTCAACTGCCTCACCAGGTACACAGACAAGGAGTAATTCTACTTGGAGGTAGGGGGCAGACAATTAGCCTCTGCTTCTCATACCACCACTGCCCACTTTTGTTCCATGAGGACCAGAGACAGACCCATAAAGAGAAAAGTGCTTCCCCAACCCAGGACACTGGATGGTTCCCCTTCACCCTCAGCAGGCTTTTCCCGGCACCCTGCTTTAGCTGTGCTCACCCGTCCGAACTCAGATGACCAATTGACCACAATGGTGTTGGGAACAGTGGCTGAGAGTCGAGCCAGAGGTGTGATGTTGATGGGGCGGCTGGGCCTCTTGGGCTCAGCCCCATTCTTGGTTGGGGGAAGGTAACCCTGGAGAAGGGAGGGACCGGTCAGTGGAGAAGTGGCTCTGGGAAGGGGCTCTGCTCTTTCAACAAAGGATATCTTGTCTCGGGTTATTCACTCCCTGGAGGGAAGGCCAACTCCCTCACTCACTGACCAAGGGGATGGAGGCCCATTCAGTGGCTCACAAAACTGGAGCACTGTCTCGGGCTGTGTGTGGGGTTCACTCCTGGGGAGAAAAAAGGAACGCACTCACTGAGTCACTGAGGAGGAGGAATAAGGATGCCTCACCTTTTCCAACTCTCAGCTCTGGGGTCATGACTTATAAGTCTTTCTGGCCAGGTGCGGTGGCTCACGCCTGTAATCCCAGCACTTTAGGAAGCCGAGGTGGGCAGATCACCTAAGGTCAGGAGTTCGAGACCAGCCTGGCTAACATGGTAAAACCCTGTCTCTAATAAAAATACAAAAATTAGCTGGGCAGGGTGGTGGGCACCTGTAATCCCAGCTACTTGGGAGGCTGAGGCAAGAGAATCGCTTGAACTCGGGAGGCGCGGTTGCAGTGAGCCGAGATCCCGCCACTGCACTCCAGCCTGGGTGACAGAGCAAGGACTCTGTTTCAAAAAAAAAAAAAAAAAAAAGAAGTCTTTCTTAAATCTCGGGTTGAACTAATGTCCTCCTCCGAGTTCTGACAGAACCTTTGTTCAGCCCTATCTTAATACTCTTGAGATGATATTGATTCAGTCAGTAAACTGAGCACCTACTATGTACCACGCACTGTGCTAGGCATACCTCTTTCAGAACAGGTTTGTAGTTAATATTTATGAACTGAAACGGTAAGGGATAACTGACAGAAGAAGGGGAGAGCATTTACCGGCAGGGGGCACAGTTTCCCATTGACCTTGACAAAGAGGTTGGGGGGAAAATAATCTTCCTGGGGGCAGCTGGTCTCACAGAGACAGAACCTGGTAAGAGATGAGAAAGGAAGAAAGACTGGGAAGAAATTTCTTTAGCTGAAGCTGGCAGAGAGACAGGGAACCCCAGAAAATCAGTCATAGATGTCTGGAGCCCTCAGCATCCAACAAAAGTCCCAGGGCTGCAGTAGACAGTGGCAGAGCAGGGACATCTTGTAAGGGATCTGTCATACTCCTACTTCACTCCTACCCCTAATGCGTACCCAGCATAGGGAGGATGAACTCACCTTAGCTGCACCTGTATGGTGTAATCACATTTGGCTCCTGGCAGAACCTCTCTGTAACAAGGAGGGAGACGAAGAGATATCAGCGTGTAGCCCCCAGAGGGCAGGGGTGAACGCACAGAGAGGCTGAAAGTTAGATGTCCGGAGGATAGAGCAGAGACACACAAAAGAACGAGAGACAAGTAGGCACAAGAGGATGGATAGGGAAAAGCGCAGGGCAGAAGAGAAGAAAGTCAGAAAGCAGAGTCCAGGGGTAACCCCCCAGGGATGAGGGAGGAAGACTGGAAGAGATGTACCTGGATGTAAGAATCTGCTGCACTTGCTGGGGTGTGAGGGCAAAGGTAAAGTGCGCTTCCTCAAACCGCTGGCTAGAAGTGGATGCTGAGGATACAAAGGGGCAGTTATTCCAAGCCCATGCACAGGCAGCCACAGAAATCACCCCCATCCCAGGTCACTGATCCCATAGGACTAAAGCCTAAGAAATGTCTGGGGAACAGGTAGGGAGTCCGGAAGACTAAGGGACCACAAAGAGCCATACCAAGGGTGGTGGGCCGGATGAGCTCCCCGTAGACTTCATAGAAGGGCAATGGTTTCATGGTGACATCAGGGTGCACAGGCTGGGCCAGAGAGGGGTGCATGTCCACCTCACGCTTGGGGCCCAGCAGGGTGCCAGGGGCCAAGAGGGTTGGGGGAATGGGAGCTAGAGGACCAGGGGAGCCTACAGGAGAGGTGCCAGGAGGCAAAGAGAGAAGGGAGAGATCAGAGGGCCCCAGGGTCTTCCGGGGAAAGCGTCGTCGGTAAAGCTCTTTGATCTTCATCTGGACGCTAGGGGCACAGCTGGACTTCAGGAGGTGCAGGGCCTTGGCCAGGAGCTCGTGCTTCCGCCCACTCTTGTTCCGGCCAGCAAAGCCAAGAAGCACCTGGAGCTCAGACACCCGGAAACTCATCACCATGTGCTGTGGAGAAGAACAGAGAAGCTTGAGAATCCTCCGTTGCACAGGCCTGCCCTGCCAAGACATGGGCTGAGCTACCAGGTGGGCAGTGCCTTTTTCCCTCCAGCACTGATGGGAAAGATGATGCTTCGCAGCTAGTGGATTACTGCCAGGTAGTCAACCTATCCAAAGGGACATCTCAGTCCCACTTTAGCAACCATCAGGTCAGCATCATCACCACCCCCTGCCCACCCCAAGCTTGAGCAACACTGTCTGTCTCCCCAGGCCTGGAAGTGGCCAGAGTGGGGCAGGGAATGGCAGACAGCAAGCCACCCTCAGACACACCTCCAAGTCTATACAGCCTCCCGCCTCCAACCCTGCCTCTAGTCTGGACTCTCCTTTAAGCTGCTTATCTCCTCTCTTGCCCTTTCTCAGACACTCAAACTCATCCCAGCCTCCTGGGAAGAGGATAGGAGACAGGGAGAAGGAGGGAGAGACAAGAGGATGCAAGCCAGACAGGCCCACGGGGAAGAAAGGGGCCAGGTGGCTGGAGGATTGTGCCCTTCAGCCCACCCCTCCAAACCACCTTAATTCCTCAGCTATTTCCCCCAAGCCTCTGAAGCTTCTGTGGGCCGGGGTTTTCAGGTCAGGGTTCAATGCTCATTACTCCCCCAGATCCTTTCTTGGAATCATTAATATAACCGCCCCCTCCCCACAACTTAGTCCTATTTTTCTGGAAGGGAAACAGGACCAAAACTTAGGTTGAGGAGATTAACAGTGATTCACTGAGTCCAAGTATCCTGCCTGTTTACTCTATCTGCCAGGAACCATTATCTGGCGTCTCTCCTACATAGAGAAAATAATACTCCTGTACAACCTACAGCCCCCCTACACGGGTGGAAGAGGAGCGGGCAGAGCTCTAAACAGAGGCCCTGGGTGGATGAAGGAAAAGCCTCTGAGTCAGGGCACAAAATCGCAAATTTCCTGAAGGTAGCTGGGCCCAGTGGCTAGACCTCCAGACTGCCCAGGACCATAGCTCCATTTCAAAGGGCAGAAGAAAACCAGGAGGCATGGGGATGAACTCGGTGGTTTAAGGTTCTATGAGATGTCCTCAGATGTGGTCACCCTCCAAACTCTGTGTGGCAGAAGGAGGGGAGCGCTCTCCTTAGAGGGAGGACTCCCTTCTGTGAATCTCTAGGAGATCCTGTCATGGGCAGGGCTTGCTAGCCCTACACAATTCTTCTCACAGGAGGCTTTGTCTTGGACCCCTTTTGTGGAATGTGATGAGAAACTTGCTCCTCTTTCTCCCCATCTTTATCTTCTCTGTCCTGTCTTATTTTTTCCATTAGCTTTCCCTATAACTTCCCTCCTTTCTATCTCATAGTTTCACATGCCTCTGCCTCTGCCCAAACATCGCGATTCACTAAGGCAGGACCTTCCTCTGAGCCTCCAGGATGCTTCTGCCCCACCCCTCGAGGTATCGGCCCGCACAGCCCCGCCCCCTGCATCTCAGCCGCCTACTGGTATTTCCCAAAGCTCGGATCCCGAGAGTAGCCCCAAAGACCCTACCCTTTCAGCTGCCTTTCCCCCGGAGCCTCCCCTACATCTGCCCCGCGGTCCCATCCCTGCATCTGCCCCCTACTGTCGCATCTCTTGGCCTCGATCGACTCGCCCCCAGTGCCTCTAGAGCAGCTTTTCCCCCTGGCCCTACCCCAACAACTGCCCCTACTACTAAATCCGACTTCTACCCTTCGTCCCCGCCCCCTGCGCCTCAGCCCCCAACAGCTGCAATTCCCCTCGGCCCCACCCCTACATCTGCCCCGCAGCCCCGCCCCCGGAGCCCCGCCGCAGCCCCTTCCTCGCTCTCAGCCACTTCTTTCCCATCCTCAGCAGCCCGTGCCTGCCACGTCGTCGGCGCCCACCCGAGCCCCGGCACCCAGTCTCGGTCGCTTCCCGGACACGGCGTACCGCCGGAATCAGTCCAGATGGGGATGGGGGAGGGGGCCGGTACCTTTAATTCGCCCAGCTCCGCCATCTTGAGACATCGCAGGCGCCCTAGCCGGAGCCGGAGCTCAGGCCCAGGGACCGGCGCACAACTCTCCACCCCGGCGCCGGCCGCAAATGCCGCCTGCTCCGCCCCGTCCGGCCCCCTATACCTCCCCTTCCCGGCCCCGCCCGCCTGGCTTCGGACTAGCCCCAGCCTGAGCCCCTCCCTCCACAGCGGACCCAGCAGCTACACGTCTGCGGCGGGTTGGCAGGACGCGTAGCCCCGGAGGGAGTTTATGGCCCCCAAGATCGCGGGGTCCCCTAGGGCAACGAAGAGGAGGCGGGCCCGAAGTGCCTGGTGGAGGGGGGCTTTGCCACGGCAGAGTTGGGAGGGGACAAGCTTTTAGAGAGCCAAAGATACTTGAAAGATGGAGGGAAAGTATCGGGAACTGCTAGAGCTCAGAGAAATGGGGGAGGGGGTAGCGAAGTTGGAGCGCAAACCCTCATCTCCATCTCTACATAAGTTTAAGCAACTAAAATCGAGAGGTCTTCCAACTCGGGAAATGGGCGAGCGCTGATCTGTCTTAGGGAAGCCGTGGAGTCGGCATTCAGTTCAAGACAGCTATGCTAAATTCACCCTCTCCTCCTCCCCCCCAACACCAACTACAATGCAGCTCGTGGTCCGATCGTAGGACTCAAACTCAGCAGCAAAAAAAGTTTGGTGCGGGGAGCGGGACTTACCAGCACAGTTGTGGGAAATGGAGAGAGGGTTCGGGAGGCTCAGAGGGCGGGCTGGAGAGGTGGGGGCATGGGGCTCGGCGCCGCTCCTGCTGTCCGCACGGCAGAAGTTCGGTCCAGCGGCCGGACGCGGCGGCCGCGGCTCCGCCCGGGCCGGAGCTCCGCCCGGCCTAGCGCTCGGGCTGGGGCCGCCCCCTCCACGGGAAGCCCGCCAGGACCGCCGAGAGGGAAGGGGGGCGGAGCTCGGGCGAGAGAGGGAGGGACTCAGAGCCTGGCGCTGGAGCGATTAACTCCTGGTGTGAGTGGATCTGGAGAGATGAGATCCTTGGATCCCATCATTCTCACTACCTCTGTGACCCCTCACGCTTATGTGTGGGATTGGGGTGGTGGCACGCTGCTGCTAAGGCCGTGTGAACCAGGTGTCTGACCGTATAAAGCAGTCTTCCTTGAAATGACAACTGTCTCTCCCTAGGGCAAAGCCTGGGCTACTGAATCCAAAGTGTACCTAACAGTAACTACTCCAGATACCCCTGCACAGTACCTCCACCAGAGCCCCCATACCTTTGGTGTAGCTGAAGATGAATTGAGGGGTTTTCTTGCCAACAAAAGGAATCTTTCTGTCCCTCTCTAAACTACCTACTCACTCTCCTTCCTCCAAAGCCTTGGACCCTCCAGAGGCCCCATCCCAACCAAGCTGATCACTCACATGCAGGCCCCAGATTAAATCTGTTTCTGTTTCCATGGAAATACCTATTTATTTATTTATGTTTGAGACGGAGTCTTACTCTGTCACCCAGGCTGGGGTGCAGTGGCGCAACTTGGCTCACTCTAACCTCCGCCTCCCGGGTTCAAGCAATTCTCCTGCCTCAGCCTCCCGAATAGCTGAGATTACAGGCCTGCGTCACCACGCCCGGCTAATTTTGTACTTATAGTAGAGACAGGGTTTCACCATATTGGTCAGGCTGGTCTCAAACTCCTGACTTCGTCATCCGTCCGCCTTGCCTGGGCCTCCCAAAGTGCTGGGATTACAGGCGTGAGCCGCCATGCCTGGCCCAGAAAATACCAACTTAAGGGAAATGTACCCTTACTACATACTGAGAAACTCACAGCATTTTATAGTTGGCTGCATATTTGTTCAATAAATATTTGAGTGCTTATCAGGGATCATTAGGTGCTGAGGACATAAAAACCTTGCAGGAGTTCACAGTCTAGCAGCAGGGACAAGACACGTTAAACCTATAATCAGCATACCAAAAAAAGTGCTTTGATAAATAGGAAGAGGCCTTTTATTTAGCTGAAGCCTTCAGTATAATCCTTCTCCTAAGACCCTACCCAGGCCAAAGATTGAAGGTGCCAGCCTACCAATATTCCCAGGCACCTGTTGAACTGGAACTAGGCCCAATGACTTTGTGGTTTTTGTCCCTAGGGAAGATACCACCCTCTCCTAACACTCAGGTTCTTTCCTTGCTGCTTTGCTACTCAAATTGGTAAGCGCTTCAGGCTAAACTTAGACTCAACTAATTCTAAATTCCAGCTGCTCCCCTCCAACACCTGAGTCTTCATCAGGTCCTGAGATCTTTTTTGCTGTTGTTCTGTTTAGTCCTCTAGATCAAAAGTTACTATAGTTTGTATTTCTGAGAATTTTCAGTAGTTGCAGGGTGAGGAAGGTAGGGAGGATTATTAAAAACAGACAAAGCGGGGACCTTTGGGAAGTGATGGATATGTTCATTATCTTGATTGTGTAATGGTTTTACAGGTGTATATACATATGAAAACATCAAATAGTGTACTTCAAATATATGCATTTTACATGGAGAGACATATTGGCATATATCAATTGTACATCAATAAAGCTGTAAATGCTGGGCGCGGTGGCTCACGCCTGTAATCCCAGCACTTTGGGAGGCTGAGGTGGGCGGATCACCTGAGGTCGGGAGTTCGAGACTAGCCTGACCAACATGGAGAAACCCTGTCTCTACTAAAAATACAAAAAAATTAGCTGGGTGTGGTGGCACATGCCTGTAATTTCAGCTACTCAGGAGGCTGAGGCAGGAGAATCGTTTGAACCCAGGAGGCGGAGGTTGCAGTGAGCCGAGATTGCACCACTGCACTCCAGCCTGGTGACAAACCATGACTCCGTCTCTAAATAAATAAATAAGATAAAACTGTAAACATTTAAGAGAAAACCTCGCCTTGAGTTCTAGTGATTTCATGAAGGAGGAATCTCCTTTAAAAGTTCATTTGGGCCGGGTGCGGTGGCTCACGCCTATAATTCCAGCACTTTGGGAGGCCAAGGCGGGCGGATCACGAGGCTGGGAGATCAAGACCATTTTGGCCAACATGGTGAAACCCTGTCTCTACTAAAATACAATAGGCCGGGCGTGGTGGCACACGCCTGTAATCCCAGCTACTTGGGAGGCTGAGGCAGGGGAATCACTTGAACCCTGGAGGCAGAGGTTGCAGTGAGCTGAGATCGTGTCACTGCACTCCAGCCTGGCAACAGAGCAAGACTCTGTCAAAAAACAACCAACCAAACAAACAAACAAAAAAGTTAATTTGAAGGCCAGGCATGGTGGCTCAGGCCTGTAATCCCAACACTTTGGGAAGCCAAGGCAGGCGGATCACTTGAGGTCAGGAGTTCAAGACCAGCCTGGCCAACATGGTGAAACCCCATCTCTACTAAAAATACAAAACTTAGCCAGGCGTGGTGGCGCATGCCTGTAGTCCCAGCTACGTGGGAGGCTAAGGTGGGAGAATCACTTGAACCAGGGAGGCAGAGGTCACAGTAAGCCGAGATCACACCACTGCACACTGCACTCCAGCCTGGGTGACAGAGCAAGAATTCATCTAAAAAAAAAAAAAAATTAATTAATTTGAGGTTAGCAAAGTTATTGAAAGAGAGAAAAAATAAATTGGAAAAAAGTTAATTTGAGGTTATAAGTTCTAGCATCCCTACAGGATGATGGAACTGGGGCACCTGAATCTTATCCTGCATGCAAGCTCCAAAAGGGTAAGAAAGTTTTCTGTGCTGCCTCTACACTATTCCCAGTGCCTGACAAATAGTAGACTCCTTAAATATCTGTTTAATAAGTTAATGTCACCAAAGGAGGGAAACTGTGAATCAGAAGCAAAGTTCCAGATTGAAGGCATTCAAAAACATAGTCTGAACCCAGTCATGGTCCACCAGGTTTCACTTACTTTCACCCACATACTCCTACATCTGAAGCCTGGGGAATGGGGTGGTGAGATGAAGCAGGAATCATAAGTCGCTACTAACTCCTGTTAGAGAGCCCAGGAGGAATAAAGAGAACATTAGGATTAGAGCTACTTTGGGGAAAAAAATTATGAACTCAAGAAAAATTTTAAGACTAGGGCTATTGAGGTAACAGTTTGTGGAGTTTTAGGAAGGGAGATTGGAAAAACCAGGGGCTAAGGAAGTTTCTACTTCTGTGTTAACATTAACATCACTCACCACTCCCATAGCTCAGCCCATCCTGGGATCAGTTTCCAGGAGCCCCAGAGGAAGCCAAAGGCCTGGCTTCCATTACCAAAGCTGCTTCCTGACTCATTCTTGAGTTTAGCCCAATGATCTCCCCCTTTCTGGACCCTTCTCTCTACAGTTTCTTAATTCTCCCCACCCTACACATCATGTATAACAAGAAATGTAATGGTCCTTTAATATGCGTGGGTAATTGAGAGCAGGAAGGCAAGGAGAGGTTCTGTTCCCCTTAAAAGAAATGACTGAGACCCTTTTGATGATCTTTCTTTGATAGCTGCACCTCTTCTCCCTTTCTCCATCAATCCCTCCTTTTTCCATTTTCCTGGCCTTAAAGCAGTCCCGCGCTTATCCACATAAAACCTCTGCACCTTCTTTAGGATCTGATCCGGATATCTCAGATGCTCTTTTTCACCCTTGGCCAAACTCTGGAGCCGCCTCTGCAGCCCTTATGGAGCCCCCTGTCTTCCATGGCAGCCCCTCCCCACTCTTTTTTCTCAACCCAGCCTCTTTACTGCCAAAACTGCTGCTGTCTGACCCAGTGTAACCCAGCAGAGGGTGGACTGAGAGAAGGAATGGGGAGGGATCAGCGTGTGGGCCACCAAACTGCAATTCCAGATTTTAGAGGAATTCACTGCCTCATTTTCACCTAGCAGCCTGGCTGGTGGAAGAGCAGGAAGGGGAGGAGACCCAGGGGAAATGGCCAAGAGAGAGATATATATATATTTTTTTTTTCAGTCTGAGAATGGAATCACAGGCAAAAATGAAACTTGGGTATCCCTTCATCCACTACCCAGGAATCAGACTTTTCATCCCTTTTGTCACCTGGGACACAGAACAGTGACACCATGTGTGTCAAATATAGACGCATTGTTTAACACTTGGTAAAATATTTTAGATAGCATATCTTGAAGAAAATCCAGGTCTCTCAATCTCCCCTTTAAAAAAAAAATCATGGATTCAGCAGTCCCAAGGCAAAGAAAAAAGATTAGAGTTGTGGCAGATTTGAGAAAGAGGAAAGGAAGAGTGTCAAACCCCATTTTCACTGAGGGCTATTTTTCAAACCGTGGGTCTTCATCCATTAGTGGATGCATTTTGATGGAGTATATTAGCAAAGAATAGAAGAGAAATAGTAAAGTATTATTTGAGGTATGTCTACACAAGATACAAAGTGTATTTCTTGGCCAGATGCAGTGGCTTATACCTGTAATTCCAATATTTAGGGAGGAGGATTACTTGAGGCCAGGAGTTTGAGACTAGCCTGGCCAACATAGGAAAACCCTGTGTCTTCAAAAAGTACAAAAATTAGTCATGCATGGTGGTGCACGCCTATAATTCCAGCTACTCAGGAGGCTGAGGCATGAGAATAGCTTGAACCCAGGAGGCAGAGGATGCCGTGAACTGAGATCATGCCATTGCACTCCAGCCTGGGCGACAGATTGAGACTCTGTCTCAAAAATTTTTTTTTTATTTCTTTTTTTTTTTTTTTTTTTTTGAGACGGAGTCTCGCTCTGTAGCCCAGGCTGGAGTGCAGTGGCCGGATCTCAGCTCACTGCAAGCTCCGCCTCCCGGGTTCACGCCATTCTCCAGCCTCAGCCTCCCGAGTAGCTGGGACTACAGGCGCTGCCACCTCGCCCGGCTTTTTTTTTTTTTTTTTTTTTTTTGTATTTCTTAGTAGAGACGGGGTTTCACCGTGTTAGCCAGGATGGTCTCGATCTCCTGACCTCGTGATCCGCCCATCTCGGCCTCCCAAAGTGCTGGGATTACAGGCTTGAGCCACCGCGCCCGGCCCTTTTATTTCTTACTAGGGATCAAAAAGTTTAAAAGTTGCTGACTTAATAGGGCCATTTGTGAATTTCACTCAAAAACAAATAATTGCCAATGCCAGGCATGGTGGCTCAAGCCTGTAATCCTAGCGTTTTGGGAGGCAGAGGTGGGTAATCACCTGAGATCAGGAGTTCGAGACCAGCTTGGCCAACATGGTGAAACCCCGTCTCTGCTAAAAATACAAAAAAATTAGCTGGGTGTGGTGGCATGCACTTGTAATCCCAGCTTCTCAGGAGGCTGAGGCATGAGAATCGCATGAACCCAGGAGGCGGAGGTTGCAGTGAGCTGAGACCATGCTACTGCACTCCAGCCTGGGTGATAGAGTGAGACTCTGCCAAAAAAAAAAAAAAAATTGCCAAAGCTGGGAAACAATCAAGATGTCCTTCAGTAGGTGAATGGATAAATAAATTGTGACACATTCAGACAATGGAATATTATTCAGTACTAAAAATAAGTGAGTTATCAAGCCATGGAAAGACATGGAGAAAATTTAAATGTATATTACTAAGTCAAAGAAACCCATCTGAAAAGGATACATACTGTATAATTCCAACTAATCACAACTGGAGATGGGAAAAAGATCAGTGGTTGCCAGGGGTTAGCAGGGATGGGGAGATGAGCAGACAGAGCACAGAGGATTCTTACAGCAGCGAAACTACTCTGTGTGATAATATAGAGGTGACCAGGCACAGTGGCTCATGCCTGTAATCCCCAGCACTTTGGGAAGCTGGGGCAGGTGGATCGCTTGAACCCAGGAGTTTGAGACCAGCCTGGGCAACATGGCAAAACTTGGCCTCTATTAAATGTACAAAAAAATCAGCCAGGTGTGGTGGTGCTCGCCTGTAGTCCCAGCTGCTTGGGAGGCTGAAGTTGAAGGATTATTGGAGCCCAGGAAGTTGAGGCTGCAGTGAGCTATGATCATGCCACTGCACTCCAGCCTGGGCAACAGAGTGAGACCCTGCCTCAGAAAAAAACAAACAAAAACAAAAAAAGATAATATAATGATGGATACATTTCAATATAAATATGTCCAAACCAATAGACTCTATAACACCAAGAGTGAACCCTAATGTAAACTATGAACTCTGAATGATAATAATGTGTCAATGTAGGTTCATCAATTATAACAAACACACCACTCTAGTGAGGGATGTTGATAATCGGGGAGGCAGTGCCTGTATGGGGGCAGAGGATATATGAACATCTCTGTACCTTCTGCTTAATTTTGTTGTGAACCTAAAACTGCTCTAAAAAATACAGTCTGTTTGTAAAATAAAAAACAAAATCTACCTGTATCCCGGGCATGGTGGCACACGCCTGTAATCCCAGCTACTTGGGAGGCTGAGGCACAAGAATCACTTGAGCCCAGGAGGCAGAGGTTGTAGTGAGCCGAGATCGTGCCACTGCACTCCAGCCTGGGCGACAGAGCAAGACTCTGCCTCAAAAATATATCTACTTGTAAAAAAATGTTTTTAAGAATAAAGACATACTGTTAATATTTTTTCCAGGAAAAAAAAAGAATAGAGGGATGAAAGGTATTCCTTTCCCCACTCCCCTTTAGAGAAAAAAAAAAATTACACTCAGCCCAATTCCCTCCTCATGCTTTATTTTCCATACAGCTTGTTTCCATCCACACCTCCTCTGGTCTCATCCATGCTGATTCCAGGGTCCAGGTTCAGATCTGGGGTCTGTAATGGCAGGTGAAGCCCTGCCCATACCATTTCCTAGTGGCCAACACCCCCACCCACCACAGCCTGATGAAGCATCTGTCAAGCAGCATTTCTTATTCCCTGAAAGAAGAAATTAAAGGATGAAATGCACACACTTCCATATCCTCAGTCTCCTCCCATTCATGTCAATATGCTAAAAGGGACCCTCATCTATCTGGACTGGAGAAGGGGACTATCTGCATTGGGGTGGGGGGAGGTTTGGGGGATGACTGCTCTTTGAATGAATGGTATCAAAGTGAAGAGATTCTGGATTTTGTAGAGTCCTGCCCTAAGGAACAACTTTGTACCACTATCCAACCATCACTCATCTTTTACTGGCATCTCCCTAATCCAGACCCAACCCCTCTTTTCAGTCTCCATCTCATAAGTCAGCCCCCTTAGTCCACCTGCTCACTGATTCCTGACTCCACCCAGTGATTCTCCATGTTCTGTCTTCTCAGTCACCTCAAATACTCTATGGCCCAAAGGGCTCCCCAGTGTCATCTACCACAGGGGCAAAAGGGACCAATTTCATTCCATACACCTCCTTTCCCAAGCCCTTTCTCCCAAGCTCCTTCCCTCGGCACCCTTAACCCACAACTCACAACAGAGAATCTCGTATCCCTGAGGGCACACAGTAAGGCTGCCTCACTCCTCTTGCATGCTAAGGATTCGCAGCAGGATATTGTACACTTCATGTTCCATGTAGCCCTGTAGATGGCGGGAAAGGAAGAAAAGGAGATGAAGAACAGAAAAGGAAGATAATGATGTCTACTTTTCAGGATTGCTGTGAGGACTACAACCATGAATATGAAGCAAAGCACCGGGTACACAATAGGTGTTCCATTCTTTGTAGTTATTCTTCTTAACAAGCGAGCAAGACACCAACCTCTTCTTCCCTGTTTAGGACTAAGTGGCTCCAGGAGGAGACTGAGACAGGGTATTGGGTATTGGGGACAGGAAAAGTCCTTACTATAGGCCAGGGAATTGAAATGGAGGGGGAAACACCTCTCCTTCTCACATTCATGCACAACCTCTCTTGATCTACCAAATGAGATCAGAGACCTGGCACTGGATCTGGCTTTCTGAGAAATGGCAAGTATGTACAGGGATCCTGGAGAAGAGAGAGGGACCCTAAATGCAATACCCTGTACTCAGCTTTATGTCTATATGTCCCTCAAAACTCCACCATGCTCACCCGAGCAGCATTCAGTAGATGATTCCTGTAGGTGGAGATGATCTCTTCATTGTTCTTTTGGGAATCCTGGGAATGAACATCAATGGGAAGTCACATGTCTGCCCTCACCCAAGCATGAGGAGCAACACAATGAAGTGGTCAGCAGTACCAGGTGGGCTCCTTGGCCCATCACTGGTCCATCCTGGACCACTGCCTAGCCAGGCCTCTGTAATTCCTAGAATGTCTCCCATATATACATCACTTTCACTGCCGACATTCTTCTCCAGCACCATCCCTGACAGCCAAAACATACCTGCAGCTGCAGGGCAAGGCGAGCATTTTCTCCCCGAATTGCTAAAACCTCTTCTGAAAGCTGCTCCAGCTTCTTCAACAACTCCTTGATCTGAGGCCAAGAGGAAAGAGGCAACCAATGAGGCTCAAGGCATTTCTCCCACAACCACCACCCAGGGTCAAGGTCAGCTTCCTTTTACTGAGTATTTAATATGTGCCAATTTTACACAAATTGTCTCATTTAACACTCAAAACAGCTTTTCTTCTGCATGGTGTTCACTAAAAGTAGGAATAACAATGTAAAAGCTAATTAAGGTCACAGACTTCAGTGAAACCCTTAAAAGTCCAAATCTTCTTGATATTGTGAACTGTACACCTTCCAGTTTAGTTTCTTCTGGACTTTCCACACTTAATTGACAGTTACCTTTTACAATTTGCAGACATTATGATTAAAATTGGGCCTCTGCTGTGATGATTCCTATTTCCTCTCATGTTTTAAAGTGCAGACTAACATTTAAGTGAAAATTAGCATCAAGTAGTGCAGACATTTGTATGCATTTCCTTGATTCAATTTGTGACCTTACCAGTTTTGAATTGGAATTGAACCATTTCTTAGATAAAGGAAATTAAGTATATTGCTGCACTTTTAAGTTTTCAAAACAGTGTTTAAAAATTGCATTGTTTTTATTTTTTATTTTAACTCAGTTTAAAAAGACTAAAACGTTCTTTCAAAAGAGGCATCTAAATGTGTTCCTAATTTTGTATATGGGCTTAGGTTTTGTAACCAATAAAAAAAGCTGCTATCAAATATGATAAAACATTGAAAACTTAAAAAAAAATAAATAATAAAACAACTTTTCTTCTGAGAGGAGCAATACTTCTCTGAAGGAAGGTTGGTTTTTTTTTGGGGGGGGATTTGTTTGTTTGTTTTGTTTTTTTGTTTTTTAGACTGAGTCTTGCTCTGTCACCCAGGCTAGAGTGCAGTGATACCATCTCTGCTCGCTGCAACCTCCGCCTCCAGGTTCAAGCGATTCTCCTGCCTCAGCCTCCCAAGTAGCTGGGATTACAGGCATGCGCCACCACACTTGGATAATTTTTTGTATTTTTAGTAGAGACGGGGTTTTGCTATGTTGGCCAGGCTGGTCTTGAACTCCTGACCTCAGGTGATCCACCCACCTCAGCCTCCTAAAGTGCTGGGATTACAGGCGTGAGCCACTGCACCCAGTCTGTTTTGTATTTGGAGGCACGGTCTCACTCTGTCACCCAGGCTGGAGTGCAGTGATGTGATCTCAGCTCACTGCAACCTCTAAATCTGGGCTCAAGCCAACCTCAGCCTCCTGAGTAGCACAGGCACAGGCACGTGCCACCACACTCAGCTAATTTTTGTATTTTTTTGTAGAGTTGGGGTTTTGCCATGTTACCCGGGCTGATGTCAAACTCCTGGGCTTAGGCGATCCATCCACCTTGGCCTCCCAGAGTGCTGGGATTATGGGCATGAGCCACCGTGCTCTGCCTGAGGGAAGTATTATTATCTACATTTTGTAGATAAAGAGACTGAATGGCCGGGCGCGGTGGCTCAAGCCTGTAATCCCAGCACTCTGGGAGGCCGAGGTGGGCGGATCACGAGGTCAGGAGATCAAGACCATCCTGGCTAACACGGTGAAACCCCGTCTCTACTAAAAAAAATACAAAAAACTAGCCGGGCGAGGTGGCGGGCGCCTGTAGTCCCAGCTATTCGGGAGGCTGAGGCAGGAGAATGGCGTAAACCCGGGAGGCGGAGCTTGCAGTGAGCTGAGATCCGGCCACTGCACTCCAGCCCGGGCGACAGAGCGAGACTCCGTCTCAAAAAAAAAAAAAAAAAAAAAAAAAAAAAAAAAAGAGACTGAATTAAGTAATTTGTCAAAATCACACAGCTAATAAGTGATGAAATCATTATTTGAACCACAATCTCTTTGACTCCTTGGCCCATGCTCTTAACTTGGTACTGGATCCTAACCTACTTCTGGCTACTGACCACTAAGGGAAATGGAGATGAGTCCTTGTGGCTTATTGAGGCAGAGGCACAAACACGGTTAATGGTAACTAGCAGTAATAGGAATAGTGGTAGTAGGAATAATGATAGCTACCTTTTATTGAGTACTTACCATGGGCCAAGAGTTCCAAATCTTTTAAATAAATATAATTTCTTATTTAATGTAATCTTCACAACCATTTTATTATCCTCATTTTATAGATAAGAAAACTGAGGACTAGAGATGTTAAATAACTTGCCCAAGATCAGACAACCTCGGTCCAGAGAACACATTCTTAACCATGACACTATATTTGCTTTTACTCAATTGTCTACTTTCATCTTCTCCTTCAGTGCAGCATAAAAATACTTTCTTTAATTAACCTCAACCTGCACTTATTCCTATTCTGGATAATATTCCTTCTATTTTTATGGACTCCACACTATAGAAAACATATATTTTTATATATATATATAATTTTTTTTTGAGGAGGAGGAGTCTCACTCTGTTGCCCAGACTGGACTGCAGTGGTGCGATCTTGGCTCACTGCAACCTCCATCTCCCAGGTTCCAGTGATTCTCCTGCCTCAGCCTCCTAGGTAGCTGGGATTACAGGCACATGCCACCACACCCAGCTAATTTTTGTATTTTTAGTAGAGATGGGGCTTCACCATGTTAGCCAGGCTGGTCTCAAACTCCTGACCTGAGGTGATCCTCCCACCTCGTATGGCTCACATACGTGAGCCACCATGCCTGGTCTCTTTATATTTTTTAATCATTCTAAATTTGACCATGTATCCAAGTTTTAATAAGAAGTCTGAAATCATTCATTTCACAGGTAAGTCTGGAACTACTGAATCCATGTGTAAATTGATATTTAGAGTTCATAAAACATGTCTCACAGAAACATGTAGACTCACATTTAGAGCAAGCGTTAGGAAACTCTGGTATCTAATAGTGGTTTTCAAGCTTTTTTTCTTTCTTTCTTTCTTTTTTGAGACGGAGTCTCGCTCTGTCACCCAGGCTGGAATGCAGTGGTGCAGTCTCAGCTCACTGCTACCTCCGCGTCTCTGGTTCAAGTGATTCTCCTGCCTCAGCCTCTTGAGTAGCTGGGATTATAGGTGTGTGCCACCACGCCCAGCTAATTTTTGCATTTTTAGTAGAGACGGGGTTTTACCATGTTAGTCAGGCTGGTCTCGAACTCCTGACCTCAGGTAATCCACCCGCCTCGGCATCCAGAGTGCTGGGATTACAGGCGTGAGCCACCACGCTCGGCCTCAAGCTTTTTTTCTTTGCGTTGGTGTCCTCTTTGCCAATGGACATTGTTTTGTAGAACCCACTCTGAAGTGGAGGGGAGAAGAGCAGCTATCACTGGGTCTACTTTTCTTAACTCATTAGTTCCTGAGTCACCTCCTCAGAACCTCAGTGAAACCACAGCAACCCATCATGCTATTAGGCCTCTTCCCAGGCTAATAGTAATTCAAGTCCAAATGCTAATAAACGATGGTGCTGCCCTGGTGGCAGCCCTAAGCACACTGCTTCTGAATCTGGGTGCCAAATTTTAGTACCTAAGCCCCCTTCTCTCTTCCACTTATACCTTACCTCACCTCCAATCTCACCAACCCCCTCCGACCCACCAGAACATAGCAGTGTGGTCCCTGCAAAGGACTGGCGCTCCGTTTGGGGTATTGATCTGACCCACTGCTGCAACAAAGGTAGCTGGATTCAGGTTAGCAAACTCCCAAATACACAGAAACTTTCCCCAGTGCTCCCCAGGGCTACCTCAGCTGCTCACCTTGGCCTCCTTGTCTCGGCAAGCCCCAATGAGATGTTCCATCTTCTCTTTCAGCAGCTCTGCTGTTTTCTCAAACTGCTCGGAGCGCCCCCGCATCTCGCTGGCCTGGCGCTCTTGTTCGGCTGCCTTAGCGGCCAGGTCCCCGCTCCGGCGGCGCTCCTCGGCCACCGCCTCCCGCAGCCGACCCATTTCCCGGCAGGCCGTGTTATACTTTTCCAGCAGAGCCTTTAGCTCCTGGCCCCAAGCCTGGGCCTGGGCCACCAGCGAACCCCGAGTTTTCTCGTGTTGCCGTAGGCTGGCTGCCTCCCGGGCCCTTAGCTCAGCCACTTCCTCTGTGGCTTGGTAGAGCAGCTGCTTCAGCTTTCCGATCTCCTGGCTCTTCCCGCTCATCGTGGCCTGAACTGCCCGCAGCTCTTCCTCCAGCTTCCCCAAGTCTTGCTCCAGAGCGGCCACTTGGGGGGATGCTGGGGCCTTTAAGGAGGTGCCTGGCTCCCGACATGGGGACAAGGACCCCCGCAACTGCCGGTTTTCTTCTTGCAACCGAGCCAGCACCTGCTGGGCCTCCCGGTGCCGATCTACCAGGGTGGTGATGCAGGCCCGCAGCTCCTCCAGGGGCTCCGCTGCTTTGCTTTGTGCACTCCTCTTGCCCACTAGGTCTGGGGGCAGGCAGTCCCACAGCCCTCGGAGACCGCTGCTCTGGGCGGCCAGGAGCTTCCGCAGCTTCTCTGTGGCCTCCTTCTCCACCGCCAGTTCATCTGTCAGCAGCCCCACACTCTGCCGCAACTGCTGTAGCTGGACCTGCGCCTCTGGCTTGGGCACAAATTCCCGCTGCAGCCGCTGGCTCAGGGACTGCAGCTCCCTCTGCAACCTCTGCCGCTCCCGCCCCAACTCCCCTAACTCCTCCACCAAGTTACTGTTGCTCAGTCTCAGTGCTGACACCTCCTTCTCCAGCTGTCCCTTTGCCAGGCCTCCTAGGGCCTTTTCCCCTCCAGGGGCGCCTAGAGGCTCTCCGCGAGCCCCAGGAACCCTTTTCTCCTTCCCTTCATCCTCTTTGATGCTCCCTGGGGCTGCCTTTAGGGCTCCCTCTCTGGACTCCTGGGAAGGAACCTCAGGTTTCACCTGTAATCCTGCCTTTGCCCGTTCCAGCCTTGCCAGCACGCACTCCAGTCGGGCCTCCATCTTCTCCCAGGCAGCTGCTGCTGCCTCAGCACGGGGAGTCCCCAGGGCTCCCTCCATGACTGGTCTTGACAAAGCCCCCCGGGCAGCATCCTTTTCTCGCCACACTGCAGCAAGCTCCTCCCTTAGTTGTAGCAGAAGCTGGTTCATGGCTGCTGGGCCCACTGGTTCAGCCACTGTGCCTCCTGGTTCAACTCCTAGAACCTGGGAACTCTCCTTCTGGCCAGCAGGCAGCTGGTCAGCATGATCATGGCCAAAGGTCTGTGTACCACTGGTAGTCAGTTGCTGTCCTGTGGTTTTCCTGATGGTCTCAGACTCTGGGCTCTGGGGTGGCCCCTGTTCTTCTTGTTGGCACCTTCCATGGACTTCATACTGGATCTCTCCTGGGGCTGAGTCCTCAGCCTTCTTCAGAGCTAATACTGGATTTACTGTGGCTGCTGCCTGCTGCTGCTTCTTTAGCTCTTGTATACGCTCAGCCAGCAGGTCCATAGGACAACCCTGCTCCATGCCATCCCCTCCAGGCCGGAGACTAGAGCCTTGCCTTCCTGAAGCTCTGGGCTCCCAGGATAGGAGGAGCCCTAGCTCCTGCACCTGCTCTCGAATCTGGTTCTCAAGTCTCAGACAGGCTGCAGCTTGAGTCTTACACTCTTCTGTCTTTTGCACCAGCTCCTGCTCCAACTGAACAACTTTCCTCTGCTCCTCTTCATACTTCCACCTCCACTCCTCCGAGCACGGGTCTTCGTCCTCCTCTTCCTCTTGCTCCTCTTCAGGCTCTGCTCTCCATGGGCTCTTAGGTGGAGAACCTGCTTGGGGCTCAGATGGAGAGGCCTATGTTGGAAACAGAATAGTAAAGTGTGGCCACGAGGCAACAAACTGAGCCCCAGGAGTGCCTTTTTTCTCTTAAATGTCTTGACACCCCAAGGACCACTGGGAGTAGTCACAGTGGGATAGCCTGGGGTGTGTCAAAAGCAAAAGGGGAGGCACTTAGGTTCTTACCTGGGATGCAAGATCTGGGTGCTGGACTAGCCTCTGACCTATAAGAAAAGATATGAGGAAAATGAGAGCGAAGACAGGTTCCATGTACTTCTAGCCCACATTCTTAGCTTCAGACTTTTTCTGAGAGAAGTGGCCTCTCTGTGATCAATCTCACCACACATCTTCCTGGTGCCAGAAGCCAGTCTTGTTTAGTGGATCCCTAACTATCCAGCAACTTTGGCGTCCTCTCCCAGAAATGAGTCTCCTCATTCATTTTGTTCACTCATTTATTTATTGGTCACTGTGTCCGGCACTTTAATAAGCATTAGAACTTCAATGGTGAGCAAAACAGAAATGGCCTGTCACCTAAGCGGATTACAGTCTGGTAGAGGAAAGAGAGAGTGACCAACAAATCACACAAATAGACGTACAATTACAACTCATAAATGCTAGAAACAGCACTAGCCAGAGTTGTCCTCAGTGAGAGACCAGGCTGCATTGAAGAATTTTGTGATTATGCTTTTGGGATGGGAATTTGGGGTCCTCTCACAGTAGCAGCAATAAATACGTAAACTCTCAACTCAGGTGACAAATATCTGTCAGATAGATTACTTCCATGGAAACAAATGGGACTCTAAGAAACTTCTCTGATTCTAGGGCTATCAAGGAGAACCTGGAAGTTACAAAAGGGCTTTACCGCCCCGCTGCCGCCGGTTCAGGGCCTGCTGTAGCAGCCTCCACAGTGACTTGTCTTGCGTGTGCAGAGCATAGTGCAGAGCATCGTGCCCTGTGCTGTCCACAGCCCCCGCGTCTGCTCCGTGGCTCAGGAGCAGTTCAGCCACCTCGGCACTGCCTTTCTCACAGGCCAGGATCAAAGCCGATCTGTGGGTTGAGACAAATCTGAGCATAGACTTACCCACATGGAATCTAGAAGTCCTGGATCCAGACATTCCACTCATAGGGTAAGCTCTCACTCAGTGGGATCAGGAGAACAACAGACCAACGTGAGACCAGACTAGATTTTTTTTTTTTGAGACGGAGTTTTGCTCTTGTTGCCCAGGCTGGAGTGTAATGGCGCAATCTCGGCTCACCACAACCTCTGCCTCACCACAACCTCTGCCTCCCAGGTTCAAGCGATTATCGTGCCTCAGCCTCCCGAGTAGCTGGGATTACAGGCATGTGCCACCACACCTGGCTAATTTTGTATTTTTAGTAAAGACTGGGTTTCTCCATGTTGGTCAGGCTGGTCTTGAACTCCCAACCTCAGGTGATCTGCCCGCCTCGGCCTCCCAAAGTGCTGGGATTACAGGGATTCTACATACAATTTTTATTGGAAAAAAGGATCCTCTTGCTTAAAAGATAATTTGAAAACCAGTAAATTCAGCCAATGGGTCCAGAGCATGGATTCTACTTCCGGGGTCATCTATCTATGAAGGCGGTAGTGGCAGCAGGCAGAGTTCTTCAGAACCTCCACTGGGAAGGAATGAGGTTCCCAAGAACACAAAGACCAACCTGACTTCTTCCCCAACACACATACACACACACACGTTGCCCACTGGCTTCTTTCTAAATTGGTCAGGCATGGGAATTGGGGTGGGTAAACAAGGAGGGCTCACTTGTCATTCTTGTCTGTAACATTAACTCGGGCGCCTCTCTGCAGCAGCTGTGAGCAGATAGCTGTGTGCCCACCCAGTGACGCGATCATCAGGGGTGTACGTCCATCCTGCACAGATTGTAGGAAGGGGTTCATGAGGAGCCAGGGACTGCCAGAGGCTTGACACAATCCTAACGGCTCCCCTCCCCTCACACCACTCCAGAAAAAATAAAAGCCCAGATCTTGGGTCTAAGCACTCCCTTTTGGAGGGTCAGAAGCTCTCCAGAAGATAAGGCTTAACCTCTCTGTGAGGAAGAAGAGGAGAAGCAGGAGGAGAAGGAAGAGAAGGGTGGTGCTAACACAACCCTAGGTCATGGAAGTTGGCCAATCAAGCTCAGAGAGCGCAGCAGCTTGCCTGTGTAGGACACTGCCCACTTGCCCATCTGACACTCACATTATCCAACACGTCCAGGAAGGCTTCGTGGTCACACAGCAGGAGTACACTTGAGGCACAGCCAGAGGAGGCTGGGAAGGAGATGATTGGGTTGAGGGGAAGCATGAACAAAGCCTGCTCAGACTATAACCCAACATCCCTTCCAACCATTTCATTGGTTGGCCCTGGCTGCCCTTCCCTCCTCACACCTTCCCTTTCCCACCCTGTAGTCCCTGCAGCCCTGTTCCCATGAGTCCCCTGCACACACCTGCCCAGTGCAATGGACTACGGTTTTCTGCATCCACAGCATCTTCGTTAGCACCATGCTGCAAATGGCCACAAAGGGAAGCAGCATGGAGCTTGGTGTTAACATCCTCATCCCATACCCCCATTGGGTTACCAATTTCTATGGTAATATGAGGAGGGGCAGGAGGGCCACTTTGGAGAAGGCTGTCTACTAGGCAAGCCCAGTTCATTCATTGCTGATGATAGGCAGCGTTGATTATCAGCCCTGGTTTCTAAACCAAGGGGCTAAGAAAAATCAGATGGCAGATAAGTAAACGTGTTAAAAATCAGATGGTAGATAAGTAAAAGTGTTAGGGAAAATGACACCCAATGTTCCCATGGCTGGTACTTTAAAAACATAATTGTGAGACTTGGAAAGGATTAGGAAGAACAAAAGCAGAACATCCATTTGCCTGATGGCTGGTTAAGATAACTGCTTTTTATTGTTGTTGTTGAGAAGAGTCTTGCTCTGCTGCCCAGGCTGGAGTGCAGTGGTGCAATCTTGGATCACTACAAGCTCCGCCTCCCAGGTTCAAGCGATTCTCCTGCCTCAGTCTCCCAAGTAGCTGGGACTACAGGCACGTGCCACCACACCCAGTTAATGTTTTGTATTTTTAGTAGAGATGGGGTTTCACTGTGTTAGCCAGGATGGTCTCGATCTCTTGATCTTGTGATCTGTCCGCCTCAGTCTCCCAAAGTCTGGGATTACAGGCATGAACCACCACACCCGGCTGGTAACTGCCTTTTGTACTTTTGGAAACTCATTTATAAATTATCCACATGTCATTGTACATGATATTTCTCTTTATACTACTAGACTATAAACTCTTCAGAAACAGACAGTAGGGCTTTGGTTTAATTTGAACATCTCTGTCCTCCTTCCTCTTGCCCCTCATCATAGCAGGAAGTCACTGCAGTGGCTCTGCTAATGACAAAATCGATAGTTACTGGCAACTCTGCTTTATAACCTGCCCTCAAAGGCAGTATCAAACATGGTGCCTGTACATAGTAGGTGTTAAATAAATGTTTGCAAACAAATGATTATCAGCCCTCCTATTGGGTATGAGGCGAGTACATTTGGCCAATGATTCCTTATAAGTATGAAATGAAGTTAGAAAACTCTGGGACCACTTCTTCCCTTCGCAAGAGTAGTATCAAGGGGCTGCTCTTACCTGAAGCAGGACCTTAACACACTGTGGCTGGCAGGAGATGGTGGCCAAGTGCAGGGCAGTGCTTCCTGGAAACAGAAGGAAGGGGAGAAGGAGGGTAGGTGGCCCCATGCATGCTGATGACTCACAGGGAGGGAAGGCAAGAGACGCACAGATAATCAGGAGATTAGGGAGAGAAGCTTTCAGCCACACAGGGCCAGAAATTCCTGTTCCCCAAGTGCCTGGTACCTGTGATGAAGGTGGGAGTGGGGGTGAGGTGTGCCCAACTGACAGGGAGGAGAACTCCTGGAGGGATGATGACCAGAACTTACTGAGGAGAGAAGCAAGGGACCACAGTAGGAACGTCCAGCAGGGCCCAGCACCGCCGCCGACTGCTGCCGTACCAGGGGCAAGCAAGCAGTGTGGCCTGGGCTCCGGCTCACTCACCGTCCTCATTCTTGCTGTTGATGTCAGCCCCATTTGCAAGCAGTAGAGTCAGACATTCTGTCAGTCCTTTGGAGGCTGCCAGATGAAACCTGCCAGAATCAAGGCCGAGAGGCAGAAGGATAAAGGGACCAGGGATGAGGAATGGGAGAATCTTGATAAGCCCTTCTTGCTATACTCCCTGCCCCAAAGCCAATCCTAAAATCAGAAAAAGAAGCTCCCCTAGCTTGAATTTCTGAGAAAGAGAAGTCTATACGCCCTCCAATCATAAAGGGTGCTAAAAGCAAGAAAGAAATAAGAGCTACAGGTCTCAAGGAATCTCAGACTATTGCAGGGATGTCTAGGGAACACATAATTACCTGCCTTTCTGAGCACAGAACCCTTAGCAGAAGTGGAAGGGTCACAGAAAGAGTCAGTCAGAGCAGAGCAGAAGGCTGGATGTTCGAAGGCTTTGGGTAGAGACCAGGGATAACATTTCCCTTGACTTAATCACTACTCCCTCTAGCCATGTGACTCCTATGCTACCACTTCATTTCTAATTTCCCAAGCATACACACCCGCCTACTTGTGCAATGAAGAAATACTCTACTTAGTGTATTTCTGTTTGTTTAATGGGCTTTATGTTCTTTACAAGTCAGTGGTGTCAATCTGGGTTGTGAGATGGATGGAGCTCAGGAACAATATTTTCTTTCCTCACTTTGTGTAGAACTTATATGTAGCAAAAAGCTATTGATATACTTGCTGATTAAGACAACGAAAAGAGCTCTGAAGCTGTAAGCATTCCCTGGTCCTATGTTATATTGGATTTGGGGGCTTCAAAAGGGAGCCACATGTAAGGGGCAGGGGCAGGAGGACTTACTTACGGGGACTGGCCGTTTGAGTCTAGCTTGGTGGGTCGGGCAGATTTCCTGGAGGCCAGGGCAGCCACGCGTCCCACATCTCCCCGCTGCACTGCCTCCAGCAGCTTCTGATCACGGCGGTTCCATCTCTCCACCTGGTCCAGAGCCACAAGTTGTGTAAATATAGGGGATGGGGGTAGCATAGAGAAAGAAAAGAGGCAAATGGTTAGGATGCCAAACGAGAGAAAAGGAACATCCCTGAGGTCCTTTTTCTTTTCCACAAGTCACGCATCCTAGATCATTTAGTCCTTCTTAGGTGGGCCTAGCTAAATCTTAACCAGCTAATATGCCACCAAGAACTATTGCTCATTATTTCAGCCCTGAGCCAGAAGGACCCTGGACCACTGAATTAAAAATCATTTGAGTGAATGCATAGTATTTTAAGCTGAATGCATAGTATTTCAAATGTCCTTTATCATCATTACGATTCGAGTTGTTGTTGGATGCCCAACCTGAAAGCAATCCTTTCCCTTTTGCTCTCTAGGTCTTGCTGGAGCAAATGGAACCAACCTGACCACTCTTGAGGGCTCACATTGCCTCTCACCACGGCCTCCACCCCTGAACCCCTGCTGCTCTGCTTTTTGTCATCAGTTGTTTGAGAAGTACATCAAGGCACTGAGCTTCAGGTTATAGCTAGGAGTCCCAATACCTAACCATTCCATCTCTTTTCATTGGCTTTGGGCCCCAAAATTAAAAGAGGAAACTAGAGTTTCTGTTTTCCCATATCATATCTAGGCCCTTTTGAGTGTCTTTCCCCTTTCCATGGCAACAACAACAAAAAGGCAAAGAGGTTTCTAGCTATGCTTGAGGAAGAAGCAAGAGGCAGCTCCCCTTCTCCTCCCTCCCAGTTTCCCTGGCAGGGAGCAGCTGTCTAGACAAGAGCCACACCTGGGCATGCATTGTTCTATCATTCCAGCTTGGGTTTTGCGGGTGGTGGGGTAATTACAATAATTGAAGTGCTACAGGGCGTGAAAGAGACAGCTAGGTAAAAACACCCAGGGACGAAAGTACAGAAAAGCCTGGTTTTGTCCAGAGAAGGGAATGAAAAGGAAGAGATAGATGCAAAGATCTGTGGTCTGATGTAAAGTGTGCCAGACGAGCATTTCATTGGCTGGCCTGAGTTTGGGACCTAGTTCAGCTACATTCTCGGCTATGTGACCTAGAGTAAGCCATTAAACACCTTTAACCTGTTTCCTCTTCTATAAAATATGACTAATAACAACTACCTCATCATGCTGTGACTATTAAACGAGCTAATATACACAAAATCTCTTTATAAACTGTAAAGAGCCATACAAATGTGTGGCACCCTTGTAACAAAACAGGAAGTAGTGGGGGGTTGGTGGTGGCACGTAGCATTTTATAAGGTATAATCTTAACAAGAGGCTATAGAAGGGGGTGAAGAAAAATAGGGTCTATGGAAGCCCAATAACTCATTTTCAAGCACTGTTTACGTAGCCAGGGCAAATTGTGAATCAACCACAGGAAAGCTTTAAATGTCCAAACCATAAAATTATCTAAGGTAGATGGATTCTGAGGTAACGCTCCTGTACGGAAGTTATAACTTCTCACAGTCCTTTCACGTGCTATTTCAATTAGTTTCTCAACATCCCTGGAAAGTAGTTAGGGCTATTATTCCATCTCTTTGACAGAAGAAACGGAAGTATACCGAGATTAGATAACCATTCAAGATCATGAAAAAGAGTGGCAAAACTGGAATTAGAATCCAGGCCACAGCCGGGAGTGGTGGCTCACGCCTGTAATCCCAACACTTTGGGAGGCCGAGGTGGGTGGAATCACCTGAGGTCAGGAGTTCAAGACCAGCTTGGCCAACATGGTGAAACCCCGTCTCTACTAAAAATCCAAAAAATTAGCTGGGGGTGGTGGCGGGCACCTGTAATCCCAGCTACTCAGGAGGCTAAGGCAGGAGAATCGCTTGAACCTGGGAAGTGGAGGTTGCAGTGACCCGAGATCACGCCATTGTACTCCAGCCTGGGTGACAAGAGCAAGACTCCATCTCAAACAAACAAACAAAAAAAGAACCCAGGCCACCTGATGCCAAATCCTAGCTCTCACCACCAGACTACACTACTACAAGCTATAGAAAAAGGTTTACTTATTTCCAGATAAACAGTCTCAAGTTGCCTCCAGGGCAAAGCCACCCACCCTTAGACTCTACTGCCTGCACGGAGTCTCCAAACAGGTTAACTCGCAAAGGACAAAATAAGCAAAATGACTCCTCCACATACTAACAGACTCTGACATGTAAGAACGCATTTCCTAATGCCCTTTGGAGACCAGGTCACCCCCAGGAAAGCAGAAAGCTAGAACTATACCACACGACAGGGTGCTGCCATCAGCTGACCTGAACCTGCAGTTCTCTGTTTAAAGTCTTGACTTTAACACTGCCTGGCTCTGTGAATTTAGGCATGTAACAACATCTCTGAACCTCAATTTCCTAATACTATAACAACCTATAAGGCCTCTAGCTCTGTGTCTCTCACATAGTAGATGCACAATAAATGTTATTTCCAATCCCCATCCTTCCTGGGCACATTTTAGATGTTCCTGGGCTCAGAATTCTCCAGCCAGGGGAGTGGAAGGGATCTTGCTGATATTATCCAGTAAATAACAGCCAAGCTGTATAGATGGTAAAGATGTTTCTTAGCAATATAGATACTTTTCTTTCCACTTCTTTTGATTTCTTTTTTCTTTTTTTGACAGAGTCTTGCTTTGTTGCCCAGGCTGAAGTGCAGTGGCATGATCATAGCTCACTGCAGCCTGGACCTCTGGGCTCAGGTGATCCTTCCACCTCAGTCTTCTGAGTAGCTGGGACTACAGGCATGCTCCACCACACCCAGATAATTTTTTTTTTCAGACATGGGGTCTCACTGCATTGCCCAGGCTGCAGTGCCTCACTGCAGATGGGGTCTTTTAGAGATGGGGTCTCACTGCATTGCCCAAACTCCTGGGCTCAAGTGATCCTCCACACCTCAGCCTCCCAAACTGCTGGGATTATAGGCATAAGCCACCACACCTGGCCTGGATACTTTTCTTTCCAGCTAGATAGTTCTAAATCCACCCAATTTACTTCCTATAATCTCATTATACTAAGTAGAGTTTAGAATGGGTGGAAGTTTTTCATGGCCAAGCCTCTGCAGAGCTGGAGTAAAGGACAGAGAGATGCTTTCAAATGTTAAGACAGACACTAATGTCTTAAATGTACAGACATTTCAAATGTCTGTAGCTTACCCCAGCACGTTGGAAAGGAGGCACTAGATTACCATCACAGCCTCAAGGGAGCAATCACCAAATTAATCAGCAGACTCAATAAGTATAAGCTTTGTATTTCTATAGGTGAGATTAGAGGACTTTTGTAGAAGTCATTGTACCTTCTCCTTATCTCTCTGACAGTGTACCTATAAGCATCCTATACCATGGAAGCACACCAGCAAGTAGAGAGAAAAGCAATGACTTCTGCTGTAGGTCAGGTGAGTGGAAACAGAAAGCCTATCCTGGAGGAACCAAGACCTAATTCTCAATGTTTTAATTGCAGTAGACAGTGCTAATTTTTTGTTTGTTTGTTTGTTTTTTGAGATGGAGTCTTGCTCTTGTTACCCAGGCTGGAGTGCAATGGCACCATTTTGGCTCACTGCAACTTCCACCTCCCGGGTTCAAGCAATTTTCCTGCCTCAGCCTACCAAGTAGCTGGGATTACAGGTGCCTGCCACCACACCCAGCTAATTTTTGTATTTTTAGTAGAGACAGGGTTTTGCCATGTTGGCCAGGCTGGTCCCAAACTCCTGACCTCAGGTGATTACACCCACCTCAGCCTCCCAAAGTGCTGGGATTACAGGCTTGAGCCACTGCGCCCAGACAATCCAGTGCCAATTATTTAAAGCTCTCTTCTAGTCTACTTCTGGTCTACCTAGGCAGAGTAAGCTTGTATGTAAGATACCCTCAAGGATATCCTCTACTTGACTAAAATAAAATGGGATTATAGGAGTTGGGTTTTTGTTTGTGGATTTTCCTATATACTGGATAACTTAGATCTGCTTTAAAATGATCACTGCTTTTTCAGTCCTTACTCAGACTGAGGGTGCAGAGCTCTGGCCCTGGACCTAAGTGTGTGAGTGGAGATGGGTAGAGGCAGTCTTCCAGTGTGACTGGGAAGCCAGGCTTTTGGAGTGGCCAGAAAGACTGCCACACTACTTCTCTGACAAATGGTTCCAGAGTAGTTTGCCGTCCAAAACAGTGGAATTTCTCATGAGAAGTATGGGGAAATTTCATGAGGAAGAAATTTACAGCTGAAACTGGCCGATTTACAAGCTTTCTATGACTCCATTCTATCCGAAGAAACAGTTTTCTTTCCAGCTAGATAATTCTAAACCCATCCAACTTACTTCCCATAATCTCATTATAGTAAGATCTTATTATACTAAAAGTTTAGAATGGGTGATCATTCTTTATGGTCAAACCTCTGTACAGCTGGAGTCAAGGAGGACAGAGGGATGGTTCCAAATTCCAAAAGCCAGTCCACTCACTCCAGCACCTTGGAAAGGAGGTACTGCCCAAGGTTTGGGGGATCAGAAAGAATGAAATAGTTTCCCCATTCCTAAGGAGCAGGCAGACTGCACAAACCTGTAAGGGAAAGGCAACATTGAATACTTTCAGTAACTAAGGAAGAGGCCATATGAATTTCTAAAAAGTCTTTATGAGTTAAGACTGAGTCTGGGCAGCCTCAGTTTCTGGGGTGTAGAATAGTAAATACCTTTTGACTGGTTGATCAATGTGTGGAAACTAAGTAGAGATGCAAATGTAAGTGGGACAAGGACAGGCCTCAACAGAATTCATACTCTTGCCTCATAGCTTGCTTCCAGGACTCTGTAACCTGCCCATGCAGAATGAGCTAATTGAACGTTTCTCATATTTGCTTATGAACGATACCACTAAGTCAAGTTAGCAAAGCAATATTGCTACAAGTAGCTGGCTAATTTGCTTCTAAATTAGCCATAACCCCAACCTCTACAGAAAATTCCACTTCTAGATAAGGGGGCTCTCTGTAAGAGATCTTTAGAGAAGAAGCAGCAATATCCTCCCTAAGCCACCATCTTCTATAATTTTACGGTTTTTTTTTCTGGGAGAACATGGGGAATAGAGTGACTTCTACTGGGAACTCTGAGTCTGCTCTATCCTCTTCTCTCATCATCACTTTCCTCCAACTCAACCAAAGGAAACAGAGAGCATCATTCCTAAACAACTGGGCAAGGGTTCAGGAAATTAATAATCTGGGGAAAAGCAGAAAGAAAGGCCTTGAGCCTTGACTGGCCCAAGAACCAGTCTAATGATCAGATACTGCAGTGAACTGGCTTGGGTGGATTCTGCAGGCAACTCATCCAGTCCCTTGGGGAGCAGTCAGGCAACTGTGCATCCTCCGGCAGTGCCTGTGAGGCTGACCAGACTGCAATATTAACTCACAGCAAGCAGGCAGGAGGAAAAGTGGGACCTGCGACCATTGGGCAGAGTAGGGCAGAGGTTGGAGGGGAGAACAGAAGGTTGCTCTTGTGGGAGCATCAATTGGAAAAAGGTTTGGAGTGATGTCTAAGGAACAGCAGTGCTGGTGAGAGATGGGAATGAAAGTGGCATGGGGCAGGAGGGAAGCAATGACAGAGGAGATTGTGAAAAAGGGTTAACAGAAGGCACAGGGCTGGGAGTGCTTGTTGAACTAACAGTAAACAGCAAGGACAGAGCTACGTGGGAAGGCAAGATTGTGGGGACAGGACAGGGATGAAATATGGGGCTCTGGGACATAACTTTGTGGTGTAGAATGGAGCTTGGGGCCAGGCAGGGGCCGGGGAAGATGCTTGGGGGAGGTTTGGTACTGGGAGATGGAGCAGAAGTAGGGCCAGCGCCATGGGAAGGGGACAGAGCTGCAGAAAACGTACCAGAAATCGGGGGTGTAGATGCTAGGAGGACAAGAAAGGGGCCAGGGGAAAGGACCCTGGGGAGGGCAGAGGTGAGGAAGGCAAGTCAGAAGCTGCATTGAGATGGGACTAACGACTTCTGTCACCACAGAGCGGGGACCCCAGCCCCATCCTCCCACACATTTTGGCACCTACCGCCACCTGTGAGCTGGAGCAGGAGAAGATACGCTTCATGGCCGGGGTCGAGGCCACGGGGGACGGGGACGCGCAGAGAGCCGGGCCACAGGTTCCCGAACCCACCGGACTTGGCAGCGGCTGTGCAAGAGACAGCTGTCAAAAAGCAGAGCGGGCCCCGCCCCAAGATACGCCTCAGAACCCGCCCTGCCCAATCAGAGGCAAGAACCCAAGGGCTGGGCTCAAAACTCCGCCCCTGGCCCTGACCTACCCCGCCCCTGCAGAGGCGAAAAGCCCGCAGTCTTAGGCTGCGACCGGGGCTTGGCCTCAAACCTCGCCCTTCAAATCTGAACCCGCCCTGCGATCCGACCTGCTCAATCAGGAAAGGAACCGGGTGGGCTACGGCTGATACTTCTCCCGGGCCCGGCCCCCGCCCACCCGCAGTTCCAGGCGGGGCCTCCGCCCCAAGCCCCGCCTCAGCCCTGCCCCTTGGAGAGCTGTAGCTAGAGGCAGGAGGGTCCCAGCTTCTACCGTGGGCTTCGGTCTCACGGACTGTCGTATTTGCATTTAATCACTGGCGAAGTTACCTCTGCCCCCTCCAACTCCCCCCGCCCCACCCCGCCCCATTCCGCTGCCAAAAACCCAAGCAAAAAAGAGCATTTGAAGAGAGCAATTCGGAAATAGGAGATTGTAGTGCTAAGCAGATCACGGATAATGCGCGGCCCGCGGTAACCTGGGGGACAAAACCTAAGGAAAGGGGATCAGGTTCAATTTTATTTTTTGTTTCTTTTTTTCTGAGACAGAGTCTCACTGTGTCGCTCTGTCGGCCAGGCCGGAGTGCATGGTGCCAGCATAGCTCACCATAACCTCCAACTCGTGGGCTTAAGGGATCCTCTCACTCCAGCCTCCCTAGTAGCTGAGACTACAGACTTGCGCCACCACGCCTGGCTTTTTTTTTTTTTTTTTTTTTTTTTTTTTTTTAAAGAGATGGAGTGTCGCTATGTTATCCAGTCTGGTCTTCAACTCCAGGCCTCAAGCGATTCTCCTCACTGTAGCCTCCCAAAGTGCTGGGATTATAGGCATGAGCCGCCACTGTCCCTGGCCCAGGCTCAATTTTTAAACGCAATACTGAATTGGAAAAGAGCAGAGAGCGAGGAGAGCACTTTTATTTTAAACCGCCCCCCGCCCCGCCCCCGCCTCAGCATAGAAACAGAAAATAACCAAACAAAAAACTGTCTTCATTATTTCCACTGCCCTTGAAGTTCAGGCTCTTGGTAATTCTTGAAATCAGTCTCCGCCCATCCGTCTTCCTGTCTCTCTTTTCTCCTCTCCCCGCCGGAGAGAGCTCACTAAAATGCATATGAAAACTTACAGGGTAAAGCCCAAAGTTCTTAAGCGGTTTACAAGGCTCTTCAGGAGTCATATGCTGCTGCCCTCTTTTCCAGTCCCATCTCTCATTACTTTCACACAAAAGAGCCACTCAAGCTGTTTCTTTTTTTTTTTTTTTTTAATTTTTTGAGACAGAGCCTCACCCTCCCACCGGACTGAAGTGCAGTGGCACGATCTCGGCTCACTCACTGCAGCCTCTGCTTTCCTGGTCCAAGCAATTCTCCTGCCTCAGCCTCCCAAGTAGCTGGGATTACAGGCACGTGCCATCACGCCCGGTTAAGTTTTGTGTTTTTAGTAGAGACAGGGTTTTGCCATGTTGGCCAGACTGGTCTCAAACTCCTGACCTTAAGTGATCCACCTGCCTTGGCCTCCCAAAGTACTGGGATTACAGGCGTGAGCCACTATGCCTGGCCTTGTTTTATGTGTTTTGAGGCAGGGTCTCGCTGTCACCCAGGCTGGAGTGTGATAGCATGATCACGGTTCACTGCAGCAGCCTTGACTTCTTAGGCTCAAGAGATCCTCCCACTTCAGCCTTCTGAGTAGCTGGGACTACAGGTGCACGTCACCATGCCCAGCTAATTTTCATATATTTGGTAGAGACAGGGTTTCACCATGTTGCCCAGATGGGTTTTGAACTCCCGGGCTCAAGCAATTCTCCTCGCCTCAACTCCCAGAGCGCCAGGCCTCAAACTGTTCTAATTTATAATTCCCTTTGAAGCTGGTGATTAATCCTCCCAAGAATGCGTCCTGTCACATTTGATCCCTGTGGTGGAAAAGTTAAATATTAAATTTGAACTCAATTGAACGTGGACAGAAACAATGGTCACCGAGTCCCAGAACAGGTTGTGTGAGCCCTTTTGAGGTGTTCATCCAGCACTGTTTTGGAGAAATCTCTATTTCAATCTATTCCTATAGGTTAGTTATTGAAAAACAATAGACAATTACAAAAATAAGTTGAACGTTTTGCGTTTCTTGAGCCCAGTTGCCAAGGGCCTCATGACTGGGCCTCATGCCAAACAACTCGTTACAAAAAGAGGTAGGGTCCCAGACTGTGCCAAAACTTCATGAGACCTCTCCTCGTCTGTGCATGGACCAGTGGCCGACTCTGGAGCCCAGGCTGTTGCTTCTCAGTCTGGTGGTGAATCCTCCATAGTCTGGTGAGTGTAAATATCTTTTCCCTTCTCCCCTTCCCATTGCAATTTGCCTATTATATCAATCTGTTTATTATATCATTTGCTTATTATATAATTTGCTTATTATATCAATTTGCTTATTAATTTGCTTATGCCATTTGCTTATTATATCTGCATTGCCATTTACGTGGATAAAGCTTGTTTACCCTTAAAGGTATTGTGTGTGTGTCTTTTCTTCTCCCTTTGCGTGTTTCCTGCACAGAACAACCCCCAGGCCAAATTTCTTTTTTCTATAAAGTTTTCCCTTACAACCCTGCCACCCCCACTGCCCAAGAAAGTGTGCCTATTATATGACATACTCCTAGTACTTGTTGATATATAGCAACCACCTCTTTGCATTTGCCTTTTTTTTTTTTTTTTTTTTTTTTTGCTTTTGTTTTTGAGATGGTGTCTTACTCTGTCACCCAGGCTGGAGTGTGGTGGGGTGATCTCGGCTCACTGTAACCTCCACTTCCTGGGCTCACGCCATCCTCCCACCTCAGCCTCCCAAGTAGATGGGACTACAGGTGCGCGCCACCGTGCCCAGCTAATTGTTTTTGTATTTTTGTTAAGGACGGGGTTTCACTGTGTTGTCCAAGATGGTCTCGAACTCCTGAACTCAAGTGATCCGACTGCCACGACCTCCCAAAGTGCTGGGATCACAGGCGTGAGCCACTGCGTCCAGCCTGTATTTGCCACTATTTGTTTACATGTTTGTTTCTGCTACTAGATTGGACTCTTTGATGGTAGTTGTGTTTTATATTATTGCCATTGCCAAGCACATATTATGAGCTTGATATCTGATGAATAAATGAATGAAAAAATTAATGAAGAAGCAAAGGACTAATACTATTGCAAATAAAGGGATAACAAGATTGGGGTTAGAGAAAGTCCCAGTCTGGTGCTGAGGATGGATAGGAGGGGTATCTCTAGGTGGAAAAATACATTAAAAGTGCTCTCTTAATCATATGGATAAAGAATTACATGAGGTCAGGCACAGTGGCTCACACCTATAATCCCAGTATGTGGATAGGCCAAGACAGGAGGATTGCTTGAGGCCAGGAGTTGGAGACCAGCCTAGGCAACATAGTGAGACCCCCTCTCTAAAAAATTTTTAAATATACACATATATATGCATATATGTGTAAGAATTAGATGAACCAGTCCTCAAGGAAACCCACCTCCATTTGGGGGCTGACTGAGGGTAAAGAGGAGAGGAGAGTCTGTCAACATAACACGGTTGCAGTCTCAGCCCTAGAAACTCTGTGCTCCATAAAGGCTGATAAAGTTACAGCCTGTATGAAGTGCACTGAGGGTCACGATGGAAACCCTTTCCTGTCACAAAACAACTCAGCAGGTTGACAGAGAATGGTGTTCATGCCAAATAGGCCAGACAGGCCACAATTCTCAGGGTTAGGCAACAGAGGCAAAGACTGGGTCTCTAGAAGGCCATTGCTTAAGTGCACGTGTTCCCTCAGGGTACTGGAAAAACTCTGGGTGTTTCAAGAGGAGCCTAGAAGATACCTGCTTAATAGAATCAAATAGATTTGATCCCTACCATTAGAACCTTAAATTCTCCAGCTAATTATCACCTTAAAGAGCTCAAAGAGCTTATTTCAAAAGGGATGAGGCAGGCCAGGCACAGTGGCTCACGCCTGTAATCCTAGCACTTTGGGAGGCTGAGGCAGGCAGATCACGTGAGGTCAGGAGTTCAAAACCAGCCTGGTCAACATGGTGAAACCCTGTCTCCAAAAATTAGCTGGGCATGGTGGTGCACACCTGTAGTCCCAGCTACTCAGGAGGCCTGAGGCAGGAGAATCACTTGAACCCAGGAGGCGGAGGTTGCAGTGAGCTGAGATCACGCCACTGTACTCCAGCCTGGGCGACAGAGCGAGACTCCATCTCAAAAAAAAAAAAAAAAAAAAAAAAAAAAGGTGATGAGGCATAGGATAAGATTTAGTGGATGAGACAATAGCACATAGAAGAAACACACCTTCACGATCTGGGAGATGGGTCAGAGAGCAGGAACGCCACCACCTGGTGCTCCAGTATACTTTCTCCCTTAATCCTCACAAGGCATGATACGGTAGATTATTTTACGACAAAATAGTTTTATAATCATAGTTACCATTTACTGAGCATTTACTAAATGCTCACTTTTCTTGGATTATTTCATTTTGTCTTCATGACCCTAACAGGTTTAAAGATGAGAAAGCCAAGATTTAGAGAAGTTAAGTCTGTCCTAGGTGAAACGGAATTTTTAAGTTGTATAGCCTAGATTTAAACCCAAATCTGCCCTCATTGTTCACCACTGTAATACACAGCCTCTTATTATTATCTGGGCCTCAGGGAAGTTATGACTTGCTGAAGGCCATATAGTTAATAAATGGCAGACAGGATTTCAATCCAAGCCTCTGTGCTTCCCAGACCTTTATACTTTCTGGTCACTTAAGCAGGTGAGAATTACAGGAGGCTAGAATACATCTGTGGGAGAGCCACAGAAAACATTTAAAATACTTCTTTTTTTTTTTTTTTTTTTTTTTTTTTGAGACAGAGTCTCGCTGTGTCTCCCAGGCTGGAGTGCAGTGGCGTGATCTCGGCTCACTGCAAGCTCCGCCTCCCGGGTTCACGCCATTCTCCCGCCTCAGCCTCCCAAGTAGCTGGAACTACAGGCGCCCGCCACCACGCCCGGCTAGTTTTTTGTATTTTTAGTAGAGACGGGGTTTCACCATGTTAGCCAGGATAGTCTCGATCTCCTGACCTCGTGATCCACCCGCCTCGGCCTCCCAAAGTGCTGGGATTACAGGCTTGAGCCACCGCGCCCGGCCTAAAATACTTCTTAACTTTGCCTTCCAGGGACTCCATTCTGTAAAGTCCCAGGCAAAACATGTATCTACCTCTCACTATTACTGAGCAGTCTATATCCTAGGGAACACATATAGAGCCAAAGGCCATTTGACACTGAACTTTATTTGTTCTGACCATCTGATATACTGTCCACCCTGCTGGGAAACAGAGACAATGCCCATGAGGGTGGGCCTCTGCAGAAGGCCAGAGACATGCCAAAATAAACACTGTGGTCAGGCCTCAGGAACAGCCCGGGAGGACAGGTTCTGTGACTGCTAGTCAACCACCCAATCAGGTCTTCTCTCTTCTCAGCTCTAAATGAGTGCTGATTCTTCAAAAGGCTCTCAGAGCTGCACTCTGGAGATCAATAACTGACTTCGATATCTCAAGTCTTGATTACAAAGAAATATAAGTTACCCAGTTGTCTATGAGACTCCAACTGCCTTTACTGGCCATGACCCAAATATGGAGTGGGTTGGGGAGGGGTCAGAGATAGAAATTAACCTGGAGATTTCCGCTAAACATCAAGCAAGGGCTGGCAAACTGATTCCACCAGAGAAACCCTGCAAAATATGACCAAGGTTCTATAGGGTTGCCCCAGAAACATTTTCCTAGGAGCTATTTGTGCTACATAACCAGTGCTGAGCAAGTAAGGGCTTGCTCCCCACAGTCCCATGCCACCCTCGAAGGCTTCTTAATGCAGACCCCTCACGTTAGATCCCATGGGGCTGCTGCTTCCCAAAGCTGGTAAAGTGAAAGCATTTCCCATCACCAAGCAGCAGGACACTCTCTCCTGTCTGCTTTCTAAGCAGGCCCTAAGGAGGGCTCAAGAGTGAGTATAAGACTTGAAAGAAGTAGAGAAAACATTGCCTAGGTACACCCAGTCCTCCCTGCTTTTCCAGCTCCAGCCACCTGAGGGCTCCTGGCTACAGAAAATCAGGCACCAGGCCCTGGCTTTGCTCCCAGAAAAGGCTTGGAATCAGGAAGCCTATGCCCAGCGAGCCTGGGGGCAGCTCTGTTTCACCAACACCTGAGGGCCGGCGAGTGCACCACAGGTCTCAGGTTTCAGGGGGGATGGCAGTTGCCTGTCTAAGGCTTCTCTGTTCCTTGGAATTGTACAGAATGTCTCTTGTGGCTTTTCCTCCTCCCTCCTTTTTTCCTGTTGACTCTCCCCATCCGGCTCTATGAATCACCAGAGTCCACAGGAAAGCAGCAGATGTTGACTTTACTCCTTTCAAGCCAACGTCAGCTCCCTCCTGTGGAGTGGGGAACAGGCAGGAAGGTGAGAGGGTGGAAGAATCGAGGAAGATAACTCTTATCCTTTCCAAACTGTGAGGGAAGATTAAGAGGGAATCTGAAAGGAGTCAGGCACCTAGGCAAAAAAATGATTGGTTCCTGGGGATAAAAGGACCCCAAACAAAGGCCCCAGTGTTGGCTATGGAACCAGGATCATGAAGAGGAGGGAAGCAGAGGGTGGGAGCATGGCTAGTTTTGGTGCCAGCTCTTCTTGTCTGAGGTAAAGCCTCTTCTCTAGCCAACAGCATCCCTAGGACTCAAAAGTCAAGTCAGGCTGCTGGTCTGGGGAGATAGTCCAGAGGCGGCTGCTTGTCCCATCTGAGCCCCCAAACCTCCGCTTTTATGCAAGTGTCTTGAAGAAGCTGCCAGGGAGGACTTTCTAGACCCTTATTCTACATTCATTGTTCCAACTTCTCTTCTCTTTTTTCTTCCTCAGGGATTTTCTTATGGGCAAAGAAGCCAAGCTGTAGAGGAAAAGATAAGCGTCATCGCCAAATGCCTAGACTGGGAACCCTGCCAGTAGCTCTCAGACTTATCTGAGATCTTCACTTTTGTTCTGTTTCCAAAAATGGAATTCAAATTTATTTTATTTGGCTTAGGAGAATTTAACCAACATTTGTGGGGTACAGTGAAGGAGACCTGGGCATGACATCCACAGCCTGCTTAGCTGCCCAGCACAAATCATGTTCTCTCTGCTATAATCAAGAATTCTTCAACTCATGGGCAGCATGCTCCACACTCCCCACTAAAGCAGTGCTTACCTTCCACAGGCAGAAGACAAGGAGAGCAAGCAGGAGCAACCCTCCCAGGACACTGCCTATGAGGATCCACAGGGAGATGAGGATAGGCCGGGTCTGAACCACCTCCAGAAGGCTCTGTATGGAGAGAAGAGTAGTTTTCTACATGCATTCTGTAACCCAACTAGTCTCATCTCACACTATACCAAAGCCAGCCCCTAAATAGAATAACCTCCTTCTACTTAAAAGAAAGAAACTGAGGCAGGAATGGCGGCAGTGGAACACTAGGATCCTGCTACCTGATGGAGATGCCTTCGTTCTGGAAAAGCCCACGGGTGGCCCTATCCTATACCCATCATCATTATTTTCACAGCTCTCAAACTCGGTCTCCGGCCCCACCTCACTCCAACGGGAGGCTTCAGTCAGCTGTAGGACACTGCCCTCCTCGGTTCCCAGCTCAAAGGTGCTGACCACCATCAGGGACTTGAACTTGGCCTGTGGAACAAGTGGATAGGAAGACATTTAAAATGAGCCATCACCAGGTGCTGTAGTTGTTTAGAATCCCAATAGCAAAGTTGAGGCCGAGAGACATAACCTCAAGGGCTCTCAAGACTAGAAGAAAAGGCTGAAGACCAATGGGAAAAGAGAGGAAGGATAATAGATGGAAAACCCCTGGTCACATCTGCTGCTGCTGTTTGTTTTCCAAGGACAGTCAGTACATCTGGTACTTTACCTGAAATGCATTCTACTTCTCTTTCCTTTGGCTGACCTCTACCCCTCCTTTAGATTGAAGTTTAGAAGTCATCCCCTCTGGGATTTAGGGAAATCATTCTTCCTAACCCCCACCAACCCTGGTGTTTACTTCTGTCTTTCACTCCTGAACTATAAGATCCTCCAGGTTAAAGGCTGTGCCTTAATAACTTTTGTGTCCTTGGTGCCTAGTAGATAGCACAGTGCCAAGTATGTAGCAGTTTGTTTTTTTTTTTTTTTTTTTGAGATGGAGTCTCTCTCTGTCACCCAGGCTGGAGTGCAGTGGCGCGATCTCTGCTCACTGCAAGCTCCGCCTCCCGGGTTCACGCCATTCTTCTGCCTCAGCCTCAGCCTCCCAAGGAGCTGGGACTACAGGCGCCCGCCACCACACCCAGCTAATTTTTTGTATTTTTAGTAGAGACAGGGTTTCACTGTGTTAGCCAGGATGGTCTTGATCTCCTGACCTCGTGATCCGCCTGCCTCGGCCTCCCAAAGTGCAGGGATTACAGGCGTGAGCCACCGCGCCCAGCCATGTAGTGGTTTCTTAATAAATCTTTGTTGAAAGCATGAATAGATTAATGAAAAAAAGATACCAAAGAAGGACAAAGAGACTTGGAGAAGGATGGTTTATTGGACTGAACTTCCCTAAAACATATGATGACATCCCAGGGATCTTGTGTTATTCCAGGTAGATATGGGAAAGCACATCAACCTTAGTGCCAAATGCCATTACAATTAAGATGCCATTCCCCTGCCCAGGAGGAACTCACACTGACTCCTCACTACCTGTCATATTAAGTTCAATTTCTCCCTGGATTCAAAGGCCTTTCATAATCTAGATCCCTCTCGCCTATACAATCTTACTTCCCACTGCTCCCCAATGCAAATCCTGCATGTAATATCAATTATTCATTCATTTAGCAAAAATATATTAAGCACCTACAATGAGTTAGGCATGGGGGCTAAATGTTGGAGATATTCTCCTCAGTGTCAGCCTAATACAGGGCCTTTTACGTAATAGGCACTTGATGGATTATTAACTGATTAAATGTAGGTATCCTGTAAATGTTGATTGATACAGCACTAAGGAATGGTCAGTGGAGGAAAATACAAGGATAATAACTTGTGTTCACCATATGTCCAGCTCATTATTCATTTATTCTTTATAACAACCCCATGAAATTGGTATTATCTTCCCCTTTTAGAGATTAGGAAAAAGAGGCTTAGGGAGATGAAATAACTTGCTCGTGGTCAAATAGCTAGTAAGAGGCAAAAGTGAAACTTGAACATGGGTCTGTCTACCTCCAAAACCTATGCTAAAGTTCCAGAAAGGAGCAAAAGAGGGGAGTAGTAGAAAAGGAAAGGCTTACTCTTCGGAAAAATTCATTGTGAACCAGCCTCAATAGTCCAACAGAGACCTCGGTCCCCTTTGCCAGCTGCCCAAGGTGGCACCTCACCACCTGACACTGAGTATTGCTCCCATTCTAACAGAAGAGAGAGAGACAGACAGATCAGGACTCTGTGGTGGAAAGATCCTCTTTCCCCACCTCTAGTTCACACAGTCTTGTCCCAAGGCACCTGACTCCATTTTCATTCCCACTCCAGATCAGACCCTGGGGTGGAAAGATCCCTTCCTCTCCGCTCCAGTTCCTACCCCCTTGTCCAGGGCACCCAACTCCACTTGCATTCCCACTCCGACACCCCCTTGTGACTCATACCAGTCTGTTTGTGTGTTGAAGCTCCTCTGGATGCACAGGGGGTGCTGGGGGTTCAGTCAGATTCTGCACTGTGCAGCTTGCCTAGGGGAAGATCCAACTTGAAAGACCCTCCTGATGGGGTGGGGCTAGCCACTCAAGGCTGAGCTGGAACATACCCACACCTTGCAGTTCTTCCCCTTATAATCCCTTTTTATTCTCCCAAATAAGCCACATGTGTGAAAAGAAAGCCCCCCCCCCAGAGAGAGGAGCCCCAAGAGTAGCAGCCCAACAGATAGGGAGCTGGTCTGGTGTCCAGCTTCAGTGAGTCCACCAGCTCAAGGGGGCAGGACTCCATGCCCTCCTAGACCAGACTCACATTGTTAGTGATGACTTGAGACAGTGATAGGAAGTAATTGCCCCCATGGGCTACAGCTGGAAGGAGGGCTGAGATGATGAGGCCACTGACCACATAGCAGCCTAGGTTCTGAACCTAAGAGGAAGGTTGGGAATAGTAAGAAGTGGGAGATGGAAGGCCCTTCCTCATCTGTTCCCCTTCACCCTAGATACCATTAAAATCCAAGAGAGACCCTTCCAATCCTTTTCCCACAAAGCTGCTGTTCTCCCACCTCCCCTTCATGCCAAGACCCCTCCAGCTTCTCACCCTAAGAGTGGTTTTGAATTCTGGGCCAGGACCCACTGGGAGGGTCCCATATGGGTGAACCTCATAGCGGTGCAGGGTAGACTCACTGTGTGAACACCAAGTCAGGAAGTACATGGTCACAGCCATGACACAGACACAGGGGCACATGATCAGCACACAGACATGGATTCAGAGGAGGCAGGGCCAGCACATGGATAAAGAGATGGGGGTACATGCAGAAGACAGAAGTAGAACATGACACAGACAATGCAAGCTTTGTGGCTACATCCCACATCCCCTCATCCCAGCTCCAGTGCCCAAGGCCTGGCAAAACCTTATACCTAGGAAAGTAAGATGCTTAAAAGGGAAGGTTCAGCATGAATAGGATTAAGGGCAAAAAGACTGAGCAGCCACAAGGGCTTGGGTTTTGGGAAACACTGAGGCACATGGAAAGGGAGGGAAGCAGCATAAGGGTATGAGTGTGAAGTGAGAACTGGGTCCCACCTAGAAGCTGGGCCTACCTAGAGAAGAGGAGATGGGGCTCATATTGGATGTGGGCTGAGGTCTGGGCTGTGTTATCTTGAAGGGTTCCATCTCTCTCCAGGCTGTCACTGTAGGGTCAGAGGGGAGAGGCTCACATCTCAACCCCTCCTCAGAAGACGCCCTTCTCTGCTAATAGAGGAATCAGTGTTGTTCCTCCCCACCCCTCCAGTCAAGACTCAGTAGGAGGAGAGGTCTAGAAGAAAGTTCCCTCATTCTCACCTGCTGGCAGTCAGCTTCACGAAGACTTGGCTCAGGAGAGAGGAGCAGCTAAACTCGAACTCAAGCAGAAAGGTCACCTAGGGGCAGGGGACACGGGGTAATGGTAGAGTCTTTCTCATGGAACAACTACAGAGGAACAGGAGCCCTTGTGTGCCTCCTTCCCTGAAGTCCCAGGACCCTCAGATCCCAGCCTCTGCCCTCCTAGAGCCTCCTTTTCATCCTAGACCCCAACTCACCTTGGCTCCAGTCTGGAAGACAGGATGCCCCACAATGCAGAGCCTGGCATGAGTAGAAGGGGCTGCACATTCCACCTTTATTGGGCTGTCTCTCTGAGGGCAGGGGAATGGAGATGGAAGCTGGAGCTGGGGCTGCAACTGCTGTCCTACCCACAGCCTCTAAACACTGAGCCATTCTCTAGAACACCTCACAGCTGAGGCCAGTACCCCAACCTTCTTCCTCCTCCTTTCTTTCCTTCTCCCACACCCCCTCCTCCAAGGGCACCTGAGGAGTGAGACTGGCCAGGTGGAGGTTTCTAGAGAAGATGAGACTCAGGCTAGTATTGTAAGCATTTTCCTTCCTGTTTTCCAGAGTTGCAGATACCAGCGCTTTCCGCCGGCCACCTCGAACCACAAATGGGGCCTTCCTGGGAATGATGAATGAGGGAGAGACCAGGAGTTGAAGGAGGGGAGTGCCAAAAGTCTCACTTTTGTTATCATGGGTAAGAAACAACCCCCTACCCCCAGCTCCCTTCGAGTCCCTTCCAGTCTGTCTCAGGTCACCCTGGTTTGCCCAGTACATGTCCATCCAACCTGGAGCCTCTGATGTCCATATTCACTTGAAGCACCAGGTCTGTGACACATTCATTGTCAGGGCCACAATCCTTTGAGAAGGGGACCTGGAAGAAAGGGAAGGGCCTAAGGGTTGAGAGGGAAGCAAGGAGGAAAGGAATAGAATAGGGGAAAAGTGAAAAGACAAAAGTGGGCATATTTTTATTCGAGGATCCCAGGTCAGATTTCACCATGATCTCATGTCTTCTCCCTCCCTTTTCTCTTGAAAGAGGGCAGTGTTGGGGGCAAGGGGCAGGGCATGGCACTGCTGACCAGCTTTTGTATAGAGGTGGGTGAGCCCTCATCCAGCACAGGCCCTGGCTTTGTGGTATTGTCCAAGGCAAAGGTCACAGTAAAGGCCACAGGCCGGAGGTAATCTGACGTATCCTGAAGGAAAACAGAGTCACAGAGTCAAGGATCATGTGATAATTGTAGTGATCATTTATGAAGTATTTTCTGTGTGCTGGGCACTGTCCTAAGATCTTAACTGTATTACTAAATTTAATTTTAATACAACTCCTATGATATAGTTATTATTATTATCACCCCTTTGCAGACAAGAAAACTGAGGGTTGGACTTGCCAGAATTCATAGGTGGTAAATGGCACAGCTAGGATTCAAACCCAGATCAGCCCTGACTCCAAAGTCTGAATCATTTCGTTCTCCTGGCTTTGGCTTTCTTGCTGATCCAGCTGAAATTCCTCCTCTGACCCAGACTTTTCCTCATTCTCAGTTCCTGCCCTCTCCTTACCAGCACATGGAAGTGTAGCTGCTCACAAGTGACATTCCCCACACTGAGCCGGAGCCTCCGAGGGGACAGCCTCTGGCCAGAGCCATCAAATGCTGCACGTGCCCCAGCCGTCCATTCATCCAGTGATGCTGTGAACCTCATGTCTGAATGAAGGAGGCAAGAGTGAGGGTGGAAAGGGGTCTAGTGAGGAAGGCAGGCAAGGAATTGAGAGTTGCCTGTGATGCGCTTTAGTCACTCACAGAATCGGCGATCCCAGCGACCAGGAGTACGGGAGGTCACTTGGAAGCAGAGGGCTGCAGTCAGACAGACTGCCTCCTGGCCTCGCCGCCTACAGTCCCTCTGAACCACACTGATGGCCTGTGGGGTCACCTCCAGTGACGGGGCCAGATGGACAATGGGCCGGGAGCTGGGAACAGTGTGGAAAAGAAATTCTATCAGTAGGAGGTAAGCCCTTGAGAAGCGCAAGCCCAGTGTTTGCTACTCCATGGTTAAAACAAAGAAGGAGGGGCTGAATGCATATGTCACCCTCCCCGGGAGCCCTCTGACAGAAGTAAGATAATAGATTCATGTCATTGATCTTTTTTTTTTTTTTTTTTTTGAGATGGAGCTCACTCTGTGGCCCAGGCTGGAGTGCAGTGGGGCGATCTCAGCTCACTGCAACCTCTGCCTCCTGGGTTCAAGTGATTCTCCTGCCTCAGCCTCCCGAGTAGCTGGGATTACTGGCGCCCACCACCATGCTCAGATAATTTTTTGTATTTTTAGTAGAGACAGGGTTTCACCATGTTGGCCAGGCTGGTCTTGAACTCCTGGCCTCAAATGATCCTCTTACCTTGGCCTCCCAAAGTGCTGGGATTACAGGTGTGAGCCACTGTACCCGGCCCTAGATTCACGTCAATAGGCACTTATATGCTAGGCACTGTGTTAAAATCATTATATGGATTATCTCATTTAACCCTCACAATAAACCTATAAGGTAGGTACTATTACTATTGTCATTTTTTAAACTAGGAATGGAGGCACAGAGTAAGTTGACCAAGAAACCCAAATCTCAGTCTGTGACTTTAAGGCCCTTGCCTTTAACAGCTATGCTATGCTGTCCACTGCTACCTGAGCTGGGACCCCTCACCTGAGCAGGATGGCCGCCCCCTGGGCACCCACAGCCACATCGACCAGATCATCTCCATCCAGATCTAGCCGGCCATCCACACTTCGGCCAAAGTAGCTGAGGGCATGTGGCATGGAGGCAGCAGCAATCCTCTGAGAGGAAGAGAGAGGAGACTAAGGCAGGGACCCATACACCTAGTTTCTCAGGCCTCCTGCCTTGCTCTTTCTTTATTTTTACTTTATTTATTTATTTATTTTTTTATTTTTATTTTTTATTTTTGAGATGGAGTTTCACTCTTGTTGCCCAGGCTGGAGTGCAATGGTGTGATCTTGGCTCACTGTAACCTCCGCCTCCCAGGTTCAAGCAATTCTCCTGCCCCAGCCTTCCAAGTAGCTGGGATTACAGGCGTGCGCCACCAGGCCCAGCTAACTTTTTGTATTTTTAGTAGAGTTTCATCATGTTGGCCAGGCTGGTCTCCAACTCCCGACCTCAGGTGATCCGCCTGCCTCGGCCTCCCAAAGTGCTGGGATTACAGACGTGAGCCACCGCGCCCAGCCATGCCTTGCTCTTTATAATCCTCCCATCAGTCCTGGGAATAAGAGAAACTTGCCTGTGTTCAGGAGTTCTTAGTTCAGCAACCTGTATTCTACCCCACTGCCTTAAGTTTTTGCCTACTAATAAAAGCACTTGTTCAGTTTGGGTCTCAAGCCAAGGGGACTATTGACAAGCAAAGAGCATCCCCCTACTCCTCTTCCTACAACCATGCCCCTGCTTTATTTGGGTACTCCTGACCTGGGCAGGATGGGGCCTGACTCCACTCTGGGTTCCATGGTACAGGTACAGTGCTCCCTGGTGCCCATCCTCCAGAGGTGCCCCCACAGCCACATCAGCAAAACCATCTTGGTTCAGATCAGGAAGAGCAACCATGGCAAAGCCAAATCGAGCATCCTGGGGGGGTTCTGGCTGAAGTGTTCCTTGGAGGGTCAGCAAGGACTGCTGGTGGAGGAGAGAAGATAGAAGATGCTAATCCAGCAGCCCCAACCTCTCAGCAAACCCTCAAATATGTACACCCTCCCTCCTTTCCTCCCCCACCCCCACAACGCAAGTCCAGGGCAGGGGGTCCCAGCAAGTCTCACCTGGCCCACCAGATACACATAAACACGTCCTGTTTCCTTGTTCTGGGGTCCCAGGAACATGGGGGCAGCCACAAGTAAGACATCAGTTGTTCCATCCCTATCTGTATCCAATGGGCAGAGCTCACTGCCAAAGTATGAACCAATCTGGGGAATGGTGGGTGATGATGACCCCAGAGAAAAGGGAAGGTGACTGTAGACAAGTGGACTCAGTGGGAAGCACTCACCAGCCTGCCAGTCTGCTCCTTACATCCCTGACAGACTCTGCCAACCAGAATTCCGCACAGACTTTGCAGGCCTCTCTCTTACCCACTTCACACTCCTCCCCAACAGCCCGGAGGTCCCTGGGAATCCAAAGGTCCCACCCTTCCTTGGATGCCCTACCTGCTCCCCCTGGAGGCTCTGGGCAACCCTCACAGCCCCATCTTTCTTAAGCTGGAAGGCGATGACTTTTCCTCGATGTCTAAATCGAGGAGCCCCAGAGAGAAACAGGCGGCGTCCACCCCGCAAAAGCATGGAAGAAACAGAGTAACCTAGAAGTGAGCAAAGTAACAGAGGTAAAGGAAAAGAAGATGGGGTCCAGAGTAGGGGGTTCCCTAAAGGCACAGCAGGAGGTCCCAAGGGAAGTAGTAAGAGGTCAGTGAGAAACCTCATGAGTTAAGAGGGAGTATTTCATACCCCGCAACTAGGGATGTATTTCCTCCCCTACCCTGCAAGTCCTCTGCAACTCTGCTACTCACCCAGGTAGGCTGCATGGTTTTGCAATGCAGAGGGGAACTCGTCTTCCAGAGCCATTCGTGGGGGGAAAAGGTGGTGACCTCCTTCAAGCCATAGCACAGAGCCCCCCCAGTCATAGGCCCCCACCATCCCAAAGAGAATCCCATCCTGTGGGACAGAAGCAGATGGAGTCACTGAGAAGACAGTGGGGAATAAAGGGAAAAAAACATTCCAGGAGTGAAAAGATCACTGAGGGTCTGCTGGGCTCAGTTGGAAAGGCATGGGAAGGTCAGCATGGAGGCTGGTTAAAGGAGGAATCTGGAGGGCCCTGTGGTTGAAGTTATCTGAGTCAGAGAATGGGAGAAGTCATGAAGGGGTCAATCTGTCCAACCTTTAGCCGATGAGTGGAGAAACCAATCTGAGACATTTCCAGCCCAAAGGAGCTTTCATTTTCTGCATGGGACCCTTAGTCGTGAGAAAATATTGAGACAATATCAGGGGAAGACAGTTTCCCCTTTGACCTACTGAACTCACTCCAGAGCCCCACCCACACTCCAGAACTTCTCCCACCCTGTCCATTTCTCCAGAGTAATCCTCACCTTCGAGGCCAAAAATCCGATCTCCTAGTGCATCCACAATGTCAGTCAGAGCAGCCTCATCTGTGACATTGAAGAAGAATCGCTCATCTGGATCACTGGCAATAGTTCTAATTTCTCTCAGGAAAGAGCTGGGATCTCGCTGCCGCCGGAGGTAGTGACCAAGGACCTAAGAGGTCATAAGATCAAGGAATGAGGTGTTAGAGTTGGCACAGAACACAGCCAACTAACATGATGTGGCTGAAGTCTGGGAAGTAGTTAATGCCCTTGTTTTCCTCAAGTTCCCAGTACTTGGACAGTTCACAAGACACTGCCCCCCTGCCACCCCCCAACTCTTCCAGATCCAGGGTGAATTCTCACTGCAATCCCATAGCGTGTCACTCTTCCAGCCTCACAGGTCTTTAGTGCTGCAGGAAGCTCCTCTCCATCATGGGACTCTCCATCAGTGACAACCACCAGTAGCCTGGCAGCCTCGGGTCGGCCCCCATGGGACTGACTGAACCCTTCTGTGCTGAGAAGAGAAAGGAGTGAGGTGTGATCAGATGTGTGCAGACACACACACACACACACACACACACACACAGGATTTAACATCAGCACTTCACTGAGGTCAGGCATCTTGCCTTTTAGGCCATTTCTTGAGTATTTAACATGGAGATGGCATGGAATGAGAGCTCAAATGTTTGAATGTCATAGAACATACAGAGTAGCTTATCAATCTAAATAAGTACAACATTCATACACTCAGATTCATTCAACAAATATTGTACTTGGGAGGACAAATATTAAGGAAATATAGAACAGAAGAGAATGGTCTGGGCAGGGACTCCTCCCAGAGATGAGTTGTTTTGTTTTGTTTCAATTTTACCACTGTGCCCCTAGAGATGAGTTTTGGATCATGTTTGGAACGTGGGCTAGGACATTAGTAGTGGAGAACCTGTGGGCCAGGATCACTGTTGGAGTGGAGGGATAGAAAGATACTTCTGTCTGTGAAATATGGAAAGACACAGACATAGACACTTTGTAGAAATGTAGTGAGAGGGAGTGCAGTGACAGCCCACTTAGCCTTCCTCTGTGTACCATTAGTGTACATACAAAGAAAGTATGCAAGACATCTTGGGATATACACACTGCACTCCAAACCTGCCCTAACTTCTCCTTCTTCTTTTTTTTCTTTTTCTTTTTTTTAAAGGGAAAGTTTTATTTTATTTCTTAATTTATTTTATTTTATTTTATTTTTGAGATGGAGTTTTGCTTTTATTGCCCAGGCTGGAGTGCAATGGCATGATCTCGGCTCACTGCAACCTCCACCTCCCGGGTTCAAGAGAGTCTCCTGCCTCAGCCTCCTGAGTAGCTGGGATTACAGACATGTGCCACCATGCCTGGCTAATTTTGTATTTTTAGTAGAGATGGGGTTTCTCCATGTTGGTCAGGCTGGTCTCAAACTCCCGACCTCAGGTGATCTGCCCGCCTCGGCCTCCCAAAGTGCTGGGATTACAGGCGGGAGCCACCGCACCCAGCCCTGCCCTAACTCTTCTAAGGCTTCATTGCTCTAGCCTCCCACACCTCTCTTCCCAGTGCCTCACCAGGCCACCATTATTGCTTGGGCAGTCTTTGTTTCTCGTCCCTCCCGCCGACTGAGGTTCTTTGCTGCTCTCACCACTTCTTCCTTCGTTCGAAAATCTCCCAGGGACCACTCATGTACAGGGCTCTCCCCATACTGTACCAGTCCCACCTGGGAATAAAGCGCATTCAAAAGAAATGTATGTATGTGAGATCGGGGGAGAGGAGGAAGAAGAAAGTATGTAAGAAGAGGAGAGATGAACACCTGGATACTACTGAAGATAACACCTACATTTATCCCCTCTCTCTCTCTCTCTCCCCTTCCAAGCCCATCCATATTGCTTTTCTCTCTCTAAGAAATGGGGTCTCACTCTTTCACCCAGGCTGGAGTGCAGCTGTGTGATCAAAGCTCACTGCAGCCTCAAACTCATGGGCTCAATTGATCTCTTACCTCAGCCTCCTGAGTAGCTGGGACTGCAGGTGCATGCCACCATGCCTGGCTAATTTCTTTTTTTTTTTTTTCATATTTTTAGAGATGAGGTCTCACTATATTGCCCAGGCTAGTCTTGAACTCCTGGCCTCAAGGGATCCTCCCACCTCCACCTCTTGAGTAGGTGCCACAAGCAACTGCGCCTAGCTCATATTGCCTTCTCTTACCTGTATCTGTTCCGGGTCAATAAACAGTTTCCCTACCAGTCTTCGTAGGAAGGTCTGAACTTCAGACCAGGGGTAGATGCTGTTGGAGCCATCCAAGACGATGACAACATCCATGTATGTTGGGCAGCCTAGAAGGAAGGGGAAAACTGAGGTAGAAGACACTGAGCTGGGGGCAACAAAGGAAAGAGGTCACAGGAGGACACGTTCAATTTAGACATTTATAAGGCACTTCTTACATGCAAAAAAGGTACTGTGCCAGGCTCTGTGTAAGTGTAGAAATTAATAAAAGATCCCTTTAGTAATCTTCAGTAATTGTGTGTATGTAAGTATATATATAAATGTATATATGTGTGTATATATGTATATATAGGTATATAAACACACAAATATACACATTTATATATATATAATTTATAAATACAATGCTCTAAAAAACAAGAAGGAATTAAATGCTAGGTAGGAACATAGCATGACTCTGTACAGTGGGGGAACAAAAGCAGATTGGTTCTGATGGTGGGGAATGAAACATGGTAGCAACTAAGAAGATAGTAAAGACTGAAAATATTTAAGGAGAAGAGAATATTAGGAAAGGCATTTGGGTAGAGAACATTTTGTTTGTTTTTGAGACAGAGTCTCACTCTGTTGCCCAGGCTGGAGTGTAGTGGCATAATCATGGCTCACTGCAGCCTCGACCTCCTGGGCTCAAACGATCTTCCCACCTTGGCCTCCTGAGTAGCTGGGACCACAGGCATGCACCACCATGCCTGGCTAATTTTTTTATTTTTTATTTTTGTAGAGATGGGGTCTATGTTGCCCAGGCTGGTCTCAAACCTCCAGACCTCAAACAATCCTCCTGCCTTGGCCTCCCAAAATGTTGGGATTATAGGCATGAGCCACTGTGCCAGGCCAGATCATGGACTCCTGATAAGGAGTCCGAGTTATTATTATTATTATTTTTGAGATGGTGTCTTGCTTACTCTGTCACCCAGGCTAGAGTGCAGTGGCACAATCTTGGCTCACTGCAACCTCCACCTCCTGGGTTGAAGCGAGATTCTCCTGCCTTAGCCTCCCGAGTAGCTGAGATTGCAGGCATGCACCACCACGCCCGGCTAACTTTTGTGTTTTTTTCTCTTTTTTTTTTTGAGACAGAGTCTCACTCTGTCACCAGAACTGGAGTGCAGTGGCACGATCTTGGCTCACTGCAACCTCCGCCTCCCTATATCAAGCGGTTCTCCTGCCTCCGCTTCCCGAATAGCTGGAACTACAGGTGCTCGCCACTATGCCCAGCTAATTTTTGTATTTTTAGTAGAGATGGGGTTTCACCATATTGGCCAGTATGGTCTCGATCTCTTGACCTTATGATCTGCCCGCCTTTGCCTCCCAAAGTGCTGGGATTACAGGCATGAGCCACCATACCCAGCAATTTTTGTATTTTTTTAGTAGAGATGGGATTTCACCATGTTGGCCAGGCTGGTCTTGAACTCCTGACTTCAAGTGATATGCCCACCTTGGCCTCCCAAAGTGCTGGGATGACAGGTGTGAGCCACCATACCTGGGCAGGAGTCTGAATTCTAATCTGTCAGGAAACATGGAGCTTTTGCAAGCATATTAGGTAGCAATGAAGACAGCCATGCAGGCCCTCTGCCAGGCATCATACCCCTTTGCCCCATCTTTTTCCCACCCAGTATCCCCTTCTGGGAACCAAGTACTCAGCCTTCCTCTGGCTCACGTTGGGCAGTGGGTGCCAGGCTTCCCTGAGGCCGGAATGAAGCATCCACACGGGCACATATCCCAGAACTGAAGACAGAGCTGCCACAAGCACGAGACCAGAGAGGGGCACAGGCCTGGGGATGGGGAAAATAGTTACTCCCAGGCTTGGGAGGGCACCCTCAGAACATGCTCCCAGTTGAAGGAGGCATGAAGACCACTCCCTGACATTACCTACCTTGCTTTCTAGGTTTTTAACTCCTTGGCCCCTCCACACAGACCATTTTCCCTTACCACATTGCTCTTTTTTCTGTTATGGACCTTCAGAGACACTGCCACCACCCTTTCCTTAGCTCACCATGAATCCCCCATCACCATCTGTCTCTAACAGAGACATCCCCAGGTGCATATTCACAGCAGGATGAGATGAATTTCCCAGTTGGTAGTCACCTGGTTGGAAGGAGGCAGAAGAGAATGAGATCATGGTGTTATAGACGGAGTGCTTGAATTCATGTGATTTTGGAGGAGAATGAGCAGGGATTGGTATCAGATTGGGGACAGGGAGTATGTGGATTTTAGGGGTGAAAAAGCTGAGGTATAGGGAGTTGAAGCTTCTAGAGCATCAAGGTCAGGGGTTAGGAGAAGGGTCAGGTATCTTCTTACCTAAGTGGCTCTTGGCACATGGGGCATGGTGGGCCCCCCCTACAGGGCAGCGATAAACGTCCCCCCTCCGGTCACCTGAAGGCCCATCCCAGGGGGCGCCCACCAGCATCCTGGGAAGAGGATGTGAATATAAGCATAGGGCAAACATGACCCTTGACATAGGCCAAAGGGAAAAAGCATGGAGGTGGCAAGTTTAGAGCCCCAGCCACTTTCAAAAGGCCAGATTAGTTTAGAGTCCCATCTATCTTGCCTCCTCTTTGTTAGCACTACTGCAGTCCCAGTCCCCTGGCACTCCAGTTTCTTCCTCACCATCGCTGTCCACCCCCAATATGTTGTAAGACACTGTATCCAAATTCAGCTTCTGGTGGCCCTGGGAATAGGCGTGGGTGATGTTCATCCAGGTTAAAGGGGGAGCAGAGACCTGTGGGGCCAGGATCATAAGGTTAGCACGAAGCAGTGAATGGCTAGAGGCACAGCCAGAGAGAAGCTGTGAGGGAGCATCTTAATCTCTGTCTGCCTGCTTTTTCACTCATAAGCTTTTCTGGCCTCTCTCAGTGTCTTGTGCTCAGAGCCTCAGGCAAAGATGATCCCCTTCCTGTGTTTGTGTCCAGATGCCTAACCTGTGGCCTTCTGCCATGCTGATGTACAGCTGTATTTCCATTCCCACCTCTGAAATTTCATTCACAGACATGTCTGAAAAGGTCAAGTTACTCTTTTCCACAACATTCCTCCCACACACACTCCTCAACAAACTGTGAGGGTCAAAAGAGGGAGAGGGCCTTTCTGTATCCCCAGAACAACCATTGCTTCCAATTCTCCCCAAGATAGGGGAAACGAAAGGAAGCTAAGAAGCACCGCACGTCTGGCTCTCTCCTTCTCTATCTCTTCCTGACTCCCAGGGTCATTGTCACACTCGCACTGTCTTTTTCCAATGTCTAGGTCTCTGGTTGATTCCAGCCTTGGCAATCTCAGTGGTAGTTAACTGGGTGGAGCCACCCGCCTGCCCACACACATAGTTTGCCATCCATCCTTGCCAAGGGTCCCATCACCCTGAAGTTTCCCACAACCTGCCTCCTTTTTAACTCATCTACTCTCCCAACTGCTCCCCCCTCCCCCACCGCCGACCTCTATGGTTTCCTCAGTCTTCAACCCACTCTAAAGGTGCCCGACCCTGGCTGATCTTCCCTTTTGACCCCAATGCCTTTAAAAATCAGAGCTGGTATTTTAGGAAACAATGATTACAGGGCACTAGCAAGGAGAAATTCCAGGCCTCTTGTCCTTCCCATGGTCCTTTCCCCAACTATGTCTTGCCCTGTACTTCTAAGCAACCCCTCTCAGGCTACCCCCCACCATTACCAATGGCTGTAGCTTTATCCCAAACCATGCTCATTTTCAGAAAGGTGTTTTGTATGTGAGCAGTTCTGCATCCAGAAAACTGGCAGGGCTGTATGACTAGAAACTGCAGCTCATTAGTTAGATAAACCCAGAGTTCTGACCACATAGTTAGTCAGTTATGCCTCAGGCCCCAGGGACCACCAAGGGTAAGAAGTTAGGGAGGAGATAATAGGAATCAGACTAGCAATGGAAGGTCACATCACATTTCTTTTTTGTCTCCTTACTCCTATAGGGCTTAGGATGAAGATTTTATATATTTAGATACAAATCTCAGCCAAGCATGCTGGCTCATGCCTATAATCCCAGCACTCTCGGTGGCTGTGGAGGGCGGATTGCTTGAGTCCAGGAGTTAAAGACCAGCCTGGCCAACATGGCAAAACTCTGTCTCTACAAAAAAAAAAAAAAAATTAGCCAGGTGTGGTAGCACATGCCTATAGTCTCAGCTACTCAGGAGGCCAAGGTGGGAGGATCACCTCAGTCTGGGAGGTTGAGGCTAGAGTGAGCCATGATCATGCCACTGCACTCCAGCTTGAGTGACAGAGTGAGACCCTGTCTCAAAAAAAAAAAAAAAAAAAAAAAAATTAGCTGGGTGTGGTGGCACGCACCTAGTGGTCCTGACTACTGAGCTATGGTTGCACCACTGCAGTCCAGCCTAGGCAACAAAGTAAGACTCTATCTTTAAAAAATAATAATTATAATGATTATTATTAGATACAAATCTTACACAAGGTCCTAGGCAGCTTTAGCCCCTGCCAGTCTCAATATTGAAACAGTCATATGTGAGGGCATAAAAATGCACAAGGACACAGACACACATAACAAGAAATGTAGAACCAGTGTTCGCTTCCTAAATCCCAAAGAAATTTTAACTCTAATGGTCCCAATTCCAAACAATCTATGTATCTTCCATTCCCACCAGAAACCAAGAAGTTAATTTCCCTCACCTGTCAGGAACACCAGGGGCAAGAACAGGTGAGTGATGAGGGGGAGTTCCATGCCTGATCCGTTTCTGTCCGGTATGAGAAGTCCTCTGGCCTCTGTCTGCCCCTCTCCTTTTCTGTTTTCTTTACTTTCCCTCCCATCCTGCCCCCTCCCAATGGCAGCTAAAAATAAAGTTGGAAGGAATGGGAGGAGTGACGGTGGGGAACTGTGGGGAGCCCCAGACCAAGGAAAGGACTGAGCCATCTTAGTCTATTTCTCTGCCTTGGTGCTGCCCCCTGGAGGCCTCATCTCTATATCCAGAGAACATATTTTTTTGTTCATTTCTGCTATTTCTTTTTTTCTACTGTTTGTTGTTGCCAGGTCAATAATGCTTTCCTCAAATTTGGAATAGGAGTGGGAGATGGATTCTTTTTTATAAGAAAAGAATCTTAAACTTTTATCTAAAAGCTTTAGACAAATTATTTATATTGAGAATACAGACAGGGTTTTACTATGTTACCCAGGCTGGTCTTGAACTCCTGAACTCAAGGAATCCTCCCACCTCAGTCTCCCAAAGTGAGCCACTGCACCCGGCCGGGGGATAGGAGATAGGTTCAGATTCTTTTTTTTTTTTTTTCTTTGTTAAAGCAGAGTCTCACTCTATCACCCAGGCTGGAGTGCAGTGGTGCAATCTTGGCTCACTGCAACCTCCGTCTCCTGGGTTCAAGCATTTCTCATGCCTCAGCCTCCCAGGTAGCTAGGACTACAGGCACATGCCACCATGCCTGGCTAATTTTTGTATTTTTAGTAGAGGCAGGGTTTCACCATGTTGGCCAGGCTGGTCTTGAACTCCTGACCTTAAGTGATCCACCTGCCTTGGCCTCCCAAAGTGCTGGGATTACCGGCGTGAGCCACCACACCTGGCCAATAGATTCTTTTTACTTCCTAACCTTATTTATCTCAACCTGGAATATGGAAAATGAAAGAGCTGACAGCAGTGGTATCATTTTCTCTACCCACCCAGGGGAGTCCCAACATGTGAAGATACAGCTCCAAATCCTTACCAGCCCCACACCACTGAGTTCTGTTCTTGGCTCTTAGCCTATGCTGTCATATGGCATTCTACTTCTTAGAGGGATTATATATCAGCTGGTATGAGATGTGTTTTGTGGAGCCAGGACAATAACTTTAGTATTAGACCACCCCTCTGCCACCCCAACTCCTCAGCTAGGTTATAAACTTCTTAAAGTTGGGAGTGTGGAGCTTCTTAGATTTCTGGATGCCCACTAAGTATTTTGCTTGACATACTGTAGGTGCTCAATAAAAATAATGTGAGTGACATTAGTGGCTAATCCCAAGAAAAACCCAAACCACAGTGACAGGAATAGGGGCCTCAAATGACCAAAAAATGAGGGACCAGACTAAATGTTGATGAGCAAACTGAACTTTAATTTGCTTACCTGAAAGGCTTGCTCTTCATTATTGGCATAGGCCACAGCTATTTACACAGAATCATTGTACAAGATTTACAGCAAGATGCTACACTAGGGAACAGACTAGGGAATAAAGCTCTGAAATCAAAGTGTAAGCAGAAATCTGAAGGTATGTGTACAAGGAAGGATAAGGGCCAAATCATGAGCGAGGCTGGTGAGGTAGACATGAGGGAGGAAGAGGAAACATCCAACCACTTGTGGTGCAGAGATATGAGGGAAGAGTCCACTGGCACATAGTATTAAAAATTATGTTTGGAGTTTCAAGGAGGAAAAATCTGCCATAAGCCACCTCTGTGAGAAAAAAGAAGGCAGTTAGAACCTTACAGACCAAACCTTATACCTCCCCTACCAAAAAGTAATTCTGCTGATTAAATCCCTGGATAGAAGAATGAGAAGGTTAAGAAAAGAAAGACAGAGAGAGATGCATAGACACAGAACCTTAAATAGACTTAACAGACAGAAAGTAAATACATTCAAGAGAGACACAGACAAAGACAGAGGAAAAGAACAGAAGCTCAGGCACATCTAGAAATTAGAGACATCCTATTAACTTCACGAGTCACCTTTCCTTACCTCATCTTCCCCAAAGCTCTTCCTCCACCCCTAAATCTCTGAATTTCTAACTTTAACCAAAGAGTAGAATTCGAATGAGGCTGGTACATGGGGGACGATCTAAGATTCCATCTCACCAATTCAGGTCCCCTCCTTATCCTGTACCAGAAGGTCAGGGCTTGAGTCGTAGCCAGGGATAGATTAGGGTGAGAATAGACAGGATGGAGGACACAAGGCCACAAAGCCCCACAATCCCAGGGCCACAGCGCCAGAGGCCTAGTTTGTCCAGTGGAATGAAGAGATCACAGGCATTTCTGACCACATCTAGCAGAAGTGGGGGATGACCTCTAAGGACTCGAGCCAGGAGCAGGACTTGCAGCCGAAGTTTCAGAGCCAGCTGGGGCAGACCTCCTCCTGGAGTCCCTGGTCCCCCAAGTCCCCCAGTTTCACTTCCTCCGGGGACTCCTCCTCCAGAACCTTTCAGTCGCCGGCTACAAGCTGAAGACTCTTGCTCCATCAGTAGGCGAATCTCATAAGCATCACGGCTCAAATTCATGATGAGGGAAAACAAATAGTACCTGATACACAGAGCAAAAGGGTCAGTAAGGGCATGGATACCTACTTAACATATCCAACATCACATTTTCACATTTTCTTTTCCTGTAGCACAAAGAGATTACACATTAGATCATCAGAAGTAAAGTGAATGCTATTACCCCTATCAGAAATGTCCTCCCTTGAGGACACTATGCTAAGCAAAATAAGCCAGACACAGAAAGACAAATACTGCATAATCTCACTTATAGGTGGAAGCTAAAATAAGGCCGGGCGTGGTGGCTCATGCCTGTAATCCCAGCACTTTGGGAGGCCGATGCAGGTGGATTACCTGAGGTCGGGAGTTTGAGACCAGCCTGGTCAACATGGCAAAACCCGGTCCCTAATAAAAATACAAAAATTGGCCAGGTGTGGTGGCCAGCGCCTGTAATCCCAGTTACTCGGGAGGCTGAGGCATGAGAATTGCTTGAACCCAGGAAGCAGAGGTTACAGTGAGCCAAGATCTCACCACTGCACTTCAGCCTGGGCAACAAAGAAAGATTCTGTATCGAAAAAAAAAGGGCTAACTCATAGAGGCACAGAATAGAATGGGGGCTGCCAGGGGTTGGGGAGTGGGGGAAATGGGAAGATATTGGTCAAAGTGTACAAGTTTGAGTTATGCAAGATGAATAAGTTCTGGAGATCTAATGTACAACATTGTGACCATAGTTAACAATACTGTATTGTATACTTGAAATTTGCCAGGAGGGTAGATCTTAAGTGTTCTTACCATAAAAGAAAAAAGGTAATTATGTGAGGTGATGGATATGTTAATTAGCTTGACTGTGGTGATCACGTCATAACATACATGTACAAACATCGAGCTATAACTCCTTAAATATATATAATTTATATTTGTCAATTATGTCCCAATAAAAATGAAGAAACAAAGTCCTCCCACCATTCTATAACTAGTACATGTTTATATGCACCTTAAGATCCTGTTTTAAACTTCATGAGCATCATGAAATCTTCCAAGGTCAACCTCAAACTTCATTTTCCACTTGGCAACACACACACACACATACACACTCACACACACACACACTCTCTCTACTTGACCTATAACAAGGCAAACTTGTTTTGAAAGAACAAATTTCAGTTGTTTCAGAGACTCAGACATATTAAAGGTGATCTAAATCCAATCCCTATTTCTTTAAAAAAAAAAAAAAAAGTGGCCCAGAGGTTTAAGTAATTGCCAAATGTGTTAAATTATAAATTTCTTTAGTAAAAAAATCCATGTTTTTTATTTGCAATCCAATCTGACAATGGTGGTCTGTACTCAATAACTTCATCTACCTTCAAAGTATATCCTGAATCCAACCACATCTCTCTTTTTTTTTTTTTTTTTTTTTTTTTTTTTTTTTTTTTTTTTTGAGACGGAGTCTCGCTGTGTCTCCCAGGCTGGAGTGCAGTGGCGTGATCTCGGCTCACTGCAAGCTCCGCCTCCCGGGTTCACGCCATTCTCCGGCCTCAGCCTCCCAAGTAGCTGAGACTACAGGCGCCCGCCACCTCGCCCGGCTAGTTTTTTGTATTTTTAGTAGAGACGGGGTTTCACCATGTTAGCCAGGATAGTCTCGATCTCCTGACCTTGTGATCCACCTGCCTCGGCCTCCCAAAGTGCTGGGATTACAGGCTTGAGCCACCACGCCCGGCCTACAACCACATCTCTCTATCACACCCCACCGCCATACTCTAAGCCACTAACATCTCTTATCTGGACTTCTGCTTTAGTGTTTTAACTGGTCTCACTGTGGCCATTCTTGCCCCACCCCCAACAATCTATTTTCATATAGTAGCTAGCATAAACATAAATCACATCATTACTTCCCTTCTTAAAACGCTCCATGGTTGGCCAGGCGCGGTGGCTCATGCCTATAATTCCAGCACTTTGGGAGGCCGAGGCAGGCAGACCATGAGGTCAGGAGTTCCAGACCAGCCTGACCAACGTGGTGAAACCCTGTCTCTACCAAAAACACAAAAATTAGCTGGGCATGGTGGCACGTGCCTGTAATCCCAGCTACTCAGGAGGCTGAGGCAGGAGAATTGCTTGAACGTGGGAGGTGGAGGTTGCAGTGAGCTGAGATTGCACCATTGCACTCCAGCCTGGGCAACAGAACAAGACTCCATCTCAAAAAAAAAAAAGAAAAACAAATAAACAAACAAACAAAAAAACACAGCTCGTCATGGTTTTCTTCCTATCACATTCATAATAAAATATAAATACCTTAGAGAGGCTTACAGGACTCAGCATCTGGTCCCTACCCCTCTAACTTTACCTTGTATCATTCTTTCCCTCAATCATTATGCTCTAACCATGTTGGTTTCTTTATACATTTTAATTTCATCATGCTTGTTCTTGCCTTAGGACCTTTGCACTACCTATTCCCTCTACCTGGAATATTCTCCCTCCAAAATCCTCACATAGCTAGTTCTTTCTTGCTTTTCAGGTATGAGCTTAAATATCACCTCTTCGGAGAGGCCTTCCCTTATCCCTAAATCTAAAGCACTGAATTAGTTACTCTCTACTCCATAACCCTGTTTTAATTTCCTGCATAACACTTGCCAGTATGATATTTTAATTTATTGTTTATTTATGTTTATCTCATCCCATTACAAGGTAAGTTCCAGAGGAGCAGAGGCCTTGTTTGTCTTTAACCACTGTACCCCTGTATGTAGACTGATGCCTACGGTAAGAACTCAGTAAGTATCTGTTGGATGAAATGAATAAATATGACATATAGACTCCTTTAGGGAGTTGCTTTTCCATACTGCTCCAGCCATGCCTCTGCTTCCACCCCTCATACATCATAAGCCATGTTATAGTTGTAAATCACTGAGAAAGATGAAGGGAAAAGCAAGGTTAATATAACGAAAAAGTACAATCATAGGAAAACAAAAAACAAATACAGATAGTATGTTAGGGAATTTTACTCCCACATTGTATTTCTCTCTACCTTCATTGTCAGCTACCTCCTTTGTCCAAGCCAAGGTCATCTCTTGCTCATATTAGGGCATCTCCTCCTCTCTTGTCCCACTGCAATCCATTTTCTTTTCTTTCTTTTTTTTTTTTTTTTTTTTTGAGATGGAGTCTTGCTTTTGTCACCTAGGCTGGAGTGCAATAGCACGATCATAGCTCACTGCAACCTCTGCCTCCCGGGTTCAAGCAAGTCTCCTGCATCAGCCTCCCGAGTAGCTGGGATTACAGCTGCCCGCCGCCACATCTGGGTAATTTTTGTAATTTTAGTACAGACGGGGTTTTGCCATGTTGGCCAGGCTGGTCTTGAACTCCTGACCTCGTGATCCCCCAACCTCGGCTTCCCAAAGTGCTGGGATTACAGGTGTGAGCCATTGCGCCTGGCCTGCAATCCATTTTCAACATCTCAGAAAGAGATGTCCTTTAAACACAATTTGAATCTTGTCATTTCCCTGCTCAGAATCCTTCAATAATGTTCCATTGTAGGATAAAATAAAACAAGCATTAACTAAAAGGCCCTGTATGAAAGGTCTGGTGCCTGTCTACCTCTCAAATTTAAACTGATGGACTCAATACTGTCAGTCACACTGGCTTTCTATTTCTCTAATTTCCTGAAGTCTTAGTTCAAAGCCTTACTTAGAATGTGCTATTTTCTCTGTTTGGAAATGTCTTTTCTGCTACTGTTGGCTTTGTCTAACTCCTACTCAGACATCAGGTCTGAACTAAAATATTGCTTTCTCAAAGAGTTTTTTCCCGATTTTTCAATCTAAATTAGCTCCCCTTGTGATATTCTTTCATAATACCGCATACTTCCCCACAAATATATATGAGAAGTTATTCATTGTAGTATCTAACTCCCCCACTAAACTGGAAGTTTCATGGGAGCAGGCACATAGGCACATTACCTGTTTAGCTCTTTGCTTTATCCCCTGCCCCACAGTAAGCATCTAATAAATATTTTTGGAATGAATGAGTAAGCAGGTAGTGAGAGGGAATAACCTGTGGTATAGAAGCACAATTAAAGTGATATAATATCTTACCTTGCACAATATTAGTCATTCATTATGGAAGATCATCTGTCTTCCATCTCCCCCCATTTGATATTCTCCAATAGTTTAAGATCTAACTGAAGACTGGAAGCCAAGTGACTGATCAAGACTTAAGTGGAAAGATCCTAAGAGATCTTTCCCTCATATAAGACAAGCTATGCAATATACAGACTACAAAAAAAAAAAAAAAAAAAAATCTTGAAGGAGAAAAGGATATCAAACCTGAATGAACGCTGGGCCCACTTCTCCTGATCCACACGGGGAGCCAGTCCAGACTTTCCAGCCCACAGGACATTGTCACAGGCAAAGTACAAGGCTCGATTGAGGTGACTAACAGTGATGCAGAATCTCAGGACAACATCTGATAGGTGAACAGCTCTTTTGGCTGACTCAAGGGCATCTGCTGAGTTACCCAGGCGTAGAACTTGTGGAGATTAGAAAGGGAAAGCAAGGATTTGTAAGTAGAGAGGCAGATAGCAAGAAACAGAAACAGAGAAAGCAAGAAGGCAAAAGTTGAGCAATAATAATAACAATTTTTTTGAAGCGCAGAAACAGGCTGGACGCGGTGGCTCAAGCCTGTAATTTCAGCACTTTGGGAGGCCGAGGTGGCTGCATCACCTGAGGTCAGGAGTTTGAGACCAGCCTGGCCAACATGGTGAAATCCCATTTCTACTAAAAATACAAAAATTAGCCCGGCATGGTGGTGGGCACCTGTAGTCCCAGCTGCTCAGGAGGCTGAGACAGGAGAATTGCCTGAACCTGGAGGCAGACGTTGCAGTGAGCCGAGATTGGGCCACTGCACTCCAACCTGGACGAGAGACTCTGTCTCAAAAAAAATAAAAGATAAAGAGCAGAAACACTTCATTTTTCAATTTCAAATTTAATTTTTGTGCCAGTTTAGTTTTCTCAAACTTGCCCCATTCTCTCCAGTCCTCCTAATTACTTCCGTACCCCTGCTCTCTTATCTCAACTTGACGCATGCAGAGGGTAAGTGCAGAGCCAAATGAGAAAGAACAGGCAGAGAGGGTACAGGAAGGAGGGACCAAGGAAGGAGAGCTGGGGATGGAGGAAGGGTTGGGGGATAAAAGGAAAGACAGAGTTACTTACGCTTTCTTCCAAGGCTCAGGTGGCCCTCCAGCTGTCGAATCTGTTTCTGTAACTCAGGACTGGCTCCATGCCTTTGCAGCGCATGGCCAAGAAGAGAGCAAGCATACTGGGCGGCCCTAGAGGAGAGGGCAGGCAAGGTAAGGTGGAGACCTCCCTTACCTTCCGCTCAAAATTATCCTCCAAAAGGCACAGACTTCCCCCTTTCCCAGTTTGAGACCACTCCCCTTCCTCCTCCATGCCCATATCTCACCATTTCTCCAGGTCAGAGGAAGGAAAAGGCATAAGGAGAAAAAAGAGTCTAGAAAGGGGTGGGGAGCACTATTGAATGCTGAGCAAATAAGAGATTTGACAATGATGAGGCCTGAAGGGGCCAGTGCAGGCCGCAGGGGTCCATCACAAGCACATCAGCGTGAGCATGTATGTGATCGATGAGGGGAGGCAGACAGTTGGAGGGCATTTTATTCCTCAGAATAGGTGAACTAAGAGATTTCAAGGCCCTCTAGCTGAATGGAGACCAAACGCCAGGACCGACGCAGAGGAGTTCCCGAATGACAGCACGGTGTGGGGACATGGAAACTGGGAGTGCCTCCTCAGCTCTGGGGGCAGAGTCCAGGGCTATCCACCGTGGGGTGAATGCTCCTCATTCCATCACCGCTCAGTGAGAACACTGTCGGTCTTATGTGGACACAGCAACCCTGAGTGGCCTCCCCGCTGACCCACTCATGCCTCAGTTTCCCCATCTCTTCCGCGAGCGGAAAGGAATCATCTCCTCAACAGCGGCTCAAATCTGCACCTCACGGTCCGTTCGGGCCCCCGTAGCCAGAGTTGACCCTTCTTGACCCCCCTATAGCCTGAACTGACTTCGCCTCACTAGAGTCTTCCTCTGCCCATCCCTCCCCCGCCCCACCCCCATTCCTATTCGGGCCGCACCTACATAGCCGCTCCCGGGCTTGGCTCTGAGCACTGAAGCGGACCCAGGCGTCCATGACAGCGGTAGCCCAGGCTCCGCGGCCCCGCTCCCACCCCACTTCCCGCCCCTAGTCACGCCTCCTGCGCGACCCAACGGTGCCTCGCGAGGGACAAACAACATCAGAAAAGAAAGCGAGTGGAGCTGGCCCTCCAAGCGGAATTTCAGGACGCGAAACGCGTGTCTTTTGAGCCTATATCTGCGTATTCTTGTGTGTGTCTCTGTCCGAGGGTCTCCTTATCAGACGATCACCACTCCCTAGCACGCCTCCAGCGGCACATTCTTCTTTAAATATTCAGGACCAAGGGCGGGGCCTGCAGGGGTCGGGGCGGGGCGAGAAAGCGCCGCAGTGAACTCCACGCCTTGGAGGCCGGAATAGGTGTGCGCCCGGCAGAACATCCCAAATACACATGCACTCAGGCTCCGACTGAATCCAGGGCTGTAAGGGCTAAAGAGGTCTAGGGCAGTAGACCCGAAGCCCAGGCTGGTCTTTCCAAGGAAAAAGGAGCGTGACTGATACCAGATCTTCGTTCCCTGCAGAACCTTGACAGTTGGACAAGTGACCTCCTCCAGAACAGACGGAGAGTCTCCAGAAGCAGAGGCTTTAGTGAACGAAATTCGCAATAATCAGCTCCAGATCCTGAAAAGGTGGGCGAAGAATCAGTGGCCAAGCTAAGCGCTTCATACCCACACTGCCTCCTCCTCAGTTTCTCTCCAGGCCACCATGTCTGCAGGCAACGGCACCCCTTGGGGGTCAGCAGCGGGGGAGGAGGCCTGGGCTGCATCGGGAGTGGCGGTGGAGGGCTCAGAGCTGCCCACCTTCTCGGCAGCAGCCAAGGTCCGAGTGGGAGTGACCATTGTGCTGTTTGTTTCTTCGGCTGGAGGGAACCTGGCCGTCCTGTGGTCAGTGACACGGCCGCAACCCAGCCAGCTCCGCCCCTCTCCGGTCAGGACACTCTTCGCCCATTTAGCAGCTGCCGACTTACTAGTCACTTTTGTGGTTATGCCCCTAGATGCCACCTGGAATATCACTGTTCAATGGCTGGCCGAGGACATCGCATGTCGGACACTCATGTTCCTGAAACTAATGGCCATGTATTCTGCAGCTTTCCTGCCTGTGGTCATTGGACTGGACCGCCAGGCAGCAGTACTCAACCCGCTTGGATCCCGTTCAGGTGTAAGGAAACTTCTGGGGGCAGCCTGGGGACTTAGTTTCCTGCTTGCCTTGCCCCAGGTGAGTGACCTAGGACTCAGGACCGGGCAGGACAGGGATTGGGTCTCTAGCATGAGTTAAAGGGTGCGCTCGGGGGCCATTAGCCATTAATTCTCGGGGAGTAAGCCCCTGCCTTCTTTTTTTTTTTTTTGGCCGGCTCACTGCAACCTCCGCCTCCCCGGTTCAAGCAAGTCTTCTGCCTCAGCCTCCCGAGAAGCTACAGGCGCCCGCTACCACGCCCGGCTAATTTTTGTATTTTTAGTAGAGGCGAGGTTTCACCATGTTGGCCAGGTGATCTCCATCTCCTGACCTCGTGATCCGCCCGCCTCAGCCTCCCAAAGTGCTGAGATTACAGGCGTGAGGCACCCTGCCCGGCTACCTCTGCTCTCTTCTGTAAGATTATTTGCATGTTAATTTACATCTGTTAAGAGCCTGCCTTTTATAAGCAGTATCCTCTATTTGTGCCTCTTCCATTAGATCTGTTTTACTACACTTGGCTTCTGCATCTTTGCATCCTCCCAGTCTCACCTCCTTCAGATTGGGGCAGGGAAGAAAAACAGAAAAACATACATGGGGGTCTATGAAGAGAGTGAAGTCAGTGGTTTGGGTAAAACTTTGTGGTACACTCATTTATCCATTCAAAAGTAATAGGCATCTCCAGGGCCACTCAAATTTTGCTAAGGATAGGGCAGCAAAATTCTGCCTTCAGGAAATGTATTGACTAGCGCAGGAAACAAAGAAATTAGGCACTTACAATATAGTGTATTCAAAAGTGTTATGCTAAAGGAGCTAAAGAAGACAATGGGGGTGGGGAGCAGAGAGGGGTGTCTGACACAGCTGTGCAGTCAGGAACAGCTTTCCAGATGTTAATGTTTGATTCTTCACAGATAGGTGTTAGACCAATTAAAATAGGAGAAATGCTAGGGAAGATGGAGGATAGAGGATCTCAATGCCAATGCTGCTAAAGCTGAGGACTAGTTAATGGTGAGTAATGAGCTGAGAGGGGAAGAGCCAGCCAGATCACAAATAATAAAATTGTACTTTATCCCGAGTGCAGTGGAGAGACACTAAAGTAAAGAGAGTGACATAACCAAATTTGTGTTTTTTACTGACTTTATTGTCGAATGAGCATTAAAATTGGAAAGAGGTGAGCATCTGAACCTGAGTACTAGGTTAATCAAATCTCAAAGCAAATCCAATACTGAAAATGAACTAGAAATCTAGGTGGGGAAAAAAGCTAAATACAAAGCAATTCCTTCAAGGCAAACACCACTATCACTATCATGGGGTTGGGGGGCAGGATAGAGCAGCATCTCCGAGACTGTAGGATTAGAATTATGTCTAGAAGGAGGCCAAGAAGGGTCTAGGATTTGTTTCTGGAATGATAATATATTATACTGATTTAAGATTTGATCCTTACTTACATCCTCAATTATTAGAAATATAACTACTAGAAGTTAGTCTGACTATACTCCTAAGAACAAAGAAAGGCCTGGTGGCTCAAGCCTGTAATCCCAGCATTTTGGAAGGCCAAGGCGGGTGGATCACTTAAGGTCAGGAGTTCAAGACCAACCTGGCCAACATGATGAAACCCCATCTTTACTAAAAATACAAAAATTAGCCCGGTGTAGTGGTGAGCACCTGTAATCTCAACTATTCAGGAGGCTGAGGCACGAGAATTTCTTGAACCTGGGAGGTGGAGGCTGCAGTGAGCCAAGACTACACTGCACTCTGGCGTGGGCGACAGAGCCAGACTCTGTCGGGGGGGATAAAAAGAGAAAAATAATACTTCTAATATGTTGCAAACAAGACCTTTACCAATCCAAGTGTTAAAAAGAAGCCTGTTGCTACAGTGCCATTTACAATTAGGTTTGTTTACATAAAGCAAATTTTACATGTGGACTGGGAATTAGAAGACTTTTTGTTTCAGTTTGCCTGTTTTACTCTGTTTTTTTTCTGAGTCTCGGGCTCTACTGCTAACTAGCTATATGATTTTGGCTAAGGCACTTGAAATCCATGGGCCACAAGATGATGCAATGGGAAATGAATTTCATCCTTTCTTATAGCCTGACAATCTGACAATATTTGCAATCTCTATTTGTTTCAATGGCAAACTGATTGTGACACGCATGATACTTGTGCAAAAGGTGAAATTTTTTGGTTCCAAATTAGTATCCTTGTGGGTAAATTCTGCCTTGCCCATATGCTGTAATTGTAGTTAAAATATTAGTGTTAATAAAATAAAAAATTTAATGTCATGTTAGTGTGGTAAGGGCTTAGGAGTCCTTAGGGGTACTATTGGGGTGGTTAGAAATTACTTATTTTTGTAGGCTTTGACTTTTTTTTTTTTTTTTTTTGGAGAGTCTCGCTCTGTCACCCAGGCTGGAGTACAATGGCACAATCTCAGCTCACTGCAAGCTCCGCCTCGTGGGTTCACGCCATTCTCCTGCCTCAGCCTCCTGGAGTTCCCCAGTAGCTAGGACGACAGGCACCTGCTACCACGCCCGGCTAATTTTTTGTATCTTTAGTACAGACAGGGTTTCACCGTATTAGCCAGGATGGTCTCGATCTCCTGACCTCGTGATCAGCCCGCCTCAGCCTCCCAAAGTGCTGGGATTACAGGCATGAGCCACTGCGCCCAGCTAGCTTTGACTATTTTTATACTTCTCACGATTCTCACGTACTTCTTAGGCATAGCACAAAAACAAAAACAAATTATAAATATATGAATGCAAGAGATGGGAAGAGGAAAGAACATTTTCCAACTAGCTCAGAGTAGCCTGATCGTAACTCCAAACAGTTCTCAAAATTCTGTCTTATGCTGAAACTATTCATCTTTCCTAAATGTCCCTCATGTCTGCTAAAATCACTGTCCCAAATGCCTTGTATCTAGGAATCTGATACCTACTGAGCTTACCTTTTATCAAATTAATAGTGACAATCTGCATTACTGGAACCCAGGCACTTTAACCTTGTAGTTCTAAACGGAAATAGTTTTTACTGATTCAGTTGGAAAACCCAGCAATTTAACAAAAAGGGGGAGGGGCAGCCCAACAGCATTTGGAAAATGTTAAATTTTATTATTTAACATTCTTTACCATTATAGTTACTGCACATAAGACTATTACTACTAAAGGTCACTTCAGAGTCACTGCAAAATGGCCTGGAATTTTGGCAGCACCTATTTTACACAGTTTTTCTTTTTCCACAAAATAACAGACATACCAGGAAAATCATTTCAGCTAAAAATATGAGTGAGGTGGTAGAAATATCATCCCTTATAAAGCGCAGTGTTAGAATAGTACTTGAGAAGGTGGGATTGTTTTAAGTTCCAAGATTTAACAAACTCACTGCTCAGCATCATATTCAAGCCTAAAAGGAAGGCAGGATTTTCAAGACATATTTCCAACCTCTTTAACATGGCACCATGGATGAACTGTTTTCAGCACTGTGCTGCTTCACTTGGAATTAAGGATGAATTGGGAGGAGACAGTATGACATAGGTGGGTAGGCTGGGTGGTGAGGGGAACCAGTTCTAATAGTCCTGAACTCCACTCCAGCTGTTCCTGTTCCATACCGTCCACCGAGCTGGCCCAGTCCCTTTCACTCAGTGTGTCACCAAAGGCAGCTTCAAGGCTCGATGGCAAGAGACCACCTATAACCTCTTCACCTTCCGCTGCCTCTTTCTGCTGCCACTGACTGCCATGGCCATCTGCTATAGCCACATTGTCCTCAGTGTGTCCAGCCCTCAGACAAGGAAGGGGAGCCATGGTGAGACTCCAATTCCCAGGCCTTAATCCTTAACCCTAGACCTGTTGCCTCTAGCATCATTTATCCACCTACCTAATAGCTATCTACCAGTCACTCAACTGTGGTGAGATCCTAACCATATGTCTAGCACCTGATGCTAATTTTGTTGAATCCTTTCAATTATAAACAGCTGAGTTAGCTGGACAAGGACTAGGGAGGCAATCAGTATTATTTATTCTTGAACACCATCAAGTCTTAAAGTAGACTGGGTGGCTTCACATTTCTATCATAATCCCTGGGGGTAAGAGATCATATAGTCCTAGGATGGGAAGGGGAAAAGGGTTTGCAGCATTCTCCTCCTTGTAGGAGGCAAGCTCTGTGTCACTAGCTATGCCCCTCCATCAGTTCACCCTACACTCAGTTCAGAAGCTTAGACTCTGAATTACAGTATATTTTCTAAATTCCTAGCCCCTGCTGGTGAATTTGCCCTCTGCCGCTCCTTTGACAATTGTCCCCGTGTTCGTCTCCGGGCCCTGAGACTGGCCCTGATTATCTTGCTGACCTTCATCCTCTGCTGGACACCTTATTACCTACTGGGTCTGTGGTACTGGTTCTCCCCCACCATGCTAACTGAAGTCCCTCCCAGCCTGAGCCACATCCTTTTCCTTTTTGGCCTCCTCAATGCTCCTTTGGATCCTCTCCTCTATGGGGCCTTCACCCTTGGCTGCCAAAGAGGGCACCAAGAACTTAGTATAGACTCTTCTAACGAAGGGTCTGGGAGAATGCTCCAACAGGAGATTCATGCCCTTAGACAGCAGGAAGTACAAAAAACTGTGACATCAAGAAGTGCAGGAGAAACAAGACATTTCTATAACATCTATCTGATCCTAACAGAGTATATAGGAACAAAATAATAAGTCTTTAATACCATAAGATCTTAACATCTCACTTCTACTCCTGCTCTCCTAGTTCCCCCAAAAAAGAAATACTGACCAGTGTCTACTTTAAACCCTACCTGAAACTTGAGACTGTATCTAGTATAGAAATTCACATAACCAACCCAGGCAACACAGCAAGACCCCATCTCTACAAAAATATTAAAAATTTAGCCGGGCATGCTGGCATGTGCCTGTAATCCCAACTACTAGGGAGGGTGAGGCAGAAGGATGGCTTGAGCCCAGGAGTTTGAAGCTGCAGTGAGCTATGATCACGCAGCTGCACTCCAGCCTGGGGAACACAGCAAGACTCTATCTCAAAAAAAAAAGAAATAGAGTTCAGTCCCTAGAATTATCTTCACAATGATCCATACAGCCTTACTATGCTTTAGAACTTTCAATTTTATGATAGGAAAGTAATATTAAATGTAGAAAACAAAAATGGAACATTTATTTGCAACTCAAATAGTATGCATATAGGGTAAGAGATTAAATATAAACACAGCAAGTTCCACCCCAGTCCTATTTGTCCAAGGCTGCATGGTCAAATGGAATCTCTTCAAATGGAATCTTGAAGAGAACACCTGGACAACAGAGGACCTGTCAGCGACGTCTCCGGTCTGGACTTCTGCTGCGTCTTCGGCCTCCTCTAGGGAAAAAGAAGCAGGGAGAAGAGTCCATCAGAGGGACATAATACTGCCTCCTCATTCTGTTTTGTTCATATTCCCTTCACTCAGTGTTTGCCCTCTTCATTTTACCTCCTCTTGCCTTTTGGTGGACCCCGAACAAAACACCAGTCAACGCTGATGGGCTGTCCCATCAAATCCTGGCCATTGAGTCCCTCCATAGCAGCCTGGGCCTCCTTGTATGTTTCATACTCAACTAGAGTATACCCCTGGGGAAAGTAAAAAGACAGATATGAAAACCCTCCTATTTCCCCAAGCATCACTGAGTACCTTTTTCCTCAAATCTAAACTCAGAAAAATCTATAAAATTTAAGCAATGAATGTACATCATATATCTCTGTATATATACAACATGTCTGTCTCTTTGGCGTGTCTGACAAAACATATCCATGTTTTAAATGTCATTTTATTTAATAAAATGACATCCAATGTCATTTTATTTTAACTTTGCTCTTGGCCAACCACAGCAAACACAGAACTACCAATGCTGTCTAAGGGTTATGAAAGAAAGGAGGCAATAAACTGTCACTTAGGATACCTTCAGATATCCTGTTCGCCTGTCGAGGTTGAGGTGAATGTTTTTAATTTCCCCATATTCTGCGAATTTGTCGTGTATGTCTTCTTCAGTGGCTTCCTCATGGACTCCAGTGACAAAAAGAATCCAGCCTTCAACAGCTGTTGGGGGACGGGGGGAAGTTGTATGAGTACATGAGAGAAACGCTTCAAGCAGGCTCACGGGAGTAGAGTGAGTGTGGACTCAGATTGTTTAAGCTATCTCTGAACCCACTCCTACTGCTTAACTATTTTATCGCTTTCTAACTACTACCACAGGCACGGATACCTCACAGGTTCCATTATTACTCACAGCGTTGTGGTCCGGGTTCATCGCCATCCTGCTCCACGCTGTCATAATCCTCACGCATCCGCGCTCGGGACCCCTCTTCTATAAGGGACACACACGAGATCACCGAAAACTCCCCCTTTCTCCCATTGTTCCTATGAGTTGGGTGGGGACTCCAAAACCCGGGGCTCCTGCCCTACTAGGCCACTCTACCCCATTCTCCCCACACTCACCGGAGCCAAAGCCGCGACCCTTCCGTTTCTTCGCTTTTTCTTTCAGTTTGTGAATGCTCTCTGGAGCCCCAGAAGATAAAAGAGTAAGTAACCATGACAGTCATTTGTAACGATCGTTTCTTTCCCAAGACACTGTCTGCAAGCCGACCCAAACCGCCTCCAGTCTCAGTGCCTTCCCGGTCACGCCCTCCCTTCTCCCAAAGGGGGCGGAATCTCTAATCCATCCAAGACCCGGTTCCCCGATTCCCATCCTCACGACCCGGGAGAAAAGAGAGTAAATTTTCCTGTTATAGCCTTCTCTCACACCTTCCCCGCTACGCCCGGCCGCCTCCACGGTCCTCACCGTCCCCATCCTCATCCATGGCGAAATCTTCGCCCCCGGCCTCGTGAAGATCTAGCACGTCCGCCATCTCGCCTTCGATCGAGATCTCGTCTGTGCCGCTCAGACACTAGGTACCTCGGGAAACTGTCGCAGAGGGGAAAGGTCGCCAGTCAAGCTGACCAATCAAAGGCTAACTCTAAATCCCTCCCTCTGCACGGTAAAAATACGCAAATTGGGGCGGGCCTAGTTCGGAAAGATGCCGGAAGTGTTTCTGTGGCCATCTTGAGCAGGTCGCGAGCTAAATGCTGCCATGTTGGGAGGTGCAGACTACAGGGGTCAGTGGATTCCTCTTAACCGCGGCAGCTGCTGAGAGATACTGTACTATTAACAGTGAGGCCCGGCGTAATTTCCTTATTAGAGGGCTTCTTTATGTCTCTTCATCCGAAACTGGGAAATGGTCACTGAAGACACCTTTTTCTATCAAAAATCCCAGGCCTGTACCCTGTTCCGAGGCAAGGTGATGTATGATAGGAACGTCTTTAAAAAATAGTTTGATCAGCAATACGGGCATAAAGAGCTGCTTCTGGAACGTACTGCAGCACCTAATTTCTCTTCAGGAAACTAACAGACCTGGTTGCAATATGATTGGTGAGACTGATATCAATTTTTGTTTTTTTTAAGATAAAACTCCCTGCCTGTAATCCCAGCTACTCGGGAGGCTGAGGCAGGAGAATCGCTTGAACCCGAGACGGAGGTTGATTATGTGGGCGTGGTGGAGTGCGCCTGTAATCCCAGCTACTCGGGAGGCTGAGGCCAGAGAATCACTTGAACCTGGGAGATGGAGGTTGCAGCGAGCCGAGATCTTGCCACTGCACTCCAGTCTGGGGGACAAGAGCGAGAATCCGTCTCAAAAAAAAAAAAAAAGTGAAAAAGAGTAAAACGAAAAATAAAATTTCAAAGCGATTAGGAGACACTAATTTATTCTCCACGTAGGTAGTGTGATCATTTTAAAAATCAGTTGGTTACATATCTACTAAAAACCCTTTTTGTTGTTTTGAGACGGAGTCTCGCTCTATCACCCAGGCTGAGTGCAGTGGCGGTCTCAGCTCACTGCAACCTCCGCCTCCGGGGTTCGAGCGATTCTCCTGCCTCAGCCTCCTAAGTAGCTGGGACTACAGGCGCCCGCCCCCACACCCGGCTAATTTTTGTATTTTTAGTAGAGATGGGATTTCACCATGTTGGCCAGGCTGCTCTTGAACTCCTGACCTCAGGTGATCCACCAGCCTCTGCCTCCCAGAGTGTTGGGATTACAGGCATGAGCCACGGTGCCCGGCCTAAAAACCCTTTTTGTTAGAGGGGTCTGGCTATACTACCCAGGCTGGCCCGAAACTCCTGGGCACAAGGGATCCTCTGGCCTCCCAAGCAGCTGGGACTACAGGTGTGTAACCCTGCACCTGGTTCTTTCTTTGGCTTTTTGCTGCACTTAAAATTTTTAACTCACATAGCCTGCTCTGTGTTTTCAACCTGTTCTACCACCATTCTTCTCCGTCACCCATGAAGCTCTCCTTGCACTTTCGCCCAATGGTGGTGTGCTCTTTCTCATCCCAGGGCTTTTGCAACTTGTTTGTTTGTTTGTTTTTGTTTTCAAGACGGGAGTCTCTGTCGCTCAGGCTGGAGTGCAGTGATGCGATCTTGGCTCACTGCAACCTCCGTCTCCCGGGTTCAAGTCTTCTCCTGCCTCAGCCTCCTGAGTAGCTGGGACTACAGGCGTGCGGCACCACACCTAGCTAATTTTTGTATTTTTAGTGGATATGGGGTTTCACCATGTTGGCCAGCCTGGTTTCTAACTCCTGACTTCCGATCATCCCCCCTTCTCAGCCTTCCAAAGTGCTTGGATTACAAGCATGAGCCACTGCTTCCCGCAGCTTTCTGTTCCTGGTGCTCTTCTCCTCTAGCTTTTCACATATTGGGTTCGAACTCATTTTTTTTTTTTTCTTTGAGATGGAGTCTTGCTCTGTCACCTAGGCTGGAGTGCAGTGGCGCGATCTCGGCCCACTGCAGCCTCCACTTCCTGGGTTCAAGTGATTCTCCTGCCTCAGCCTCCCAAGTAGCTGGGACTTCAGGCACGTGCCACCACGCCCAGCGTTTTAAAATTTTTTTAGTAGAGACGGGGTTTCACCATATTGGCCAGGCTGATCTTGAACTCTTTACCTTGTGATCCACCCACCTCGGCCTCCCAAAGTGCTGGGATTACAGGCGTGAGTCACCGCGCCCAGCCGAGTTCGACCTCATTCTTAAGGTCTCAATAGTACTGTCACCCAAAGGGATCTTCTGTACCCTCCTATCTTTCACTGTGTATTTCCTTCACAGAACTTAAATCAGAATCTTTTTTTTTTTTTTTTGAGACAGGGTCTCACTCTGTCAACCAGGCTGAGTGCAGTGGTGCAATTATGGCTCACAGCGGCCAATCTCCCAGGCCCAAGTGATTCTCCTGCCTCAGCCTCCTGAGCATCTGGGACTACAGGCACACGCCACTACATGCGGCTAATTTTTAAAAAATCTTTTGTAGAGACAGAGTCTTGCCATGTTACTTAGGCCAGTCAGAATCTTTAATTACCTTGTTTACTTTCTAACTTATTGTCTGTTTTTCCCATTAGAATGTAATCCTTATGGCAGAGATAGTTATTTACAACTAAAATCCCTAAAGTTCAGCCCAATGTCTGGCTCATGGTAGACATCTGATAGATACTTATTGAATGAATGAATATTAGAATGGCAGGATATTCTGTCTGCCTGATGCTATGTGACTGGAAAATAAAGCTGGAAATACAGTTTAGGGTCTGCTATGCTAAGGATTTTGGAATTGATGCTATAAGCAAGAAATTTACCTACTTCAAATATTTGAGTATTCATGGTTTTTAATATTTGCAGATAGTCCCCATACTAGTTTTTGCTTATTTTTCCTTAGACTGACTTTAAACATAAATGTATACTCAAAGGAAAATCAATATTTTTCTACTACAAATTCAGATAAAAGCACAACTATTAAAAACTGTTTGCCCATCTATCATCTAAAATCATCTCAGGAACACATATAAAACTGGGAAATGGTAGGCCAGGCATGGTAGCTCACGCCTGTAATCCCAGCACTTTGGGAGGCCGAGGCGGGTGGATAGTTTGAGTTCAGGAGTTCAAGACCAGCCTGGGCAATATAGCAAGACCCATCTCTACAAAAAATTTAAAAAGAATTACTTGGGTGTGGTGGTGTGTGCCCATAGTCCTAGCTACTCTGGAGGTTGAGGTGGGAGGATTCCTTGAGCCTGGGAGGCGGGGTTGTAGTGAGCCAAAATCACACCACTGCATTCCGGCCTGCTCCTTAGAGTGAGACTCTGTCTCAAAAAAAAATTTTTTTTTAACTCTGGGAAATGCTGCTAAAGGTAAAGATAGTTCAGTGATGGCTTAAGCAAGGGAGTATCACAGTCATAAGTATTTTATAAAGAAATATGACAGTAGTGTGGAGGATGTTAAGAATGGAGGTGAAGACCAGCTAGGAAGCTATTATAGTGATCCAGTCTGGAGATGAGAAAGGACCAAACCTAAACGAAGGCAGTAAATATGGACAAAACATATTAGGAGGTAGGCCAGGCACAGTGGCTCACACCTGTAATCCCAGCACTTTGGGAGGCCGAGGTGGGCGGATCACCTGAGGTCAGGTGTTCGAGACCAGCCTGGCCAACATGGTGAAACCCCATCTCTACTAAAAATTTAAAAATTCGCCAGGTGTGGTAGTGGGTGCCTGTAATCCCAGCTACTTGGGAGGCTCAGGCAGGAGAATCTCTTGAACTCAAGAGGCAGAGGATGCAGTGAGCTGATACTGCACCATTGTACTGGGCGACAAGAGCAAAACTCCGTCTCAAAAAAAACAACTTATTAGGAGGTAGACTCAACAGTAGTGACTGATTAGATTATGGTAGAGAAGAGTTGAGGGCAGATCTGAGGTGTGTGGCTTAGGTAACAGCATAGATAATAATTCTAATAATAGATCAGCCGGGCGTGGTGGCTCACACCTGTAATCCCAGCACTTTGGGAGGCCGAGGCAGTCGGATCACCTGAGGTCAGGAGCTCGAGACCAGCCTGGCCAACATGGTGAAACCTGGTCTCTAATAAAAATACAAAAATTAGCCGGGCGTAGTGGTGGGCGCCTGTAATCCCAGCTACTCGGGAGGCTGAGGCAGGAGAATCGCTTGAACCCAGGAGGCAGAGGTTGCAGTGAGCTGAGGTCACGCTATTGCACTCCAGCCTGGGGGACAAGAGCGAGACTTTGTCTCAATAATAATAATAGTAATTTGAATAATAGATCTAGAGAGTCAAAGAGGAATCAGTAGGGAGAAATGTATTTTATTTTGGATATGTTTCAAAGGGCTTTTGTCATATTCAGGTGGTCATGTCCAGTATGTGGAAAGTAAATGTAAAAGCTTAAAACAGGTTGGGGAGGAAGAAATAGATTTGAGAGTCATGTGTATAGTGGAGTTCAAGCTACCATAATGGGTGAGATTGCCAGTGGGAGTAGGTAGAGTTGGGGAGAAAGGGCCAAGGACAAAGTCCAGGTTAAATGTCTGCAGAAAGGGAGGCAGGCTGCCTTGTGCAATCATTTCTACCACCCCAAAAATGCTAATAAAAATTCTTTTTTTTTTGAGACGGAGTCTCACCCTGATGTCCCAGGCTGAAGTGCAATCACTCAATCTCGGTCTACTGCAACCTCCGCCTCCCAGGTTCAAGCGATTCTCCTGCTTCAGCCTCCCAAGTAGCTGGGATTACAGGCGCCCACCACCACGCCCAGTTAATTTTTTATTTTTTTTAGTAGAGATGGGGGTTTCACCATGTTGGCCAGGCTGGTCTCGAACTCCTGACCCCGTGATCCACCCACCTCGGCCTCCCAAAGTGCTGAGATTACAGGTGTGAGCCACTGCGCCCGGCCTAAAAATTCTTATTTAGTATACATGTAAAAGAACAGGGCCGTTTTAGAGCTTCTCTAATATATAGGTCTCAAGAAAGAGTCAGTCTGGCTCACTAGACAAAAATCTATTTTTAATTGTATAAAATTATACATATAAAATACATAGAATGTACTAAGAAGATGAGTAAAATCTTTGACACCAGAATTGGACAGATCAGGAAACAATTTTTCTCAAGTTATTTGGGATCTTACTGGTTGGTATTTGAGAAACATAATAAATCCAGGAGGTACGAGGACAATTCTTCCCACAACTCACACCCCTTAACCCATACTTCTTCCCAGAGAAGGGAGCACAGGAGAAACAGGAGTGTTGATGAGTGCCAGCTTATAAATATCAATACAAACAGACACACCTGGTATGTCTAGCTGTTTTTGCCTTTACTCCAACCCAACGTGTTTCATGGAATACAAAGATGGGGCTTCTACCCCAGCTCTCTTCTGATTAGTAAGAAAAAAAAAAAATGATAGGGCCTGGAGAATTCAAGGAAGCCCGTTTCAAGCACTAATAAAATTGTAGCTGGATTCCTTACCTCTTATCCAACATGATTTCAAAAGCAAGAAAGTTGCCTTTCATCTTGCCCCTACCAAATCCAAAAGAGCAAATTATGGCCTATTTCCTAATCTATTTATTCTTATTGTTGTTGTTACACTTGAACTTTCTGTTTGGAACCTCATCTATTTCTAAAAGGAAAGTCTGTATAACTGTCAAGTGCAAAGTCCAATTGCAGGAATACTAAATGTCCCAAGCTCACTTTAGAAAGTACATGGGACAATAATATAGTATAAAAGAGATCACAGAAACAAGGGGGAAATATATATTAGAGACCTCCAAAAAAATTATCTGAAAGGAGAATACTTTAGCTGCTGTACTACCAGTTATTTCTCTCTTATGTCACCCAGGAAAGAGGTGGGGGAGAATGGTGTTAAAAATACAAATAGTTTGGGAGGCCGAAGCGGGTGGATCACGAGGTCAGGAGATCGAGACCATCCTGGCTAACACAGTGAAACCCCGTCTCTACTAAAAATACAAAAAATTAGCTGGGCGTGGTGGCAGGCGCCTGTAGTCCCAGCTACTCGGGAGGCTGAGACAGGAGAATGGCGTGAACCTGGGAGGCGGAGGTTGCAGTGAGCCAAGATCACACCACTGCACTCCAGCCTGGGCAACAGAGTGAGACTCCGTCTCAAAAAACACCACCACCACCCACAAATAGGCCAGGCGCAGTGGCTCAAGCCTGTAATCCCAGCACTTTGGGAGGCTGAGGCGGGTAGATTACCTGATGTCAGGAGTTCACGAACAGCCTGGCCAACATGGTGAAACCCCGTCTCTACTAAGAATACAGAAATTAGCCAGGCGTGGTGGCGTGTGCCTGTAATCCCAGCTACTGGGGAGGCTGAGGCAAGAGAATCGCTTGAACCCTGGAGGCAGAGGTTGCAGTGAGTCGAGATCGCCCCATTGCACTCCAGCCTGGGCAACAGTGTGAGACTCCCATCTCCAAAAACCAAAAAAAACCACACACACACAAATAACTGCAGTCTCCCAAGGTGTCATTTAGGAAGTGCTAAAAACTAAAGTCTCATTTAATTTTCCTGATCAACTCATGTTCTAATAATTAATGTGGAAGAAGAGAAAAGAAAGAGAAAACAAATGAGAATCTAAGGTAGTAAACAGCAGCAACTTAGTGGGAATAAGGGGAACATGGTTCTCACTAACCAGATAGGACTGATAACGCTTCCAGAAAATAAAATATTGGGTGAAAGGAAATATGGAAATATGTTTTACCTTCTACTAATAGCCGCAGGCAGGAAGTTCTAAACGCAGGGTTTAACGAAGCTGGGTGAGCAGGGGACATGTGCAGAGGGAATAGTGAAAGATAATCAGTTTCAACCATAACCCCCATCTACTGTAGAGTATATCCAGAAATCTAGACTACTAGTATGGTATACATATGCCCTAGAAGCAACTTAGGTAGTAAAGTCCCATGAATTGTTTGTAATTTAACTTGTCCCTGGGCAGTTTCTTAGGAGTGGCTTCAGAAGCAAGATCTCTACTTCTTTCAGAATAATAAGGTAGGGAAGGAAGCCTCAAAACAAAGTGGAAATTTGGAGGCAGAGAAGGAATAAGGTAGTGGTGGGCAGGAAAGGGATAGCAAGCAGGTTCAGCTCAAGAACTAAAGGCAAAATCTTCATACTCATACCCTGTTTGAGTCCAAGAAGAAGCAGGAATGAGAGTAAGAGTGGGGCATATACTCCTTATTCAAGCTACTGATATTTGAAAAGAAGGAGACATGAACACTTGAGTTAATCTTTTAGTGCTACTGAAATGACTACACAGTTAATCTGAAAGTTTAAGAGCTAACAAAGCTTCAAAGACAACGTGCTCTTTCTTGTAAAGTGGACTGAAGATGTTTCAAATAAAACTACATCCAAAAACTGGAAGTAAGAAAAGAGATCTCTTAGCAAATAGGAATCTAGGTGTAGAATCTATACACATATATATATATTTTTTTTTAAGTATAAAATTGAGAAAGTATGTACAAAAAATCATTCTAAATCTTAGAAAGGAGACATACAAAAAAGGCTGTGGAAAGGCTGGGGAGTATGTGGGTGGATGCCTAGCAGTTGGAAGAATGCATATTGCCCAACTGCCCAGCAGCCAGCACGAGAATATCTTTCTTCTCCTTGTGGAAGCGCAGCTCCTTGCCTGCCAGTCGGGCTTCATCCAGCTCCCGCTCAGTAGAGGCCAGCTCTCTAGACAGTGCCCCTGGCACACTCTGCTCCCGGCTCACCCAGTCCAAGGCCATTTGGTGGCGAATATCATCATCCAGAGCCCGGTGCGAGTAATGAGCCAACACCTCCTAGTAGGGGAGGGGAATGTGAACAGCATTGAGAAGGTAAAGGTTCATATCATACCACACTGACCCAACTGGGACTAAGAACTCAGTTTTAGAGACCTAACTGAGGTCAGCACCTAAATCCTTCAAGGAGATTCTTAAAGGAAACTTCCTGGTAGGGGAAGCAAGATAGACAAAAGAATCACAGCTAATATTTAAATAGGAAAGATTACAGGGATGAAGAGGGTACTTAGGTAAGGCTTTCAATATTCACAACCATAGGTCACAATAGACCTTATTCCTAACACAGTAACCACCTCAAAAGAGTCCGCTGACAGATTGTGCTCCCCTCATTCACCCCCACTCATAAAATCTCTTACCTGCCGAGAGCATTGTCGTTCCCTCATGGCCTTAAGGCTGCCATTCCAGTGTAGCAGTTGAAAAACTGTCATTAGCTCCTGGCGGAAGAATAGGAAGTACCGGGACAGTGATTTTATATTGGGAGGTTACATCAGAATTACATGGGAAACCTTTTACAAAATGGATTTGTAGAAGCAACTTTCATCACTAACTCTGATAGGCCTTTGGGAAAGGAAAATATTTATTTATTTACTTATCTATTTGAGACAGAGTCTTGCTCTGTCACCCAGGCTGGAGTGTAATGGCGCAATCTCAGCTCACTGCAACCTCTGCTTCCTGGGTTCAAGCAATTCTCATGCCTCAGCCTCCCAAGAAGCTGGGATTACAGGCATGTGCCATTATACCCAGCTAATTTTTGTATTTTTAGTAGAAACGGGGCTTTGCCATGTTGGCCAGGCTGGTCTCAAACTCCCGGCCTCAAGTGATCCACCTGCCTCAGCCTCCCAAAGTACTGGGAATACAGGCATGAGCCACCACGCCTGGCCAGGAAGGTATTTATTTTTGAAAAACAGTGTAACAATCTTCTTTCCTTTCCAGTATCAGTGAGTTAGGAATTAGTAGGAACCATTATATATTATAGGAGCAGGCTGACCCATGTTATTAGAGCCAGGGAAGTACATGGGAAAGTACCTGGAACTCCAACATTGATTTGCCCTTGTTGGATTCCAGCATGAATCGGAAGGCACCAATCCCTGTATTTGGGTTGTCAGCTTCCTCCCTGTTGCCCTGGTAGTAGAGGAACAGAAAAGACAAATAGATTTTCAACCAGGATTATCATCTCAAGCAGCACTGTCCAGTAGAAATATAATGCAAGCCACATATTTAATTTAAAATTTCCTCTCTGCCACATTAAAGTAAAAATAAAGAGGTAAGTCCAGGTGCAGTGGCTCATGCCTGTAATCCCAGCACTGTGAGAGGCCAAGGTGGGTAGATCACTTGAGGTCAGGAGTTTGAGACCAGCCTGGCCAACATGGTGAAACCCTGTCTCTACTAAAAATACAAAAATTAGCCGGGCGTGGTAGTGGGTGACTGTAAATCCCAGCTACTCAGGAGGCTGAGGCAGGAGAATCACTTGAACCTAGGAGGTGGAGATTGCAGAGATCGGGCCACTGCACTCCAGCCTGGACAACAGAGTAAGACTCTGTCTCAAAAAAAAAAAAAAAGTAAAATTAATTTTAATAATATATCTTATTTAACCCAATATGTTCAAAATAATACTTTTCAACTGTAGTCAGTATAAACATTATTAATAAAATATTTTACATTCTTGTACTGAGTTTCTGAAATGTGGTATAAGTGTGGGAAATTCTGGGTAGCAGTGTGGTCTCCTGGGCACTGACCTATTGTGTGTTCTATTGGTTATGTAACCCTGCAGGGTTAGAATTAAGACACGCTGTCCTGCATTCAAGCCTAGTATGTATAAAAACCACTACAGCACGGAAGTTAAGAGCATGGACTGGAACTCCTACAAATAGTGTGGCCTTGGTAAAGCCATTTAACCTCTCTGTTCTGCAGTTTCCTCTTCTGTAAGATGGGAATAATCATAGACCTACCTTAAATGATTGTTTTGAGAATTAAATACAATTTTAAATTAAAAATAAAAATTTATTTTTTTTTTCTTTCAGACGGAGTCTCACTCTGTTGCTCTGTCACCCAGGATGGAGTGCAGTGGTGCAATCTTGGCTCACTGCAACCTCTGCCTACTGGGTTCAAGTGATTCTCCTGCCTCAGCCTGCAGAGTAGCTAGGACTATAGGCATGCGCCACCACACCCGGCTGATTTTTATATTTTTAGTAGAGACGGGGTTTCACCATGTTGGCCAGGCTGGTCTTGAACTCTTGACCTCGGGTGATCCACCAGCCTCCACCTCCCAAAGTGCTGGGATTACAGGCGCGAGTCACCATGCCCGGCCCAGCATTTACACTGTATTAGGTATTATAAGTACTCTACAGATGATTTAAAGCATTCATTTGGGAGGATGTGCATAGGTTATACGCAAATACTATACTTTTTTTTTTTTTTTTGAGACTGTGTCTCATTCTGTGTGTCACCCTGGCTGGAGTACAATGGATGGTCACTGCAGCCTCAACCTCCCCGGGATCAAGTGATCCTCTTGCCTCAGCCTCCCAAGTAGCTGGGATCACAGTCAAGTGCCTCCATACCCAGCTAATTATTTTATTATTTTTTTGTAGAGATGGAGTCTCCTTATGTTGCCCAGGCTGTACTCTGCTATTTTATATGAAGGACTTGAGCATCCTTGGGTTTAGGTGTCCTCGAGAGATCCTGGAACCAATCCCACATAGATCCCAAAGGAAGACTATAGAACCATACTTTTTTTTTTTTTTTTTTTTTTTGAGATGAAGTCTCACTCTGTTGCCAAGGCTGGAGTGCAGTGGTGCAATCTCAGTTCACTGCAACCTCTGCCTCCTGGGTTCAAGCGATTTTCCTACCTCAGCCTCCTAAGTAGCTGGGACTACAGGTGTGTACCACCATGCCTGGCTAATTTTTGTATTTTTTAGTAGAGATGGGGTTTTGCCACGTTGGCCAGTCTGGTCTTGAACTCCTGACCTCAGGTGATCTGCTCACCTCAGCCTTCCAAAGTGCTGGGATTACAGGCATGAGCCACAATGCCCAGCTAGGAACCATAATTGCTTTCTTTTTTTTTTTTTTTTTTTTTTTTGAGACAGGGTCTCACTTTGTCACCCAGGCTGGAGTACAGTAGTACAATCTTGGCTCACTGCAGCCTTGACCTCCTCACTCAAGTGATATTCCTGCCTCAGACCCCCAAGTAGCTGGGACTACAGGCGCGTGCCCCCATACCCAGGTAACTGTGTTTTTTGTAGAGATGGAGTTTCACCATGTTGCCCAAGGCTGGTCTCCAACTCCTGAGCTCAAGTGATCTGCCTGCCTCAGCCCCGCAAAGTACTAGGATTACAGGTGTGAGCTACCACACCTGGCCTAGAACCATAATTTCAATAACAGTGAATTTAGTTATTTATTTTTTGAGACAAAATTTTGCTTTTGTCACCCAAGCTGGAGTGCAATAGCACAATCTCGGCTCACTTCAACCTCTGCCTCCTGGTTCAAGTGATTCTCCTGCCTCGGCCTCCCAAATAGCTGGGATTACAGGTGCCCGCCACATCCAGCTAATTTTTATATTTTTAGTAGAGGTGGCGTTTCACTGTGTTGGCCAGGCTGGTCTTGAACTCCTGACCTCAGGCAATCCGTTCGCCTCAGCCTCCCAAAGTGCTGGGATTACAGGCATGAGCCACTGCGCCTGGCCAACAATGAATTTAGAGCCTATGATCATATAAATACTGCACATCCCACTTTCTATAATCCACAGTTTCTTTTTTTTTTTTTTTTTTCCTTTTCTTTTCTTTTTTTTTTTTTGAGACAGAATCTCACTTTGTTGCCCAGGATGGAGTGCAATGGAATGATCTCACTGCACCTCCATCTCCCAGGTTTAAGCGAGTCTCATCCTTCAGCCTCCTGAGTAGCTGGCATTACAGGCGTGTGCCATAATACCCAGCTAATTTTTGCATTTTTTCTTTTTTCTTTTTTTTTTTTTTGAGACAGAGTCTCGCTCTGTCACCAGGCTGGAGTGCAATGGTGCGATCTCGGCTCACTACAACCTCTGCCTTCCGGGTTCAAGTGATTTTCCTTCCTCAGCCTCCTGAGCAGCTGGGACTACAGGCGCGCCCGGCTACCACCACACCTGGCTAATTTTTTGCTTGTTTTTTTTTTTTTTTTTTTTTTTTTTTTTGAGACAGAGTCTCGCTCTGTCGCCCAGGCTGGAGTGCAGTGGCGCAATCTCGGCTCACTGCAAGCTCCGCCTCCCGGGTTCACGCCATTCTCCTGCCTCAGCCTCCTGAGTAGCTGGGACTACAGGCGCCCGCCACCGCGCCCGGCTAATTTTTTTTGTATTTTTAGTAGAAACGGGGTTTCACCGTGGTCTCGATCTCCTGACCTTGTGATCCGCCCGCCTCGGCCTCCCAAAGTGCTGGGATTACAGGCGTGAGCCACCGCGCCCGACCGCTTGTTTGTTTTTAAGTAGAGACGGGGTTTCACCATGTCAGCCCGATGGTCTCAATCTCTTGACCTCGTGATCTGCCCACCTCAGCCTCCCAAAGTGCTGGGATTACAGGCATGAGCCACCGTGCCCAGCCAATTTTTCTATTTTTAGTAGAAAGGGGGTTTTGCCATGTTGGCCAGGCTGGTCTCGAACTCCTGACTTCAAGTGATCTGCTGTCATCTGCCCCACAATGTGCTGGGATTACAAGCGTGAGCCATTGTGCCTGGCCCTGTTTTCTTTTACAATACCATTAGGTGACCTAAAAATAGCAAGTGTACTTTCCAAAAAATTTTAGCTGGGGTCTTCTTTTTTTATTTGGTTTGGATTAATATAAAAATGTTTTCATTCCCTGCAGATGCTGTTGACTGGGGCAAAGAATAATGGGAGAAAAACAGCTGGGTCCTAAAAAACAGAGGGAAACCAACTTTCAATAAAGTGTTCAACAACTAATCCACAAAGCAGATAACTGAACTAATTTAGTATATGTAATTACATCTTTTTTATTTTATTTTTATTTTTATTTTTTTGAGACGGAATCTTGCTCTGTCACCCAGGCTGGAGTGCAATGGCATGATCTCAGCTCACTGCAATCTCCGCCTCCCAGGTTCAAGCTTTTCTCCTGCCTCAGGCTCCCAAGTAGCTGGGATTACAGGCACCACTGCGCCCAGCTAACTTTTGTATTTTTAGTAGAGATGAGGTTTCGCTATTTTAGCCAGGCTGGTTTTGACCTCCTAACCTCAGGTGATCTGCCTGCCTCAGCCTCCCAAAGTGCTGGGATTACAGGCATGAGCCACTGCACCCGGCCTGTAATTACATCTTAATTAAATGCAAATAGAACAGATACTTGGTCTGAGTATCAGTGAATTTGTGGAGAGGAAGGAAGATAGCAGTGTTAATTTCTAAGATGTAACTAAATTAAGTCAACTCGGGTTCTAATCTTGGCGTGACCACTTACGAGCTATATCATGTTGACACTTCACTTCTGTGTTTTTAGTCTCCTCATCTGTAAAATAGGAGTAATAATAGTACTTATACCTCCTAGGATTGTTGTGATGATCTAATGAGGTAAAATACATATAAATCCCCTAGGACAGTCCCTGCCACAAGGTAATACTCAATTAGGATTAATTATGGTGATTCTTATCATCATCATTTGAAAGAACAGTTGTAAATAAAGAGAGTAAATAAATTATCCTCCTTGTTCCTAAAATAGATAAAAAGACATTTTATTATAAAAGGGTTATTTATCAATAAGATGAAGTAATGGAGGCAGGAGAAAAGTGACAATAAAAAACAGTCTTATAAAAAAAGAACAGCAGGCTGGGCGCGGTGGCTCACGCCTGTAATCCCAGCACTTTGGGAGGCCGAGGCGGGCGGATCACAAGGTCAGGAGATCGAGACCACAGTGAAACCCCGTTCTACTAAAAATACAAAAAATTAGCCGGGCGCGGTGGCGGGCGCCTGTAGTCCCAGCTACTCAGGAGGCTGAGGCAGGAGAATGGCGTGAACCCGGGAGGCGGAGCTTGCAGTGAGCCGAGATTGCGCCACTGCACTCCAGCCTGGGCGACAGAGCGAGACTCTGTCTCAAAAAAAAAAAAAAGAACAGCAGAAACTAAGGTCTTAACCCAAATTAGCAAAAGCAAAATTCAAGCTCAATTTTCATTTTGGAATAGCTCTACAATTCCATAAATATGCAATTAAAGGTTTCTAGATACCAAAGAGATAAAATGAAAGAGACAAAACAACCAAAAACACATAAACACAGATATAGAATTAGAGACTGAGACATGTGGAACACATGACACAATAGACTGACAGAGAATAAATCAAAAGAACAGAGAGGTGGACCAGAAAGAAAACAGGAATTCATGCTCTGTTTCACAGTAATTTATGAATTCCCAAGCAGCCGGTTCTCCCATCTCCCACTCTCCTTCCAGCTCCATATAACTTACATTGAAAGATGCCAGGGCCTCAGAGACACTCTTCTCGATGAACTCATCAGTGATTCTTCGGGAAGGATGTTCATTAAACACAGAATTCATTAGCGCAATCTTTGCAGCACTCCTCCGGGCCTCAGCTTTTGTGGGGCAAAACTAGGCAGGGAGAATGAGTGAGAATATGTGTATTTGTGCATATGAGAGAGAGGAAGGAACAGTGGGAGGGAAACACTTCAGATAGAAAACACTTGGACACTCTTTGGATAAATCAGTTGTGTTCAACACACTCTCCAAGGTTTTTATGGTAAAGTGGTCGGGATGTTTGGAAACGTAATTTTGATTCAACATCCTGAAGTCATTAAGGTACTGGAGAGTGCTGTAGCTCATACTAAACTGAATGCAGAATGAGGAAGGCTGCTTAAGTCAGCATATAATCACTGGACATGAAAAATACCCCTGTTAAAACTGTCGACAGAATTAATTACTCAAAAGTCAGATTCTGGCCAGCTTAATAGAAATCTGTATCTTGTTCTGTGGACAGGCAAGGTTTTTTGGATTCCTCTAGATAACCCAAGATTAGAACCGAAGCTGTGTCTAGGCTGCTTCTACAGAGAAGGCCACTGGTCTCTATCAGAAGCACCCATCTTGGAATTTTCGACTTCATTTTTAGCTGTGAACAGGCATTTTCTCAATGTAGTGAGCCAAAGGAGCTATCCCTGAGAAGGGTTTAAGTCTGAGGAAGGAATTTGTAGACTTCTTTTCTTCCCCCCAGTGGAAACAAAGAGAAGAGGAGTAATTACGGGAAGGAAAGCTGACTTAAGAAGGAAAAAAATAAAAATTAATTCATGTTTTTATATTGTATCCAACATAGGTATCACAGAACAAGTCTGATCTGCAGAAGTCTCAAAATTATTCAATTTCAGATCTCTAGCCACCATAGTATTCCTTTATAATTCATCTTTATTGGCTATCTCAAAGGCCTCTTTGCCCTATGTCATTTATGAGTAATTAGAGGAAAGGAAGAAAATGATGTTGCAGTTTTTAAAAGTAGACCAAGGCTGGGCTTGGTGGCTCACATTTGTAATCCCAGCACTTTGGGAGTCCAAGGCAGGAGGATGGTTTGAGCCCAGGAATTCAAGACTAACCTGGGCAACATAGCAAGACCCCTGTCTCTACCAAAAAAAAAAAAAATTAGCCAGGCATGGTGACACGTGCCTGTAGTCCCAGCTATTTAGGAGGCTGAGGCAGAATGATCACTTGAGCCAGGAGTTCCAGGCTGCAATGAGTTATGATCACACCATTATACTCCAGCCTGGGTGACAGAGTGGGATTCTGTTTCTAAAAGAAAACTTAAAATAAAAAGTAGAACAGAGGTTGGGCATGGTGGCTCATGCCTGTAATCCCAGCACTTTGGGAGGCCAAGGCGGGAGGATCACTTGAGGCCAGGAGTTTGAGACCAGCCTGGCCAACATAGTGAAACGCTGTCTCTACAAAAAATTTAAAAATGAGCTGGGCATGGTTGTGGTGCACACCTGTGGTCCCAGCTAATCAAGAGGTTGAGGTGGAAGGATCACTTGAGCCCAGGAGTCAAGGCTGCAGTGAGCTATGATTGTGCCACTACACTCCAGCCTGGGCAACAGAGCACAACTCTGTCTTAAAAAAACAATAAATAATGGGTGCGGTGGCTCACGCCTGTAATCCCAGCACTTTGGGACGCTGAGGTGGGTGGATTACGAGGTCAGGAGTTCAAGACCAGCCTGGCCAAGATGGTGAAACCCCGTCTCTACTAAAAATACAAAAAAAAAAAAAAAATTAGCTGGGCATGGTGGCAGGTGCCTGTAATCTCAGCTACTTGGGAGGCTGAGGCAGAGAATTGCTTGAACCCAGGAGGCGGAGGTTGCAGTGAGCCGAGACCACGCCACTGCACTCCAGCCTGGGTGACAGAGTGAGACTGTCTCAAAAAAAAAAAAAAAACCAAAAAAAAAAATAAATAAATAAGTAGACCAGGATGTGTTTAGTACTTAAACATCCCTACTATCAATAATTCCTAATTTCTATTAACTGACAGGCTCTCTGAGACAGCATATGAAGTTTAGTAAATAAGTCTGAAGTCTTCCCAATGCTTCAATTTGTCTGTTTCTATTTGTCTATTACTAGCCTGCTGGCCTGCTCTATAGTGCTGTTGCTTAAAAAGTCATCTGTGAAGAAAACCAGTGGGAGAAATTTCACCTGCCAAAGTGGATAAAGAGGTATAAACTCAAACCCATCTTGAATTTGAGCAGTTGTGGATTATGCCCTTGCTCAGTATATCAGACTACCAACACCCAGCCCATGTTCTGATCTAGCTTCAGTTATTGCACCCTGCCCCTGGCCGGGTGACTCACACCTGTAATCCCAGCACTTTGGGAGGCTGAGATGAAAGGATTGCTTGAGCTCAGGAGTTTGCGACCAGCCTGGGAAACATGGCAAAACTCCATTTCTACCAAAAATACAAAAACTAGCCAGGCATGGTGGCACATGCCTGCGGTCCCAGCTATTCGGGAGGCTGAGGTGGGAGGATCACTTAAGCCCACGAAGTCAAGGCTGCAGTGAGCCATGATTGTGCCACTGTACTTCAGTCTGGGTGACAGAGAGAGGCCCTGTCTCAAGAAAAAAAAAAAAAAAAGCTGGGCGAGGTGGCTCATACCTGTAATCCCAGCACTTTGGGAGGCTGAGGCAGGCAGATCACCTGAGGTCAGGAGTTCAAGATCAGCCTGGCCAACATGGTGAAATAATACAAAAATACAAAAATTAGCTGGGCGTGGTGGCAGGCGTCTATAATCCCAGCTACTCGGGAGGTGGAGGCAGGGAGAATTGCTTGAACCTGGGAGGTGGAGGTTACAGTGAGCCGAGATCACGCCACTGCACTCCAGCCCAGGTGACACAGCAAGACTCCGTCTCAAAAAAAAAGTTTAGGCTAAAAGGCCAAGAAAGATAATTCTACCCTTTCCAAAAATAACAGAAATATAATTACTACAATGTTTCAGTTATGGGCATCCATCATAAAATGTTCAAGTCATTCAACAATGTAATAAGGTGGGAAGAAGAAGGAAAGATCAGCCAGGCCCGGTGGCTCACGCCTGTAATTCCAGCACTTTGGGAGGCCGAGGTGGACGGATTGCTTGAGGTCAGGAGTTCGAGACCAGCCTGGCCAACATGGTGAAACCCCGCCTCTACTAAAAATACAAAAAAGTAGTTGGGCGTGGTGGCAGGTGCCTGTACTCCCAGCTACTTGGGAGGCTGAGGCAGGGAGAATCACTTGAACCCGGGAGGCAGAGGTTGCAGTGAGCTGAGATCGGGCTGTTGTACTCCAGCCTGGGCAACAGAGCGAGACTCTATCTCCAAAAAAAAAAAAAAAAAGAAGAAGGAAAGATCTTATTCTCTTAGAAGTGAAAGCATAGGCTGGGCGCGGTAGCTCACACCTGTAATCCCAGCACTTTGGGAGGCCAAGGTGGGCGGATCATGAGGTCAGGAGATTGAGACCATCCTGGCTAACATGGTGAAACGCTGTCTCTACTAAAAATACAAAAAAAAAAAAAAGAAAAAAGAAAAAAATTAGCCAGGCCTGGTGGCACGCACCTGTAGTCCTAGCTACTGGGGAGGCTGAGGCAGGAGAATCACTTGAACCCAGGAGGTGGAGGTTGCAGTGAGCCAGGATCATACCACTGCACTCCAGCCTGGGCAACAGGGTGAGACTCCATCTCAAAAAAACAAGTGGAAGCACAAACATTCGTCATCTTGGGTATATATTTATTTCTCTGAAATGACTGAAGTTTTCACTGCAACCTCCGGCTCCCAAGTTCAAGCAATTCTCCTGCCTCAGCCTCCTAAGTAGCTGGGATTACAGGCATGCGCCATCACGCCCAGCTAATTTTTGCATTTTTAGTAGGGACGGGGTTTCACCATGTTGGTCAGGCCGGTCTCAAACTCCTGACCCCGCGATCTGCCCGCCTCGGCCTCCCAAAGTGCTGGGATTACAGGTGTGAGCCATCGCACCAGGCCTGAAATGACTGCAGTTCTAAGGGAAAAAATTTCATCACCTGATGTGAAACGAAGTTTCCTTAGGACTGCTTTGTTTGAGGCATAAACTAAGCTGCAACGGCACTCATTCATGCAACAGACATTTGCCTACTATCTGGTAGGCACTAAGATAGGTGGTAGGGATTTAACAAGAAGACAGACACAATCTTTGCCTCTATGGAACATAGTCCACTAGGAGAGACAATTATGATATGTTGTAATAAGTGATATGATAGGGGAAGTTCAAGGTGCTATGCAGACACACAGCAGGGCTTTTAACCTTGTCTAAGGGTTATACAAACCATATGGAAAGCAGAACAAAGGTGTTTATTATTTTCTCTAAATTCCATTTCAGAGTTTTAAACTGACATTTCAGAAGGCTGCCTCCCTGTCTGCAATGTAAAAAATCCATCTTTGATAAGAATATTCATACTAGTCCATAATTTCTTACTACCTCATAATGGCAACCATTCTTTTCATCATCATAGGTATTTCACATAATTGTAGAATGTTAGTAGTAGAAAAGACTTCAGTTATAGATGGGAAACCTATCTCCTTCATGTTATAGATGGGAAAAGTGAGGCCCAGAGATTTGCCCCATTGATATTCAGAGGAATGTGAATTTAGATCTCCTAACTCTTAGATGAGTACTGTTCCCACCATACATAGTCCCTCCGATTTGACCTCTTAGAGAACTCCAACATTGCTTTCTTTAGTAATTGCCTATGAAAAAGTACTGGAGGCAAGGAATATTGTTCTATATCCTCAACAAGAGATGGAAAATAGTTGGAATGCAATAACTGAAGCCAGTTTGGAACATGGGTTGGATGATGGTAGTCGGATATACTGAGCAAGGGGATATTCATAACTGCTCAAATTCAAAATGGGTTTGAGTTCTTGAAAGGAAAGCATGATACTGAGGTTCTATTATGGTCAAATTGGCCTCAGATGCTTGCCAGAATAATTTTCCCAGAATTGCTTTAGGTCCTCAAATATATGATTTTAGGCAGTTTAATGGCCAAAGTGATGGAGAAAGCCGTTACTAACATCTAAGCATTTACCTTTGCTACTGCCACCTCACAACTCTTACCTGGAAACTCCCAAAGCAACTTCCCCCAGGCAGCGTGACATAGCAGACATAAGGAGGGCTGTTGGAGGGAACCATCTCATAAACCACTAGAGCCCCATTCTTTAAGTCAGCACCACGGGACTGCTTCATCTGCCAGAATTCCTGAAGTGCCTCCACCACATTCACTATAAAAGAGAAATAGTTAAGTTCAGCAATGAGAACACCTCCAAGTGGTGCTATACTTCAATACAGTATCTGTAACCTGTACCTACATTAAGAGTCAGCCCCTTAGCTCCCTACCTATTGCCATTTAAAAGCATTTAAATTAATAAACCTAGACTGTGATTAAGTTAATTTGCCTAGAAAGACCAGCGTATGCCTGCCCTCCTCCACCACTTTTCTGGTTCACATTTTATTTTATTTAAATTTTTTTTTCACTCCCACCTCCAATCTGAATAGTTCACATTTTAACTTAGTCCTAGAATAACTTAAATATTGGAGGCAGAGTTCCCAATGTCAGCAGACCATTATCACTGCCTGATGAAATACAAGTAGATTACTCCACAATTGTTAGCTGGCCCAGGATGATAATAACCACCACAATAAGTGCTAACATGTATTGAACACATTGTATGTCAGGCATTTCTGTAACTGCTTTACGTGTTTAATCACAGCAACTTTATGAAGCAGATATTTTCACTATCCATATTTTACAGATGAGGGAAATGAGGTATAGAGAGGTTAAATAACTTGCCCAAGGTTATGCCAGGAGAAAGTAGCAGTTTGAGTATTCGAACTCAAGCAGTCTTGGTTCCAATGAGTATTCTTTTATGCAATACTGCTGGCTCAAGGAAATATAGCCCTAATAACCATTCTTGAGCCTGTGCTTCTAGTAAGCACATCCATTGCTAGATTCCTTTTCCAACCCAGAATACTATGTATATACTATGGGTGTGAGAAGCCAGGGCATGGAGGTGGGAGAGAACTCTTTTGAGGCTTTACCTGGGTATAAATGATTTTTGGAGGAACTATATGGTGAGATGCAAAGCAACGAAATGGGAAGCAATTGGAGGACTTTAAAAAGAAGCACTCCTCCATGGGCCGGTCTCTTATGCTCCTTCACATCTTGCTAGGTATGGCAAGATTGCAAAACCCTGACTGCTCTTTACTTGGGCTACTTTTCAGGACTGTGCTTGCAGCAAGAAATATTGAGGGATGAGGTACTATCTTCACTCAGATAAAGAACATGCTTGCTTCTGCTTGTTGTAAAATGGCAAGTTCCCCAAGCTGCAGGTTCTGTAAGTGTTCCTCTGTTGTGAAGCAACCCATGGCCTATGCAAGTATCTACCTGAGTCCTCTGCATTGGACTTGGGAGGAGGCAAGGAGAACTAATATAAACATGATGCTCATGCTACTTGCTGTGCTATGAATAATAAATTCCTTTGTCTCTAATCTCAAAGTCTCTTGACTTCTGCCAGCATCCATGAAACAGTAAATGGCTAATTTATTAGTTGTAAGTAGGCTAAAATCAAACTCCAGACCTGACATTGTATTCTAGAACACTTCCTCTCATCCCCTACGTTTTCCTTATGTAGCCTACAGTGTAAAGAGGGAAAGAGATATTAACCAGATCTCTAACAAATGTAAAATTGCACCTGTGATCAAGTTCTATAAAGGAGTGATAGATGTCGGAGTATCTGACCTAGTTAAGAAGGTCAAAGAAAGCTACCCTGAGGAGGCAATATCTAAGTTCAGGTATGACTAGGAATTCACTAGGCAAGAGGAGAGAGGACAGTGTTCTGAGTATAAAGAACAGCATGTTCAAAGGCTCGTGACAGCAGGGAACATGATGAATAAAGGGAATTAAGACCATGTGGCTATGGAAGAGTGAGTGAGGGGAAGTGTAATGCAAGATGAGGATGCAAGAGAAGGCAGGGATCAGACCAAGTAGGGCCTTTTAGGCCATGTTAGAGTATTGGCTTTATCCTAAAGCAATAGGAAGCAATGGGAGGACTTTAAAAAGAAGGAGGGATTCTTTTGAACTCAGCTCCAAGGAAAAATAATTAATTAAAAAAAAAAAAAAGAGGGATGAGATCAGTTCGCTTTTAGAAAGGATCACATTGACTCTAGGGTTCCAAACATTTCAAATAGTTTTAGCTAAAGCCTCATAATAAAAAATTATCACAGGTGCTCTCCAATATCTTGCAACATATTGACCACTCTCCTTTTTTTTTTTTTGAGACAGGATCTCACTCTGTTGCCCAGGCTGGAGTGCAGTGGAGCAATCTCAGCTCACTGCAACCTCCACCTCCCAGGCCCAAGCAATCCTCCAACCTTAGCCTCCGAGTAGCTGGGACCACAGGTGTATGTCACCACACCCGGCTAATTTTTGTAATTTTTGTAGAAACAGGGTTTCACTGTATTGCCAAGGCTGGTCTCAAACTTCTGAGCTCAAGCGGCCTCCTAAAGAGCTCCTCCTCCACCTCAGCCTCTCAAAGTGCTGGGATTACAGGCGTGAGCCACCACGCCTGGCCTCTCCTCTCCTACTCTTAATCGCAACAAAGCCTCATTCGTTCTTTCATATTTCCTTAGTTCAGATCTGCCAAGAAGACACCAAGATGGGATAGGCAATTCCAAGAGACTTACTGGGGAGGAAGTAGGAGAAGACAGGGAGAGCCGTCTGAGCACAGCAAAGATCTGATGACCGTGGAAGAGAGGCAAAGAAGGAGGTCTAGATATGATAGTTTCAGACTGTAGTACAGTTGTTGTTGTCGTTGTTGTTGTTTTGTTTTTTTTTTTAGACAGAGCCTCACTCTGTCGGCCAGGCTGGAGTGCAGTGATACAGTCTCGGCTCACTGCAAGCTCTGCTTCCCGGGTTCACGCCATTCTCCTGCCTCAGTCTCCCAAGTAGCTGGGACTACAGGCGCCCGCCACCACACCCGGCTAATTTTTTGTATTTTTAGTAGAGACGGGGTTTCACCGTGTTAGCCAGGATGGTCTCAACCTCCTGACCTCGTGACCTCGTGATCCACCCGCCTCGGCCTCCCAAAGTGCTGGGATTACAGGCGTGAGTCACCGCACCCGGCTATAGTACAGTTTTAAGAAAGATTTGGCTAAGCCAGTGAGAAGTCCTCATCGCAAAAGAATCCCGTATCTCACCAGGATCTGCCTGTGTTAATACCCCTGATGTGCTCGGTCATTGGTTGGGAGCAGCCTACAGGAAGCGTGGTCCCTTCAAATGTGGTTATAGATGCAAATGTGCAACTTTGGGGTGCAAATGTGATTATGGATGACCCAGGGTGGGCAGTGGCTGAGGCTGTTAGTTATGCTCCCTGCAGCAGGCAATCTGAACTGCACATTTTCATGGCTGTCATACACACATTAGCTAAAGTTTGAGCATTTAATAGGTACATGGCATTATTCTAAGCACTGGGCATGAAAAGAATAACACACAGTTCCTGCAAGCAAAGAATTTATTTTATATTTGAGTTGGAGTCTCACTTTGTTGCCCAGGCTGGAGTGCAGTGGTGCGATCTCGGCTCACTGCAACCTCTACCTCCCAGGTTCCAGCAATTCTTCTGTCTCAGCCTCTTGAGTAGCTGGGATTACAGGCACATGCCGCCATGCCTGGCTAATTTTCGTATTTTTAGTAGAGACAGGGTTTCACCATATTGGTCAGGCTGGTCTCAAACTCCTGACCTTAGGTGATACACCTGCCTTGGCCTCCCAAAGTGCCAGGATTACAGGCGTGAGCCACCGCGCCCAGCAAGCGAGGAATTTAAAATCAGTGGCCAATAATAAATTGTCTCGCCTGCTCTGTGACTGAAACAAACACCCATGTACTAGTCTGAGTTTGAGAAGCAGCATAAACTCTTTTTAATAACCTACATTTAACTGACTTTTAAGAATGCTCATTCTTCTATTAAAAGACAGCATGAGGGCACGTCATTAGGACCTCCTGAGGCTCTGTCATGGGCAAAAAAAATTAAAATTAAAATTAAAAATTAAAAAAAGATCCAGCATGAAAAGAAAACTCTCTTTCCCTCCATTGGTTTTGGCAGGGCTCTTCAAAGGTCAATACTGACCAGAAAGCTCAGCCATCTTTGTTCTCTCCATGAGATCTTTTCAGCTCCAGTTCCCTCTTTGAGACAGTTTAGCACAATGCACTGGGTGACAGCTCTCCTGACATGCACACAACAGGGAGAATACTGGAATAAAGAGGAAGAGGAGGAGACCACCATAATTGGGAAGGTCCTATTAAAAAGCATATGTTCAGTCTCTATCCAGTTAAACATTTCTTCGCACAGACCAGAGAACCATTTTTTTTTTTTTTTTTTTTTTTTTTGAGACGGAGTCTCGCTGTGTCTCCCAGGCTGGAGTGCAGTGGCGTGATCTCTGCTCGCTGCAAGCTCCGCCTCCCGGGTTCACACCATTCTCCCGCCTCAGCCTCCCAAGTAGCTGAGACTACAGGCGCCCGCCACCACGCCCGGCTAATTTTTTGTATTTTTAGTAGAGACGGGGTTTCACCATGTTAGCCAGGATAGTCTCGATCTCCTGACCTCGTGATCCACCCGCCTCGGCCTCCCAAAGTGCTGGGATTACAGGCTTGAGCCACCGCGCCCGGCCCAGAGAACCATTTTTTAATGATTACTCAAAGCCAAGGGGCATGGGGAGTCTTGATTTTAGAAATGTGAGTATGAAATGATAATTGGGCAAAGTGGTCAAGAAAAAAGCAACTAATTGTGATCCGCATTTGAAAATGCTTCTAGACTTATTCATGTTTAGAACTGGAAGGAACTTTAGAGATCATCTAGTCCAACACTGGCTAAGAAAGAACAGAAGACTTGTTAGAGGTCACACGGCTATGGCAGAGTTGGGGCATAAATCTAGATTTCCGGGGGCCAATATTCTTTCCAATTTGGGAATCTTAACTCAGGCTCCAAGGTCCAGTCCATAGCTGAGCTTCATGGAGGTTCACAAGCTTCCTAAAGTAAAATTATGTGTGTGTCTGTGTGCATATGAGTATCTGTGCATGTGTATGTGTGGAGCACTCACATTTTTTATCATATTTTCAGTGAGGAACCATGGATATAATGGTTTACATAAAGATGGCTAAAGAACAGTAAGGTGGGAGGGTAGGAATAACAGATATACACCTCTGACAATTGTTTTCTCAAAGTCCCTCACAAGAAAGACCAAGATAGGAATATTTCAGTGCTTATACCCTGCTGTTGAATAACAAAAAAGAGAATAATTTAGTTTTTGCCTTTAGGAGATAAAATATACGAACGTCTAATTGGACAGGATGGGAATGAGAGGTAGTGATCATTTTCAGCCAAAATAAAAACTTTTTTGTTGTTGTTGTTTTTGTTTTTGAGACAAAGTCTTGCTCTGTCGCCCAGGCTAGAGTGCAGTAGCATGATCGTGGCTCACAGCAACCTCCACCTCCAAAGTTCAAGCAATTCTCCTGGCTCAGCCTCCCAAGTAGCTGGGATTACAGGTACACGCCACCACACCCAGCTAATTTTTGTATTTTTAGTAGAGACGGGGTTTTGCCATGTTGGCCAGGCTGGTCTTGAACTCCTGACTTCAGATGATCCTCCCACCTCGGCCTCCCAAAGTGCTGGGATTACAGTGTGAGCTACTGCACCTAACCTAAAACATTTTTTTTTTGAGGCAAAGTCTCACTCTATCACTGAGGCTAGAATTCAGTGGCACAATCACACCTCACTGCAGCCTTGACTTCCTAGGTTCAAGTGATCCTCCCACCTCAGCTCCCTGAGTGGCTGGGACTACAAGATGCATGCCACCATGCCTGGATAATTTTTAAAAATTTTTGTAGAGATAGTATCTCACTATGTTGCCCAGGCTGGTCTCAAACTCTAAGGTTCAAGCAATCCTCCTGAGTTGGCCTCAAAATGTTGGGATTACAGGCATGAGCCATTGTGCCTGGCCAGGATAAAAATATTAAAACAATATATGAAACTACAGTAAAAATTTTATATCATAAGGATAAATACAACCTTGCCAGGAAGGTAATTAACAAAAATAAAAGAAAAATAATAATAAATACAACTTAGTGGTGGGGAAGCAGGAATAAAGAGATAATGAAATTAAGAGGTGAGTAAAAAGAGTCTCCTTGATCATATAGGATGGCGAGAATAGACTGACCCTATTCACATTATTATGGAAGATAGGGAAGGTGGTTAACAATATTTCATCTGTTTCTTATTTCAATGTTTAGAAGGTACATCTGCCCCTAAATAGCCTACAGTGCACAGTCTCTTTGGAGGGAGAGACTGCAAAGTAACAGTGACTTTGGGAGGGGACTCTGGTAGACTGAATGATGCCACCTTCCAAAATGTCCATGTCCTAATCCTTGGAACCTGTGAATGTCACTTTATCTGGCAAAGACTTTGCAGATGGGTTTAAATGATTTGAGATGGGGAAATTACCTAGATTGTATAGGTGGGCCCTAAGTGCATTCACAAGTGTCCTTATAAGAGGGAGGCAGGATGGGCACATTGACTCATGCCTATAATTCCAGCACTTTGGGAGGCCAAAGCAGGATGATCACTTGAGGCCAGGAGTTCAAGACCAGCCTGGGCAACATCGTGAGATCTTGTTTCTACAAAAAATTTTTTTAAATCAGCCAGTTGTGGTGACATGCACCTGTAGTCCTAGCTACTTGGGAGGCTGAGGCAGGTGGGAGGATCACTGGAGCCCAGCAGTTCCAGGCTGCAGTGAGCTATGATTGCACCACTGCAGTCCAGCCTAGGCAACACAGCGAGATCCCATCTCTTTAAAAAAAAAAAAAAAAAAGGAGGCATATTTGACGAAGAGGAGGAGTCACAGAGGTAGAGATTATAGTGATACAGCAATAAACCAAGTAATAAACCAATATCAGCAGCCACCAGAAGCTGGAAGAGGCAAAGAATGAATTCTCCCCTAGAGCTTTTGGAGGGAACACGGCCCTGCCAACACCTTGATTTTGGCCCAGTAATACTGATTTTGGACTTCTGGCCTCCAGAACTATGAGAGAACAAATTTCTGTTGGTTTAAGCCACTAAAGTTGTGATAATTTGTTACAGCAGCCACAGGAAACTAATATAGGGACTAATCCAGCATTTCTAAAAATTGGAAATATTTGGCCCAACCCATTTAACTCCAGTCTTACAGAAAAGAAGCTGTCTGTGATTCTGAGGAAAAGGAACAACTAAATAGAAAACACTACACAAGATTCATTTGTTCAACTTAGTGAAATAGCAGGGCAAAATCTCCAATCATGCAGCCATATTGTAACATAAAAGGATAGCAATACTTCCAAAACAACAGGTTTGAAGAGGGAAATGTAGCAGTTACAGAGCAAGGCAAGTGAGTTACTCGATCCTGCCTGTTTAGAGATTGCCAGATGTCAAACATGAGAAAGAGACTATATGCCATAGAAAAAAAAGGGGGCAAGGCCGGGCGCGGTGGCTCAAGCCTGTAATCCCAGCACTTTGGGAGGCCGAGGCGGGCGGATCACAAGGTCAGGAGATCGAGACCATCCTGGCTAACACGGCGAAACCCCGTCTCTACTAAAAACACAAAAAATTAGCCAGGCGAGGTGGCGGCGCCTGTGGTCCCAGCTACTCGGGAGGCTGAGGCAGGAGAATGGCGGGAACCCGGGAGGCGGAGCTTGCAGTGAGCTGAGATCTGGCCACTGCACTCCAGCCTGGGCAACAGAGCGAGACTCCATCTCAAAAAAAAAAAAAAAAAAAAAAAAAAAGGGGGCAAAGGAAATGGCAATGCAGAACAATACGTATCATTTGCAGTTTCCAAAGCATTTCCAAATGCACAATAATAGCAACCACACTAAGTACCATGTGCTGCATGCTTTATATTCGTTGTCTCAGTTAATCTACACAAAACTATCAGGATAAGTATTATAATACCCATTTTACAAAAAGTAAGCAAGTTAAGGAACAGGCCAGAAGTGGCAGAACCAGGATTTAGAAACAATGTTTGGCTCCAAAGTCAACCCTCTTTGTATTGGGCTGGCCTGCTTTATTACACCATTAATCTTTATACATGCTCTGTAGTATGAACTGTGAGCTCCATCAAGATAGGGACTAAATATCTGCCTTGTCCACCACTGCATCTGGTGATCAATAAATATTTGTTAAATGAATGAAGAGAACAGATGAGGCATAGAGAGATTAAGCAACTTCTCCAAGATCATACGGCCAACTTTTTAACAGGGCTAGGTCCTCTGATTACAAATCCCATGCACTACAAACTTATCAAGATCCTACAGAATACTGAGCTATGTGTGTATCTTGGGTAAGTGGGTGAGGGAGGCAGATAAAGGACAGGAAAGTTTTTAAAAATACATACATACATACTGATATTCCACATGAGTGAAGGTAGATCTAAAGACTGGCTGGAAAAGGTGAATTTGGAGCATTCAGGAAGAAGATGAAGGATGTTAATTGAAGATGATGCGGTAAAGCATTGCTGGATGAGGGAATGAATTGTCTAGGCAGAGGCTAAAGTAAATTGTATTCAGGGGAATACATCCATTCCCCCAAATACCATGCCATCAGTCACAAGGGTATGTGAGTACATGCCAGTGGCAGCTTTGTCTAAGAATTGAAGCAGAATAAGTGATTCCATGTGGTAAAGGACTTCTGAGCCAAATGGGCAGAGATTCTGCTTGCCTGAAGCTGAACTATCTGCCAGATTCTCCTAAAGTACTGGCTGGACACCCAGACTGGAAATGAGAAACTCAAGAATAATGAGAAAGACTGCGATGGGAGGTGGGGAGATAGGAAAGAAAATCACCACAGAGTCTGAAGCCTGACTAATTGCCCTTTGTCAGCACAATCCCCTTGTTCCCTCATCCTTGCTAAGGAAATGAAAGTTTTTATAGGATGCCCAGTTTAGGAGCCAAAGCAGAGGCTCTCCAGGTAACACAGACAAGAAAAAGGGTGTACTCCTCTACAATTTTAATAAATGCCTATAAGTTTCCAAGAGGAAGGCTTCAGATTTAGTGTGACCACTCTAGGCTACTCCTGTGCCCAGAGGCAAAGACCTTCCCTTGATCTTGACTTAGAGACTTGAAGCAGCAGGATAGTAGCTAATAGCAGTTCCATCACATAGCCTTGTTAAATCTTGGGATTACATTGGGAAAATAATATGTCCTTATGAGTTTCGGATTCATCCATTTGTATCCCCAGCACCTAGCAGAGTTCCTGTCTTATAACAGGAGTTCAAATTGTATGAAGAACAAAGGGAAATTGAAGATAAATGAATCATAGGCACATATAGCAAAATGGCTCTAAAAATCTCTTTTCACAGTAATTTTTGGGTTTACATTATCAGGATTTAAGAGTGGGAAAAAGTGAAGCATGTTCTACTTGAGGAACTATGAACCAACACATTTGAGATAATAATCATTTTTAGGTTACATGTCATTTGCAATGTCTCAGTTAATCCATATTGTAATCCTTGAAGAAACTGAAGCTCAGTGAGATTAAGTCCCTTTCCCAAAGATTTGGCTGGTAAGTGACAAAGATCTCCAAACCCTGTGTGTGCTCTTTTCACTAAACTTTCTTAAAAAAAGAAAATCTACAGAAAAGCCCTGTAACTTTTCTCTGCATTATTGTTAAACCAGAAAGTTAAAAATATAGTCACTTCCAGGTCAAGCAGGACCTGGCCAAGGAGACAGAAGGGATGTGTTGTAAATTCCAGGCTTAAATTCTGTATTCCACACCCTTCACTATATATTCCTTATTACTTACACTATAAATCTGGAACTCAAATTCAGATAGGAAACTACACTAGTTAAACAAAAACAACAAAGAAAACCCTCACATTCCTCTTTAAAGAAATTAGACATCTTTAAGACGAAGTTTTCTAACTGAAATAGAGTTTCTAACCTGGCTCATTTCCACAGAATTTAACATTGAAAGAGCCAAGGCCTGGGATTTATCCTCAGTTCCTGGGCAAGGGCCAGGAAAACAGAGCCAGACAGAAAGGCTGGAGCTGTGAGTCTCCATACTAAACAAGATACCAAAGTAAGGTGCTAAGCCATAGGAAGCTGGTGTGAGCTCAGTGGTACAGGTCCGGATTTAAATGCACAATTACTATAAGTGACTTGTGAAGGCACTACCTAGTTCCCCAGTAAATCTGAAGTTGCACTGAAATTTCAGAGTGAAGGTAAGTAAAGAATTTAAAAGTCAAGGTTAAGGAGCTGGAGCAAATTAACAGGGGAGTCCAGAATTGCAGAGATCACAGAGGAAAGATTGAGAGGGTGTGGATGAGAAATTGGATCTGAAATAAAAGACAGGATCTCACACAATGGGGACTGGTTCTCAAAGGCAGAGAGATGTTAAGGTATTAAGCTGGAGGAGGAATTCCATTTCTAAAGGAGAAAAGCTTAGGAAGAAAAGAGGATTGTATCTGAAAAAGGGTCCCTGGAGAATATATTAATAACTCAGTAAAGGGAAGGAGAGGTAGGAGGCTTAAACGTGTGTATGAGTGTGTGCGTCTGTGCGTATGCGTAGCCCAGAAGGAAACTCCCCAAAAGGAAATGCAAGTGAGGGCTCCACGCCAGGAAAAGCGATCCGGAGGACTGTGGGAGCAAGGCTCCCTTTCAGAGGGTGTCGCACAGGAGGCCAGACCCGCAGACTCACCTCGGCCATAGCCCTGCGTGTGCTTGGCGAAGCTCCTCACTACGGCCTCCACGGCCTCTCGCAGCACTGCCGGGCTGCTGGCGGCGCCGGGGGGCAGGGGCAGTCCTGGGGCCCCAGACATGAGCAGCGGCGGCGGGGGCGGTGCGGGAGGCGGCGGGGCAGGCGGGGGGCCCGCAGGGGGTGTGGCGGCTGCAGCCGCAGCCCCAGTCACTCCGGGCCGCAGTGCTCGGAGAGTGCCCCTCCCGCTGGTGCCCACACCAGGCTGCAGCCGCTGCGCTCGCATCGTCTCCATCCCGGCCGCCAATGGAGTAGCGCCCCGAAGCCTGCCAGCCTGCCGAGCTAACGGTCCCAACCACCCCAGTCAGCTAGCGCCTGGGGACTGAGGGCGGCGCCAGGGCCGAACCTTCAGTCAAGTGGGGGCGGGGACGAGCTAGGTCCCATGCCAATCACCAGTGACGGGGCGGGAGCTAGAGGGCTACTACTCCGCCATAGGCAAATTGTTGAGGAGGGTGGAGATTCTGAGAACCAATTGCAAAGAGAAAAAGCGCATCCTCTGAAAGGCAGACGGGTAGCTTGGGCGCGTCTTTGGGAGTCCTGTGGCAAGCACTAGAAAGCCGGCCAGAATCCTGGGGCGGGGCTTGAAGAAAAAAATGGGCCTAGATGCAAGACTGGGGAGAATTGCAGACAGAGTAGAGATCATTTTGTCCTACCATTTCATTTTACAGATTGTAGGTGAGGAAGTTGTGGCTCAGAGAAGTAATTTGACTTGTCCAACATCACATGCAATTGGTGGTGGAGCTAAGGCAAGAAAGATACTGACATTTAATGAACATAAACTATGCAATGTACTGTAATGCATGTCTTCTTTACAATCACAATCACTAGATTTTATTATTTTAGGGATAAGGAAACAGATGCTGAGGGAGGCTAGATAAATTGCCCAAAATTAAATAGCTAAGAGATGGCAAAGTGGAATTCAGAGTTTAAGCATAGGTGTTCTGATTCCCAATATTTTTTATCTTTTTACTATGCCACATTGTTGGGTAAATTTCTGATTTCACTTATTCTAAGTAGGGGAAGGGAATAAGAGAGAGTGGGATGGGCAAGTCTTTTTGCCTTCCATTAGAGTGAGAAAGAGTTAGGATACATGCAGAAAATTAGAAAACTGAGAAGTCCAGTTGGGGGAATTAAGAAAATTACCCTTGTTGGTATAACATGTCAGACTTGGTTCCTCTGATTACTTTGCACACACACACACACTTGCATACATGCACACACACACACACACTCTACATACCCTTTATCATGTGGTCACTGGGCCATTTTTACTTAGATGAGATTATATTAACTGCTTCCCACCATCTCTCCTACAGTGGCTCAGAAATCAAAGATGGGGAAATAGAGGCCAGAAGTAGAAGAAAATAGAAGAAACACACTTGGTGAAATGAAAATTAGACCCTGACTAAAAACTGTGAGTGGTCAAGAAATAGGAAGTTTGAAAAAGAGACAGTTAATCTACTGGGATATATCTGCTGATGATGGAGGGAGGAACTCTTTGTAGGAATCTTTATTCAAGGTTGGACATAGAGGAAACTGGAGGAAATGAAATCCTGTCGAATGCCTTAAAACCTTTAGGACACAGGACACTTGCCTTTTCTCTATAGAAAAGTTGGTTTCTTGGAAAGAAGGTGGCTGGAACGGCTAAGTATCCCTTGGATAATTATAGCTATAAGTTAGTATTACCCTCCCTCCCCATTCCTCATTCCCCATACCCACACCTCCAGGCAGAAGTGACAAAACAGAGACTTCTGAACACATTTATTTGATATGTCAAGTGGAGAGAGGAGTGATTTAGGGTTTCTCCCCACTTCTACCCGTGGGGGTGTTCATAAGCTCAGACAGACAGAAGAGCAGTTTAGAGCCCATGACCCACCCCCTGGGAAAATGAGACAATCTGTTGTAGTTGTTGGAGGAACAGGGTGGGAATAAAAAGCAGGAAGTTGAGAAGTGAAGTTGAGAGCAGTAAAGACAGCAGCAGAACATAGGCTGGGGGTTGCTGCAGGAACCCCCAAGAAGAGTGAAAAAGATATCCTGAAAAGTGGTTGGGGTTGGAAGCGGGGTGTGAATAAGGAGCCAGGCCTGGAGAAAGAAGCAAGACCTGGAGAATGGGCTGTGATGTTCATGGAGAGAGTAGAGTATGCAAAATCATGATAGGCTGTGTTGCAGGGCATACATGGAAAGCAAGGGATTGCTTCTGCAGGAGGGCAAAGACATGGGAGACTGCCCATAAGTAAGGGTTCCCTACTGCTTCTGCTTCTGAATAAATGCAAGAGAGTTTGGGACCCTAGCCCTGTTTATTGATGTGCTGTGCCCGCAGGTACACAAGTAATCCCATATGCACGTGAAATGACCAGGGCATGAATACATGTGTCTATATACCCAGTAAATAGAGTACTTATTCTTTCTTGCTAATAAGAGTACTGTGCTTATGGACACATGTTTAACCATGTGTGGGTGCACTGTGCACCCATGAGCACATGCAAGAGATCCCTATGTTCGTGGTGTGTGTGTGAGCTGGTTCTCCCACCTATCCCATTAAGGTCCTAATCCCCACCCTCCTTGGCTCCTCTCACTTCTCTCAGCGCCCTGGCTCCCCAGGCCCACCTAGACTCTGGAAGCCCCCTAGCAGGCGGATCTGCTCAGTCTGCATGGAGTGGCGTCTCACCAATTTGCGCTTGGTCCTGGGGGAGCCTGGCGCCCCGGCATAAGGAGGGGCAGGCAACGAAGGCGCCCGACCTCCGGGTTGAGGGCGAATGTCAGGGATGGGAGGGTGGGGACTGACGTTGAGAGGGGGCAGGAAACCCGGCCGCGTTTGCGAGATGTGGTCCAGGAGCAACGTCCCCGAGCCCCTCCGCTCCAGCAGCCCCGGACTCCGCCTCCGTCCGCTTAGCGGAGATACTGCCCCTGGCAGACTCTCCTGGGACTGGCGCGGAGAGGGAGCGGAGCCGGCTGGAGGGAGGGTCAACGGGGAGGCGCTGTATCGGCGGCGCTCCAGGGACAGGCGGCTGGACTCAGGCGAGTCAGGGCAAAGGTGTCCGGGGGTGTCGAGCTCCACTGGCTCCATGCGGCTCAGTTTCTGCCTCAGCCCTGAAGGGGGACCAGACTCCTGAGCTTCTGGTGCTGTGTTTCGGCGAGAGAGAGGACCCCCGCTAGTCACTTTCTCCGCCCATGGGGGCGGGTCCTCAGGGCCTTCGGTGCTGTGACGTCGGGAAAGACGGGGTCGACCGGTCAGGGTCAGGCCATTGAATTCGGCAGTCAAGCGCTCAATCCCCGGTCTTCCTTCGGTGGGTGGGACTGGTTGAGGAGGGGCCACTAGGCCCCAGGGCTCGGAGTTGAGCCTTTTGAGTGGTTTGGGGGGGTGGCGTGGTGGTTTGGGGAGCGGCTCGGAAGGGGATGGGTCATCGGGGGGCTTAGGAAGAGGAAATTCAAATACGTCCCGCTTCTCCTCTTCTTCCTGGGCGCGAGGGGATAACATCCCACGCCCTCCTCCTCCTGCGGTCTGCAGTTGGATTTCCGAAGGCGACGTGCAGATCCCCGGGCTAGGAGGAGCGGGAGCAGGGTCCTCCACCCCTGGGGATGGTGGAGAATTGAGATACTGCCGGGTCTTCTTGGTGCCCGAGGGCGAGGTATCGGTGGTGATGATGATGACCTCCGTGCCCTTGGCCTTGCAGGCGTCCAGCAGTGTGGCAAGGGTCTCGCGGTCCCCGCGGTCCAGGGCGTGGACAAGAGCCGAGGCGCCCGCGTGATCTCGGACTGAGGGGTCTGCGCCGTGGGCAAGGAGCAGCGAGGCCACCGCGGCGCCCCCACCCCCGGCGCAAGCGTGCATGAGCGCCGTGCGCCCTAAGCGGTCTGCGATGTTGGGGTCCGCGCCTTGCTCCAGGAGGTAGCGTACCATGCGTGCCTTGTTCTGGGGGTCGTCGTAGCGAGCCCGACAGGCTGCCATTAGCGCAGTCTCCCCCTGCGCATCACCCTCATTCACGTAGGCGCCTCCCTCCAGAAGCAAACGGGCCAAGCGTAGCTTACCCTGACCCACCGCCCGAAGAAGAGCGTGGCCCTCGGTGTGCAACATAGCTGCGGCTGGGGTGAGGGCACAGATGGAGCCGGGACTGAGACCTGCCGAGGACGGCTAGGGGTAGGGGGTAGGGGGTGGGGGGTGGCTGGCAGAGGCCTGAGGTCTCAGTGACGAAGCCGATCCCTGCAAGAGAGACATCTTATTGATAGATTCGGCAGGGAAACTGAGGCACCGATGCAGGAACCCAGCGTGGGGTGGGGGAGATCTTCACGGCATACAGTCCTTCCTCTAACTCATGCCTTTGAGCCGGCCCTTCCCCCGCAGCGCATGCCTGAGGAGGTGGGAAGGGTGCACCCGCACTGAAGGACTAGCGCGCGTGCAAATGCGTTCGTGCACGCGCAGGGATGTCCGCACCCCCACCCTCACCCCATGGCTTATCAGACCTTTCCTCTATCCCCCTTTTCTTATCCACACTTGGGATCCCCCTTTCTAGGATGCTGAACGCCACCCACCCACATACATGCACCCTACAGTGACACATGTATTCTCATTCCTAACCTCTTTTAGCTTGCCACAACCCCAAAAATTGAGTGGGGGGAGGGAAGCAGACTGCATTTGAGACCTAAAACGGGTGGAGGGAGAATTGGGGGGTTCTTTTGCCCCTGCGATGTTCCCCATCACTCCTTGCTCTTTCCCCTCCCAGGCTGTGCGCCCAGATAGATACCTGAATGTCCGCAGAATCTCCTCCTGGCCAAGATTGGGGCCGTGGCCACGGGGCAGCCGAGGTGGCGGAGCCAGGTTCCTGGGGGCCCGCATGGTGTGGAGGGGGGGCACCCGGATTCCCTTGGTGTCAGTATCTGCGCCCCAGCGCCGGATCGTCGTCCCTCCTCCCGGAGCGCCCCGGGCACAGCGCCGGCTCGGGAGGAGAGAAGCTGGGGGGGGGGGGGGGGGGGGGGGCGGAGCTCTGCTGTGCTATTTATAGCCTAGTCTCTGCGGGTGGGGGCGTCGGGCACCAAACTGCTCCCCCACTCATGCACACATAAACCCTCAAAAACCTAGAGGCTCCAATCCTGACTTCCTTTTCTTAGCCGACCTCCCCTCAGCCCCAACAAACCTAAGTGTTCCTTAGGGGACTCCTCCGCGACCCAGACAGGGACCATCATCATCCAGATTCTTCGCTGAGCTTTAGCAGATCCCCATTCTCTGCACTTGGTGTGTTTATGCGCTCCTGTGCGCCAGACCTGACCTACCACGCACGGCACATGGCACACTGTGCAAGAAAGGTGTAGACAGGCTTTTTGGATCCACAGCCGGTGTCCATACTGTGCAAAGAGAGGCAAGAGATGTGGCTTTCTTCCTGTAGTTTAATTGTGAAGGAGACACGGTCTAGCCTGGAGTCAGACACAGATACACCCTCGCCCCATCTCTCAACAACGGAACACCCATCGCAGAGAAACTCGGACCTCAGCTCCCTTATATAGACCTAGATAAATATGAGGAAGGTGGATATGGGGGCACTTTTAGACAAGGCAAGGGACATTCCCAGGTGCCTCCACCCCGTATTATTGTGGGCAGGGAGATAGGAAAGTGGCAGGAAGAAGAGCGAACCTGGTAATACACTCTGTCACATTGCACCTCTTTAATCTCAGTCTTGCTTAGTCGTCTTATTTTTTCCATCTTGCTTGAAGATCTCTGTCTGAAATGCTCCTTATAGCTTCTCTCTTCCTATCTGTCTATTGGTCTCTCACACTGTCTCTGCCTCTCCTTGCCACCTGCCCTGTCTCCATGGTTACCATAGCTTCCATCCACATATTTTAGGAATGAGTTTGTGTCCAGCTGGAAGGCACCAAGGAAAGTGGGAGAAGAAGAAAAATCCTAAGGTTTTAAAAAGTTCACTCAGGGTCCTGAGCTAATTCGGAGGCTGGAGGCCCCCCAGATGCAAGATACTGAAAATAATGTTCCCAGGTATGGGAGAGAGAGAAAGATTTGAGGGAAGCTGCCCATTTTTACTAGTTATTTCTTGGACACGTGTCAACTATGTGCCATGTGCTTTATATACACTATTTTCAATCCTCACAACTCTGTAAGATAGGAACTATCATCTTCTTGTTACAGATGAGGAAACAGACTTCTTAAGTTTAAGCAAGTTCTCCAAAGTTTCACAGCTATATTTCTGTTCTATGGCAAAGACTGGGCGCTTGCCGCTACACCTACAGCCTCCCAGTTTACAGGTCATTTTCTCTTACATCTGGGATATTCTTCTTGACTAACTCCTAGACTTCATCTCCATTCTGAACCCTTTCTCCCTTGTTTCTGTTTTCTGCGAAAATAGGACTCCTCCTTCCACGCTGCTCGCCTTCCCAAGAAGCGCGCAGGAAGTGGAAAGTATTGGAAAATGCAGAAAAAGCTGGGCTTCTGCCCTGTCTCCCCAACTCTGGTACTCTGATCCCAGATCCTTCCTTTCTCAAACCCTCTGCCCACCTTCTCACAGACACGGCAGCAACCCACAGAAAAACATTTTTAGAAAAGAAGTATCCATTGGTGGTGCTGGAGAGAGGCAGTGTATGATTGAAAGGAAGGCTGGAGTAATGGAGAGACCAAGCTGTGAAGCTAGAGTCCCTAAAGAGCAGCTTTCACAGGGGTTCATTTCTCCGTAGGCCCTCTCCTCTTTTGGCCTTTCTGTAGGGGCTCCCTCAACACGGTCCCTCGATAAGATACGAGTGTCACGTTCCCTTGGTGAACTCTTGCCGGCCAGTGGCTCCTTCCATCTGGAGTGAGACCGGAAATAAGTGACCCTAGATGATTCTGCAACCCCCATCTCTCTCTGCGACCCGCTTCGCAAGCTTCGGTTCCAGGCTTACTCGCTCCCTCCCTCCTTCTCTTCCTAGGCTTCAAGAGGGCGGACTTCCCTCCTCAGCTTCTCCTGCATTGGCCGAGAAAACTCACCAATAGGGAGCTCCGGGAGGCGGGCCTAGAACGCCACCGACTTGAGGAAGCCCAGTACATTTCAAGTTGGCCGCGGCGTGGGCTCCGCGTGGGGGAGGGACAGCAGGTAAGGCTCCGACCTGGTGGCTCTGACCTGGTTCGGTCCCACACTTGCCGAACTTGTTCATCCCGGCCAGGCTGCGAAATAGATAACGCTTTCCGTCAGGTTGTTGGATCAGCCCCCTTCTGGCTCCCTACCTTTTCTCCCCTGGGCCCCCATTTCTGTATTGATTGTATACTAGAGAATGGTAGTTTTCTGTCGCGCACGGGGAGAGACATTAAAGCAGAAAACGAGACAGCCTCTTGTACCTCTCTTTGCTATAGCATCAACTTCCTCCCAATCTATTAATATTATCCCAAGAGCCTGACAAACTCCTGTTATCTATGAAGACTAGCTGAAATACTACCTGTAGTTTTCCTGGGCTGCCTTTCTTGCAAAATGAATTGTTCCCCGTCTGACGATAGCATTTTGTGTATACCTTTATTGGGACACTTAGTGCACTCTCTCTCTTTAATGACTCTATGCCTTTTAGAATAGAAGGTTTTGTAGGATAGGTGCTAGTAGTTAATATATAGTGCCCAATAAACGTTAGTTAAATAGAATTGATTTTTGGCAACTAGCACTCTTTTTGGGGAGGCAGAATTTAAATTCCTAACATAAAATAAAAATAAAAATAAAAACTAACATAACTAGGGAACAATAAAAGACAATACAGTATGTAATTAAGAGCCATTAAATTAGTGGTTCATAATATTAGTGTTTCATAATTGTTTCTGCAATCTAGAGAAGGAAGAAAGCAGGGAGAACTGGAATGGTGAGGGGAGGCTTTATGGATCACAAGGTCTCAAGTTTGGAAAGGCCCATAGAAATAATGTATTTATTCATTCATTCAACAAATATTTATTGAGCACCTACTATATGTGAGACACAATGCTAAATCATGCTGATCACAGGGAATCCTCTACTAGAGCCATGCATCCTTCTTACAAACCCTATTTAGTAAATTGTTGCCCAGCTTCTATGTAAACATCTTTAGTAAGGAAACTCTCTTGTCTCTCTTGTAGGTCATTCCATGTTTTGATATCTGTTCTTTAGTCAATATCCAATAAATATTCTAAATAAGAACTATATAGCTAAAGGAAATGCATTCCACACTTCCACTGTAAACAGGGGAAATCTGGCTGGGAGCGGTGGCTCACGCCTGTAATCCCAGCACTTTGGGAGGCTGAGGCGGGCGGATCACCTGAGGTCGGGAGTTGGAGACCAGCCTGACCAACATGGAGAAACTCCGTCTGTACTAAAAATACAAAAATTAGCTGGGCGTGTTGGCGAATGGCTGTAATCCCAGCTACTGGGGAGGCTGAGGCAGGAGAATCATTTGAACCCAGGAGGCAGAGGTTGCAGTGAGCTGAGATCGCACCATTGCACTCCAGCCTGGGCAACAAGAGCAAAACTCCGTTTCAAAAAAAAAAAAAGACGGAAATCTGACCTTTTACAGTGGAATTGGTAGCATTCTTAAAAGCAAGCCATTTCTAGCTGGGCGTGGTGACTCATGCCTGTAATTCCAGCACTTTGGGAGGCTGAGGTGGGCAGATCACTTTAGCCCAGGAGTTCAAGACCAGCCTAGGCAACAACAAAACCCTGTCTCTACAAAAACTACCAAAAATAAAGAAAAAAATAGCCAAGCATTGTGGCTCAGGCCTGTAGTTCCAGCTGCTCAGGAGGCTGAGGTGGGGGGTTGCTTCAGCTGGGGAAGTTGAGACTGCAGTGAGCCAAGATTGCCACTGCACTTCAGCCTAAGCGACAGAACAAGAACCTGTCTCAAAAAAAAAAAAAGAGGCCGGGTGTGATGGCTTACACCTGTAATCCCAGCTCTTTGGGAGGCTGAGGCAGGTGGATCACGAGGTCAGGAGTTTGAGACCAGCCTGGTCAACATGGCAAAACCCCGTCTCTACTAAAAATACAAAAATTAGCCAAGCGTGATGGTGGGTGCCTGTAATCCCAGCTACTCGGGAGGCTGATTCAGGAGAATTGCCTGAACCCGTAAGGTGGAGGCTGTGGTGAGCCGAAATCACACCACTGCACTCCAGGCTGGGTGACAGAGCAAGACTCTGTCCAAAAAAAAAAAAAAAAAAAAAAAAAGGTACACAACTCTCTGCACTAAAAAAATTTCCAAAAAACCTCATCCCTCAAATTAACCATTGTTAATTTTTGGTACATATCTTTCTTTAACAGCTTTTTTAATTCATATGTGTGTATGTATTTCTGACAGAAGATTACCTTCTACATATATTTAATATTTTTTTCACCAACTAATCTCTTGTGAATTTTGAATTGCTACTTGATTTTTGTTTTAGCTTTTTGTTTTGAGACAGAGTCTCTCTCTGTCACCCACGGTGAGTGCAGTGGCATGATCATGGCTCACTGAATCCTCTATCTCCTGGGCTGAAGCGATCCTTCTACCTCAGTCTCCCAGGTACCTGAGACTATTTTTCGTAGTCTATTTTTTTATTTTTTGTAGAGATGGGGTCTCACTGTGTTGCCCAGGTTGGACTCAAACTCCTGGACTTAAGTAGTCATCCCATCTCAGCCTCCCAGAGTGCTGGGATTGCACACAGGTGTGAACCACCACACCCACCCTCGAGGTTTTTTTTTGTTTTGTTTTAATTAATAGATTATATATTTTAGAACAGTTTCAGACTTACAGAAAAATTTAGCAGATAGTGCCAGGAGTTCCCATTTGTCCCAGTGCACAGTTTCCCCTATTAACATTGTAGATTGGCCGACCATGGTGGCTACCGCCTGTAATCCCAGCACTTTGGGAGGCTGAGGCGGGTGGATCACGAGGTCAGGAGTTTGAGACCAACCTGGCCAAGACAGTGAAACCCCATCTCTATTAAAAATACAAAAACAAATTAGCTGGGCCCGGTGGCGGGCTCCTGTAATCCCAGCTACTCGGGAGGCTGAGGCAGTAGAATCACTTGAACCCGGGAGGTGGAGGTTGCAGTGAGCCGAGATTGCGCCACTGCACTCCAGCCTGCACGACAGAGCAAGACTCTGTCTCAAAAAAAAAAAAAAAAAAAAAAAAAAAAAAAAAAAAAAAAAAAGGCCGGGCGCAGTGGCTCACGCCTGTAATCCAGCATTTTGGGAGGCCGAGGCGGACGGATCACCTGGTCAGGAGGTGGGGACCAGCCTGACCAACGTGGAGAAACCCCCTCTCTACTAAAAAAAAGTATAAAATTAGCCAGGCGTGGTGGCGCATGCCTGTAATCCCAGCTACTCAGGAGGCTGAGGCAGGAGAATCACTTGAACCCGGGAGGCGGAGGTTGCGGTGAGCCAAGATCGCGCCATTGCACTCCAGCCTGGGCAACAAGAGCGAAACTCCATTTCCAAAAAAATAAATAAATAAAGTAGATTAGTATATTTGTTACAATTAATGAATGAATACTGATACATTATTAACTAAGGTTCATACTTGATTGACATTTCTTTGGTTTTTAGCTATTGCTCTTTTTCTGTACATGGATCCCATTTAGGATTCCACATTATATTTAGTTGTCACATCTCCTTACGCTCCTCTTAAGTGTGACGGGTTTCTCACACTTTACTGTTTTTGATGACTGACAGTTTTGAGGAGTTGGTTATATTGTAGGATGCCTTTCTGCTTGAATTTGTCTGATGTTTTTCTCTGTATTAGCCTGAGGTTATGGGTTTTTAGGAGGAGGATCACAGAGGTAAAGTACCATTGTATTGTATAATATTAAGGGCACATACCGAAAACATGATTTATGAGTATTGATGCTGACCTTGGTCATCTGGTTGAAGTAGTGTTTTTCTGGTCTCTCCACTGTAAAGATATTCCTCTTGATTTCCTAAATTATACTGAATGAGGGCTGGGCGCAGTGGCTCACGCCTGTAATCCCAGCACTTTGGGAGGCCGAGGCAGGCGGATCACGAGATCAGGAATTCAAGACCAGACTGACAACATGGTGAAACCCCATCTCTACTAAAAGTACAAAAATTAGCCAGACATAGTGGCATACGCCTGTAATCCCAGCTACTCAGGAGGCTGAGGCAGGAGAATCACTTGCACCCGGGAGGCAGAGGTTGCAGTGAGCTGAGATTGTGCCACTGCACTCCAGCCTGGGTGACAGAGCAAGACTCTGTCACAAAAACAAAAAACAAAAAACGTGTGTATATATATATATATTCCCTATACACAGTCCACATGTAAGAAGTGGGAAGTTATAGCCGGTGCAGTGACTCACGCCTTAATCCTAGCACTTTGGGAGGCCAAGGCGGGTGGATCACCTGAGGTCGGGAGTTCGAGACCAGCCTGACCAACATGGAGAAACCCCATCTCTACTAAAAATACAAAATTAGCCAGGTGTAGTGGCACATGCCTGTAATCCCAGCTACTTGGGAGGCTGAGGCAGGAGAATCGCTTGAACTCGGGAGGAGGAGGTTGCAGTTAGCCGAGATCGCGCCATTGTACTCCAGCCTGGACAATAAGAGCGAAACTCCGTCTCAAAAAAAAAAAAAAAAGTGGGGAGTTATGCTGCCCTTCTCCCTTTTAGGATGGTGTGTCTACATATTTTATTTGGAATTCTACATGAGAGATTTGTCTTTTCTCCTCCATTTAAATAAGTTCAGTCATTTATTTATATCACTATGGACTCACAGATGTTTATCTTATACTTTGGGGTTATAATCTAATACGCTTTACTTACTTTGTTCCTCAAATTGTTTCAGCTTTGACCATTGGGAGCTTTTTCAGTTGGCTCTTATTTCCCTTTGACATAACCTCATCAATATGTTTATTTTTTTCTTTTTTTCTGCTTTTTGTTTGTTTTTTGTTTGTTTGAGACAGAGTCTCTACTCTGCCACCCAGGCTGGAGTACAGTGGCACAGTTACGAGTCACTGCAGCATCAACCTGCCCGGCTCAAGCGACCCTTCCCAGTAGCTGTGACCACAGGTGCATGCCACCATACCTGGCTAATTTTTGTATTTTTTGTAAAGATGGGGTTTTGCCCTGTTGTCCAGACTGGTCTCAAACTCCTAGGGCTCAAGTGATCTGCCCACTCCAGCCTCTCAGAGTGCTGGGATTATAGGAATGAGCCACTGCACCCAGCTAACCCCATCAATATGTGAGTGTGGTTGTTGTTTTGAGCACTTCCTTACTTTTTGACACCTCAAGATGCTCTAGACTCATCCTGTGTGTTTCCTACCCTGTCCTAGAATCAGCTAGTAGTCCAGGGAGCCCTGGTTCCTTTTATTGGAAAATTGTATTAGAAACCAAGATCTGGGTGCTAAGTGTGCTCATTGCTGCTGGGATATCATTTCTCTTAAGTTTTCTTTTCATCTGGTGATTTTATTCCCCCATCCTAGCTGCCTCTGACTGGTTCCTCAGGATTGACAATAAGAGACAGAGTGAAAATTCAGTAGAAGGAGAAACTTTGGATTCATCAGTGTTCATCACAGTGGAATATACTGTCTTGGGGGAGAATGGATACCATCTCTTTAGGGAAATGCCACCAAAAGCTGAATAACAATTCACAAAGTAGGGTCAGGGGTGGTGACTCACACCTGTAATCCCAGCACTTTGGGAAGCCCAAGCAGGTGGATCACTTGTGTCCAGGAGTTCGAGACCAGCCTGGGTGACATGGCGAAACCCCGTCTCTACAAAAAATACAAAAATTAGCCAGGCTTGGTGGCACATGCCTGTAGTTCCAGCTACTCAGGAGGCTGAGGCAGGAGGATCACTTGAACCTTGAAGGCATAGGTTACAGCGAGCCAAGATTGCACCACTGCATTCCAGCCGGGGCAACAGAGTGAGACTCTGTCTCAAAAAAAAAAAAAAAAAAAAAAAACACACATACACCAAACAACAACAAAACAATTTACAGAGTGAAGTCCTGCACTGGGAGGGATTTAGACTAGATGACCTCTAAGGGTCCTCCGAATTCTAAGATTCTGTGCTTCCAAGTGGTGTTTAAAAAGATCAATCTGGCCTCTCGTGGTGGCTCATGCCTGTAATCCCAGCAATTTGGGAGACCGAGACATTTGGATCACTTGACATAATGAAATTCCATCTCTTAAAAACAAACAAATAAACAAACAAAAAAACAAAACAAAGAGCCAGGTATGGTGGCACACACCTGTAGCTCCAGCTACTTGGGAGGCTAAGGCAGGAGGATCACCTGAGCCCAGGAGGTTGGGGCTACAGTGAGCCATGATCACACCACTGCACTCCAGCCTGGGTGACATAAAGAGACCTTGTCTAAAATAAAATATAAAATAAAATAAAATAAAATTTGATTGTAATGTCTCTTTTCCCCTGGTTGACAATGAAATTGATGATTCATCCCTGTGCTCCCACAGTGTCTGACACTATCTTTTTCATGGTAGATGATTAATAAATGTTTCGCTGAATGCATTTCTTTGGATTGAATTGGGGCCTGGTCAGGTTTGGAAGGCCAGAGATAGAAAGAATTCAAAGGTTATACATATAAATGCAGTTAGTGACTGGGCATAGTGGCTCATGCCTGTAATCCCAGCACTTTGGGAGGCTGAGGCAGGAGGATCACTTGAGCCCAGGGATTCGAGGCTAGAGTGAGCTGTGATTGCACCATTGCACTCAAGCCTGGGTGACAGAGTATCTCTAAAAATAAAAATAAATAAATGCAGATAGGAATAAACATCAAATTGTCTTAGGGATGTAGAGTTTTGTCCGAGGGTCTAAGCACTTTCTCCTTTGTGCTAAACTATATTGTAATTATCTGACCTGTTTGGGGGACTATGTCTCATTCATGTTTATGTTTCCAGAAATTCTCTCTCTGACACTGTGCCTTCTCAGTCAAAATTTGTTGAATGACATTGACTTTTTATGTCCCAGCGATAAAAGATTGAATGTCTTGTACCTCCTTGGCTTCCTGTCCATTCTACTACATTTCTTTTTCTCTTTGTTTTTGTCTTTATCAGGTTTTTTCACTGGATCTCTGAACACCCAGGCCCCCTCCACCATGGCCAGCCGGGGTGGGGGCCGGGGTCGTGGCCGGGGCCAGTTGACCTTCAACATGGAGGCCGTGGGCATTGGGAAAGGGGATACTTTGCCCCCACCCACCCTGCAGCCTTCTCCACTCTTCCCTGTGAGTCTCTCCACTTCCTTCCCAGACTCTCATGTGCCCCTGGCTGACTGTACATGATTCTGAATTCCTCCTGGACCATCATAAAACCATCCTCACTGGCCCTCTCTGTCTCTATACTCCCAATGCACAAGGGACGTTTTGCAGTCAAAGAAGTGTCCACCTTTATTTCTCCCCAGCTTTCAAAATGATATGTTACTCTCCCCATTTTCTTTCAGCCCTCTGCTCAGGGGAATATTAGATTAAATTGGGAGGAGGGGTCTTCCTAAATTTGTACTAGCATTTTCTCCCTGAACAGACCACTGCCCCTGCCTCTTTAGCCTTTGGAGTTCCGCCCAGTACCTTTGCCTTCAGGAGAGGAAGGGGAATATGTCCTGGCACTGAAGCAGGAGCTACGAGGAGCCATGAGGCAGCTCCCCTACTTCATCCGGCCAGCTGTCCCCAAGAGAGGTCAGTTGGAATGCTAGCATCATATTCTGAGTGCCTTCCGTGGGGAGTGCCCTGTGCTCAGCACCACTGGGGGCTGGAGAGGCACAGGAAGCATACTGTCTAACTGGGGAGATCATAATAGTTACTCCTGCATCTGAAATGCATTATAGTATTCATGGTTTGTTTTGAGTCTCATGATAGTTTTGGGACAGCGGGAGGTTAAATATTAAAATCCCATTTCTTGTGTGTAGGTGGGGGGATGTATTTTCTAAAAATTTATATATTTTTTATTTTTTTGTAAAATAGAGATGGGGTGTTCTTATGTTGCCCAGGCTGGTCTTGAACTTCTGGGCTCAAGAGATTCTTCCGCCTTGGCCTCCCAAAGTGCTGGGATTACAGGCATGAGCCACCGTGCCCAGCAAAAATTTTAACAATCTGGATATTAAAAGCACCAACCAACAACAGTACTGAAATCCTGGTTTCTTATTCCCTAGCATACTTTCCACTGCATCACACTATTTCTTAATACAGCCATGCCTTTGAACTAAGGGACAGAAAAAAAAAAAAAGTCATCATGGCCGGGTGCGGTGGCTCACGCCTGTAATGGCCAGCACTTTGGAAGGCTGACATGGGTGGATCACTTGAGGCCAGGAGTTTGAGGCCAGCCTAACCAGTATGGCGAAACCCTGTCTCTACTAAAAATATAAAAATTAGCCAGGCACAGTGGTGTGAGCCTGTGGTCTCAGCTACTCAGGAGGCTGAGGCACGAGAATTGCTTGAACCTGGGAGGTGGAGGTTGCAGTGAGCTGAGATCTCGCCACTGTACTCTAGCCTGGATGACACAACAAGGCTCTGCCTCAAAAAAAACAAAAACAAAAACAAAACAAAACAAAAAAACACTGGCCAGGTGTGGTGGCTCACACCTATAATCCCAGCACTTTGGGAGGCTGAGGTGGGCAGATCACGAGGTCAGGAGTTCGAGACCATCTTGGCCAACATAGTGAAATCCTGTCTGTACAAAAAAAAAAAAATACAAAAAATTAGCCAGGCCTGGTGGCAGGTGCCTGTAATCCCAGCTACTTGGGAAGCTGAGGCAAGGAGAATTGCTTGAATCTGGGAAGTAGAGGTTGAAGTGGACCGAGATTGCGCCACCGCACTCCAACCCTGGGCGACAGTGTGAGACTCCATCTGAAAAAAAAAAAAAAAAAAATCATAATTTTAGGTGGAAAAGAAACAGGTTAGAAGAGTGATAAGGGGCCGGGTGCCGTGGCTCACGCCTGTAATCCCAGCACTTTGGGAGGGCGAGTTGGGTGGATCACGAGGTCAGGAGATTGAGACCATCCTGGCCAACATGGTGAAACCCTGTCTCTACTAAAAATACAAAAATTAGCTGGGCGTGGTGATGTGCGCCTGTAGTCCCAGCTACTCAGGAGGCTGAAGCAGGAGAATCACTTGAACCTGGGAGGTGGAGGTTGCAGTAAGCTGAGATTGCACCACTGCACTCCAGCCTGAGCGACAGAGCAGGACTCTGTCTCAAAAAAAAAAAAAACAAAAAAAAAAGAGATAAGGTCCTCACTGAAGCTGACCCCCTGGGCTCTGAGTTTGGGGTAAGGAAACAGATAATTCCTGAGTATTGAGAGGGCTGGACTCTCAGGAACAGTCCTGTTCTGGGTCTCAAGGGATAAAACTTTGACTCTTCCACCCCTCAGATGTGGAGCGTTATTCAGACAAATACCAGATGTCAGGTCCGATTGACAACGCCATCGATTGGAACCCTGGTAGGTGATGGGCTCGTTCATTGACTGCCTTTCTTTCAAATGCATGAGATGCTTCAAGCCATTTCCGCCACGCCCATGTCCCCACCCCATTCCCTGATCCAGCATCTGCAAGCTAGAGCCTTAGTTATGTTCCAAAACACTCTCAGATTTTACCTGGAAAAGCTATTAAATAGTTCCCACTACTCAGGAGATATCTAAGCCACAGTTTTGTTCTGAACAACTTTGACCCAGCCCCTTCCTTCCTCTCCTTTAAAACCCTCAATCCCCCTTTAAAACCAGTCATTATTCACTGGAGAGCCCAGGCAGGGTCCTATTGACATTTACATTCCCACTATTCCCAGATTGGCGGCGTCTACCCCGGGAGCTAAAGATCCGAGTGCGGAAGCTACAGAAGGAACGTAAGTGTATCTGGAAAAAGGAGGGAGAAGAGAGGTTTCCTTCATCAGCCTGAGGGCCAAGGCTGCTGCTGGTCTCACTTTCCATCCCAGTTCCTATACCCAATCTACCAAGTGTTGTTGCTAGATGTCATAGTGGCCACATGAGGGCAGCAGAGTGACATGTTCTTTGCATGAGGATGGGCTCTAAAGCTGGCAAAATTTGCTCTCTGATGGTTCACCTTTTGATCCCCCCACCAGGGATTACAATTCTGCTCCCCAAGAGGCCCCCTAAGACCACAGAAGATAAGGAGGAAACAATACAGAAACTAGAGGTGAGGAGGAAGTGTGCATAGAGACCTTCTGAGCCCTGGATCCATTCCCTCTCTCTTGACCCATGTGTGCCTCAATTTTTCCTTTCTGTGAACTGAACCTGAATTTCTATTCCTATTCATTCCCACATGAGACCCTGGAGAAGAAGGAAGAAGAAGTAACTTCAGAGGAGGATGAGGAGAAGGAAGAAGAAGAAGAGAAGGAAGAGGAGGAAGAAGAAGAGTATGATGAAGAAGAACATGAAGAGGTGAAGGGGACTCCTTCCACCTTAGTCCCCCTCCCTTTACCCCAGAAACTCTGGGGATCTCAACTCTTTATACTAGGGATGCTTTCCTCAGAGGGTTGGCATGCCAACAGAGATAGTGCCCCCCAGGGTAGGGGCTTCCCTCTACTCCCTCTGCCCACTTCTCCAAACTACAGCTGGAAGAGCTGTCTCAGGCCTGGAATGGTGTGACTGAGAGGAAAGGGGTCTGGTACACAGGAAGGAAGGTGAATGCCAAATTGACTTTTACTTTTTTTTTTTTCCATTTCAGGAAACTGATTACATCATGTCATATTTTGACAATGGAGAGGACTTTGGGGGTGACAGTGATGACAATATGGACGAGGCTATATACTGAAGAAGGTCTCTGGACCCTTGTGTCTTTCTTGAGGCTACAGAGAGTAACTGTCCCTGTTATTTGTTTTTTCGGACAAGCAAATCATTTGGTCAGAGTTCACATAACCTGTCTGGTCCCTGGAGATGAGAATGGAGGATGATGACAGTTTATTTTCTACGCTTCCCCTCCTTCCACGTTTGTATCACCTCTGCTATCTTGGGGAAAGTGCAAAGGACAAATATCTCAATTGTATGAAGGGAGAAAGGAGAATTGAAAGAAGAACTGGGGTTGTTAGAGCTGAGATAACTGTACACATACCCCTGCCCAATTTGTATAGCTCTTTGTGGAGATAATTAAGGCTGGGAGCAGTTTGAAGGAGTAAGCCTGGTTTTATACTTTTTTTTTTTTTTTTTTGAGACGGAGTCTCGCTCTGTCGCCCAGACTGGTGTGCAGTGGCGCGATCTCCACTCACTGCAAGCTCCGCCTTCCCGGGTTCCCGCCATTCTCCTGCCTCAGCCTCCCGAGTAGCTGGGACTACAGGCGCCCGCCACCGCGCCCGGCTAATTTTTGTATTTTTAGTAGAGACGGGGTTTCACCGTGTTAGTCAGGATGGTCTCGATCTCCTGACCTCGTGATCCGCCCGTCTCGGCCTCCCAAAGTGCTGGGATTACAGGCGTGAGCCACCGCGCCCGGCCTGGTTTTATACTTTTAAATAAAGTGTTTTTATCTGTTTCTGTTGTGGGTGAGGCCTGGTGATAGAGGGCTGGAGGAATGAAGGAAATGATTAACTAAGCAGGGTGCTGTGATACACTGGAGGGTTACAGCCCGCTTGTCCTTTGTCCCTTCCCTTCTACCCCCATGGTGGGATACATATTCACAATCTAGCCCCACCAAGGAATATTCAAGGCCTCATCTGTAGGGCAATGCAGAGTAAGTTGTAGAGAAGAACAGTCTGTGCCCCTTGCAGACCAGCTGACTTCTGAGCCTCTGGTCGTCAGGCCACAAGGACATGATTGTGTCTGTTCACACATGTTCACAAGGACACAGACCCTGTCTTTCCCACACTTGACCTTGGTCTTGTCCTTATTTACAAAAAGTGGTTACAGCAATTTTTGTGGGAAAAGTCAAGAAAACCAGGTATGAGGAGGGAGGAGGAGCTGACTTATCCACCATACTCCCTCCTCTTCCAGACCCTGGAGATGCCACTTTGAAAGGTATATCTGTGCAGAGTGAGCCCCCCTAAATATCCTATTCTCCAGTTACAGAAACCAGTGTGTGACTGAGTTGCAGTTTCTCTTTTGGTTCTTCCCTTTGTGGAATTTAGTTAGCCTTTCTCACTCCCTTTCTTTGGGGGAAGGGAGGTAGGCGGTGTTATTTTACAGGAAGTAAGGAGGGTGGGGAGGAAGGGAGTGACTTAGGGACACTCACAGATCTGAGAGATGCTTTCTCGCCCACAGAGCTCTCCCTTGGGTGAGGTCACTTTCCGAGGCTCTGATTGGCTTCTGAGGAAGCCTTAGATGAGCTGATTGGTTCCAGCCACTTGACATGCAACAGTCACGGGCAAGCTGCGTGTCCAGAATAGGAACTGAATAAGGAGGCATGCTATCATAGCAACCCTACTGAGCATTTGAAAGCCGTAAGATGGGATATAGAAGAACCTTCAAAACATTCCCCAACTGCATTCAAGCAGGCCGACTGAATTCCCTACAGCATCAAGTGATGGAGACTGGCAATCTAAGGTTGAATATGTTTGACCCCATTGTAAAGAATGAAGAAAGAGTGTGACTCCATTGAGAGAAAGCACCTTAAAAGCCTAGTTTGGGTGTGTTAGTTAGTGTTTACATAGAAGCAGTGGCAGGCGCCATGGCTCAAACTTGTAATCCCAGAAGTTTGGAAGACTGAGGCAGGAGGATTGCTTGAAGCCAGGAGTTTGAGACCAGTCTAGGCAACAAAGCGAGTCCCTGTCTCTACAACAAAAATATTTAAAAATCTTTCAAATAGCTGAGCGTGGTGGCACTCCCTAGTAGTCCCAGCTACTAGGGAGGCTGAGGCAGGAGGATCCCTTGAGCCCTGTAGTTTGAGGCTGTGGTGAGCTATATGATTGCACCACTGTGCTGCAGCCTGGGCAACAAAGCAAGAACCCGTCTCGAAGAAAAGAAAAGTAGAAGCAGCGAAGGAAACAGGAATAGAAGCAGAACGTTCCAGAGTCATTGAGCAATTATGATGATTGACGTGTTTCTTTTTTAGTCCTCATGAGGTGTTGTGTTGAGTGGCAGGAAGGAGATAGGGGACCTGTAACTGGGATTTCCCATAGCTGTACTTCAGCCTGTGATTATAACTAGGGAGAGATCAGCAAAAACAAAAGTAAAAGCTATTGAAAATTTTCCTTTTGCATTGTTCCCTACATACACACACCAAGTCCTAACCTGGTCAATTATGTGTCTATGTTGGGAGCACAGCCACCCCATAAAGCCCACCAAATGTCAACCTGGGAACTTAAAAGAGTAGGAACAAAGAAGATTCTGGAAAAGCAGCACACATCCTATACTCACACATCCTTTTCCCATGAAACTGGGGAAATGAGGACAAAGGTTGGAGTGACCACTTGAGATCAGTTGTATTACTTCAAAGTGTCAGAAAGATCAGACTATTCTTGGACTCTGCCCTGTCTGCAGGTGACCTTGCTGGACAAAGCCAGGGACACAGAACCCAGCAGCTTTCCCAGATTCTGAAGTGGTTCCAAGAATGAGCTAGACTTGTTTCCACTGACCTTTCCCCTACTTTCCATAGGTACTATCAGGCAGGCCTGAAGCCCAAGGCCTAGTAAACAGGGTCATGGCTCCTATTCATTTTGGAGGAACCCCTGAGAGGTTAGGAGTTGAGGCCATGCTTGCAAACGTTTTTTTGTTTTGTTTTGTTTTGTTTTTTGAAATGGAGTCTCACTCTGTTGCCCAGGCTGGAGTGCAGCGGCACAGTCTCAGCTCACTGCAACCTCCACCTCCTGGATTCAAGTGATTCTGCTGCCGCAGCCTCCTGAGTAGCTGGGGTTACAGGCGCGTGCTACCATGCCCGGCTAATTTTTGTATTTTTAGTAAAGACGGAGTTTCACCATGTTGGTCAGGCTGGTCTCGAACTCCTGACCTTGTGATCCACCTGCCTTGGCCTCCCAAAGTGCTGGGATTACAGGCATGAGCCACCATGCCCGGCCCCTGCTTGCAAACATTTACAGAGGACCTACACAGAGCTGCTCAGCCCAGTACTACTCGCCCGATAGGGCTTATGTTGAACAGATTGCTGCCATGTCCACCGTCTGGGCTGCACTGGCCCCAGGCAGGGTAGGTTCTCTGTCAAGAATCCTGTCCTGGGCATGGTGGCTCCCACCTGTAATCCCACCACTTTGGGAGGCTGAGGTGGGAGGTTGCTTGAGGCGAGGAGCTCAAGACCAGCTTGGGGCAACTTAGTCTTCCCTAAGTCTGCCCCTACAAAGAAAAAAAAAAGGAAAGAATCCTATTTTTCTCTATGCTATGTTCCATCCCTAGCCTCATGATTTCCTCCCATCTCAGGTGGGCAGTTTAAGAGGGGTCTGCAAACAGACTCAGTGACTCAAGTGGTTTGAGGGAGGCTAAATGGCAGACCTGAAAGCAACATGTAGTTTAGATTAGGAGTGGAGACCAAAGAAAATTGGAGGGTCAGATGAATAAGGTAATTGGGCACCTATAATTTGGTAAGGAAAAGACAGCTCTTTTCCTCAATTCATTTTTTTTAAGAGACAGGGTTTCACACTATTTTATGGTCCTAGTTTCACCACTCCATAGCTTTGTGCCCTTCAGAAAGTCATGTATGTCTCCAAGCCTCAGTATTCCTCATGTGTGAAATATAAATTTGGACTAGATGTGTCCAATGGGAGCCCTTCTAGCTCTCACAGAGTAGGGCTTATGCTGATCCATCTGTAAGAATTCAAATGGGCCTGAGAACAAAGGCAGGATGTGCCTAGCTTTGGCTGAACATATTCCATTCGCTGGATTTCCCCACTTTATTTTCAGCCTAGGCAGACTAAAGATACCTCAGGCATCTGGCCAGTCGTTTCCAAGAACCTGCTTCAGCTCGGGTAGCAAGAAGATCAGCAATTCCATCAACAAGCAAGAAAAGGACACCACTTACAGCAGAGTTCAAGGTCACAATCGGCAAGCCAGGACTCAAATCAAACAGGCCACCAGTAGATTTCTGACTGAAGAAGGGGCTGGTGGGCAGGTCCTCTTCATCTCCCCTCATATGTCATGTCCAGCCAGAGGATGGGTAAGAGAAACGAGCTCAATGAAAATAGCTCCACTAACTAATCTGGCCAAACCAGTAGTGACCTCTTCTCCACTGACCTTTCCCCTTCTGGGGCTCCCGTTTCCTCAAGGTCATTTGGGACCACAAAACTGGAAATAAGTTCTAGTTTCCTGCTATCACCTCAGAAAGGCCTTTGGCTCATCCCTAACAGACTTTAATTTGCCTCTTTGTATCTAGGAAAGAAGGGAGGTCCCCCTCATAACCTTAATGGGGGAGTCAGTGGGAAGACACTGATCCAACTTAACTGCAGGATCTTAATGGCTAGGTGCTCTCACCTTGGGAATCCAAGATGTTGGGGAAGGAGTCCAGAGATTCCTCAGGCCTGATCCCAACAAATGCAGGAAGGGGCTAGGTCCCCATGACCTCAGAGTCTGAGATTATTCTCCAGTCTCAAACTTCTCCTCCTCCTAGGATCCTCAGCTTTGGACTGTGCTCCCAGCCCTTTCCTGAATAGTTCTCATCCTTGTGATTCCTCATTGATCTTGGTTTACAGTAGAGAAAGGGGGAAAATATCCAAATCCTGTCTCTGATATTCTTTGGTACACTCAGGGCAGTGTTGATAATATTAGGTTAGGAGGGAGGGGGTTAGATCTATTTTCGTCTTACCAAAAGGGGGAGGTAGAAGAAACTCACCTAAGTTAGGGATGCGGATTTGGGGTATTTCCTGTCTTGGAGAGAATAGGTAGAGTCCCATTTGGACAGGGAAAGAAGCCCTGGTACTCATCCTCCTTAGGCTCTGGTGTATTCAGAGATACAGCCATTTTGGAGAAGAAACTCCCTCTTCAAAGGAGGACAATTTAATGCTTGTACTTCATTTTTCTTAGGCAGAGTGATAAGAGGAAGTGACACAAAATGGGCTCAGTGGGAGAAAGGGCAAATGCTGATCAGCCCTTTTCTAAGTCTTCCATTTCCTTTCCAAGCCTCTTTCCTGGCACCTAGACACTCTTTCTCATCTGACCATACTTGGCTGCTCTGGATCCCTCACCTCTCCCTTACTTGGCTTGGCTCCTGTTTTTGGGTCTTGCTTTCTACCCTGAGCCGCCACACTAACACCTGTCCAGAGATATCAGGGATGTTTATACACTTCTCAGTGGCTGAACTGGGCCAGGCCTGGAGGGTTGGCTGAGGACCAGACAGAGAGCTTATTACTCAGACTCATTCTTGTTGTCTTTCAAATTATTTTCCTCTCTTTGACTCTTTCTCCGTGTCTCTCTTTACCTCATGCCTTTATACGGTGCTGTTTAAATTGGATTATTCCTGGGGTGATATGGTGAGGACTATTTGGAGCCACAGAATACACATGGCACATCTTCCAGAGTGTTAATTTTACTTTTAAGATTTGGTGGGGGAAGATAAATCATTTTTATGCTAAAACCAACACAAATATATTATGCAGTGTAAATCAAAATTTGCATTTTTTAAAGATAAAATAGGTACTTCAAAGACATTTCTGGCTCATGACAGGCTCCTTTAGACTGCTTTGGGAGTCCTGGGGGAAAATGGTTCACTCTCTTGTATCTTAGGGGTCCTGCAGAGGAAATATTTGAGAAGCTCTACTTAGAGCAGAGGTAACAAGTTAAGAGAAACCTAAACACTAAACAGGAGTCAGGCAGATATAAAAGATCGAAGCATGCGAGTGTAATGCAATAGAGAGTGGTGAGAACTGGCAAACCAGAGCCTGCCTAGCCCCTTCAGCTCCAGCCGATTAATGCCATGAAAGAAAGTGACTCAGTGTTACCAAATATGATTGCTTTTTTTTTTTTTGAGACGGACTCTGGCTCTGTCGTCCAGGCTGGAGTGCAGTGGCCAGATCTCAGCTCACTGCAAGCTCCGCCTCCCGGGTTTACGCCATTCTCCTGCCTCAGCCTCCCAAGTAGCTGGGACTACAGGCGCCCACCACCTCGCCTGGCTAGTTTTTTGTATTTTTTAGTAGAGACGGGGTTTCACCATGTTAGCCAGGATGGTCTCGATCTCCTGACCTCGTGATCCGCCCGTCTCGGCCTCCCAAAGTGCTGGGATTACAGGCTTGAGCCACCGCGCCTGGCCATATGATTGCTTTTTAAGAGACACCAGAATGGTAGATGTTAGTGAAATCTGATTTTTAAATGTTTACAACTGATCAAAAATGTTTAGGAAAGGAAATACAGGTTGGTTTATTTATTATTTTTTTCGAGACGGAGTTTCACTCTTGTTGCCCAGGCTGGAGTACAATGGCACGATCTCGGCTAACTGCAACCTCCGCCTCCCGAGTTCAAGCAATTCCCCTGCCTCAGTCTCCTGACTAGCTGGGATTACAGGCATGCACCACCACACCTGGCTAATTTGTATTTTTAGTAGAGATGGGGTTTCGCCGTGTTGGTCAGACTGGTCTCGAACTCCTGACCTCAAGTGATTTGCCTGCCTCAGACTCCCAAACTGCTGAGATTACAGGCGTGAGTCACGGTGCCCAGCTGGCAATATGGGTTTCGAAATGTCTGCAAGCTGGTTTGGCCTATGGGCCTCTGATTTGCTGCCTCTGGCTTAGTGTTTCCTCCAGCTTTGCTTAGGTTCATCATCAGCTAAAATCAAGACAAAAGAAGAGAAACACGAATCACAGTGTGATCTCCCTTCCCTAAGTCCATCTCCCCACCAGCTTCCCATCAATCTTGGAGCACTAATGTCAGGGATTTTCTCCTCCACCCACTAAGCAGGGTGGGCAGTATCAGAAATGGTGTTGAGATACAGGAAAGAACAAGAGGAAAGAAGGAAGCAGTCTTTGGATATAGAAGGTTATTCAGTTTAAAGGGTATTCACCAAGGGAAGATGAAACCCCAAATAGGGAATTATCATAATTTTTTTCTTTCCTTCCTCACTTTCATTCCTAACCTTCAGGCCTCCCTCACAGTCAAAAAGATATTCTGAACTTGCTAATGATCAACCTCTCTCCCAGCTCTTCCACCTCCCAGGTGACCTAATTTTCCCAAACCAGAGATAGCAGATCTTGCCTTGTCAGACTTGGTCGCCATTTCCAACCTCTCTGACCTTCATGATCATTTCTCCTACTTTCCAAAAGTATATGAAGCATAGGCCTGGGATTCCATGGTGTCAAATTCTGTTCCCAAGAGTTGGGGGCAGTGGGATGCAGGAAGTTGCAGGAGAGTTTGGAGCTGTCCTGCGGGACAGCTTGAGGAGGTAGAACTGCAAAGAAGCCTCGAGAGTACCACTGGCAGAGGTATACCTATGTCCAGGGGAAACAAAGGAGCTATCGGCCCTGCCCAGCCACCCTCTTCCTGATCTACAGGAATCGGGAGGTAAAACAGAAACTAGAGTTTCCTCAGAGTTGGAAGGTGAAGCAAGCATGAAAGACAGGGAATAAACAGAAATGGGAGAGCAGGAGGCAAAGGATTAACCCTGAGTCTGGCTAGATGAAGGAGGAAGCCAGAATCTGGAGAAGTGGAGAGGGAGGGATCTTTAGCCACAGAACCATATAAGGGAAGCACAAATGTTGGCCAGGCGCGGTGGCTCACGCCTGAGATCCCAGCACTTTGGGTGGCCGAGGCAGGCGGATCTATAGTGAAACCCCATATCTACTAAAAATACAAAAATTAGCCAGGCATGGGGGTGGGCACCTATAATCCCAGCTACTCAGGAGGCTGAGACAGGAAAACACTTGAACCCGGGAGGCGGAGGTGCAGTGAGCCGAGATCGCGCCATTGCACTCCAGCCTGGTGACAGAGTGCGACTTGTCTCAAAAAAAAAAAAAAAAAAAAAAGGAAGCACAGTTCTCATGCCCCTGAATACCTCCTCCCCTCTCAGCAGCTGAAATTCTTGCTGTATCCATCTGTCCAATACGTTAAAAATATCCAAGCTGGGAACCTAGCCAGACATTTCCAAGAACCTGTTTACTGACCATTTGATTAACTTTGATTGTCAGCAACTTCATAGCCCAACAGAGACTGAGAATGGACCTTGCCTAACATCTCAGGACTCAGGGAACATGGAATTCACAATCCTGTCCCTTTGTTTTCCCTGTCTTCTTTCTCCCATCACTCTGTTGCCTGGAGATGACCAGTCAATTGATAGTCAGAGTCTGTTCATTCTTTTCTCTTTACATAACAGGCCCAGCAGAGAGTAGGGAACGGTCAAGCAAAGGGAAAGGGCAGGACAGAACAGGAATAGCCTAAATAGGCTAAACTGGGCCTCATCCGTGGGGTCACCTCCACTGACATTTGTGCTACTCAGTCTAGTCTACCTCGCGGAAAAAAATCAAATGGAATGCAATACCTTGAAAGAAAAAGTCTGCAAGTCCTGTGACATTACATTGTATATCCAGCACTCTCTGTTCCTCAGTTTATCACTCCAAATGATGGGAAGCTTTTCTTTGGAGTTGTATACTGAAAAGTTAAGAAAGTTCAAATAATTTTTAGAAGGTTACAGGGTTTAATCCACAGGCTTGGGAAACACACTGGGAGTGTGAAAAAGAAAACCCTGAGGCCAAGTGGGTACTGTGGCTCACTCCTGTAATCCAAGCACTTTGGGAGGCCGAGGCAGGCAGATAGCTTGAGTCAAGCTATCTGGAGTTTGAGACCAGCCTGGGCAACATGGTGAAACCTCATCTCAGCTAAAAATAAAAAAAAATTAGCCAGACATGGTGGTGCACGCCTGTAATCCCAGCTACTTGGGTGACTGAAGCAAGAGAATTGCTTGAACCCAGGAGGAGGAGGTTGCAGAGACTGCCCCACTCCACACTAGCCCAGGTGATAGAGTGAGACTGTCTGAAAAAAAAAAAAAAGTAAATTATTCAAGGGGGTGATGAGGGATATGTCTCTTCTTTTATTTTAGGTAACAATCACTTATGTGGCATTGTTCTAACTTTTTATATATATTTAAAAATTTCTCACAATCTTCTGAGGTAGGCATTATTATTATCTCTCATTTTATAAATGAACTAACTGTGACATAGAGAGGTTAAACAAGTTGCCCAAGGTCACACAACTGGTTAAATGGTAGAAGAAAGGTCTTAATTTAGATAGTTTGGCTTCAGGGTCCACGTGCTTAACTACTATACTATACTTTCTTCCTTTCTCTTTTCTTTTCTTTCTTTTTTTTTTTTTTTTTTTTTTGAGACAGAGTCTCACTGTGTCACCCAGGTGCTGGAGTGCAGTGGCGTGATCTCTGCTCACTGCAACCTCCCTCTCCGGGGTTCAAGCAATTCCCCTGCCTCAGCCTCCCAAGTAGTTGGGACTACAGGCGCACACCACCTCACTTGGCTAATTTTTTCTATTTTTAGTAGAGATGGGGTTTCACCATGTTGGCCAGGCTGGTCTCAAACTCCTGATGTCAGGTGATCCGCCCACCTTGGCTCTCAAAGTGCTGGGATTATAGGCGTGAGCCACCGTTCCTGGCCTATTTTTTCTTAATAGTATAGGAAGACTAATCTTTGGACTTTTTCTGGGTTCTAGACTTACCTATTAAGCCAGGACCTGCAGCCCTGGATCTTTAGCTCTCTGAAAAGGAGTGTTTCAGCTTATGAAATAGAGGTGGATGTGAGGTCATAACAGAGAAAGGACAAAAAAAACTTCCCATCCCCCATGCCCAAACTATTGAGGCCAGGATGCCTGGGGCAGGGACTTCTGATCATTGGAAGGTCAGTAAAATATTTTCCTTACTCACCTTATGCATTTTATCACCTAGAGGTAGCCCAATAAAATAATTCTAAGAGGGATCTGTAGTCTTTTGAAAGAATTGGGCCAAGGTTGCATGTGCCTGTCTCTCAGCTACATGGGAGGCTGAGTAGGGGGAATCCCTTGAGGCTATGAGTTCAAGGTCAGAGTTTGCTATAATTGTGTCTGGGAACAGCCACTGCACTCCAACCTGGGCAACATAGTGAGAGCCTCTCTCAAAAAGAGAAAAAAGAATTGTGCAAAGGTTACTCCTTGACTCCACTTCGTGCCCTTCAGCTCTTGTGTGATTGTTTTTTGCTGAACATGTGCTTTGTCCAGATCCTCGCCTCCACATTTTTCCCTCCCAGTACCTCAACCCAAGTTAGATCCTTGTGTTTCCAGTCTGTTCAGAGGTATCAATCAAGGCAGCCAACGACTGTGGTTGTTGAAGTACCTGTTTTTTGTTTTGTTTTGTTTTGAGAAGGAGTCTCTCTCTGTCTCCCAGGCTGGAGCGCAGTGGCCCGATCTTGGCTCACTGCAAGCTCTGCCTCCCCGGCTCAAGCGATTCTCCTGCCTCAGCCTCCCAAGTAGCTGGGACTACAGGTGCCTGCCATGCCCGGCTAATTTTTATATTTTTAGTAGAGGCGGGGTTTCACCATGTTGGCCAGGCTGGTCTCAAACTTCTGACCTCAAATGATCCACCCACTTCCGCCTCCCAAAGTGCTGAGATCACAGGCATGAGCCATTGCGCCCAGCCCCTTTTTCTTGTTTATTGTCTTGCTCTTTTCTCTCTTTAGGTAGTTTTCTTTTTTATTTCTCTCAGATCTCCCTATACCAGATTGAACCTACTGAATAAATGATACTCAGAACCACATCTCCTCTAATGATTGTACCTGTAGGTCATAGCTCTTTAAAAATTAAAAGGCACATGAGAAGAGGATAAGCAAAGAAGACCCAAAATATTCACCCACTTAAGTGGGGAAATAGCTAGGCCACTATGCAAGGAAGTGTACTAAAGCAAGCCTGTACGCAGAAAATGTCCTGGGGTGAGGGAGAAATTGTATACAGAAGGCAAAAAGAAGTAGAGCGGAGTTTTTGTGCTGTACGAGAAGGATAGGTTTCCTCTGGGGGAACAGCTCTAGCTGCTTACTCCTTTAGATTTTGACGTGGTATTCAGTATGGCAGTCACTAGTCACACAAAGCTGAAGTTTAATTGAATTAAACAAAATTGGGCCGGGCATGGTGGCTCATGCCTGTAATCCCAGCACTTTGGGAGGCTGAGATGGGCAGATCACCTGAGGTGGGGAGTTCAAGACCAGCCTTACCAACATGGAGAAACCCTGTCTCTACTAAAAATACAAAATTAGCCAGGTGTGGTAACGCATGCCTGTAATCCCAGCTACTTGGGAGGCTGAGGCAGGAGAATCACTTGAACCCAGGAGGTGGAGGTTGCGGTGAGCCGAGATTGCACCATTGCACTCCAGCCTGGGCAACAAGAGAGAAACTCCTTTTCAAAAAAAAAGAATTAAACAAAATTAAACATTCAGTTACAGGCTGGGCACAGTGGCTCACACCTGTAATCCTAGCACTTTGGGAGGCTGAGGCGGGAGGATTGCTTGAGCTCAGGAGTTTGAGACCAGCCTGGGCAACATGGCAAAACCCCATCTCTATGAAAAATACGAAAACTAGTTGGGCTTGGTGGCATGCACCTGTAGTCCCAGCTGCTAGGGGGCTGAGGTGGGAGATCACTTGACCCTGAGAGGTGGAGGCTGCAGTGAGCAGAGATCATGCCCCTGCACTCCAGCCTGGGAGACACAGCAAGACCCTGTTTAAAAAAAAAAAAAAAAAATTCGTGCACAGCACTTTGGGAGGCTGAAGCAGGCAGATTGCTTGAGCCTAGGAGTTCAAGACCAGCCTGGGCAACATGGTGAAACCCTGTCTCTACAAAAAATACAAAAAATTAGCTGGGCATGGTGGCGTGTGCCTGTAGTTCTAGCTACTTGGGAGGCTGAGGTGAGAGAATGACCTGAGCTTGGGAGGTCAAAGCTGCAGTGAGCCGAGATTGTGCCACTGCACTCCAGCCTGGGGGACAGAATGAGATCCTATCTCAAAAAAAAAAAGATGAGAAAAAAATCAGTTTATATGTCACAGTAGCCACATTTCAGGGCTAGTGGCTAGTGTATTGAACTTTTCCATCATCATAGAAAATTCTATTTGGACAGCTGGATAAAGGATATTAAGGGTATCTGGAGGGAATGCCCATGTTCTGGTCCTTCCAGGATCAGATCTCTCTTTTTTTTTTTGAGACGGAGTCTTGCTTTGTTGCCCAGGCTCAAGTGCAATGGTGCAGTCTCGGCTCACTGCAACCTCTGCCTCCTGGGTTCAAGTGATTCTCCTTCCTCAGCCTCCTGAGTAGCTGGGATTACAGGTGCCTGCCACCACGCCCAGCTAATTTTTGCATTTTTAGTAGAGACAGGGTTTCACCGTGTTGGCCAGGATGGTCTCGAACTGCTGGCCTCGTGATCCACCCACCAAAGTGCTGGGATTACAGGCGTGAGCCACCACGCCCAGCCCCAGGATCGGATCTTTAAGAGGCCTTGGGTATAAAGTTATCTATCCTTTCGAAGCCATCCGTCTTCTCATATTGGGTACTGGTAGCCCGATTGTGCACACAAACAACCAGGCTCATGTACTCCATGGTCTCTCCATTCCTTTGTCCTGCTTTCTGGCCTGTTTTTGTCATTGCTTCACCCCTCTAATCCCTGGAAAACAAGCTACAGAAAAAACTTTTCCATCAACTTTGACCTAATTTCCTAGTCACAGATTTGAAGGGGAGGAGCTGCTAAATTCTTGAACAGGTGAGAAAGGGGCGGAGAGTTCAGGTGAAAGTCACCCTGGCAATAGGTAGAAATAGAGACTGACACTTTGGTAATGGAAGAGAGACAAAGAGAGGGAGGAGTGTGCTATAGAAAATGAACGATAAACGAAAAATGAAGATTGAAATAGAAAAGGATCTTTTAAATCTCACTTTCTGTTAAATTCACATTGATTTTAGTTTGCTTATCATTTATTTATTTATTTTCGAGGTAAAATCTGTCCCCCAGGCTGCAGAGCAAGTGGTGCAATCATAGCTCACTGTAATCTAGAACTTCTGGGCTTGAATGATCCTCTTGCCTCAGCCTCGTGAGTAGCTAGGGCTATAACACCCCACGTTGATGTCATGTAGAATTTCCAGGTGCCTGTTATTTGGAATTAGTTTGTGAAAGTCCTCAGGAAAGCCGTTCCCCAAATAAGGGCCCAGACCAGAACTGTGCAAAGATTTAAATTAGCCATCCCAGGGTTTCTCACAGGTCAGTTCTTTAGGAATGAAAATCACTGCTGGGCGTGGTGGCTCACACCTGCGAACACTTTGGGAGGCTGAGGCGGGTGAATCATGGGAAGTCAGGTGTTCAAGACCAGCCTCGCCAACATGGTGAAACCCAGTCTCTACTAACAATACAAAAATTAGCTGGGCATGGTGGCTCATGCCTGTAATCCCATCTACTCAAGAGGCTGAGGTAGGAGAATCGCTTGAACCTGGAAGACAGAGGGTGCAGTGGGCCAAGATTGGGCCACTGCACTCCAGCCTAGGAGACAGCGAAATTCTATGTCAAAAAAAAAAAAGAAAAAGAATGAAAATCACACCGATTAAACATGGGATTGTTTAATCTCATGTTTAGCCAATTACTAATAGTAGTACTACTCTACTATTACCCTACAAGGAATAGGAACCACCAAAGCATCTAAGGGATGAGGGTGGAGTTGAATAGTTAGCAAACATTTACTGAGTTGTGTGCTTGAATAGGAATTGTGAAAACAAAAAATAGTTAGCTGCCTCCAAAGAATACTCCTAGCTCTATAACCTCTTAAGTCCTGAATAGTTATCCTTGTTAGTATATAAATCAAGTTTACACTGGGAAGAAACTTTATATGATAAAACCAAATTATGAAAAAGGGATCTTCAGCCAGGTGTGGTGTCTCATGCCTGTATTCCCAACACTTTGGGAGGCCAGGGCCAGCAGATCACTTGAGCCCAGAAGGTTGAGGCCACCCTGGACAGCATGGCAAAACCCCAGTTCTACAAAAAATATAAAAATTAGCTGAGTGTAGTGGTGTGTGCCTGTAGCCTAGCTATGTGGGAGTCTGAGATGGGAGGTTCACTTGAGCCCAGGTCAAGGCTGAGTGAGCTAAGATCATGCTACCACACTTCAGCGTGAGACTGTCTTAAAAAAAAAAAAAAAGGAACCTCTACTCTTTTCTTTCAAAGTCCCTCATAAACATCATTTCCCTGTATTTCAAGAACTCATGAACTCCAAAACTGAAGGAATTTAGTAATAATTAGTTATGGATTTGGAAAACTAGACCACCAGAAAATCCCAATATAGTTCTTCAGTGAATCTGAATGAAACATGCCTCAAACTGTTTCCCTCTTCACCTCCAGCCCCCACTCTGCCGCCATTCCTTAGGGTCCATAGGGAGTGTTTTCTCCACAAGGTTTTCACTGGTGTGGATTGTTAAGTAGAGGAAGACTCCTTTAGGCACACCTTCTTTCCAAAAGCTTCTCCAAAGCCATCTCACAGACAACATTTTTTTTTCCCGTTAAAAAAACTTTATTTTTATTTTTTACAAGAATATCCCCATCTGGGGTAAAAATATATCTGGTGAAGTACAAAATATAGTCTTTCCCATACAAAAAGATACATAATACAAAAACATGAAACCACCTTCAGTCCACACTTTCTGGCTGCAGTAACGCTCAGAAAAGGGTGGAGCTCAGTGCTCTGACACAGGACAGTGAACAAAGTGCTATGGCTGAGAGTGACTGACCAAGTGCTGGCAGCTGCAGTGAGAGAGGGGCCAATATCCCTATCTCCTAACACAGGGCAGGAAGGGGGTTCGAAGGGCTTTTGTGAAGACCTGCCCTCTAGTTTCTCATGGCAGTATTTGGAGGTTCTGATCAGTGTTGGGCATTTTGATCAAGAGTTCCTCCTTGGGTTTGGAGAAGTCACAGTGGGCAAGGCTGACAGCAGCAACCCTTTCACATGATTTGAGTCTTAGAATTATGTAATTCTGTACATTGGGGCAATCTCAAAAGTAGTTAACAGTTTTTTTTTCTTTTTGTCTTTGGGCTTACCCCTAGAGACATAGTAGACGAGTTTCAGCTTACATTTAAGATGGTGGAGGGGGGAGGACAAAAAATTTGACAGGAACTAAAGTGCTAAGAACATCACCTTAGAATCAATTCCAAGGACTTGCATGAAGAGAAAAATATCCTCCCATATGAAAATATTTGCAATAGGAGAACACAGTGCAATACGCTCCAAAAATGGCTTTTAAGACCTTTGGTGGGACACAGTTACTACCGCTTTAAAAGCCAGGTTAAAGTACACTCTAAGCAAAGACGACCATAGAGCAGCTAGCTTCTTTTTTTATAATCACAGAGAAAGCTCTCTCCAAATGTCCATCAAATCAGCCCTAGAAGGTTTTTCTTTTTTTTCTGCAAGTGCACAAAGGGGAATACTGATTTTAAGAACCTCCTTTTCCCAAAGTTTTGGCCATAATTTCCCTTTTCATGTTCCTAGTTTGCTAAATTGGCTCTTTTCCACATGATAAGATACATAAGTTGAAGGTCCAAAGTGGTTATCACAATTTGCACAAAGCCTCCAAGAAACCTTGAAAAGCTCATGCCAGGAGGCCATTTTTACCTGACCCGAAACTACCGAAAAGGCCTCAATTTTCAAGGAGATCTGAGAAAATGGATGGGCCTGAGTTTTTCTAGCTGTTTTTAAACCCATCCAACAAACACCCCTGTATCACAACATTGGCGCTGGCTGAGGATGAGTCCGCATCCTTTAAGGCCCAGGAGATTGCCTGCTGACCACCTCCTGCATTGGGAAGTCAGAGGCTAAGGTGGATCCACACTCCATTGCAGAGACTACTGAGTCTCTGAAAAAGTGAGAGTCCAGGAAGAGAGACAAAAAGAAAGAAGTAGGTAAAGCTGCTTCTTTTCTTCCACATGTTCACTGCACGTTGTTGTTGAGGATGCACGGATCCACCTAAAGGAAGAAACAGACTATTTCAGTTCAGGTAAGAACTAAAACAACAAACCAGTTTAGCAATCCCTCTAAGTCAACTTCTTATAGAAAGCTTAGGACAAATTTAACAGTAAATATGACAATTCTCACCTCAGTATAAGTAGGTGGTGGCATGAACTTGAACTCAGGGGCATACATAAAGATAGGGCTGTCTTGAGCGCCATCCATGTCATCTAGCAGAGGAGTGGTGGGGCTCTCCAATCGGTGATCTTCGGGAATGATATCCATATAGCAGGGAGGAGCTAGAAAAGAAAATATGGCCACATAAGAAGCCTGCCCAAGAAATGCTGGACCATCACAATTTTACAAACCCAGGTAGACCAGAAATGAAGAAAAGACATTAGGTCTGGCTCACCTTCTGGGGTATCAGGGATATTCAGATCTACCCAACTCATCTCAGAGCTGGTTCGGCTGGCCATGCTGGATGTTCTGCTGCTTAGACCTGATCTGCTGCCAATTACCAGGGGCAGGTCAAGGATGACCTTCTTGGACCCAGGAACGCTAACATAGATCTAGAAAAGGAAGATGGTAGTTTGTTAGACCAGAGCGCTCTGGTGAAACAAGACAGTTATGGTAACAGATGAACAATTTCTCTGCTGAACCCACCCTGCATCTACTCACCAGTAAAGAATATTCAACTCGAAGAATGTTGCAGCCCAGGATAGAAGGCCTGATCTTCTGAACCCGAAGGCTCTTTCCACGCCATGATGCGCATGTCCCTGAGATAATATGATTGCCTCTGACTGATGACAACTTCTGAGTCAGCACCTTGGTCTGGCCATTGGCAAGATAAGTGTGGCGGGCCACAATGGCAGCTTTGGGGACCACAATTCGGGAACACGTATTCTCAAAGTCAGCATGGATGGAAATCTCATCACCTAGCAAAGAGAAAAATGAAAACTTACTGATACTCAGTATAGTTAATGACATTTCCTCTACCCCAGTCCCATGCCCTTGCCCCTAAACCTAGTTCCTGTTATATCTGTCTGCCATAAGCACTAGGATTTTACCTTCACAGAATCCTTTTCTGTCAATTCGAGCAGAGACAGACACCCGCCCATCAGGAATGAACATGCAGGAAACTTTCTTTTCCTTTTTAGCAGACACAGGTGCCTATGTAGAAGGGGACAAAAAGGTGTGATGCTTGAGATGCTTAGAAGCATTAAATTAGAGATGCTTCAATCTAATGCCCAAGACATCTGATTTATCATCCCTGTGACCCAGGAGAATATAATCTTTAAAATGAATCTCACCATTAAATCAGGGGTATTGACATCCACCAGATCCACTACTTCAAAGTTTTTCTTTGTCTCCTGAGTTGGCTGGCTGGGGCGGTCAAGAAAAGCCTTCACCCAGTAGTCTACACACCCATATTTTCCTTTGAAGGATGTTCCCAGAGGCCTGTGTCAAGAAAATGAAAATTTTTAAATGCTCTCCAAGGAACAGTAAGTGATCAAAGGAGGGCAAGATATTTTAGACAGAAAAGTTCAAAGATGCATTTAGCTGATATTTACCCCTGGGGAAGCTCAAAGCCGAACTTGTACTCATATTTGTTTCCAGGTCTCATGATCACCATCTCATTCTCACCTGAAGGGAAAGAAAATCGAGTAGCCATTAGGCTTCCTGTTACACTTAAAATGCATCTGTGTGATAAGGAATGTTTGGGTGGCATGCAAGGTATTGAAGTACCCCTAATTTCGTCCCACAGAGAGGTATTTTAATCATCCCATGTTGTTCTTAAAGAGAAATTCTGATGTATTTTGTTGGGCAGCAAGTTCCCAAGTTGCCCTGCAATGCTTTTAAAGATTCACCCAGGACAGTTCTTCACTAACATCTCAAACAGGAAGTAGGCAAAGAATAAGCAACTAATGCACACATAAGATTTTTAACTATCCGAGGCAATGCCCCTCAGAACCACCTTTAGGACACAGCACCATAAAAAATTGTACAAACCACCCTTTTTTTGGGGGGGTGTGGGGGGGAGAATGTCTGCAAATTAGAAAAAAGGAAGTAACGTGCAATTCACACCACTCAAACTGAGCAACTTAAAACATTTCGTATAGTTTTGTGTATTCCTTTCAATTCTCTTCTCTAATCAGCTTTCACCCTCCAACAATGAATTGGGCCGCTTACCTGTTGGCTGGTCTTCCGGAAGAAGTGTGTCTTCATAGCGCAGGTACTCCGAAGTCTGTTTGCACTGCTGGGATCCCTGCATCCAGAGCACTTTAGCCACTCCGCAAGCAAGGATCCTAACGGCTTTGACACGAGTAACTTCACACACCTCCACTATCACCCGGCCAGCCACCTTCTCACCACTGCCGTACACCTTTTCAGGGTCGTTAAAGACCACCTCAAAAGACTTGATCTTCTTGAACATCACCATGATGGAACGGAGTTGGTTTGAGAGTTAGAAAAGACCGTGGAAGAATAAAAAAAAAATGCACCAAATCGAGGAAATTCCTTTGCAGTAAATTATTTCACTCTTCCTAAGGAATGAAGATATTCTTAAGCAGTTTGAGCTTAAAAATAAAATGAGATTTAAACAAATTAATTTTAACTAGGTTTTCGAAAAGGCGTCCAAAAAATTTACGCCGCTGGTTACACTAAGCGATTTCAGAGAAAAAGTCTTCTTTTCCCCGATTGCTGGAGAAGAGATCCGATCTCCGCAAGCACTTCTTGACAGAGAAAGAGAGGTTAGTTTCAAGCAGCAGGCGGAAACGGCTCTATATAGAAGCCCGGGCCAGAAGAGCCACGCGAGCGCTGGGTCGGAGGCTCGTGCTGCCCTCGTGCACATCCCTCCCATTGGCTGCCCGGTCCTTGTTTACCAGGAGCCCGACCAATCAGTGAGATCGCTGAGGCGCGTGGACACCGTGTGCTCCTGGCGGGGAAAATGGTTGTTGTGCTCGGGAGCGGCGCAGGGAGGGGGGAAGGAGAGGAATGAGGGGAAGGAGGGGGCTGTTGAGTCTTCACCCGGGCCTAGTGGAAGGAGGATACCACTGACCCTAAAACCTAGCCAGGGCGACAGGCCATCGGAGGGCGGGTGTGGACGTTTCTGGTCTGAGAGCGGTGGTTTGAGGTAAAAAGAAAATGTGCTTATGAGGGAATTTCATGCCTAGTCTTAGCCAGTGCAATTACTTTATAGTCTGTCGTTTATTCATGGCTCGTAAATAGCAAGTGTGTGAAAATCCCATAGCTCCAAGAATACTTTTAGGTTTGGGGCCGTGGAGCGCAGAATGCTTGGTGTTACTGTTAAGGAACAGCCCCTTTGTCCTTCTCTTGCCCCGCATCCCTATTAAATGTAAAAAAACACCACCATCTCTCAGGGAAAGGAGAACTTTCAGGCCTCATTGCGGCTGTAGGACTGATGTCTTCTACTTCCCGTTCCAATCCCTTGGGGCTAGGGCTGGGGGCTGCGTGCGTGTGCTGTTCGTCACCCCCCGCCCCTTGTACCCTCTCTTCCGTTCTCTCTGTTCTCTGGCACGGAAATAGGACAGGCGTGTTTACATCCTGTTGCTTATCCTGTTATCTCTTCAATTTCTGCCTGCAAAGTTGGGGAACACTTTGTCTGTGTTTCCCATTTACCTCATTATCTCTTTAGTGAGGTGTGTCCAGGCGCTGATAATCTCGCACTCCCTACCTGCTTCTGGAGGAAAAGGAAGTGGCGGGGGGGGGGGGGGGGGGGGGGGGGGGGGGGGGGAACAAGGATGCTTCACTTTTTTCACTTTCTTCCAGAGTTATGTTCACTCTTTCTTGTCTCCCTCCCCTCTCCCAACTCACTAAATCAAATATACATCCATAAATCTGGTTAAAAGCAAGAAAGTCCTCTTGTTTATATCCAAATTTCCAGTGGAGAGATGGCCATACACCTGTTTCAAGGAACAATTTTTAAAAATATTTTCAAAGGTTTTTCCCTAAACGGTTTAGAAAACAGTAAGAAGGAAAAGAGAAGAAAGATCGGTCACCAGAGCACTATAAATTCAAGCCAGAAGAGACCCTACCCTCCCTTTGTTGGTTTCATTCTTTGTTGGTTTCGTTTGGCCAGCTGTCAGATGGATTTTCCCCTGCTGGCTGTGAGATGCTTTAGGAGCTGAGTACTGAGAACTTACTCTTAAATGTACTAAGAAAAACCTGTATGCAGAAGTGCAGGGATTCTTCCCCCTTTTCTTTGATTCATAGACCCTTCCCATATCTGTGCTGGGGTATCAGAAGATTATCATCTCATTCCTTGGGCTGGAAAGGAAGATAATATCCCAAGATTGAGATGGGGAAGTAACTAAGAAGCATTCAAGTATATTGAAACCCTACCCAGTCAGCAAAAAAGAAACCTATTTATTGCTGTTAAGGAGACTTCTTCCTTCCTCAGACACCCTAGCTGGATTGACACCCCAAGGCTAACAAGTTACAACTCAACCCCAATATTAAACAAGCTCAAGAATAGGCATCATGAGTCTCTTGGAACACACACACACACACACACGCATTAAACCCCAGGAACTTGTTGATCCTTAGGGCGTGTTTGAGGCAGCACCCTGTTCTAGAAGCTTAAGAAACTAGGCTTGAGGTGTTTTCAGTTGGTTAACAATATTGATTGAGTTACTGGGAGCAGAGGAGGTGGGACTCTGAAGTAATTTTTTTAAAGATAGAATCTCACTCTGTTGCCTAGGCTGCAGTGCAGTAGCCCAATCTTGGCTCACTGCAACCTCCGCCTCCTGGGTTTGAGCGATTTTCCTCCTCAGCCTCCCAAGTACTTGGGATTACAGGCATGTGCCACCACACCCAGCTAATTTTTGTATTTTTAGTAGAGACGGGGTTTCACCATGTTGCCCAAGATGGTCTTGAACTCCTGATCTCAAGTGATCCTACCCACCGTGGCCTCCCAAAGTGCTGGGATTACAGGCGTGAGCCACCGTGCCCGGCCTGACTGAAGTAATTTTTCTTTTTTTTGGAGTCCCGCTGTCTCCCAGGCTGGAGTGCACTGGTGCGATTTCAGCTCACTGCAAGCTCCGCCTCCCGGGTTCATGCCATTCTCCTGCCTCAGCCTCCCAAGTAGCTGGGACTACAGGCACCTGCCACCATGCCCGGCTAATTTTTTGCATTTTTAGTAGAGACGGGGTTTCACCGTGTTAGCCAGGATGGTCTCGATCTCCTGACCTCGTGATCCACCCACCTTGGCCTCCCAAAGTGCTGGGATTACAGGCGTGAGCCACCGCGCCCGGCCAGTAATTTTAAAAGTTCCTAAATTGTGGCTTCTGGGAGAACGTTTAGTTTGATGGGTATGAAAGTGTAAATATCAAACATCAAAATGCTGACAAATATATGAATCAATATTGTTAACTACATAGTCAATATTGTTAAATATTGATAAATCTTAACTACATACATTTTGAGGGAATAGGAAAGATGGTGGCTAGTGATGGATCAGGGTGGTGGTAATATGGGACATCTTAAGAAAAGGGAACACTGGGCCGGGCGCGGTGGCTCAAGCCTGTAATCCCAGCACTTTGGGAGGCCGAGACGGGCGGATCACGAGGTCAGGAGATCGAGACCATCCTGGCTAACACGGTGAAACCCCGTCTCTACTAAAAAATACAAAAAACTAGCCGGGCGAGGTGGCGGGCGCCTGTAGTCCCAGCTACTCGGGAGGCTGAGGCAGGAGAATGGTCTAAACCTGGGAGGCGGAGCTTGCAGTGAGCTGAGATCCGGCCACTGCACCCCAGCCTGGGCAACAGAGCAAGACTCTGTCTCAAAAAAAAAAAAAAAAAAAGGGAACACTGATATTTATTTGGGCACGTCTCTGAAGTACTGAATTGCTGAGTTTTTAAAAATCCTATGACAATTCTCTCATTCTAAGTTTCTCTCCTGGGCTCTAGTTTCCTCGTATCTTCCCATTTGCAGAGCTCACTACAGACTATGTTGCTCTGTGTTATGCCTGGGTTCCTTTAAATGCCAAAAAATTATTTAGCTTTGGCAGCAGCTGCTGCCTACCAGGCCTGTAGCCAAGGCATGTTCTGAAGTAGAGCCCTCCTGGACACAGTTGTTTACAACCTTTCACCTTGTAACCTGGTATTCTGATAAAAATCTGCCCCCTGATTCTCCTTTCCCAGTTCTTGGGTCTAAGAAGAAAGACATTTTGTAAACTCTTGTCCTAAAATCAGGGTATAAAAACGCTTGTGAGGTTTGGGAAAAGATGTGGGCCAAGGAGGAACAGCAAAGTAGGGCACAGTCCAAGAGTTTTGCAAGTTGGATCATCTTTATCAGCCCCTTCTCTACCCTCTTCAGTCCTAGTGCCAATAGGAAACCAAGTGGTGATTGTTGTTTGTTTGCTTTACTGCAAGTGATAGAATAAAGCCAGCACTTTGTTGCCAGTCAGAGACAAGACACTGATTGCATTCTTCTTTTCTTTAACCTGTGGCCTGACAAACATTTAGGACATGAAGACTCTTAGTTCTTAATGCAGAACAAAGCCCTTTCTTGGTCCTTTTAATCACTTCTGTCACCTCTACTCTGCAAACTTCCCTTATACCCTTACTCATTTTCCTTTCTCTCTCTTTTTTTTTTTTTTTTTTCAAGATGGGGTCTCACTCTCACCCAGGTTGGAATGCAGTGTCACTTGGCTCACTGAAACCTCCACATCCCAGGCTCAAGCAATCCTCCCACCTCAGCCTCCCGAGTAGCTGGGACTATAGATGTGCTCCAGCACGCCTAGGTAATTTTTGTATTTTTGGTAGAGATGGAGTTTTGCCATGTTGGCCAGGCTGGTCTCAAACTCCTGCTCAAGCAGTCCGCCTACCTCGGCCTCCCAAAGTGCTGGGATTATAGGCACCCTTTTCCCTTTCAATTTTTTCCCTAAGGAATTTAGAGGCAAATTAAGAGTTTGAAGACTGCCCAAGTCATAGATAAATAAGAATCAATTAACAATTGTAAGCCAGGTGTGGTGGCTCATGCCTGTAATCCCAGCACTTTGGGAGGCTGAAATGGGAGGATCACTTGAGGCCAGGAATTCTTTTTTTTTTTTTTTTGAGACGGAGTCTCGCTCTGTAGCCCAGGCTGGAGTGCAGTGGTGCGATCTCCACTCACTGCAAGCTCCGCCTCCCAGGTTCACGCCATTCTCCTGCCTCAGCCTCCCGTGTAGCTGGGATACAGGCGCCCGCCAACACGCCCGGCTAATTTTTTGTATTTTAGTAGAGACGAGGTTTCACCGTGTTCGCCAGGATGGTCTCGATCTCCTGACCTCATGATCCACCCGCCTCGGCCTCCCAAAGTTCTGGGATTACAGGCGTGAGCCACCACGCCCGGCCGAGGCCAGGAATTCAAGACCACCCTGGGCATTGTAGTGAGACCCCATCTCTATTTAAAAAAAAAAATAGGCTGGGCGTGGTGGCTCATGCCTGTAATCCCAGCACTTCAGGAGGCCAAGGCGGGCAGATCATAAGCTCAGGAGATCGAGACCATCCTGGCCAACATGGTGAAACCCCTGTCTCTACTAAAAAATACAAAAAAATTAGCCGGGCCTGGTGGCGGGTGCCTGTAGTCCCAGCTACTTGGAAGGCTGAGGCAGGAGAATGGCGTGAACTCTGGAGATGGAGCTTGCAGTGAGCTGAGATCGCGCCACGGCACTCCAGCCTGGGTGACAGAGCGAGACTCCGTCTCAAAAAAAAAAAAAAAAAAAAAAAAAAAAAAAATTGTATAGCATGTTAGAGTTCCAAGTGACTTTTTAAGTAATTGCCATTTATTGAGCACCTATAACGAACCTGGTCCTTTATATAATTATGTCAGTGATATGTATAAGGTCATCTGTCATGTTGTTCTAGAAAGTATTTGAGATTAGATTGTTTCATTTAATTCTCTGAATAACCTTGTGACTCAGTGTTGGTTCAGTCAGGCTCAGAAGTGAAGTAATTTGCCTGAGGTCACAGATTTTGTAAGTAGAGCAAGATCTTAAACCCGAGTCTGTCTAAAAGTATGTACTCTAATGTGTTGTCTTGGCTCTCAGTGCTTTGATGCACAGTATCTTTTTTTTTTTTTTTTTTTTTTTTTTTTTTTTTTTTTTTTTTTTTTTGAGACGGAGTCTCGCTCTGCCGCCCAGGCTGGAGTGCAGTGGCCGGATCTCAGCTCACTGCAAGCTCTGCCTCCCGGGTTCACGCCATTCTCCTGCCTCAGCCTCCCGAGTAGCTGGGACTACAGGCGCCGCCACCGCGCCCGGCTAGTTTTTTGTATTTTTTAGTAGAGACGGAGTTTCACCGTGTTAGCCAGGATGGTCTCGATCTCCTGACCTCGTGATCCACCCGTCTCGGCCTCCCAAAGTGCTGGGATTACAGGCTTGAGCCACCGCGCCCGGCCTTGATGCACAGTATCTTGTTTGATTCTCACAACAGTCTTATAAAGGTTTCAGGGCAAGACTCAGAGAATTTTAGAGTTAAAGGGGACTCTAGCAGTCTTTTATTTTTTTTTAAACCAGTTCTTATTTTGGTGACTTGACCTGGGACCTAAGCTAGTATCTGGTGGAGCCACTCTCCAAACCCAGGATTCTCTTTATTATCTATTAGTTTATTTTGTTGTTGCCCAGACTACAGTACAGTGGCACAAGCATAGCTCAGTTGTGGGAACCACTAGGAACATACACCATACCCAGCTAATTTTTTTTTTTTTTTTTTTGAAAAAGGATCTTGCTCTGTCACCAGGCTGGAGTATAGTGACATGACCATGTCTCACTATAACCTCAACCTCCAGGGCTGAGGTGATTCTTCTACCTTGGCCTCCTGAGTAACTGGGACTACAGGCACATGCTGGGATAATTTTTGTATATTTTGGTAGAGATGGAGTCTTGCCATGTTGCCTGGGCTGGTCTGGAACTTCTGGGCTCAAGTGATTCACCCACCTTGGCCTCCCAAAGTGCTGGAATTATAGATATGAGCCACCATGTCCAATCTTGTTTTTTAATTTAGTTTTAACTTTTAAAAATATCTCATCTGAAAGCCCACATTTCATGTTTACTGAGATCAATTTTTCTACCATGATAAGCAAAGGACAGAGATCTCAGTATTGTCCAATGTCATGGCAAGACGGGGAGAGGGGCTGAATTAAGTTGTTCGGAAGTATTGTAGTCTCATTTAAGATAGTTATTTTTGGCTGGGTGCCCCGGTGGCTCATGCCTGTAATCCCAGCACTTTGGGAGGCTGAGTCAGGTGGATCAACTGAGGTCAGGAGTTCGAGCCCAGCCTGACCAGCAAGGAGAAACCCCGTCTCTACTAATAATAAAAAAATAGCTGGGTGTGGTGGTGCATGCCTGTAGTCCCAGTTACTCGGGAGGCTGAGGCAGGAGAATTGCTTGAACCTGGGAGGTGGAGGTTGCGGTGAGCCAAGATTGTACTCCAGCCTGGGCAATAAGAGCAACACTCCGTCCCAAAAAAAAAAAAAATTTTTTTTTCTTTCTGAAGGCCCTTATAGTAACTTCCTAAAGGTAGTTCTTCTTTTTCTTTTCTTTCTTTCTTTTTTTTTTTGTAATTAGCTTCATTTATTTATCTATTTACTTTTGAGACAAGGTCTTACTTTGTCACCCAGGCTGTAGTGCAGTGGCGCAATCTTGGCTTGCTGCAACCTCCGCCTCCCAGGTTCAAGTGATTCTCCTGTCTCAGCCTCCCTAGTAGCTGGGATTATAGGCACCCACCACCATGTCCAGCTAATTTTTTTGTATTTTTAGTAGAGGCAGGGTTTCACCCTTTTGGCCAGGCTGGTCTTGAACTTCTGACCTCAGGTGATCCACCCGCCTTGGCCTCTCAAAATGCTGGAATAACAGGTTTGAGCCACCATGCCCGGCTTTATTTATTTATTTTTTATATAGAGTCTCACTCTGTCACTCAGGGTGGAGTGCAATGACACGATCTTGGCTCACTGCAACCTCTGCCTCCCAGGTTCAAACGATTCTCCTCTGCCTCCAGAGTAGTTGGGATTACAGGTGTTGGCCAGGCTGGTCTTGAACTCTTGATCTCAAATGATCCACCCACCTTGGCCTCCCAAAGTGCTGGAATTACAGGCATGAGTCACTGTGCTGGGCCATAGTTCTTAAAGTTGCCTTTATACATGATAAAAATATCTTATTCCCCTTCTCATGCTGTTACAGTATTCTTGTTTTTTTTTTGGAGGCAGTCTCACTCTGTCACCCAGGCTGGAGTACAGTGGCTTGATCTCAGTTCACTGCAACCTCCGCCTCCCTGGTTCAAGCGATTCTTCTGCCTCAGCCTCCCAAGTAGCTGGGATTACAGACACCTGCCATCAAGCCCGACTAATTTTTGTATTTTTAGTAGAGATGGGGTTTCACCATGTTGGCCAGGCTAGTCTCAAACTCCTGACCTTAAGTGATCCACTCACCTCGGCCTCCCAAAGTGTTGAGATTACAGGCGTGAGCCGCCGTGCCCAGGCGGTATTCTTTTACTGTCAAATTTCTTAAGAGAATAACCTGTATCAGCTTTCTCTGTGGACTGAACTTGTCCCTTTGTAGTCTGCCTTCTGGTCTCTCTGAAACGATTTCCTTCAAGGTCTCCAGAGGAAATTAGAGTAGTTTTTATTTTCTTTTCCTTTTTGTTTTTTTGAAATGGAGTCTTGCTTTGTCACCTAGGTTGGAGTGCATTGGTGCGATCTTGGCTCACTGCAACCTCTGCCTCCTGGGTTCATGCAATTCTCCTGCCTCAGCCTCCCAAGTAGCTGGGATTACAGAGGTGTGCCATCATGCCAAGCTAATTTTTGATTTTTAGTAGAGACCAGGTTTCGCCATGTTGGTCAGGCTTCTCTCAAGCTCCTTACCTCAAGTGATCCACCTGTCTCGACCTCCCAAAGTGCTGGGATTACAGGCATGAGCCACCGTGCCTGGCAAAATCAACGTAGGGTTTGTTTTGTTTTGTTTTGTTTGAGACAGGGTCTCGCTCTGTTGCCCAGTCTGGAGTGCAATGGCGCGATCTCAGCTCACTGCAACTCCCGCCTCCTGGGTTCAAGCAATTCTCCTGCCTCAGCTTTCTGAGTAGGTGGGATTACAGGCATGTGCCACCACGTCCGGCTAATTTTTGTGTTTTCAGTAGAGACAGGGTTTCACCATGCTGGCCAGGCTGGTCTGGAACTCCTGACCTCAGGTGATCCACCTGCCTTGGCCTCCCAAAGTGCTGGGATTACAGGCATTAGCCACTGCGCCCGGCCAATCAGAGTACTTTTTATAGGCTTTATTCCTTTTGACTTCTATATAATTTGAAAACTGCCATCTTTTAAAATTTTAAACACTTACCTTGACTTTTGGACTTCATCCTTTTCTCCTTTGCTAACAATTCTTTTTTTTCTACTCCCTAAAAATTCTTCTTAAGGGCTTGTCCTTGGCCTTCTCCTTTTCTTTCTTGAAGTTTCACTTTTCAGTTTGACTATCTGTACATCACTCTGTGTAAATTACTTTAAATCTATGCTATACTTTTAGCCTGTCTCCAAAGTTATAGCTGGTATCTCAAATTCAGCTTGTCTAACAATGAATTCATGATCTTTCCTTGGTCCTCAAACCCATTTCTTTGCCTTTTTTCCCCCCTCCCCCACTTCTTTCTTTCTTTTTGAGACGAGTTCTTGCTGTGTCACACAGGTTGAAGTGCAGTGGTGGGATCATAGCGTACTGCAACCTTGAACTCCCACGCTCACAGGATCCTCCTCCCTCAGCCTCCCAAGTAGCTAGGACCACAGGCATGGCCACCATTCCCAGCTAATGCTTTCATTTTTGGTACAGATGGGATCTCATTTTGTTACCCAGGCTGGTCTCAAACTCCTGGGCTCAACGGATCATTCCACCTTGGCCTCTCAAAGTGCTAGTATCATAGGTATGAGCCACTGCACCCAGCCCCCTTGTTTGTTTTAATAGAACCATTATACATTCCCCTAGTTATAAAGGCTTAAAATCTAGGGATTGCCTTTAATTCCTTCCTCTCTGGCATGCCCCACGTCCAGTCAACTGCTGAATTCTATAGAACCGTCTTTCTAGTGTTTCTAGCACCTATCTCCTGTTTCTTATTCTACTGCCACCATTCTGGTTCATGTTTTTGTTACTTTTGCCTAGATTAATAGCTTTTAACTAATTTTCCTGCTGTAATCTATAGAACATCACTAGATTAATCTCACAAAATTGAGTTCCTGTGTGTTCCTATAATACTGCAAAATGTGGGCCGGGCATGGTGGCTCAAGCCTGTAATCCCAGCACTTTGGGAGGCGGAGACGGGCGGATCACAAGGTCAGGAGATCGAGACCATCCTGGCTAACCTGGTGAAACCCCGTCTCTACTAAAAAATACAAAAAACTAGCCGGGCGAGGTGGCGGGCGCCTGTAGTCCCAGCTACTCGGGAGGCTGAGGCAGGAGAATGGCGTAAACCCGGGAGGCGGAGCTTGCAGTGAGCTGAGATCCGGCCACTGCGCTCCAGCCTGGGTGACAGAGCAAGACTCTGTCTCAAAAAAAAAAAAAAAAAAAATACTGCAAAATGTATTGCTTACTGAATCACATTTAAATGCTTCAACCTGGCATTTAAAACCTTCATGAAATGTCCTCAACCAAATTTTCTCATTCATTTCCCACTATTTCCTCATATATGTACCCTATACTTCAGCCAAAACTGAGTACTCAGTGTTCCCTTAATATATCCTTCTCTGTCTTTACGTCTTTGCTTACATTTTTCCTTATACCTGGAATGCCTGTCCTTCCCCATCTCTGCTTTTTGAAATTTTACCCAGTCTCCTGTAGACAGCCAAATAATTTTTCCTCTATTAAACCTTTCTTGGCTGGGCACGGTGGCTCACACCTGTAATCCCAGCACTTTGAGAGACTGAGGCGGGTGGATCACCTGAGGTCAGGAGTTTGAGACCAGCCTGGCCAACACGGTGAAACCCCATCTCTAATGAAAATACAAAAAATAGCCGGGCGTGGTGGCAGGTGCCTGTAATCCCAGCTACTCGGGAGGCTGAGGCAGGAGAATTGCTTGAACCCGGGAGGTGGAGGTTGCAGTGAGTTGAGATCATGCCGCTGTACTCCAGCCTGGGTGACAGGGTAAGACTCTATCTCAAAGCAACAAAGCAAAAACAAAAACGTTTCTTGCTTCCCAATCCCCTCAATCCCCTCACTTTTTTTCTTTTTTTAGATAGGGTCTCACTCTTTTACCCAGGCTGGAGTACAGTGGTGCTATCATGGCTCACTGTAGCCTTGATCTCCCAGGTTCAAGCAATCCTCCCACTTCAGCCTCCTGAGTGGGGCTATAGGGGCATGCAACCACACCTGGCTAACTTGAAAACAAAACAAAACAAAACAAAAGACTTGTAGAGACAGGGTTTCACCATGTAGCCCAGGCTGGTCTTGAACTCCTGAGCTCAAGCGATCCACCTGCCTCAGCGTCTCAAAGTGCTGGGATTATAGGTATGAGCCACCACGCCCAGCCAATCCCCTCATCTTTTACCTTACAATCAAATATTTTTTCATTTGCTTTGGAATACTCCATAGCACATTTATATTTCTCACATAGCACTGACATGTAAAGTGCCTTTTCTCTCCTAATTAATTCTTAGAGAATAGAAACTATGCCCTTTTTAATCTTTGTATTCTTCCTAGCATCTACTAGAGTACATTTCACAGAATAAATATATTATTAAATATAAATTGAGGCCAGGCACAGTGACACTTGTAATCCCAGCATTTTGGGAGGCTGAGGCAGGCGGATCACTTGAGCTCACAAGTTCAAGACCAGCCTGGGCAACATGGGGAAACCCTGTCTCTACTAAAAATAAAAAAAGTTAGCTGTGTGTGATGGTGCACGCCTGTAGTTCCAGCTCCTCGGAAGGCTGAGGTGGGAGGATGGCTTGAATCACCATGTCATAAAAAAGAAAAAATATGTATATATATACACACACACAGACACACACACACACACATATAGAGATAGATTGATTGAATTGATAGATTGGGTTATGTCTCTGGATAGAATATACCACTAATTCAGATCCTAGTATTATTTCTTATTACTGTTAGACTTGACACCTCAACTTCAATTTCTTATGCTAAACTGTATCATATTTGTCCCTCCTCAAAGCCTATGGCCCAAGTATGTATCAGAGCAGGGACGGTAAGGAGGCGAGAGGTGATGGTTTGTTTTTCTGTGAGAAGAAAATTGGACTGCGTTGGTGTTTATAAGTATGAGGGAGACGGGACATTGTGTACTCAACCCAACTTCCCCTTTTCTGAGAAATTATTTCTTACACAATTCAGAAATACAGTTGACTCAGCTCTGCCACCTAGTGGGCAGCTTAATATACTGTCAATTCTTAGTCCAAGAATTGTCTCAAACAAGTAAAAGCTTTTCTGAGAGCGGAAGCAGCCCAGATCACTCCCCTGAGTGGCAAAGATGATTCTTGATCATGAGAAGGAACAGATGAAGGAAATGTGGTGTTCATGACTGAGGGAAAGAAATTATACATTAAAACAAGTTTCTGTTTTTTTATCCAAACTGACAATTAACAATACTTTCTTTTCTAAGAAAAAATTTTAAAACATTTATTTATTTTTCTAGATCCATCAATGCCTTTTGAAAAAATAAATTAATTTTTTAAAGAGATGGGCCTCTCTCTGTTACCCAGGCTGGAGTGCTGTCGTGCTGTCAGCTCACTGTAGTCTCCGACTCTTGGGCTCAAGCAACCCCCGGCCTCAGCCTCCTGAGGAACTGGGACTATCACCATGCCTAGTTAATTTTAAGTTTTTTGTAGAGATAGGGGTCTTGCCATGTTGCCCAGTCTGGTCTCCAACTCTTGGGCTCTAGTGATCCTCCCACCTTGACCTTCCAAAATGTTGGGATTATGGGCATGAGCCACTGTGCCAGGTCAGTACTTTTTTTTTTTTTTTGAGACAGAGTTTCACTCTTGTCACCCAGGCTGGAGTGCAATGGGGCGATCTCGGCTCACCGCAACCTCCACCTCCCAGGTTCAAGTGATTCTCCTGCCTCAGCCTCCCTAATAGCTGGGATTACAGACATGTGCCACCACGCCTGGCTTATTTTGTATTTTTAGTAGAGACAGAATTTCTCCATGTTGGTCAGTCTGATCTTGAACTCCCGACCTCAGGTGATCCACCCGCTTTGGCCTCTCAAAATGCTTCGATTACAAGCGTGAGCCACTGTGCCCGGTCAGTACTTTCTTTGTTAATTATATTTTGTTATCTATATATCTATATCTATATCTATGCATTATAACACAGTTGCACAAACATTTTATTCTCACCAGGTAAGCAGAAAGACATTTTGCAGAAGAGAATATTGTGATTCAGAGAACTCAGATGACTCCTGTGATCACACAGCAAGGACAAAATTCCTAGTGAGTCCCTGAGCCTTAGAAAAAAATCATCTTGGCCAGGTGTGGTGGCTCACAGCACTTTCGGAGGCCGAGGTGGGCAGATAACCTGAGGTCAGGAGTTCAAGACCAACCTGGCCAACATGGTGAAACCTCATCTCAACTGAAAATACAAAAATTAGCCAGGCATGATGGCGGGTGCCTGTAATCCCAGCTACTCGGGAGGCTGAGGCAGGAGAATCACTTGAGGAGACTCTGTCTCAAAAAAAAAAAAAAAGGTCATCTCCTTTGTAAAACTTTCTCTGATTTCTACATTTATTTTTCATTTTTAATTAATTTGTTTTTAAATTTTTATCTATTTATTTTTTGAGACAAGATTTCACTCTGTCACCCAGGCTGGAGTGCAGTGGTGCAATTTCAGCTCACTGCAGCCTCGACCTCCTGGGTTCAAGCAGTCCTTCCAACTTAGCCTCCTGAGTAGCTGGGACCACAAGCACACACCACCACTCCCGGCTAATTTTTTTGTATTTTTTGTAGAGAAGGGGTTTTGCTATATTGCCCAGGCTGGTCTTGAATTCTTGAGCTGAAGCAATCCACCCACCTCGGCCTCCCAAAGTACTGGGATTACACGTATGGGCCACGGCACCTGGCCTTTAATTTATTTTTAATTCTTTTATTGAGATAGGGTCTTGCTCTGTCACCCAGGCTGGAGTGCAGTAGTGGGATCATAGCTCACTGCAGCCCCAACCTCCTGGGCTCAAGTGATCCTCCCACCTCAGCCTCCCAAGTAGCTGGGACTACAGGCACGTGCCACCACAACCAGCTAATTTTTAATTTTTTGGTAGAGACAGAGGTCTCACCATGTTGCCCAGGCTGGTGTCAAACTCCCGGGCTCAAGCAGTCCTCCTACCTTGGCCTCCCAAAGTGCTGGGATTACAGACATGAGACACTGCTCCCAGCCAGCCTACTTTTTTGAAAATTTCACTTAGTTTCTCAAAGGTAGAAGTGTTGTATCAAAGACTGACTATGTGAAACCCTTAATATTAAAAATATTGGTTCTGTGCCAGGTGTGGTGGCTCATGCCTGTAATCCTCGCATTTTGGGAGGCCAAGGTAGGTGGATTGCTTGAGCCCAGGAGTTCGAGACTGGCCTGGGCAACATGGCGAAACCCCATCTATACAAAGAATACAAAACCCAAAAAATTAGATGGGAGTGGTGGCTAGCACAGTAGTCTCAACTACTTAGGGGGCTGAGGCAGGAGGATTGCTTGAACCTAGGAGGTCAAGGCTGCAGTGAGCTAAGATTGAGCCACTGCACTCCAGCCTGGGTAACGAAGTGAGAACCTGTCTCAAAAAAAAAAAAAAAAGGTTCTTTGAACCAATAGCAAAGAATGATTCCAAAATAGCCCTGTATTGGAGGTAGAATCTAGTTATCCTTCCTGGTTTTTCTTTTTCAGTTTCTCAAAGCCCACCCTCCATTTATATAACTTTTATCTCAGGAAACGTATGTAACTTATTTCTTCTGTTAATTGTTGGAAAAATGATTAGTAATTTGGTTTGGGAGTATACAGAAAAATTGAGGAAGGCCTTTTATTTCCTAGTTTTATGTCTTCTTTCCTTTCCTTAGTGCCGTTATGGTTTCCTGGCACTGATTTTGATAACTATAATTACTGGGCTATGGCTATTATCTCTGTCTCCTTGAGAAGAAATGTGGAAAGGAACTTGCCATGAAGTACATAGGGTGGAGTATAGTAGGGAGGGAAGTGTTTGGTTGATCTGAGAAGTGGTTGAGATGGCCACAAAGTTAAGGAGAAAAAGCTCAGGCCAAGGTGGAAATGCTCCTTTTTTTTTTTTTTTTTTTTTTTTTTTGAGAGTGGGAGATGAAGTCTCATTGTTGTCCAGGCTGGAGTGCAGTGGCACGATCTTGGCTCACTACAACCTCTGCCTCCCCAGTTCAAGTGCTTCTCCTGCTTTAGTTTCTCAAGTAGCTGGGATTATAGGCGCCAGCCACCATGCCTGGCTAATTTTTGTGTTTTTAGTGGAGTCAGGGTTTCGCCATGTCCATGGCTGGTCTCAAACTCCAGACCTCAAGTGATCCACCCGCCTTGGCCTCCCAAAATGCTGGGATTACAGGTGTGAGCCACTGCACCTGCCCAGAAATACTCCTTTTTTTTGGTTTTTGGGTTTTCTTTTGAGAGGGAGTCTCACTCTGTTGCCAGACTGGACTGCAGTGGCACAATCTCAGCTCATTGCAACTTCGGACTCCTGGGTTCAAGCAATTCTCCTGCCTCAGTCTCCCAAGTAGCTGGGATTACAGGCATGCACCACCACGCTAATTGTTGTATTTTTTTTTCTTTTTTTTTTTTTTTTTTTTTTGAGACGGAGTCTTGCTCTGTCGCCCAAGCTGGAGTGCAGTGGCGCGATCCTGGCTCACTGCAAGCTCCGCCTCCTGGGTTCACGCCATTCTCCTGCCCCAGCCTCCCGAGTAGCTGGGACTGCAGGCGCCCGCCACTGCGCCCGGCTCATTTTTTTTGTATTTTTAGTAGAGACGGGGTTTCACCGTGGTCTCGATCTCCTGACCTTGTGATCCGCCCACCTCGGCCTCCCAAAGTGCTGGGATTACAGGCATGAGCCACCGCGCCCGGCCTTTTCTTTTTTTTTGAGACAGAGTCTTGCTTTCTTGCCCAGGCTGGAGTGCAGTGGCATGATCTCGGCTCACTGCAAGCTCCGCCTCCCAGGTTCACGCCATTCTCCTGCCTCAGCCTCCCGAGTAGCTGGGACTATAGGCACCCGCCACCATGACCGGCTAATTTTTTATATTTTTAGTAGAGACGGGGTTTCACCATGTTAGCCAGGATGGTCTCGATCTCCTGACCTCGTGATCCACCCGCTTCAGCCTCCCAAAGTGCTGGGATTACAGGCGTGAGCCACTACACCCAGACCCAATTTTTGAATTTTTAGTAGAGACGGAGTTTTACCATGTTGGCTGGGCAGATCTCGAACTCCTGACCTCAGGTGATCCTCCCACCTCAGCCTCCCAAAGTGCTAGGATTACAGGCATGAGCCACTGCGCCCAGCCAAATGCTCCTCTTTTTAATCAATGTAATGTAACATCGTGTAGTTAGAAATCACATGATATTAAATGATTTTACAAAAACCAGCAGCCCTCAAGCCCAAGCCCCCTTTTCTTTCTTTTTCTTTTTTTTTTTGAGACAGGATCTCACTCTGTCACCCAGGCTGGAGTGCAGTGGGGCAATCTCAGCCCCAGGCTGGAGAACAGTGGTACGATCTTGGCTCACTGCAACCTCCACCTCCTAGCTTCAAGCAATTCTCCTACCTCAGCCACCCGAATAGCTGGGATTACAGGCCCACACCACCACATCTGGCTAATTTTTGTATTTTTAGTACAGACGAGGTTTCACCATGTTGGCCAGCTGGTCTCGAACTCCTGACCCAAGTGATCTGCCCCCACTTGGCCTCTCAAAGTGCTGGGATTATAAGAATGAACCACTGCACCTGGCCCCTGCCCCCGCTTTTTTTTTTAAACAGGATCTCACTCTGTTACCCAGGCCAGAGTGCAGTGGCATGATCATGGCTTACTGCAGCCTTGACTCTCTGAGCTCAGGTGATCCTCCTGCCTTAGCCTCCCAAGTATCTGGGACTACAGTCACACACCACCACGCCCAGCTAATTTTTATATATTTTGTAGAGACAGGGTTTTGCTATGTTGCCCAGGCTGGTCTCGAACTCCTGGGCTCAAGGGATCCACCTACCTAGGCCTCTTAAATCCATGCCTAGGATTATAGGCACGAGCCACCGCACCCTGCCCCTCTTTCAGCTTTTTCGTCTGGTATGCACTTCATATTTCTTTTTCTTTCTTTTTTTTTTTTTTTTTTTTGAGAGAGAGAGTCTCGCTCTGTTACCCAGGCTGGAGTGGCAGTGGCGCAATCTCAGCTCACTGCAACCTCCACCTCCTGGGTTCAAGTGATTCTCCTGCCTCAGCCTCCCAAATAGCTGGGGCTACAGGCCACACCACCATGCTGGGCTAATTTTTGTATTTTTAGTGGAGATGGGGTTTACCATGTTGGCCAGGCTGGTCTCGAACTCCTGGCCTCAGGTGATCCACCAGTCTTGGCCTCCCAAAGTGCTGGGATTACAGGCATAAACCACCTACCTGGCCTGGCCTAGTTTCCTTTTTAAAAACATTTACAAATCATGTGCCAGACTGGGTGTTGAAAATATAAAAATACACCTAGGCTCGGTGTGGTGGCTCACGCCTGTAATCCCAACTACTTGGGAGGCTGAGGCATGAAAATTGCTTGAACCTGAAAGGTGGAGGATAGGGTGAGCCGAGATTGGGCCACTGCACTCCAGTCTGGCGACAGAGTGAGAACAACAGAGCCTACTTCATGCCCCTTTGTAAGCCATTCCTCCTTCTCTCTGCCCATCCCTTAAGCAACCATTGATCTCCTTTTCTCACTATATATTTGCTAACATTATATATATATTTTGAGAGGCTGAGGTGGGTGGATCTCTTGAGGTCAGGAGTTTGAGACCAGCCTGACCAACATGGTGAAACCCATCTCTATCAAAAATATAAAAAGTAGACAGGCCTGGTGGTGCATGCCTGTAGTCACAGCTACTCGGGAGGCTGAGACAGGAGAATCGCTTGAACCCGGGATGCGGAGGTTGCAGTGAGCTGAGATTGTGCCACTGCACGCCAGCCTGGGCAACAGTGAGAGACTCCATCTCAAAAAAAAAAAAGGAAACAAAATAAATATTAGACATATCTACTCTCTTATGGTTATAGTAATTGAAATTTTAACTCTTACATCATGCTATATTCCCACCTTTCCTTTCCTCTTACCTCATTCTCCCAATAGAAAGTTATAGCATAATTCTGGCTGAATCAGTAGTCAGTGTTTACATTAGTATTACTGTGTAAATGATACCCATCAAGGAGCCAAGTAGTATATATTGATGCATGTCTTGAACAATCCTTTGTTTATTGTTCAATTATAATTTATTTAAAATTTTACTTTGTTTACTATGTTCCTATCTTCAATTTATTTCCTAAATGTCAATTCTGGCAAATGCCTATTAATATTTTCTCTCAAATGGTCAACATATCAGATAATCTTAGACAGTAATTTTTCTTTTCCTGGAAACTTGCCTCTTGTCTGCCAAGTCACTTTTTAGTCACTAGCACCACCTGCTGACTCTTGGTGAAGTGGAAAGACAGAATTATGATTTACAGAGTTGATGTTCTTAAATTGGAAAACCTCCTTTCTGTGGTCTCTGACTTTGAGAATGACATTCTGAAGGAAGGAATGTGGTCCTTGTCATAGGAGTAGTGGAGAATATAAAATCACTAAATATGCTCTTTCCTTTGTTCTGTCACCCTCTTCTTTTGTATGTTTCCTAGAAGAAGGAAAGTCTCTGTTGTAATCTTCCTTGTCATGCTATGGTCATTCTAAGCCTTTTGTCTGATCCACCAAGAAAAAAGAGAAAGATGTGCTACCCATTAAAAAAAGAAATCTACAGCTTTATTGAAGTATCCTTGATGTATGATAAATTGTACATATTCAAGGTGTATCATTTCATCTGTTTTGACATATACAGGTATATATACGTATATAGGTATATATATACACACACACACACACATATATATATCTCTCCATGAAACCACTGCCACAAACAAAGCAATGAACATGTCTATCATCCCCATGAGTTTCCTTATGCCCCTTTGGGTTGTTTTGAGACAGAGTCTTGCTCTGTTGCGTAGGCTGGAGCGCAGTGGCATGATCTCGGCTTTCTGCAACCTCCAGCTCCTGGGTTCAAGTGATGCTCACGCCTCAGCCTCCTGAGTAACTGGGATTTCAGGCTTGTGCTACCACACTCAGTAGAGACAGGGCATTTTAGTGGAGACAGGGTTTTTAGTAGAGACAGGGCTTTTTATTAGAGACAGAGTTCTGCCCTGTTGGCCAGGCTGGTCTCAAACCTCTGGCTTCAAGTTATTCACCCTGCTAAGCCTCCCAAAATGCTGGGATTACAAGTGTGAGCCACCATACCTGGCCGACTTCATGCCCCTTTGTAAGCCATCCCTCCTTCACTCTGCCCATTCCTTAAGCAACCATTGATCACCTTTTCTCACTATATGTTTGCTAACATTTTATATATTTTTTTTTACAGTCCATGATCTGCTGAAAATTTTTAATAATTGGATATGAATGGAAGCAGATGGTATGTACTCTTTTTTTTGCAGGGCAACAGCTTTTTTCACTTGCATTATTACTTTGAGATTTATCCATGTTGTGTGTATCAGGAATTGATTTCATTTTATTGCTGTGTAGTATTCAGTTCTGTGAATTTACTACAATTGGTGTATCCATTCACCATTTCAACACTGAGTTGTTTCCAGTTTTTGCTTATTGCAGATAAAACTGTTAGAAGCATTTGTATATACGTTTTTGTGTAGCACATGTTATCATTTCTCTTGGGTCAGTACCTAAGTTTGGAATGTCTAGTTTGTATGGTAAGTATATACTTACCTTTTTTTTTTTTTTTTTTTTGAGGCGGAGTCTTGCTCTGTGGCCCAGGCTGGAGTGCAGTGGCGCAATCTCGGCTCACTGCAAGCTCCACCTCCTGGGTTCATGCCAGTCTCCTTCCTGCCTCAGCCTGCCGAGTAGCTAGGACTACAGGCGCCCACCACCACACCCGGCTAATTTTTTGTATTTTTAGTAGAGATGGGGTTTCACCATGTTAGCCAGGATGGTCTCGATCTCCTGACCTCGTGATCCACCCATCTCGGCCTCCCAAAGTGCTGGGATCACAGATGTGAGCCACTGTGCCCGGCCACACTTTCAACGAACTGCCAAACTGTTTTACAAAGTAGTTGTACCATTTTACATTCCCACCAACAGCACATGAAAGCTCCACATTTTCCCAACATTTTGTATTTCATTTAACAGTCTTTTTCATTTTAACCATTCTAGTGGGTATGTAGTATTTTTTCACTGTTGCTTTGATTTGATTTGTATTTCCCCAATGACTAATGATGTTGAGCATCTTTTCATATGCTTATTTTGAGCTACCTATTTAAAAATGCTCCATTAATAATAGGGCTAGTTGGGCTGGGCGTGGTGGCTCACACCTATAATCCTAGCACTTTGGGAGGCTGAGGCAGGCAGATCACTTGAGGCCAGGAGTTTGAGACCAGCCTGGCCAACATGGTGAAACCCCATCTCTACTGAAAATACAAAACTTAGCCAGTCATGGTGGCGGGCACCTGTAACCCCAGCTACTCGGGAAGCTGAGGCAGGAGAATCACTTGAATCTAGGAGGTGGAGACTGCAGTGAGCCGAGATCACGCCTCTGCACTCTAGCCTGGGCAAGAGAGCGAGACTTGCCTCAAAAAAAAAAAAAGAAAAAAAGAAAAAAGAAAAAAAAGTAATAAGGCTAGCTCTAAGCCTAGGCGAAGGAAGAGTATTACATGACGGTTGTCATCAAAGAATTTCACCTACCAGTTGGCTGTGAAATTCTTCTAAATTTACTTGGAATTCCCACACCTGAGGGATAAAGTTACTCTTTTAAGAGAACCAATACAAACAGTAGTTCTTCAAAAGGATGTCTTGAGTTAAAATACCTATATTTTCTGTGAAGTGAAGAGATAGCCCTGGATATGTCTCTTCCCTCAATTTTTTTTTTCATTATAACACATTATTTTCTCCATTAGCTAAAGGTTATTTTGGAAAGCATAGAGACAGTGCTTTGAGGGAATGACATAATGGCTGTGGTCCTTAGAAGAGGTGGAGAGGAGGGACTAGAGGATAAAGAATTGCAGGAGAAATTTGAAATGGCAGACCAGATAGGACACCTTGTCTGGTAAGTACTGGCCAAAATTGTCCCTTGATATACAAAGGGGATTGGTTCTAGGACCACCCAAACCCTGCAGATACCAAAATCTGAGGACGCTTAAGTCCCTTCTATAAGATGGCATAGTATAGTATTTGCGTATAACCTATGCACATTCTCCCGTATACCGTTTTTGTTTTTTTTTTTTTTTTTTTTTTTTTTTTTTTTGGAGACAGAGTCTCACTCTGTTGCCCATGCTGAAATGGACTGGCTGACTCTCGTCTCACTGCAACCTCTGCCTCCTGGGTTCAAGTGATTCTCCTGCCTCAGCCTCCCAAGCAACTGAGACTACAGGCAAGCGCCACCACACCCAGATAATTTTTGTACTTTACTAGTAGAGACAGGGTTTCCCCATGTTGGCTAGGCTGATCTCGAACTCCTGGCCTCAAGAGATCTGCCCACCTCAGCCTCCCAAAGTGCTGGGATTACAGGCATGAGACACTGCGCCCAGCCCAGTATACTTTAAATATTCTCTAGATTGCTTGTAATGCCTAATACAATGTAAATACAATGTAAAAAGTTGTTGGCGGGCACGGTGGCTCACGCCTGTAATCCCAGCACTTTGGGAGGCTGAGGCGGGTGGAGCACCTGAGGTCAGGAGTTCAAGACCAGCCTGGCTAACATGGTGAAATCCCGTTTCTACTAAAAATACAAAAAATTAGCCCGGCATGGTGGCGTGCGCCTGTAATCCCAGCTACTTGGGAGGCTGACGCAGGAGAATCACTTGAACCTGGGAGGTGGAGATTGTAGTGAGCTGAGATCATGCCAATGCACTCCAGCTTGGGCAGCAAGAGCGAAACTCCATCTCAAAAAAAAAAAAAAATTTGTGACTACTGTATTTTTATTTGTATTTTTTTATTATTGTGTTGTTATTTATTTTTTTCCCCAAACATTTTCTTTTCTTTTTTTTTTTTTTTTTTGAGACGGAGTCTTGCTTTGTAGCCTAGGCTGGAGTGCAATGGCGTGATTTCGGCTCACTGTAACCTCCGCCTTCCAGTTTCAAGTGATTCTCCTGCCTCAGCCTCCTGCGTAGCTGGGATTACAGGTGCCTGCCACCACGCCCAACTAATTTTTGTATTTTTAGTAGAGACGGGGTTTCACCATGTTGGTCAGGCTGGTCTCAAACTCCTGACCTTGTGATTCACCTGCCTTAGCCTCCCAAAGTGCTGGGATTACAGGTGTGAGCCACCGTGCCCGGCCACTTCCCAAATACTTTCAATGCGTGGTTGGTTGAATCTGTGGATGCAGAATTAGTAGATACAAAGGGCCCTACTATAATATTTGTTCAGGGGAGTATTGTCAGGTGTCAGGGACTGAGAGGAGAGGTGGAAGATAATGGTGAGTACTTGATTAGGGCAGGGAGGACAGGCCCTCGGCTATGGAGTACCTGAGTGGGGAGGATGAGACCAGAAATGGGGAAGATATTAAATGTAAAAGTTACCTCCTTTATAATTTTGTTGAGAGCAGCATTGTTACTTTAGAGCACCCTCACCTAGAACAGCATCTCTTCTTAGTCTTTTTTCTACAAACTAGATTCCTTCAACTTTGGGCTTTCCCTCCTTTTCCAACTGTCTCTTTTTGGCTTTATATGAGGAGAGAATAGAAGAGAGTAGTTTGTTTTTGTTTTTGTTTTTGTTTTTTTTTGACAGTCTCACTCTGTTGCCCAGGCTGGAGTGTAGTGGCGTGGTCTCAGCTCACTGTAACCTCCGCCTCCTGGCCCTGGTTCAAGCAATTCTCGATTCTCATGCCTCTGCCTTTCGAGTAGCTGGGATTATGGGATTACAGACTTGGGCTATCATGCCTGGCTAATTTCTTGTATTTTTAGTAGAGATGGGGTTTTGCAGTGTTGCCCAGGCTGGTCTCAAACTCCTGGCCTCAAGTGATCCACCCACCGTGGCCTCCCAAAGAGCTGGGATTACAGGTGTCAGCCACTGTGCCCAGCCTCAAAGTCGCTTTTGTGGTGACATCGACCACCACAGCTCCCCTTTTAGAATCTTTACCAGCTCCACAACTAGAATGTTTAATAGCTCTCTGCTTCCTTGACAATATAGTATAGTAATTAAAAATTAAGTTTCTGGATCCAAATGGCATAGGTTCAGTTTCTGGCTCTGCCTTTGTTAACTGTGTGACTGGAGGCAAGTTCCATAATTTATTAGCCATGTGACTGGAGGCAAGTTTCCTTATATAAAAATAGAGATAAGAATACCACCTTCCTTAGAGAGCTATGAGAATTAAGTCGATATTTTAAAAGGGTTTAAAACATTGCCTGGCAGATTTTAAGCTTCAATAAGTGTTAGCTATTAATCAAATTTAAACCCCTTACCCCCTTTTTAAGGTGCTTCATAATCTGGCCTCTGCCCATCTAACCTCCTGTCCCATTACTCCTTGTCTACTGCATTTGAGTTTTGTTCATTTCCTCACTGAATCATGAATCTATGCATAACTCCAGATGGTTTTCGTTGCCTGGAAGATCGTTAACAATTTGAATCTTATGCAGTCTTCAAAGCTCACTTCAAATCCCATCTTCTCTGTTACCTTTTATTATTCTTATTACTTTAGTTCAAATCTACCATCTTCCTGTCTGAACACACCGTACTGTAGGATTTAGTGAATAATTACACACTCATCACTCTTTCATGTGAATGGTTTTGTCTCTCCAATAGCCTGTAAACTCCCTGAGATGGAAACAGTATCTGATACTTCCCAGCCCTCTTTCAGTGGAGTGAACACATTGCATTTACTCCATTTCAAGCATCTGTAAAGAGATTCAACATAGGCAACAGAGGACGGTGTGAAGAATTTGTAGCTTTAATAACAGATCAGTTAGGGGTAGGGATGATACTTCTGTCCTACCTGTGCCGTTCTTCCAAAGCAGAGACTCCCTTCACCTAAGAGCTAGACAACGCCCGCTTCATTTTTGAACCAAGAAAGCAGAACATACCTTACACACACATATTCATCAAATAGACTTCTTTCCCTAATTATTTCTTCTTCCTTTGAGTTTCTTATGGCTAATGATCATGTCTTCTGCTTTCAGCTCTTGCCTCTTAAAAATCTCAACCCTTAAGTCTTTACTGATTGTTAAAACCTTCATGACCTCTAAGCTTATAGGGTGAAATCTGCAGTAAATGGAAAGAACAATTTGTTTACTGTAAATGGGGCTGGAAAATTTGGCGAAGAGGTCTGGAATGCAGAAACCTTGCCCAGAATCCTTATTCTGTGATCATTTCAACCCTGGACTGCAGCCTCATCTGACTCTGGATAATGTCATTGTTTCATGTGTCTTCTGGGCCCTGCTTCCTTTAATGATTGTTTACATTCTTCTATGCCAATCTCTATCCCCAAATCATTTCCAAACTAGTAATAGGACTGATGGCTTCCTTACTGAATGCAAAGCCACAGAACAAAGAGCCCAGAAAGGAGTGGGGCTAGGAAGGTTGCTGAGGAAAGAGAAACCCCAGCATCTGAAGGGAAGAGATGCAGCTTCTCTAAGTCTGGCAGGAAAGCTCGGGCATCCTCCAGTGCTGCCTGAGCTGCCACAGTAAAGTTAGGATCACCAGAAATTAAAACATCAAAGACACAGGAATGGAAGTAAGCATCTTCCACTGGAAGCCCTTCCTTACACAGCCGTCTGGCAGTATCAATGGTTATAGCTCCCCGACGACTGCGCTCTGATCGAGAGAGTCGCTGACTTGGAGGGCACCCCCCAACACAGAGCTGCAGGTCCTGTTCAGCTGAGAAGGCCATGGCCACATCCTCTGCTACCTTGATGGAGAAGGAGAGCTGCCCAGCTGTCTGCCGAATGATTATAGTTGTGCCAATGTAGGCAGCTTGGATCTCCACGTGGTTCCCAGGGTTAGCAGTTTGAATCGACAAACTGGATCCCCCAGGTCGGTCACCTCCATTGACAGAACCATCTTCAAAGGCTGCAGGAAGATTATCCACCTCAGCCTGATAGACCTTCTGATCAATGCATTCCTGCATGTTCTTAAATATGATGGTGAGCTGTGAGGGCAAGAGGGAAAACAGTTCATTTTGGGTTCAGTGCATCTTCCCCCCAGTCAGACCTCATACATAGTTAGGGATCTGATCCAAGTAGAGATGCAGGACTATTATGGCCCTCAATCCTTGATTGCTTCTCCTATTTACCTTCCAGTATTACCTCATCCCTACTTAACCCCTCTCTCTACTTAACCTTGGCAACTTCCTAGGAGAGGGAAAAGTTTCCCTTCTGAAACTCCTCAGGTCTGCTGTCTTCAATGTCTCTTCAGTGTTTTCTGCATTTGAGTGAAATTCCCATCAAGGGGAAGTGATTTACAGCTCCAAGTGTTTGGTAGAAGGGAGTGATTCAAGATGAGGGAGAGGTTGAGGAAGAAAAGGGAATTAGGGAGCACTGCTGTTGACTAGTGGCGATGGGGGGGAATGGTGCCCGTGGAAGAATCTGATGAGGTAGATCGGAAGGAAGATTGAGTGCCTGACCTTCCGGGTAGCGGTAGCGTTGGCCCCCAACGCCATGGGGGAGCTGGTGGCTTGGACAAAGAGGAAGTCGTTATCCAGTAGAGGCCAAGCTCCTTGGACACGGCATGTGTGAAAATGGTGGTGGAAGCTGCGCACATGGGGGTCCCCGAAGGAAGCGCAATGCAAGAACCCCGGGGGACGACCATGCAGCCGGGAAAACCGGCCTTCATAGTCACAAGGGTCCGGGGCAGGGAGGCCGGAGCCTGCGCCTGGAAGGGCGGGGCCCCGGGGCGGGGGAGGGGCTGTAGGGCCCTGGCGCGAGCAGTTGTGCTGGATCATCAGGTCTTCGATGCCATGTACCGCCGAATGGAAGGCGAGGTCCCCACGGCAGGTGCGGGCGGTGCGCCGAGTGCAGAGCGCATAGGAGCGTAGGGCTCGACAGAGGCCGCCAGAGCCCACCCCTCCACCCCGGCCTCCTCCTCCTCCTCCTCGAAGTGCTCCTGATGAACCGCCACCTCTAAGGCTCAGAGTGGACGATACATACTCAGCATTGCAGCGGAGGATCTTGCATTGAGAATGAGCTAAAGACAGAAGGGAGAGGATTGTGAGACGGTCCTCAGACCTCTGCTCTATCGGAGTGTAGTTTGCTCATAACTCTTCCAAATCTCATCAGGGGATTCCAGTCTTCCTAAAACCTAACTAAGGGCCTTCCCCAGCCCCCAACCCCCTTGTCCCTAGTTCTCTCGGCTGTCTTACTAAAAATGTGTAAGCCCACCACATCTCTTCTGCCTGTCGACCAAGGGCTTCCCCAGTGGCCTTCCCCAAACTGAACGGGCAATAAAATATTCCTGTTTGAGAGCAGGGCGAGTGACCGGGACTCTCAGCGCACATCTCTCCTCACTCATTCAGGCTCACGTGCCCACCCTTACATAGCAGCCTACCCTCTAGATTTCCCCAAACCCTTCCCTGGCCCTTCCTTACCATGTCCACAGAGGAGCAGCAGGAGAGTGAGAGTGCTTAGAGTTGGGGGACTGCCATGGGAGGACCTGGGACTAGGGGACTGGCCTTGCTCCCCCATACCTATCCAGCCAGGTTCCCCAGGCGCCGGTTCTTCCCAGCTGATGACCCTCCTACCTAGTGAATTTTGACCGGAAGCCCTGTAAGTGACTGAAAAAAGAAATTTGGCTGGACATGGAGAGAGAGAGAAGAGTTGAAGATTGGTCAGGATAATGTGAAGCGAATCTGGGGAGATCAAGAAAAGGATGAGCAGATTGGAATTTGGGGAGATTGGGGCTCCTCAAACTGTAAGTGTGGCAGTGAAGTCTCTTTGCCCTGTTCCTGTGGCCACTTTTAGGGCCCTTGTGCAATACCCCTAGGTGGGGGTGGAGGGAAGGTTGAATGAACTCAAGGGGCCAGAGTCCACTATATTGCTCCATCCTGAGCTACCAAACAGCAGATATGTCAAAGATGGAGGAATCATGGGGATAGATCAGATACCAGTAATCCTAGTGGGTACCCTAATAAAATTAGGACCTGAAAATATTTCAGAAACATACTTCTTACTTGTCCCTTTCCATTAGGAGGAGATGCCTTCTAGGAGTCGTACATTTCTTTGCCTCCTTTGTGTCAGAAGAACACAAGAAGGAGTAAGGGTGGCATACCCATCCCCTCTAGAACATCAGTATTCAAACGAAAAGGGAACTGATCTCTTTTCATCAGCTCTAGCGAGCTGCAATTTTAATCTCCCCCTCTCATGGAATAATGGGATGCAAACCAAACATGCAAATCAATATTTGTTTTTTCTAAGTCAACAGTTCTTGTATTTTCCCAAATTTCACTGAAGAACCACTTTCCATTAATCTCTCCCTTTCAAATTCTGAAGTTCTCAGTTTTTTTTATGAGGACAGGAGTTGGGGAGGGGCTAAATTCCTCCTGCCTAACTCCCCTGTCTTATGGGTAAGGATATGATTGGGAGAAGAGTCCTGTGAGAGGGAGAATAGAATGGAGGGACTAGAGTTGTGGGGAGAAATAATTTAAAGGAGCAGCCCCCACCCTTGGAATCTCAATGTGAAGGGCATTGCTAAGTGGGGGCAGGATAGGAGGGTGTCAGTGAGGTCTGAGAGGTCATATTTGGCCTTGGTAAGAAAACTACGGAATAGCGGACGTAGGGAATTCCTTCTAAAACTTCATCAGAAGTCTTGAGGTAATAAGGTAAAGAGAGGGCTAAGACTGCCAGAGGAGAGACAGAGAATTAAACTTCAAATAACTAGAGGCCAGAGGCCAGAAAGAAGACAGAAAGAGAAATGGAGATTGGGGCACCTTGGTAGGGAGAGATCCCAGCATTTGGACGAGAGACATCCAAGTAGATGTTTGTAATTTTATAAAAGTCTAACTTCAATATAAAAGCTTATTAAAGGAATTGCAATTTCATTTTGACTTACTGTTTCCAGAGGTCAAACATTACTCTGCTATCCAATTCTCCAGCCATGATTCCCTACTCTGTGGGTCAGCTCCAGCCAGGGGGTCCTCCGTCTCTTTCTCCATGTCTCCCCCAGGTCCCCAGGCCGGCTGCTGTCTCACTGAGGTCAGGGAGCCAGAGAAGGTTTGGTGTAGGGGGAAGGGGGAAGTATATGGCTGGCCAGAGTACTGGACAGCTGAGCAGGGAGGGAGGTGGCTACTGAGTTGACGGTTTTAAAAATAGCTGAGTCCAAAATTCCAGGAACGTTGGTGGGGGTAGGGTGTGGGAGTTGGGGGAGTGGGGAGGGTTGCAGGATTAGAAAGAATATGGAGTATTGGGTGCCAAGTCAGGGAGGGAGGAGAGAAATATGACAGACAAGTCGAATATCCAATTCCAGCTTGTGTGACTCTGGTCACTGCCTACTCCAGGCAGCCCTCCAGCATTTTTAGTAACGATGAGCTCCTGGCCTTTAAAAATTATAGTGGGCAGTTGGATACCTTTCATTTACCATCTTCATCCCTGCTATGCTGAATATTACATTTAGGTACTACAGATAGTATCTAGGAGGTAGCTGACTTTAAATAAGATCCATAGCAGAAGTAGTTCACAGCCCCTCCCCTATCTTTGCAGAGTATTTCAGAAGGACGAAAAAAGCCAGCTGTCCAGAGAAGAAATCTGAGCTATGAGTTGCTTAGGATGAGGGTTTGTTCAGTCTATCCAGCTCAGATCCTTGCAGCTGTCTATCCTCCTACCTACTCCATTTTCATTACTTTAGTTTGGACAGCAATTCCTCTTCCTCTCCCTCATCAATACACAAAAAATAAAGGCTCCTGAGTTGCTTAGAGAGAAGGTTAACAAAGGCAAAGAGGTGAAGAAAGAATGGAAATAGAATTTTTCGAAAGAAAGAAAGACTTGGAGAAATAGAAAAAGATTCAAAGAGATACATTTTTCCTTCCTTCCTTCCTTCCTTCCTTCCTTCCTTCCTTCCTTCCTTCCTTCCTTCCTTCCTTCCTTCCTCCCTCCCTCCCTCCCTCCCCTCCCTCTCTCCCTCCCTCCCTGCCTTCCTCCCTCCTTCTCTCCCTCTTTTCTTTTCTTTTCTCTTTCTTTCGATGAGGTCTTACTATGTTGACCAGGCTGGTCTTGAACTTCTGGCCTCAATCAGTCCTTCCATCTCAGCCTCTCAGAGTGCTGGGATTACAAGTATGAACCACCATGCCTAGCCTCAGACAGATACTTTTGTGGAATAACATAATCTTGTGACTAAAAATATTGCAAAATCTCAGCACTTTGGGAGCTGAGGCAGGAGGGTCACTTGAGCCCAGGAGTTTGAGGCTGAAGTGAGCTGTGATAGCGCCATTGCATTCCAGCCTGGGCAACAGAGTGAGACCCGCCCCCCATCCCCCTTAAAAAAGAAAAGAGATAGGCTGGGCGCGGTGGCTCATGCCTGTAATCCCAGCGCTTTGGGAGGCCGAGGCGAGCGGATCACAAGGTCAGGAGATCGAGACCATCCTGGCTAACACGGTGAAGCCCCCGTCTCTACCAAAAATACAAAAAATTAGCTGGGCATGGTGGCAGATGCCTGTAGTCCCAGCTACTCTGGAGGCTGAGGCAGGAGAATGGCATGAACCCGGGAGGTGGAGCTTGCAGTGAGCCGAGATCGTGCCACTGCACTCCAGCCTGGGCAACAAGCGAGACTCCATCTCAACAAATAAAAATAAAAAATAAAAAAAAGAGATATTGCAACCAAGGGATTTAGCCATGTCATGTTTTTGCAGCCATAGGCGTATCTGAGATCATCATCTTTTAGTACTTGCCAAGTGAAATTAACACAAGGACCAATTCCAAATAGGGTCACTGTATTAGGGTTCTCTAGAGGGACAGAACTAATAGGATATATATCTATATATCTATATAGAGATCTATGTCTATATCCATATCTATCTAGCCATCTAGACTGGTCATCACCAGTCTCCTTTCTGTCTCTCTAGATTTATTAATATCTATATAGACATGGATATCTATATAGGTAGACATATATAAAGGGGAATTTATTAAGTATTAACTTACACGAGCACAGGGTCCCACAGTGGGCTGTCTGCAAGCTTGAGGAGCAAGGAGAGCCAGTCTCAGTCTCAAAATTGAAGAACTTGGAGTCTGATGTTCAAGGGCAGGAAGCATCCAGCATGGGAGAAAGATGTAGGCTGGAAGGCTAGGCCAGTCTCTCATATTTTTCTGCCTGCTTTTTATTCTAGCTGGGCTGGCAGTAGATTAGATTGTGCTCACCCAGATTAAGGGTAGATCTGCCTTTCCTAGCCTACTGACTCAAATGTTAATTTCTTTTGGCAACACCCTCACAGACACACCCAGGATCAATACTTTGTATCCTTCAATCCAATCAAATTGACGCTCAGTATTAACCATCATAGTCACTAAGCCATCTTTACCAGTTGGCTCTATTTTAATACAGAATCTAGAGGCCCACATAGCACTCTTCTCAGGATGCTTCTAACCAAACTATTCAAGTGACTTTAAAACATAGTAATTTTGACTATGACAGCCCAAGTGAAATATACTATGATGCTGAAAAAGAAATGCAAAAATATTTTTAAATAGTCATATTATGGTGATAGTGTTGGTATTGTTATTCTGAGATTATTTTAGGTATATCATGAGATAAAACAAATGATTAATAATGTTGGTGTCTCTGAGAACCAGAATTTTTGGTGTGGAATAAAGAGATACATATTTATGATTGATGAAGTTAAGAGAAAACTCTGTAATTCTGAATTTAAATTGCAAATATAACTCTGAGCTCATGGTGCATTTTATCCTTAATATTTTCCTAGCTTTATCCTGAAAAGGCCTGGAAACAATGATCCAGTAAAAATAAACACCTCTAGTATTCAAATTGTGCTATGTAAATACCATTTCCTGTTAAAAGGAACCAACCAACAACTCCTTGGGTAAGTGGCTGATTTCAGGTTTGGGGCAGGTATTGTCCAAGATAGTCAAGGAAGCTTTCAAAGAGTGTTAGGATTGTAACAAAAGAACTTAGGAGCCAACTAGAGTAGTTCCCACTGGCCAAAGATGGGACAATTTAAGTATCAAAATGGATACTATCTGCAATGGATTGAAATTCATAAAATATGCTTAAATCCATGAATTCACAATGATACTTAAAAACACAATGATACGGCCGGGCGCGGTGGCCCAAGCCTGTAATCCCAGCACTTTGGGAGGCCGAGACGGGCGGATCACGAGGTCAGGAGATCGAGACCATCCTGGCTAACACGGTGAAACCCCGTCTCTACTAAAAATTACAAAAAACTAGCCGGGTGAGGTGGCGGGTGCCTGTAGTCTCAGCTACTCGGGAGGCTGAGGCAGGAGAATGGCGTGAACCCGGGAGGCGGAGCTTGCAGTGAGCCGAGATCTGGCCACTGCACTCCAGCCTGGGTGACAGACAAGACTCCGCCTCAAAAAAAAAAAAAAAAAAAAAAAAACACAATGATACTTAAAAATCATTGGTCATTGTTGGAGAATGCTGGCAGATCAACTCATTATTTTAAAAACTGCTGGTAACTGGAAAGAATCAAGTGTTTATCCTGGTTTTCTTATGGGAACTGTATCTTAAGATGAGGGGGATATTTCTCTTTATAGAAGCATTCCAGTAAATAAATTAAGAAGGGATAATATAATTAGAATATCAGCATCTTGTAACTCCAAATGAATTAATATATCTAGGCAATGGTCAACAATGACTGTGGCAGGACACAGTGGTTCATACGTGTAATCCCAGCATTTTGGGAGGCTGAGGTGGGAGGATTGCTTAAGCCCAGGAGTTCAAAACCAGTCTGGACAACATAGTAAGAGACCATCTCTATATAAACAAAAAAAAATGGCTGTTATTCATCATAAAAACGGAGATAAACATGTTTTCCTGATCATAGAGTATATAACTCCACCTTGCATGAAGTAGCCATACCAAAAACAAACAAGCAAACTTCAGTCTGAATCTGATTAGAGCCAACTACTAATTTACAGGAAATACAGGAGACATTAAATGGTACCTCAAAGGTGCAAATTCAGACTTTGCGAATACTCTACAGGACAAATGACCTGGGTTCGTTCATTCTTTTCTTTTTCTTTTTGTTTTTCTTTTGAGACAGGGTCTCCCTCTGTCACCCAGGCTGGGGTGCAGTGGTACGATCTCGGCTCACTGCAACCTCTGCCACCTGGGTTCAAATGATTCTTATGCCTCAGCCACCTGGGTAGCTGGGATTACAGGCATGCGCCACCATGCTCAGCTAATTTTGTATTTTTAGTAGAGATGGGGTTTTGCCATGTTGGCCCAGACGGGTCTCGAACTCGCGGGCTCAAGTGATCCACCCAGCTCGGCCTCCCAAAGTGCTGGGATTACAGCATGAGCCACTGCGCCCGGCCAATATGTTCTTATATAAATATGTATATATTACATATACACACACAAATATATATATATATATATTCTTCACATAGTTAATTGATATTGGAGAAATTTGACCATTATCTTTGTCAGAGCTCATTAACTAAACACCACTGGAAACAAATCTGTAGTCAAAAAAGTTAAATCTACTGGCTTGCTGTAGCAAGGGAGAGAATGCCCCAAAGGAATTATGGGACTGTTTCCCTAAGGGGAGGTTAAAAGGAACCTCTTATAGAGTTTCAGCTTCTGTTGGATATTTCTGAACTAGAGTTTAGAATATTGAGGGCTGATTTTATTTTTTGTTTGTTTGTTTTTTCCTGGTCTCTAAAACTCTGAGTGAGGACTAATTTGGGATTGAATATTAAGAAGTGGAGGCATTTCAGTGATTGGGTGTCTAAATGATTCTTATATAGGAAGCAAGAGGATTATAACCCAAATTGGTAAAGAGAAAAAAAGCATTAGTTACTCATGTTAGTCTGAAGAGGGGATTATTTGGTCATTTTTGTGGTAGCAGAGTGGTGTGTTGTGCCTATTTTGTTGAGAACACAGCTGTGGTGTGGCTCTGATAAGTCAACATATAATAATTGCCAACCTAGACTTCCATACTCAGCTAAAATATTATTCCAGAATTAAAAATAAGTAAAACGGCCGGGCGCGGTGGCTCAAGCCTGTAATCCCAGCACTTTGGGAGGCCGAGACGGGCGGATCATGAGCTCAGGAGATCGAGACCATCCTGGCTAACACGGTGAAACCCCGTCTCTACTAAAAAATACAAAAAACTAGCCGGGCGAAGTGGCGGATGCCTGTAGTCCCAGCTACTCGGGAGGCTGAGGCAGGAGATGGCATGAACCCGAGAGGAGGAGCTTGCAGTGAGCTGAGATCGCGCCACGGCACTCCAGCCTGGGTGACAGAGCAAGACTCCGTCTCAAAAAAAAAAAAATAAGTAAAACATTTTCAAGCACACCAAAACCTGAAGGAATTTACCAAACAAAGGTTTTTTTTTTTTTTTTTTTTTTTTTTTCCTTTGAGACAGAGTCTTACTCTGTCACCCAGGCTGGAGTGCAGTGGTGTGATCTCAGCTCACTGCAACCTCCACCTCCTGGGCTCAAGGGATCCTCCCACCTCAGCCTCCCAAGTAGTTGGGACCACAGGTATGCATGACCAGGCCAGGCTATTGTTTGTATTTTTAGTAATGATGGGGTTTCACCATGTTGGCCAGGCTGGTCTCAAACTCCTGACCTCAAGTGATCTGCCGCCTCAGCCTTCCAAAGTGTTGGGATCATAGGTGTGAGCCACTGCACTTGGCTGATGTTGTCAACTATTTTTTAGTCATTCTGATAGGTGTGTAATGATATCTAATTTTGGTTTTAATTTGTATTTCTCTCATGGCTAATGATGTAGAAAATATTTTTATGAGCTTACTTGCCATCTGTATATCGTGTTTGATGAGATGTCCCTTCATGAATTTTTGCTTGTTTTAGCATTTTCTCATTGGATTTTTTTAACTGTTGACTTTTGAGAGTTCTTTATACATTCTAGGTAATAGTCCTTTGTTGGGTATGTGGTTTGCAGATATTTTTCTTTTAGTTGGTAGCTTGTCTTTTCATCCTTTTAACAGGGTCTTTTGCAGAGCTTAATTTTAATGAAATCTAAAATTTCAGTTTTTCCTTTTATAGACTATGCTTTTGGTGTTAAGTCTTTGTATACCCTAGATCATGCAGCTTTTCTCCTATGTTTTCTTCTAAAGATTTTACATTTCGCATTTAAGTTGGTGATCCATTTTGAGTTAGTTTTGGTATAAGATATTAAGGTATGAAACTTAGGTTGAGGTTTTGTGTTTTTTTTTTGTCGGTTTTTTTCCCCTATGGATGTCCAGTTTATTCAACAATATATGTTGAAAAAGCTCTTTCTGCCTTTGAATGCTTTTGTACCTTAAAAAAAAAAAAAAAAGCAGTTGGAGGCCAGGTATGGTGGCTCATGTTTACAGTCCTAGCACTTTGTGAGGCCAAAGCAGGAGGATCACTTGAGGCAGGGAGACCAGACTGGACAACATAGTGAGACCCCTGTCTCTATAAAATATTTAAAAATTTGCTGGGCTCAGTGGCTCACACCTGTAATCCCAACACTTTGGGAGGCTGAGACAGTCAGATCACCTGAGGTCAGGAGTTTGAGACCAGCCTGGCCAACATGGCCCAACCCAGTCCCTACTAAAAATACAAAAGTTAGCCGGGCCTGATGGCATGCGCGTGTAATCCCAGCTACTCAGGAGGCTGAGTCAGGAGAATTGCTTGAACCTGGGAGGCAGAGGTTACCATGAGCTGAGATCGCGCCATTGCACTCCAGCCTGGGCGATAGGAGCAAAACTCCATTTCAGGAAAATAATAAATAAATTAGCCTGCTATGCTGAGACAGGAGGATTGCTTGAGTCCAGGAGTTCGAGGCTGCAGTGAACTATGATTGCACCATTGCACTCCAGCATGGGCAACAGAGTGAGCCCCTGTCTCAAAAAAAAAAAAAAAAAAAAAAAAAAAAAAAAAAGAAGAAAAATTAGTTGGGTATATTTGTGTGGGTCTACTACTGGGTTTTCTATATTGTTTCATTGATCTGTATATTTAGCCGTCTGCCAATACCACACAGTCTTTAATTCATGTAATTCTTTTTCTCTTCTTTTTCTTTTCTTTTATCTGTTTTTTTGAGACAGCCTCGCTCTGTTGCCCAGGCTGGAGTTCAGTGGCATGATCTCAACTCACTGCAACCTCCGTGCCTGGGGCTCAGTTGATTCTCCTGCCTCAGCCTGCCTAGTAAGCTGGGATTACAGGCACACACCACCACGCCTGGCTAATTTTTGTATTTTTAGTAGAAACGAGGTTTCGCCATATTGGCCAGGCTGGTCTCGAACTCCTGACCTCAACTGATCTGCCTGCCTCAGCCTCCCAAAGTGCTGGGATTACAGGTGTGAGCCACCGCCCGGTCTCATTTAATTCTTTGTAAAAATTGTTTTAGCTATGTCCCGTTCTTTGCCTTTGATAAAACTTTTAGAATAATCTATTCTTTTTTTTTTTTTTTTTTTTTTTTTTTTTTTTGACGGAGTCTTGCTCTGTTGCCCAGGCTGGAGTGCAGTGGTGCGATCTCGGCTCACTGCAAGCTCCCCCTCCTGGGTTCACGCCATTCTCCTGCCACAGCCTCCCGAGTAGCTGGGACTACAGGCGCCCGCCACCACGCCCAGCTAATTTTTTGTATTTTTATTTTATTTATTTTTTTGAGACGGAGTCCCGCTCTGTCGCCCAGGCTGGAGTGCAGTGGCCAGATCTCAGCTCACTGCAAGCTCCGCCTCCCGGGTTCACGCCATTCTCCTGCCTCAGCCTCCCGAGTAGCTGGGACTACAGGCGCCCGCCACCTCGCCCGGCTAGTTTTTTGTATTTTTTAGTAGAGACAGGGTTTCACCGTGTTAGCCAGGATGGTCTCGATCTCCTGACCTCGTGATCCGCCCATCTCGGCCTCCCAAAGTGCTGGGATTACAGGCTTGAGCCACCGCGCCCGGCCATTTTTTGTATTTTTAATAGAGACAGGGTTTCACAGTGTTCGCCAGGATGGTCTCTATCTCCTGACCTCGTGATCCTCCCGCCTCCACCTCCCAAAGTGCTGGGATTACAGGCATAAGCCACCGCGCCCGGTCTCTTGTCTTAAAGTTACAGATTTTTAAAACAAGGTGGTGGCTCATGCTGTAATCCCAGCACTTTGGGAGGCCGAGTTGGGTGGATCGCCTGAGCTCCGGAGTTCAAGACCAGCCTGGGCAACATGGTGAAATCTTGTCTCTACCAAAAATACAAAAAAAAATTAGCTGGGTGTGATGGCATGCGCCTGTGGTCCCAGCTACTCTGGAGACTGAGCGGGGAGGATCGCTTGAGCCTGGGCAGTAGAGACTGTGGTGAGCTGAGATCTCGCCACTGCACTCCACCTGGGTGACAGAGTGAAACCTCATCTCAAAAGAAATAATAATGATAATAATAATAATAATAATCTTGTCTGTATCTGTAGAAAATCCTGCTAGGATTTTCCCTTTTTTTTTGTTTTGTTTTGTTTTGTTTTGTTTAGACAGAGTTTAACTCACTCAGTGTTGCCCAGGCTAGAGTGCAGTAGCATGATCTCAGCTCACTGCAACCTCCACCTCCCAGCCGCCCGCCTCGGCCTCCCAAAGTGCTAGGATTACAGATATGAGCCACCGCACCTGGCCCCCTTCATTATTTTTTTATTGTGGTAAAATACAACATAAAGTTCACAATTTTAAGTATTTTAATGTGTACAATTCAGTGGCGCTTAGTACTTTGAAAATTTTGTCTGCTGGGCGCGGTGGCTCATGGCTGTAATCCCAGCACGTTGGGAGGCTGAGGCAGGCGGATCCCCTGAGATCAGGAGTTCAAGACCAGCCTGGCCAACATAGCAAAACCTCATCTCTACTAAGAATATGAAAAATTAGCCGGGTGTGGTGGCGTGTGCCTGTAATTCCAGCTATTCGGGAGGCTGAGGCAGGAGAATCACTTGAACCCAGGAGGCGGAGGTTGCAGGAGGCAGAGTTTGCAGTGAGCTGAGATCGTGCCACTGCACTCCAGGCTGGGTGACAAGAGCGAGACTCTGTCTCAAAAAAAAAGAAAAAGAAAAAAAAAAAGACAGAAAGAAAAGAAAATGTTGTGCAACCATCAAACCATCACCTCTCTCTAGTTCCATAACATTTTCATCACCCCGAAAGGAAATCCTGTACCCATTAGCCAGTCAGTCCTCAGCCTCTGGCCATCACCAGTCTGCTTTCTGTCTCTCTAGATTTATTAATACCTGTTCTGGACCTTCATATAAATGGAATTATACACTATATATTTTGTGTATAACTTTGACCTTTTGTGTCTGGCTTTTTTTTTTTTTTTTTTTTTTTTTTTGAGACGGAGTCTTGCTCTGTGGCCAGGCTGGAATGCAGTGGCACAATCTCGGCTCACTGCAACCTCTGCTTCCCGGGTTCAAGCGATTCTCCTGCCTCAGTCTCTAGAGTAGCTGGGACTACAGGCACGCGCCAGTACACCCAGCTATTTTTTTTTTTCATATTTTTAGTAGAGATGGGGTTTCACCATGTTGGCCAGGATGGGCTTGATCTCCTGACCTCGTGATCCACCTGTTTCAGCCTCCCAAAGAGCTGGCATTACAGGTGTGAGCCACCATGCCCGGCGTGTCTGCCTTCTTGAGCATAATGTTTTGAGGCTTATACAAGTTGTAGTATGTATCAATCCTTCCTTCCTTCTTATGTCTGAATAATATGCCACTGTATTTATATACCACAGTTTATTTAGCCATTCATCTATTAATGGAATTTGGATTGTTTCCACTTTTTGACTGTTATAAATAGTGCTGCTATCAACGTGCATGTACAAGTATTTTTTTAAGTGCTTGTTTTCAGTTCTTTGGGGTATATACCTAAGTGAAATTACTGAGTCATATTCTATATTTAGTTCTATATTCTATATTTAGTTCTATGTTTAGCTTATTGAGGAACAGCCAAACTGTTTTTCACAGCAGGTGTGCCATTTTACATTCCCACCAGCAATACAAGAGGATTTGAATGTCTCCTTATCCTAACACTTGTTATTTTCCATTTTAAAAAATTATAGCCATCCTGGTGGTGAAGCGGTATCTTATTGTGATTTTATTTGCATTTCTCTAATGACTCTTTTTTTTTTCTTTTTTTTTTTTTTGAGGCTGAGTCTTACTCTGTCCCCCAAGCTGGAGTGCAGTGGCACAATTTCGGCTCATTGCAACTTCCGCCTCCCGCGTTCAAGCAATTATCCTGCCTCAGTGTCCTGAGTAACTGGGACTACAGGTGTGTGCCACTACACCAGCTAATTTCTGTATTTTTATTATAGTTTCACCATGTTGGCCAGGCTGGTCTTGAACTCCTGACCTCATGTGATCTGCCCATCTTGGCCTCCCAAAGTGCTGGGATTACAGGCGTGAGCCACTGCACCCAGCTGACATTGAGCATTTTTTCACATATTTATTTTTTCATTGGGTTATTTGTCTTTTTTTTGTTGAATCATACCCCCTTCATTTTTAAAGGATGTTTTCACTGGATATAGCAATCTGAATTGACAGTGTTTTCCCACAACACTTGAACAATTTTGTGCCAATTCCCTCTGGCCTCCATGACTTCTGATGAGAAATTGGCTTTCTAACTTGGTTGAACATGGGAGAAAACCCAACAAAACAACAAAATTAAAAAGAAAAAGAGAAAGAAATCTGCTTTTATTCAAATTGCTTTCCCCTCACTGCATTCAATATTTTTTCTTTGTCTTTAGCTTTCAGCAGTTTGACTATGATGTGTGTCTTAGTTCATTTAGTGTTACTATAAAGGAATACCTGAGGCTGGGTAATTTATAAAGAAAAATGGTTTATTTGGGTCATGATTCTGATGGCTGGAAAGTTCAAGATTGGGCATCTATATTTGGTGAGGGCCTCAGATTGCTCCCAACCGTAGTGGAAGGTGAAGAGAAGTTGGTTTGGGCAGAGATCAATGGCAAGAGAAGAGGAAAGAGAAGAGGTAGATGACATGCTCTTTTTAACAACCAGTCCTTGCAGGAACTAAAAGTGAGAACTCATTTGTCCGTGAGGGAGGGCATTAATCTATTCATGAGGGATCCACCCTGATGACCCAAATACCTCCCATTTGGCCCCACTTCCAATATTGGGGATCAAATATCAACATAAGTTTTGGAGGGGACAAACATCCAAACTATTACAATGTGCCTTGGCCTGAAGTAGTTTGGATTTATCCTGTTAGGAGTTCATTCAGCTTCTTGAATTTGTAAGTTTATCCCTGTACCAAATCTTTTGGTACTTTTTTTGTCATGTTCTCTTCCTCTTCTCCTTCCAGGAATTTGCTGATGCAAATGTTAAATCTTTTTTTTTTTTTTTTTGGAGACTGAGTCTCGCTCTTTCACCAGGCTGGAGTGCAGTGGCACGATCTTGGCTCACTGCAACATCCGCCTCCCAGGTTCAAGTGATTCTCCTGCCTCAGCCTCCCCAGAAGCTGGGATTACAGGCACGCGCCACCATGCCTAGCTATTTTTTGTATTTTTAGTAGAGATGGGGTTTCACCATGTTGGCCAGGATTGTCTTGATCTCTTGACCTCGTGATCCCCCCACCTTGGCCTCCCAAAGTGCTAGGATTACAGGCATGAGCTACTGTGCCCAGCCTAAATCTTTTGTTATAATCTCACAGGTCCCTGAGGCTCTCGGCTCGTTTTTTCCCCCAGTCTATTTTGTTTGTTTTTCAGATTGAGTTTTGTTTTGTTTTGTTTTTGAAACAGGGTCTTACTGTGTTACCCAGGCTGGGGTGCACTGGCACGATCTTTGCTTACTACAACCTCTGCCTCCCAGGTTCAAGCCTCAGCCTCCCAAGTAGCTGGGATTATACGTGTGTGCCACCATGCCCGGCTAATTTTTCTTGGATTTTTAGTAGAGATGGGGTTTCGCCATGTTGGCTAGCCTGGTCTTGAACTCCTGGCCTCAAGTGATCTGCCTGCTTCAGTGTCCCAAAGTGGTGGGATTACAGGCATGAGCCATTGTGCCTTGTCCAGATTGAGTAATTTCTACTGTTCTTTCAGCTCACTTATTCTTTCCTTAGGGGGTAGCCTCATTACCACTCACTGAGTTTGGGTGAAAATCCTGACTCTCTATTAAGTTTCTTCTGCTACCACCCCAACAGGAAGGGGAAGGGATGACTCCTAATATACTTGCTGGTGGTAGAAGTCTAGGCAGCCCATTCAGTCTTTGCCGGAATAGGAGAGGACAAGCCACAGTTTGTTTCTGCATTTGGCTGGAATAGAGCAATTATTGTCTAAAAGTTTTCTGTTTTGCTAGACTGCCTCATTCCTAATCCTTTGGCTAGAGATAACAGACTTTTGTTAGGGATTTTTTAGGCTGCTCCTACTGAGATTTCCAGGTTGCTGATTCCTTCAGCTCCAAGTATGGGGTATATGAGGCAAAAAGAAAGTCCACAGAAATCAGCATTGTGTCCTGCCTTTGTTTCTGGGGCTCCTAACTGGTCTACCTCCTTCTCTCCACATTTCAGTCTTCTTAGGGTTGTTTTATATATAATGTCCAGGGAGGAGGACTAGGGAAGATCACATCTACTCAATCCTCCCTGATCCATTCTCTTTTATTCACTTGTTCATATGCCCATCACCACGCCCAGCCTAGGTGTATTTTTATATTTTCAATACCTAGTCTGGCACATGATCTGTAAATGTTTTTAAAAAGGAAAACAGGCCAGGGGCAGTGGCTCATGCCTGTAATCCCAGCACTTTGGGAGGCTGAGGCTGGCAGATCACCTGAGGTCAGGAGTTTGAGACCAGCCTGGCCAATATGGTGGAACCCCGTCTCTACTAAAAATACAAAAATTAGCTGGGCGTGGTGATGGGCATCTGTAGTCCCAGCTACTTGGGAGGCTGAGGCAGGAGAATCGCTTTAACCCAGGGGTGGAGGTTGCAGTGAGCTGAGATCACGCCATTGCACTTCAGCCTGGGCGACAGAGCAAGACTCTGTCTAAAAAAAAAAAAAAAAAAAAAAAAAGGAAAATAGAACTCAGAGTGAAGTGAATCACACTCCTTCCTCATCCACCATTATTGCTGGCAAGAGGAGGAGGCTTAATCCTGTCTTGGTGCTTTGACGAGATTCTTTCTGGTGCTTTCATGTTGAGACAAGTGGCTAGCTCCCATAGCTCATAGTTTTCTTCCTCCCTCCTTTCTTAACAAAAAATTACCAGCAGGTGGCAGAATAATTGATGAAAAAGTACTGTTGACCAAAACAGGAGGCTGACTTCCTCTGCAACATAGAAAAATAAATTCTGCTACCTTGTCCCCACCCTGGGTGAGATCCCAAGATGTTGTTTTGAAGGTTAGATGCTTTTTGTTTTTCAGCCTTTGTCCAGTGAAAACAGCTAGGGTAAAAGGAAGTGGACTCTGTTAGGCTCCTTGGTGACACAACAGTATTCTTGTTGTCTTTGTGAAAATAAATGTCTAGCATTTAGTTACTTGTCTTCCTCATTTATGGCATTTAAACCTATAGAAAGGTGGAGACTGGATGAGTGGAAGATTTAAACAATGTTTCTTATGGAGACTGGATGAGTGGAAGATTTAAACAATATTTCTTAATGTTTTAACATTGATATTTCAAAAGCAAAACAAGACCAGGCTTGGTGGTTTATGCCTGTAATCCCAGCACTTTGGGAGGCGGAGGTGGGAGGATCGTGTAAGCCCAGGAGTTTGAGACCAGCCTGGGCAATACGGTGAGGCCTACTATCTCTGCTACCACACACACAAAATTAGCTGGGTGTGGTGGCTGGAACCTGTAGTCCCAGCTACTCAGGAGGCTGAGGTAGGAGCTCACCACTGCACTACAGTCTGGGCAACAAAGTGGGACCATGTCTCAAAACAACAACTACCAGAATCCCCCCAAACTCCGTATCTCACCATCCATTTTTTTTTTCTGTCAGGCCCTGCTGATATACACGTCAGTGATGATTCAATCTTTCAATTTTTAAATTCATTATCAAAAGTATTTTCTGATGTAAGAGTGTGTTTGAGGAGTGGGGTTGCTTTTAAAAATTTCTGCTTGAACTCATGGGCACAGGATTCATCACTTGGGGTCATCTGACCAAAAAAGACCTGAAGGGGAGGCTTTTAATTGTTTCATTTTTTCCTCAACCTTTTATTTTTTTAAAACTTCAAGCTTACAGAAAAACTGAAAGTACAATATAGTGAACACAATTCACTAAGATTTTTTTCTTTATTATTATTATTATTGTTGTTGTTGTTGTTGTTGTATATTTTTGGTACAGACAGGATTTCACCCTGTTTCCCAGACTGATTTCAAACTCCTGAGCTCAAAGCAATCCACCCGCCTCAGCCTCCCAAAGTGGTGGGATTACAAGCTTGAGCCACCGTATCCAGCCCGCATTTGCTTTCTTTTCTCGCTCATGAAGTTAATTTGCAACACATTAACGCATGCACCCCAGTTTTCTTTCTCTTCACTCCTCTTTTCCTTCCTCGCAATTTTTATTTTGTGTTGCTCTTGTCGCCCAGGGTGGGTGCAATGGCGCCATCTCAGCTCACTGCAACCTCTGCCTCCCGGGTTAAAGCGATGCTCCTGCCTTAGCCTCCGGAGTAGCTGGGATTACAGGCGGGCGACACCATGCCTGGCTAATTTTGTATTTTTAGTGGAGACAGGATTTCACCTTGTTGGCCAGGTTGGTCTCGAACTTCTTTTTTTTTTTTTTTGAGACGGAGTCTCGCTCTGTCGCCCAGGCTGGAGTGCAGTGGCGCAATCTCGGCTCACTGCAAGCTCCGCCTCCCGGGTTCACGCCATTCTCCTGCCTCAGCCTCCCGAGTAGCTGGGACTACAGGCGCCCGCCCCTGCCCCCGGCTAATTTTTTCTTTTTTTTCTTTTTTTTTTTTTTTTTTTTTTTTTTGAGACGGAGTCTCGCTGTGTCTCCCAGGCTGGAGTGCAGTGGCCGTGATCTCGGCTCACTGCAAGCTCCGCCTCCCGGGTTCACGCCATTCTCCCGCCTCAGCCTCCCAAGTAGCTGAGACTACAGGCGCCCGCCACCACGCCCGGCTAGTTTTTTGTATTTTTAGTAGAGACGGGGTTTCACCATGTTAGCCAGGATAGTCTCGATCTCCTGACCTCGTGATCCACCCGCCTCGGCCTCCCAAAGTGCTGGGATTACAGGCTTGAGCCACCGCGCCCGGCAATTTTTTCTATTTTTAGTAGAGACGGGGTTTCACCATGGTCTCGACTCCTGACCTTGTGATCCGCCCACCTCGGCCTCCCAAAGTGCTGGGATTACAGGTGTGAGCCACCACGCCCGGCTGGTCTCGAACTTCTGACCTCAGGTGATCCGCCTGCCTCAGCCTCCCAAAATTCTGGGATTACAGGTGTCTGAGCCACCGCGCCTGGCTTCCTCATGGTTTTTTTTTTTTTTTTTTTTTGAGACGAAGTTTCACTCTTGTTGCCCAGGCTGGAGTGCAATGGTGCAATCTCTGTTCACTGCAACCTCCGCCTCCCGGGTTCAAGTGATTCTCCTGCCTCAGCCTCCCGAGTAGCTGGGACTACAGGCACTCGCCACCACGCCTGGCTACTTTTTGTATTTTTAGTAGAGACGGGGTTTCACCATGTTGGCCAGAATGATCTCGATCTCTTGACCTGGTGATCTGCTCGCCTCGGCCTCCCAAAGTGCTGGGATTACAGGCGTGAGCCACCGCGCCCGTGACCTCGTGAGTTTTAAAGGTTCAAGACCCTGAGCTTCTCTTAGTCTCCCACTAGTGAGTTGAGCTCAGATCCTGCTGAGCACCAAGTACCTGTTGGCCGAGTGATTTTCACTTGTCAGTAATATTTGTTTTAACAGTTTGGCCTACAATTCACACGACATGAAAAAAAGGTACAGTGGGCCCAGGATCTCCTATTGTTACTCTCATGACGTCCTTTATATTCCTTAAGTAAAAGTTCCTGGTTGTTTTTGGCAAAGACGTAGCTGGGTCTCTACTTTTCTAATGGTCACAATTCAGGAAATCATTGCAACTACAAGGAGGTGAGCTTCCTCTCTGTCTCACCCTCTTCTCTCCGGACGTTCTTCTCTGGTCTTGGAGACTGTAATCACGTGTACGCGATGCTCCCTAGGCTCTGAGAGCCGGGCTGGAGAATTCTTTCACAGTGTTTTCTACTCCAGGAAAGAAGTACCGGGAAGAAGCCCCAACATAGGAAAGGCCCAGTATGGAAGTATCTCAGAATCTAGGCAGTGAAAAATAATATGTAAAAGAATAAGTGGAAATAAACGTTTAGTTAGAATCATATAATTTTTTTTTTTTTTTTAAGGAAGGATCTAGCCCTGTCATCAAGCTGCAGTGCAGTGGCGCGATCACGGCTCACTGCAACCTCTGCCTACCGGGCTAGAGCGATCGGGCCTCCCGAGTGGATGGGACTACAGGCAAGCGCCACCAAGCCCGGCTACTTTTTTTGTGCTTTCGATGCGATGGAGCCCGGGTTTGCCACTTTGCCCAGGCTGGTCTCGAACTCGTGAACTGAAGCAATCTGGCCACTTTGACCTCAATGTTTCAGGAATTACAGGCATGAACCACAGCACTTAGTAGAATCATATATTTGTAACAGGAACGCTTTAACAGCTTCCCTGGTGGTCTAGTGGTTAGGATTCGGCGCTCTCACCGCCGCGGCCCGGGTTCGATTCCCGGTCAGGGAAGGAACGATTTACTTCTTTTTCTGCTTTTCCCTCAGGATCTTTTAAATAAACGTTATCTGCTAGTCAATCTCCCCCATCCCACTAAAATCTGAAATACAGAAAATGTAAAAAAATACAAATAAATCGCTCACAATTCTATCACCTAAAGACCACTCTTAATATCTAGATTTTGAAACAACGTGGATGTATGCTATACGTACTATTTTATCTCCAGCTGTTTTTGTTGTTGTTGAGACGGAGTTTCGCTGTCTTTGTCCCAGGCTAGAGTGCAGTGGCGCGATCTCGGCTCACTGCAAGCTCCGCCTCCCGGATTCAAGCGATTCTCCAGCCTTAGCCTCCCAAGTAGGTGGGATTACAGGCCTGCGCTGACACGCCCAGCTAATTTTGTATTTGTAGTAGAGACAGGGTTCACCATATTGGTCAGGCCGGTCTCGAACTCCTGACCTCAGGTGATCCACCCTCTTCTGCCTTCCAAAGTGACGGGATTATAGGCATGAGCTACCATACTCGGCCAACACCAGCTATTTTTAAGGTTAACAATATATTTCTAACACTTTGCAGTGGAAATAAATATCCTTCAGTAACGTATTTTCTTTCCATTTAATTACTGAATTTTCGAAAAGGTCATATATTTACATGGTTTAGGATTCAAATATGCAAAAGGACAGAACTGATAAACCTGACTTTAACCTCTACCATTTATTTTCTCTCTAATGATGTAACCGCTGTTAAGTTTCTTAATTATAATGTTAGAGATGTTTTATGCAAATGCAAGTACATGCATATATACATACGTATATATATTTAAACATTCTCTCCCCCTTGTACAAATGGAAGTAATCGATACATACTTTCTGCACTTTGCCTTTTCCATTTAACAGTATATTTTAGAAGTACTTACAGATTAGACATGAAGAACTTCCTTATTCTTTCTTCTGGCATATAGCATTCCGTTGTATGGATTTTCCGTAATTAGTTTAGCCAGCTTCCTACTATAAACACTTAGGTTATTTCTAGCTCTTTGCTATTTGGGAAAAAAAAAAAAAAAAATGTTGTCGTATATGGTCTTGTACATATGTAATTTTGCCCATGTGTGGAATAAATGCCCAGGAAACTAGAATTGACTTTTCTTAAAGCTGTGAAACAAGATACTACCACAGAATTTTCTTTTTTTTTTTTTTTTTTTTTTGAGACGGAGTCTCGCTGTGTCGCCCAGGCTGGAGTGCAGTGGCCGGATCTCAGCTCACTGCAAGCTCTGCCTCCCGGGTTTTTACGCCATTCTCCTGCCTCAGCCTCCCGAGTAGCCGGGACTACAGGCGCCCGCCACCTCGCCCGGCTAGTTTTTTTGTATTTTTTTTTAGTAGAGACGGGGTTTCACCGTGTTAGCCAGGATGGTCTCGAACTCCTGACTCGTGATCCGCCCGTCTCGGCCTCCCAAAGTGCTGGGATTACAGGCTTGAGCCACGGCGCCCGGCCGACCACAGAATTTTCAATGGGAGAAATTCTAGAGAGCTTCCTTTTAATTTTCCTCTTGTAGGTTTTTCCTGCAGTCTAAATTTCTTAGTCCAGAAATAAACGGGAAACCCAAACCTGGTTATTTAGTTCTCATAAACAAAGGAAGGAGTGTCGTTTCAGAAGCGTTGGTGGTATAGTGGTGAGCATAGCTGCCTTCCAAGCAGTTGACCCGGGTTCGATTCCCGGCCAACGCAGGTTTGGTCTTTTTCCTCTCAGCTTTTTAGACTGAGTAGGCTTGGAAACCGAGCAAAGCAGGGAACAGAGGAAAAGAGCTTTTGACAACTTTTGTGTCCTGCGTCTGCACCAGTATGGTCTGTCCCTCCCACAGCAAACATCTGTATTTTGATAACTGCACGTGCGAGCCAAGCCCATCTGATGGGTTCGGCCGCCAGCGTCGCCTGAGTTAACAATAACTCTCCTTCTAGGGGTCTAGGGAAGTGTCTGAAATAGAGGCTGGTTGGGTTTGTTTTTCTGAATCTGCAGAGGTGGCTCTGATATACTGATGAGTGAAGATGAGGAAGTCAGCACAAGCTCCCACAATGCCAGCGAGAGAGTACGCAGCGCTTCTTGTGCCTGTGATGGAAGCAAGAAATAATTAAGACGGGGCTCTCATCCCCTCCCCAGCTCACTTAGCTCCGTTTTTCTTCCGCTTCCACCATTCTGGGAAGAGAAACCTCAATTCCATGGTACAGGCTGCAGATGTAATTTGTAAAATCCTTCGAGGCTGCCCCTCGCATCCCTGGGCTTGATTGATTCTTTGGAGGGGGAAGAGGGGAATGGAGGCGGAGAGGCGAGAGGCGACGTGGTCCCTGGTTGCAGCTGACGCTTTCTGCTTTCTAGTCAGGACCTGGGCCCGCCGCCGCCCGGCGGAGCGGGTGATGCTACAGCTATCATCAACGGATTTAGCGTCTAAGAACTGATTCGGGTGTTGGAGCTTCGAGGTTGCAGAATGGAAAAGTTTGGAATTGATTGATGTGGACCTCATGCACCTGCCAAATAGTAGCACGAAACAGCCATTCCTCTTTCAAGAGGCATTAAATCCAGCTACAGTACGCCGCCTTGCTGGTGGCTCGCCGTGATCGTATAGTGGTTAGTACTCTGCGTTGTGGCCGCAGCAACCTCGGTTCGAATCCGAGTCACGGCACGTTACTCCTAACTTGCTTTGGTGGCCTTTCTTTTTCTTTTTTTTTTTAATCATCACTTTTAAAAGAGTTACATGCTTGTAATTCTGCTTTTGCTTAAGGCATCCCCGCGGAAGTGCAGCCCACAAATTCGGTGAATAACAATAGCTCCAGGCCGACGTGGTGGCTCCCGCCATTAGGTAATCCCAGCAGCTTTGTGAAGTCTCGGAGGCGGGAGAATCCCTGGAACCCAGAAGTTCGCGACCAGCTTGAGACGCCTCCACGCACGCTTAGAAAAAAATTTTTTTAAAGATGGTGGCGGGCGCTTTTGGTCCCAGCTACTTAGGGAGGGTGAGGTGGGAGCATCGCTTGAGCCCGGGAAGTAGAGGCCGCAATGAACTATGATCTCGCCACTGCACTCCAGCCTGGGCAACAGAGCGGGACTCTGTCTCAAACAACAATAGTTCCAGTTGGCTCACACTGCGGCTCGCCCACCAAGGCGCTAGGCAGCCCAGGCGGGAAGCTTTAGAGCAGTATGGAGGCCCACGGAGCTGGGACCACGGCTGTTCTTTCGGCCTTCACCTGAGCAGAGGAGAGGACCCTTCCCTGGTGACTCTGGAACTCAGTGCCTCTTCCAGGATGGAGAACTAAAATGCTTTGCAGAGAGGTCTTTGCACCTCTCATCTGAGTTTCCTCGGGCTCTTTCGCACCCTCCTCTGAAGTCGGTGAGGAGGTTCCCTCAGTGGAAGGAATCTGCGGAAACACTAAGGTTTCAGACAGGACTCGTGATTCCCGAGTCTTCCGCGAGCCTTCCTGGCTGTCTGCAGCCCCCATCGCTCTCTAAACCTCGGATTCCTCCGTGGCAAAAAGCTATTATGAAAAGGCTATTGCCGTGTCCACCAGTCCTAGGTCCTGAAACTTCTTTCACAGGAAATAATATACAATTAGATCATACAACCTCTACATCAGTGGAAAATGATTTCATATAGGAAGCACGAGCTAACGGTTGCCCGGCTAGCTCAGTCGGTAGAGCATGAGACTCTTAATCTCAGGGTCGTGGGTTCGAGCCCCACGTTGGGCGCTGCGATTTTATTTAACCCTCTCGGTTTGCTACCATAGAAACATGAAGTTCTAAATCGCCACAGCGGCTACTGCCCTTATATGGTAACTGACTCCAGAAATCGTCTCCATTCACCCCAAATTAATCAAGAAAACAGGAATCTGGGCCAGGCGCGGTGGCTCACGCCTGTAATCCCAGTACTTTGGGAAGCCAAGGCGGGCGGATCACCTGAGGTCAGGAGTTCGAGACCAGCCTCAACATGGAGAAACCCCGTCTCTACTAAAAATACAAAATTAGCCGGGCGTGGTGGTGCATGCCTGTAATCCTAGCTACTCGGGAGGCAGAGGCAGGAGAATTGCTTGAACCTGGGAGGCGGAGGTTGCGGTAAGCCGAGACCAGGCCATTGCACTCTGTCTCAAAAAAAAAAAAAAAAAAAAAAAAAGAGAAAAGAGGAATCTGGGGATTCTAGTGTCTGTAGTGACCACGTACTTCTAATCCACGATGGGTTTCTCAACTGGGCAAAGGCAGACAAGCTGAGCATCTCTGAGGAGAGTCCTAAACCAGTCCGACAGTGCTCCACGGAGAACAGCCTTAGGACGGCTCCAGAGGGAAATACTGGTTCTCTTTTTGTTGGTGGGAAATTTTGAATGGGGTTTTGAAAGGCCTTTGTAGTGAGTTAAAATATTCTCAGCTAGGTGTTAGGGAGCATCTGTTTGCTTTTTAGGTTTTGAAGCCTTCATCAGCCGCAAAGGTCTGTAAAATACAACCAGTTTAGGAAGGTCAGGAAAGAGAGGAGAGGGCTCTAGAAAAGAAGTTGAGGAGGCGGAGGAGAGAAGCGGAAGAGCAAAGAAAAGGAGGAGCAAAGACAAACGGGTAGGGCAGCGAGTAGGGAGTTTACAGTTGCAGTCTTATTTGATGAGTATAGGCTGCCACTCCAGAGTGCTGGGCCCACTACTTTGAATTAGTTATTGATCCACTGGAGAACTTTTTTCTATTCCCGAAAGCCTGGAGTTGTTTGCCTTGGAGTTGTTTGCCTTACATTTGTTCCTGCTAAATTATCTTTAACTGTTGCTTTGGCTGGAGTAGGTTAAGTTGGTTTGCCAGGTGGGTGGAAGCCAAGATTGGCACCATTCAATTCAAGAGACACTCCAATTTTTTTTTTTTTTTGGGGGGACAAAGTCTCGCTCTGTCGCCCAGGCTGGAGTGCAGTGGCCGGATTTCAGCTCACTGCAACCTCCGCCTCCCGGGTTCAAACGATTCTCCTGCCTCAGCCTCCTGAGTAGCTGGGATTACAGGCGCCCGCCATCACGCTCAGCTAATTTTTGTGCTTTTAGTAGAGACAAGGGTTCACTATGTTGGCCAGGCTGGTCTTGAACTCCTGACCTCAGGTGATCTGCCTGCGTTGGCCTCCTAAAGTGCTGGGATTACAGGCATGAGGCACCTCTCCCGGCCTGAACATTCATTTTTAATTCCTCGTACAGATCTTTCACCTCCTTTCCCTAAGGATCATTTACCAGTACTTTTTATTTTTTAAGAATATAAATATGCTTTAGTCTCACATATAGTCCACCAACCATCTCCAAAATGACGAGTTATTCTCAAAGTGTAGTCCCAGGACAAGCATCTTCAGTATCACCTGGAAACTTGAGACAAATGCAAACTGTTGAGTGCCACCTTAGACCTATTGAATCAGAAACCCCCAGGGTGGCTCCAATAATCTGTGACTTAACAAGCTCTCTAGGTAATTTGGAATGTTCAAGTTTGGGAACCACTGCAGTAGGGCAGCCTCCTTCCCTATTAACCGAGGTATATCATGTTCTTGGATAGGAGACTCAACATCATGAAGACAGAGCCTCTCCTTTACTTTGTGTCTGAATTTAACATGGTTTTCATAAACTGTCCAAAGAATTTTTTCTTTTTTATTCAAACTAGACAATATGATTATAAAGTTCAAAAGTAAAGTATCAAGCAGAAATATCCAAGGAATTCTATTCTTTTGTTTGTTTTTTTTTTTGTTGTTGTTGTTGTTTTTTGAGACAGCATCTCGCTCTGTTACCCAAGCTGGAGTGCAGTAGCATGATCTTGGCTCACTGCAACCTCCACCTCCCTCAGGTTCAGCCGATCCTCCCACCTTAGCCTCCCAAGTAGCTGGGACTACAGGCGCTTGCCATCATGCTTGGCCGATTTTTTAACTTTTTGTAGAGATGAGGACTCACTGTATTACCTAGGGTGATCTCGAACTCCTGAACTCGATATGCCCACTTCAGCCTCCCAAAGTGTTGGGATTACAAGCCTGAGCCACTGTGTCCCACCTAATAGTAAATTTTTCTAAAGTTTATGTTGGGGAGGTTTTTTTTTTTTTTTTTTTTTTTTTTTTTTGAGACAGAGTCTCACACTTTCGCCCAGGCTGGAATGTAGTGGCTAGATCTCGGCTCACTGCAAGCAGCTCCGCCTCCAGGATTCACGCCATTCTCCTGCCTCAGCCTCCCGAGTAGCTGGGATTACAGGCGCTCACCACCACACCTGGCTAATTTTTGTATTTTTAGTAGAGACGGGGTTTCACCGTGTTAGCCAGGATGGTCTCGATCTCCTGACCTCGTGATCCGCTTGCCTCGGCCTCCCAAAGGACTGAGATTACAGGCGTGAGCCACCGCGCCCCGCGGAGAGGTTATTATACATTGTGAATGAGAGGATAAATTGGTACAAGTTCTACAGGGTGCCTTATGACAATATCTATAAAATTAAAAAGCATTTTTTCTTGGAGACTGAATCTCACTGTGTCGCCCAGACTGGAGTGCAGTGACACAATCTCGGCTGCCTACAACCTTGGCCTCCCGGATTCAAGTCATTCTCCCACCTCAGTCTCCCGAGTAGTTGGGATCACATGCGCACACCACCACCCCTGGCTTTTTTTTTTTTTTTTTTTTTTTGTATTTTTAGCAGAGATGGGGTTTTACCATATTGGCCAGGCTGGTCTCAAACTCCTGATCTCAGGTGATCCACCCACTTTGGCCTCCCAAAGTCCTGGGATTACAGGTGTGAGCCACCACGCCTGACCAAAAAAAGATGTTTAAAAATTATTCTTTTAAATTTGTGTCATGGCCGGGCACGGTGGCTCCCGCCTGTAATCCTAACACTTTGTGAGGCCGAGGCGGGCGGATCACCTGAGGTCGGGAGTTCGAGACCAGCCTGATCAACGAGAAGAAACCCTGTCTCTACTAAAAATGCAAACTTAGCCGGGCGTTGTGGCGCATGCCTGTAACCCCAGCTACTAGGCAGGCTGAGGCAGGAGAATAGCTTGAACCTGGGAGGCGGAGGTTGCGGGGAACTGAGATTGCATCATTGCACTCCAGACTGGGCAATAAGAGCAAAACTCCGTCTCAAAAAAAAAAAAAAAAAAAAAAAAAAAAAAAAACCCGAAAAACAAACAAAAAAACCCCACCTTGTATCATGTTTCCCACAAGCAGATTTTTTCTTTTTGACACCTTTGGTATAAATAAGCAATTTTTTTTCTTTTTTTCTTTTTCTTTTTTTTTTTTTTAACCTCAGCAACCCACATTTAGAAATTTTTCCTACAGATCTACCTCACGTGTGCAAGGTTATTCATGGAGTTTTTTTTTTTTTTTTTTTTTTTTTTATCATAGAAAAACATTGGAAATTCTACCTGTCCGTCAGTTTGGAGGTAAATTAGTGACAGCAAAACCGTACAATTACATGCAGTTCAGCTAGCTGTAAAGAAAAATAAGAGGTCGGGCGCGGTCCCTCACGCCTGTAATCCCAGCACTTTGCGAGGCCGAGGCGAGCGGATCACCTGAGGTCGGGAGTTCGAGACCAGCCTGACCAACATGGAGAAATCCCGTCTCTACTAAAAATAAAAAAATTTGCCGGGCGCGGTGGCTCAAGCCTGTAATCCCAGCAATTTGGGAGGCCGAGACGGGTGGATCACGAGGTCAGGAGATCGAGACCATCCTGGCTAACACGGTGAAACCCCGTCTCTACCAAGAAATACAAAAAACTAGCCGGGCGAGGTGGCGGGCGCCTGTAGTCCCAGCTACTCGGGAGGCTGAGGCCGGAGGAGAATGGCGTGAACCCGGGAGGCGGAGCTTGCAGTGAGCTGAGATCCGGCCACCGCACTCCAGCCTGGGCTACACAGCAAGACTCTGTCTCAAAAAAAAAAAAAAAAAAAAAAAAAAAAAAATTTCCGTGTGTGGTGGCGCATGCCTGTAATCCCAGCTACTAGGGAGGCTGAGGCAGGAGAATAGCTTGAAATTGGGAGGCAGAGGTTGCGGTGAGCTGAGATCGCGCCATTGCACTCCAGACTGGGCAATAAGAGCAAAACTCCGTCTCAAAAAAAAAAAAAAAAAAAAAGAGAAAGAAAATGAGGGAGCCAATGATAGTCCAGAATGGTACACTGTGATAGATTGAAACATATGACTGGGCGCGGTGGCTCATGCCTGTAATCCCAGCTCTTTGGCAGGCCAAGGTGGGCAGATCACGAGGTCAGGAGATCCAGACCATCCTGGCTAACACAGTGAAACACCGTCTCTACTAAAATACAAAAAAATTAGCCGGGGGTGGTGGCGGATGCCTGAGGCTGAGGCAGGATAATGTCGTGAACCTGGAAGGCGGAGCTTGCAGTGAGCCGAGATCGCGCCACTGCACTCCAGACTGGGGTACAGAGCGGGACTCCGTCTCAAACAAACAAATAAAAAAAAAAAAAAAAAAAAAAGAAAAGAAAAGAAAAAAAATGGTGGTTATATTTTGCAGCTTCTCTCAAGAGAGTCTATTTCTCCTCTGTCTGAATCTGGGATTGGCTGTGTGACTTGCTTTGGGCAAATGTTGGTGCCTTCGCAAACCTGGCAGAAGAGAGGCTTGCACATGGGGGGATTACCTGCTTTTTCCTTCACTTGAAATCCTGAGACCATGATCTGAAGATCCCCCCCAAGCAAGCCTGCTGGAGAGATCACATGAAGAAAAAGATCCATGCATCCCACTTGTTCCAAACTATCCAGCCATACCCCAGATGTGTGAGTGAGGCCATCCTAGACCACCCAGCCCCAAATGAATCAGCTTGGACCAGAAAAATTTCCAAGCCAACTCACAGAATAACTAAAAATAATAAATTATTGTTATTCTAAGTCAATAAGCTTGGAAGGGTTTATTATGCAGCAAAAGTGTATCAAAAGGGTGATGGTAGTTGCAGGAAATATATACCTTTAATTATATATGCATAAACATCTTTGGAATGATACCTCCGAAATATAAATTCCTATATTGAAACAGCACACTGAGTACCCAGCATAGTGGATGAAAATAGATCACGAAGTTTCAAAATAGTAGGAACAAGTAGAAGATTCTATAAGCTTTTGGGAGGAGAGATGGGAGAACAGTTTAAGGCAAATAACAAAGAATCAGAATGGGCTGGGCGTGGTGGCTCATGCCTGTTATCCTAGCACTTTGGGAGGCCGAGGTGGGTGGATTACCTGAGGTCAGGAGTTCGAGACCAGCCTGGCCAATATGGTGAAACCCCATCTCTACTAAACACACACACACACACACGCACACACACAATTAGCCGAGTGTGGTGGCGGGCGCCTGTAATCCCAGCTACTCGGGAGGCTGAGGCAGGAGAATCACTTGAACTCGGGAGGCAGAGGTTGCAGTGAGCCGAGACCGCCCCATTGCACTCTAGCCTGGGCAACAAGAACAAAATTCTGTCTCAAAAAAAAAAAAAAAAAAAAAGAAAAAAAAAAAATCAGAATGGCATCCATCTTCTCTACGATGTCGAGGCACTCTAGTCTACAACCATCAGGAACAAACCTATAGTCAAACCTGAGTATATTGGCTCATTGCAACAGAGGAGACAGCAAACACGATGGGGAAATTGTGGGACAATTCTTCCTTTGAGAATCTCGATATTTTTATCTAGAAAGTGGGAGGAATGGTTGCAGGACTAAACACATAATTGGTAAAGAATCAACAGTCAATACAAAAGTTAGTTGAGCATGGTTGGGCATGCCTGTAATCCCAGCTACTTAAGAGGCTGAGGGAGGAGAATCGCTTGAACCCAGGAGGCGGAGGTTGCAGTGAGCTGTGATGACGCCCCTGTACTCCAGACTGGGCGACAGGGACTGTGTCTCAAAAAAAAAAAAACAAAAAGGCCAGGCGCAGTGGTTCACGCCTGTAATCCCAACACTTTGGGAGACAGAGGCAGGCGGTTCACAAGGTCAGGAGTTCGAGACCAGCCTGGCCAATATGGTGAAACCCCGTCTCTTCTAAAAATACAAAAATTAGCTGGGTGTAGTGGCGGGCACCTGTAGTCCCAGCTACTCGGGAGGTTGAGGCAGGAGAATCACCTGAATCCGGGAGGCAGGGGTTGCAGTGAGCCGAGATCACACCACTGCACTCCAGCCTGGCGACAGAGCAAGATTCCGTCTCAAAAAAATAAAAAAAAAGAATTGACAGTCACTATTAGTAGCTGGGAAAGTGGGATGTTTGATCATATTGTGGTTTGAACAGTGCTCTGTTTGTGCTCAAATATGATTGTGAAATAGTCTTTCTTTCATCTTGGTGAGAGGGTAACTTTGTCTGATATTGGTGTTGTGAAATTTTTAGTTTTAACCGGAGAACATCATGGCCTAGGTGTTTGTCAGACCAGCTTTAGCTGAGAGCAGAAAAGGGTTACTTTTTTCTTTCTCAGAAACGACTATGGAAAACAGTAAACAGCAAGGGCCGGGCCGGGTGGCTCACGCCTGTAATCCCGGCACTTTGGCCGGGCGCGGTGGCTCAAGCCTGTAATCCCAGCACTTTGGGAGGCCGAGACGGGCGGATCACGAGGTCAGGAGATCGAGACCATCCTGGCTAACACAGTGAAACCCCGTCTCTACTAAAAAATACAAAAAACTAGCCGGGCGAGGTGGCGGGCGCCTGTAGTCCCAGCTACTCGGGAGGCTGAGGCAGGAGAATGGCGTAGACCCGGGAGGCGGAGCTTGCAGTGAGCTGAGATCCGGCCACTGCACTCCAGCCTGGGCGACAGAGCGAGACTCCGTCTCCAAAAATAAAAAAATAAAAAAAATAAATCCCGGCACTTTGCAAAGCCGAGGGAGGCGGATCACTTGAGGTCAGGAGTTTGAAAATGTAGCAGGAGGAGTCCTAGACAAAATCCCTCAGACACCGATTGTGGAAGATAAGAGCTTTATTCAGCGGGGAGCGTCGGCCGACTCACGTCCTAGAAATCACGCCCTAGAAACCGAGCTCCCGGAATAAGTAACTCCTGGCCCTCTTAAGGGCTCACAATTCTAAAGGGGCTGTGTGTGTCTGTGTGTGTGTGGGGGGGGGGGGGGTGGGTCATGATCGATTGAGCAAGCGAGGGGTACGTGACTGGGGGCTGTATGCACCGGTAATCAGAACGAAACAGAACAGAAAAGGGAGTTTCATAATGCTTTTTTATACAATGCCTGGAATTTTATAGATAGCGCAAGTGGTGAGGTCAGGGATTGAATTTTAGCAACCAGGACCGAAATGTGGCGCCCGGTTGTCTGACGGTGATTTTTACTTCTACCCATTGTTTCAACCTCCACTTTTTCAGCAAACAAGAAATTAAGTATAAGACAATATGAGGAGTGGTCTCCTCTCTCAAAACCAGCTTGGCCAACATGGCGAAACCCCATCTCTACTAACATTTAAAAAATTAGCCGGGCGTGGTGGCGGGTGCCTGTAATTTCAGCTACTCTGGAGGCTGAGGCGGGAGAATCACTTGAACCCGGGAGGTGGAGGTTGCAATGAGCCGAGATCCCGCGGCCGCACTCCAGCCTGGGCGACACAGCCAGGTGAGACTCTGTCTCAAAAAAAAAAAAAAAAAAAAAAAAAAAAAGCAGTGCCTTTAAAAATCTGAGAGAAAAATTATTTCAACCTATCTCTTTGTATCTCTATTTAGTAAAATATCAATTAAGTATATGGGTATAATAGACATTTTCAGACATGCAGTGTCTCAGAAAGTTTATTTCTACGGTAACCCCTTTATAGGAGGTTTTGGAGGATATGCATCATCAAAAGGAAGAAGAGAGTGAGGAACGAACTGCCGTGAGATCCATGAAGCAGGGGATCTAACAAAAGAGAGAGGTAATGGAAATCCCAAGATGCTGCTGTAAAGAGAGAGATTATGATAACAGCTGTGAGATAAGCCTGAAGAGCAAGTCATCCAGAATGGAGCAGGTGGAAATGTGCCAGGAAAAATTTATTTCTCTTTCTTTCTTTCCTTCTTTCCTTTCCTTTTCTTTTCTTCTTTCTTTCTCTCCTTTCTTTCTTTTGCCCAGGCTGGAGTGCAATGGCGTGATCTCCGCCCACTGCAACCTCCACCTCCCGGGTTCAAGCGATTCTCCCGCCTCAGCTTCCCGAGTAGCTGGGATTACAGATGCCTGCCAGCCTCAGTTTCCCTAGGAACTGGGAGTACAGGTGCCCGCCACCATGCCCAACTAATTTTTGTATTTTTAGTAAAGACAGGGTTTCACCACGCTGGCCAGGTTGGTCTCGAACTCTTGAGCCACCTGCCTGGGCCTCCCAAAGTGCTGGGATTACAGGCATGAGCCACCTCGCCTGACCAGGAAAAATTTCTTAAACAAACATACAAGCAAGCAAACCAAACAAAATGATTGTGTGTTTCTATGTGTTGAGGGGAGATTTACAGAACTGGGGAGAAATTGGCTAGTATTAAGTAATAAATACATGGAAAATTTACTAAATGGAAAAATAAGATGACTATTGCCAAGGTAGATACTGTACAAAAAAAAAAATCACTATCTAGAAGCTAGGAAGAGGACTCTCACCAACAACCAAATTTGCTGGCACCTTGATCTTGGACATCTCAGCCTCCAGAACAGTGAAAAATAAATGTTTAAGTCACCCAGTAGATGGTATTTTGTTACAGCAGCCTGAGATAACTAAGACATCCAAACCTCTGAAAGAATCAAAATAAGACTTGACTTCAGTGTAGCAGGACCAGCCCAGACAAAACTCCTGAGACACCGAGTTAAAGAAAGAAGGGGTTTATTTGGCCGGGGGCATCGACAAGACTCCTGTCTCAAGAGCCGAGCTCCCAGAGTAAGTAATTCCTGTCCCTCTTAAGGGCTCACAACTCTGAGGGGGTGCGTGTGAGACGGTCATGATTGACTGAGCAAGCAGGGGGTACATGACTGGGGGCTGCATGCACCAGTAATTAGATCGGAACAAAACAGGATAGGGATTTTCACAGTGCATTTCTTTTTTTATTTTTCTTTTTTTTTTTTTGAGACGGAGTCTTACTCTGTCGCCCAGGCTGGAGTGCAGTGGCCGGATCTCAGCTCACTGCAAGCTCCGCCTCCCGGGTTTACGCCATTCTCCTGCCTCAGCCTCCCGAGTAGCTGGGACTACAGGCGCCCACCACCTCGCCCGGCTAGTTTTTTGTATTTTTTAGTAGAGACGGGGTTTCACTGTGTTAGCCAGGATGGTCTCGATCTCCTGACCTCGTGATCCGCCCGTCTCGGCCTCCCAAAGTGCTGGGATTACAGGCTTGAGCCACCGCGCCCGGCTTCACAGTGCATTTCTATACAATGTCTGTAATCTATAGATACGTCAGGGGTTAATCTTCAACTACTGGGCCCAGGGTGCAGCACCTGGCTGTCTGCCTGTGGATTTCATTTCCGCCTTTCAGTTTTTACTTCTTCTTTCTTTGGAGGCAGAAATTGGGCATAAGATGGTGAGTGGTGGTCTCCTCCCTTACTTGGTATATCTACTTGAGAATCCATCCTCTATTTCTATTTGCTTAGCTTTAAAGAAAATTTGGGGGTGCTATGGCAATAGGTGTAGGGACAACTGCAACAGAATCTTGCAGTGCAGGAGAGAGATTGGACTCAACTCCTATTTCTGTTTCTTATGACGTTTTCTTTAGCTACTTGCCTATCCAGTTCACCAGACAGTGTTTCATAGCAAGTACCATGTACCAGCATAGACCAAACAACTCCACAAGAGCAGTGGAATAGCCAGGATTATTACATTCCAACAATAAAAACTCAAGAATGCAATCTCTCCTCTTGTTGCCACAATAAAATAAGAAAAAGATCTATTATATAAAGTCTCAATTAGATGAAAATTTAAAATCTCCCCTTTTCAATTTTTGTTTAGCTAAGGACCAAATATGTGCCAAAGTAAAGGTCCCGCTCTGGAGGGTTAGGTCCGAGTTCTTCTTCAGCAGCTGAAGTCCAGGCTCTCTGTCACAGGAACAGTGGAAACACCCATTGTCAGCACTTTTACAGTCAGGTGAATCCAAACTCAAGTCTCTTGTGAACGACTTTCCCAGAATTCCCAGGGGTCAGGAGAACAAAGGAGAACAGCGTAGCACCAGTTCCTTACCTGTAAGATTCAGGGCTTGTGTGAGACCAGCAAGCAATAACATTCCCCAAACAAAAGTGAAGAGTTTGTGCTGCTATTAAATGTCAGATAGTGTGGCCAAGGAAGGAGCATTCTCTTAGGGTGTGGGAATATGACTAGGCCTAACTGAAGGGGTGGCCTGCCCCTCCACACCTGTGGGTGTTTCTCGTTAGGTGGAACGAGAGACTTGAGAAAAGAAATAAGACACAAAGTATAGAGAAAGAAAAGCGGGGGCCCAGGGGACCGGCGCTCAGCTTACAGAGGACCCACGCCGGCACCAGCCTCTGAGTTCCCTTAGTATTTATAGATAATTATCTTTATCATCTTAAAGATAAGGGAGTGGCAGGACAATAGGATCGTTTTTAGGGAGGAAATTAGCAGTAAGACATAAGAACAAGGATCTCTGTGACATGAATAAATTTAAAGGAAAATCCTGTGCCTTTAGATAAACCTTTTAGCAACATTGTTTCATCCTATCACATGGGGATAAACCTTGGACAATACCTAGGTTTTCTAGGAACAAAGACACACCCTGCACGCCCAAAATCCAGTAAACCTTGAGTTACCACAGCACATGTCTCTTGCAAGGGTAGGGTCACAGATTAACAGCATCTCAAATACAGAACAAAATGGAGTCTCTTATGTCTACTTCTTTCTATATAGACACAGGAACAGGCTGATCTCTTTCTTTTCCCCACACCTAACTTCATTAGAGGTCAATTAACCATCAGTTAGAAAAATTGGAAAGGCACAAATACTCTGACCAGGCAAGTCCATTTCTAGAAGTGTGTTTTAAGAAATCCTTACCCAAATGATGAAATATATTTGTATAAGGATGTTCTCTGAATAATTTTTTATAAGAATAAGCATTAGACACAATTTTGTGTCCATTAGCCAAGGACCATTTAAATATATACTGATTCATCCATCCTATAAAAAGATAAGCAGTTGTTTAAAAGGCTGAGGTAAAATATGAAAGTGGTGATGATGATGCCACTGAAAGTAATTACAGCAACTACACATTTAATGAACATTTATTAGATGCTTAAATGCTTTATGTGTATTTCTCATCAAATGTGTAAACCAAAAGTAAAATTCTAGGGCCCCCCAACCATCTGAATGGACCCCTCCTCTAGGTCAAGGGCATTCTAAGGCTAACCTGAAAAACTAGTTCAGGCCACAATGGGAAGGAGAGATTGGACATGCCTCTGTATACCCTCCTTCCTTTTGGAACTCAGGAAAAGACAACCAGCATTAACATCAACACAGACCTTAAGTCTGATAAGAAACATTTACAATCTGTTCTCTCTGAAGCCTGCTACCTGGAGGCTTCATCTGCATGATAAAACCTTGGTCTCCACAACCTCCCTATCTAACCCAGAAATTCCCTTCTGGAATAATAATAACCCTTTCAACCAATGGCTAATCAGAAAAATTTTAAATCTGCCTATGACCTGGAAGCCCCCCACCCTCTGAGTTGTCCTGCCCTTCCAGATTGAAGCAGTGTAAATCTTACATGTATCAATCGATGTATTCTGTCTCCCTAAAATGAATAAAAGCAAGCTGTACCCGACCACCTAAGGCATATGTTACCAGGACCTCCTGAAGCTGTCACTGGTGCCTCTACCTTGCAAAATAAACTTTCTAAATTTATTGAGACCTGTCTCACATACTTTTGGATTCACAAATGTTAGAGTAATCCATGAGGGAAGCATTATCTATTATTATTATTATTATTATTATTTTGAGATGGAGTCTGCTCTGCCAACAGGCTGGAGTGCAGTGGCACAGTCTTGGCTCACTGCAACCTCTGCCTCCTGGGTTCAAGTGATTCTCCTGCCTCAGCCTCCCAAGTAGCTGGGATTACAGGCGCCCGCCATCACGCCGGGCTCATTGTTGTAGTTTCAGTGAAGATAGGGTTTCACCATGTTGGTCAGGCTGGTCTCAAACCTCAGGTGATCTGCCCACCTCATCCTCCCAAAGTGCTGCGATTACAGGCGTGAGCCACCACGCCCCGCCAAGGGAAGCACTTTTTTTTTTTTGCAGTTTTTTATAGACAAAGAAATTGAGGTGCGGAAAATTCAGTAATGTTTTGAAAGTCACGTTGTGAACGAACCAAGATTTCAACCCAGAAATTGAGGCTTCACCACAAGTGAAGATTGGGGTTTTCTTGAAAGTTTTCAATTATTGGGAGTTTCAGATTTCCAGAAATGTGCAATTGTAAAAACCTAGCTTCAGGAAGTGATGAAATAGGTGCAGTGGATATGGGGTAAGCTCTGAAGCCCCAGGCTCAGGCTCTATTGAAAAATTACTTTTGCTGAAATATTCCTGTTTTAGGACCTTCCATGGAACTTGAGCCTTCACGCAGCATATTTTGGCATCTGATTTAAAGCTAGTAGAGGTCCGGAGGATTCCCAGGATTAGAGTCTTTAAACAGAAAGCGTGAATCTTGCTTAAATAAAGGGCACCGTCCCTGGGTGGGCTTGAACCATCAACCTTTATGATTAACAGCGGAACACGCTAACCGATTGCGCCACAGAAACTCTAATGGGTTGTGTCTTAAACTCATTTGCTGATACCAGAAACGGCTTTTTAATCTCTGGCTGCAGATAATCTCATATGTTTGTGGCCTGTCCAATCCCGCGCACTCCAGAAACCCAGAACGCGGGAGACAATGAAGCCAAGAGTCGAGTCTTTGGGCACGTTTGGACATTCTACCCGGCCAGAGTCAGCTGGGGGACTCCAACGGCAAAACGGCCGCCTGCTCCTCACCGTCTGCTCCTCACTGCTTCCCCCGCCTGCTCTTCACCGTCTCAAAAGTCGCCGGCCCCTCCACAGGCGACAACTGCAGCCTCTCCGGCGGAAGTCACTTACTCCCTTTCCCATTCTTAGCCCCGCTTCACACCTTGCGCTCACAGTCATTTCCTCCCGGCCTGGGCCAGTGGACGCGCGCGTGGGAAGGACCAGAACCCGTGGTGTCCTCACCGCGCAGCCCTCGGGCCTTCAGAGGTGGAATCCACCGCACAGGGACCTGGAGTTTGCACAGGCTGCAGCCCACAGCCCAGAGCCAGCCTAGCACCTAGTAGGCGCCCAGTAAATGCTCGGTGAAGGAAGGCATTCCACCGCAGGATTTTAGGAGAACCATGAATTCCCGTGTGAACATTAAGCGTTTAGTCCTACTAGGAAGTCTGGAATATGGAGACCTGAACTGTTTCTCAAAGGCAGCTGTTCTTGTATTCCCAGAGCTGGTTTAGAATTCAGCAAAGGTCCCTGCTCTGTGGATCCCACCTCTGGAGACCAGAGGATGGTGCGGTGTGGGGCACTGCGGGTTATTATCCTTCCCACGCTCATGTCCACCGGCCCAGGCCCAAAGGAAATGGCTGTGAGGGCAAGATGTGAAGATAGTTACAAATACCAGCTAGGGCCAGCGACAGTTGCAGAAATGAGGACTCGTAATAGTTATGAGTATTTCTTCATTATTTTGAGATGAATACATTTGGGTACATATTAACCAATACTTTTCTTAAGAATTCTCCTCTTCCATCACCCTAGCTAGCATATTCATTAATAATTAACCTTTAGAAATCTCCATATTTAGGTTACAGGATAGCAAATATGGAATGTGATCTAGCTAAAAAAGGAGTGAACATCATTCAAAGACAAATAAAGGACTTTATCCTGTTGGGGAAAGGGCTGGCATATTTTCACTGAATGAGAAAAAGTATGATTTTCCTATTGTCTTTATTTGAACCTTAAGTATGGTTTTACAAGGAGGAAAAAGGAGGAGGAAGAAGAGAAAGGAGGAAGAGGAGGAAAAGAGGAGGAGGAAGAGGCCGGAGCGGGTGGCTCAAGCCTGTAATCCTAGCACTTTGGGAGGCCGAGACGGGCGGATCACGAGGTCAGGAGATCGAGACCAGCCTGGCTAACATGGTGAAACGCCGTCTCTACTAAAAACATACAAAAAACTAGCCGGGCGAGGTGGCGGGCGCCTGTAGTCCCAGCTACGAGGGAGGCTGAGCCAGGAGAATGGCATGAACCTGGGAGGCGGAGCTTGCAGTGAGCTGAGATCCGGCCACTGCACTCTAGCCTGGGTGACAAAGCAAGACTCCGTCAAAAAAAAAAAAAAAAAAAAAAAAAAAAAAAAGAGGAGGAGGAAGGTGTACATTGATGCCATGTTGAGAAGTGAACTGTGGTGGATTTGTAATGTGTTGTTGGAACCGAACTCTCGATTCCCTCCTGGGCAGGGGTCACCGCGAAGGATCACCGACACGAGATTCACAGCAGAGAGTTATTTATTACTAGCGCACTAGGGTCCCAAGCTCTAAGTTGGCCCCTGGGACCCCGAACGCTTATTACAGGCTGTTTATATAGGCAAACACAAGTTCAAACACAGCTTTTGGCGCGAAGTTCAAACAAAGCTTAAGGCGCAAGATGATTGGGTCTGGCTATGGCCTGAGCAAGGTGTCTGGTTCTGATTGGTCGGGGCTTGACCTTATGGGTTTCTTTCCTGGAATGGTTTAGGGCTGGACCTCATGCGATACTTTCCTAGAACTGTTTAGGGCTGGACCCCCTGATGTACATTCCTGGAATTGTTTTTCTGTTTGAGTTCCGGGAACATTGGGGGGCTATCCATGGCCATCTGGTGTTAATTTCTTAAGTTTTATGAGGCCTAGTTTCATTCCCTCCTCTTTTTGTGTCAGAGGCTCAAGATTGAGCCTCTTCTTCAGTCCTGAGGGTCTGGTATTGTTGGGTCAGAACCATAGCATGTACTATGTTTAATCTATTTTTAATAAGGGTGAGTAAGCGGTTGAGTATGCACGGCCCGAAAGTCAAGATGAGCGTGAGCAGGATGAGGGGTCCTAAGATGGTGGAGATTAGGGTGCTAAACCAAGGGGATTGGTTGTACCAATTTTCAAACCAACTTTGTTGAGATTTTCTCTCCTTTTTTTTTTTTGTCTAATCTTTCTCTCAGTTTTGCCATAGAATCTTTACTCCTGAATGATCTGCATAAAAACATTGCTCTTTGAGGGCTGCACAGAGCCCGCCTTCTTTTAGAAAGACAATCTCTAGTCCTCGTCGGTTTTGTAACACAACTTCAGACAGAGAAGTCAAAGACTCTTCAAGTTTTGTGATAGAGTGTTTTATGGCTCTAAGGTCCTCATCTATGGCTATTCTAAGTTGGTGCAGATGGTAGTTACCATGTACTAGGGCTGCCGTCCCGGTCCCAACTCCAGCCGCTACCCCAATTCCTAGCATGACGGCGAGGGTGAGGGAGATAGGTTCTCTTTTAGGTCTAATATGAGTTTTCTGCTCATACCGGAGGTCCAAGGAGTCTCCAGAGTGATAGTAGACTCGGGGAACAACTTGTACCAACACGCAATAGTGGGTGCTGCTGCTAAAAACAGTTGTGGATATACAGGGGGTGAGCCCAGTGTCGCAAGCCCACCAGTCCGTCTCAAGAGGGGACCAAATAGCGATTGGAGCTGGGTACTGCCAGGGTTATATTACAAAGATGCCGATGACTAGGGGGCACTTGGCCTATACAGGTTCCCACCCCAGAAACTTCAGCCAGGGTCAGTTTATTGTGTTGTTCCCACGCACATCCAGTAGGATTGGTGGAATCAATGAATTTATTAGTGGAGGAGATGCCTTCGTAATAAGGAGGGCCTGTTGCTAGACATAGCCAGCAAGAGGAGGTGAATTCTGGCCTTGTCTGGTTTAAGGCAAGATAGGAGCCCTTTATGAGATTTAGGAGCCTGTCTCCTATTCCCGGGTCAAGGGGCTAGCGGGTGACGTTTTGGGCTGAAGATGTGTATTCAGAGGAGGCGGAGATCAAGGGCGGGGAAGTGCTTTGAGGAGCTTTTGGTTGGGGCTCCTCCGGTATGGGAACCGGGGGCTTCTTTTCTTCTGATAAGACCTGGTTCGGCCCTACTGCAACAGGGGCTATGTCCGGGTCGACTAGTAATCTAATTTGAATAGGGATCCCATACAGTGGCTTCTGGTATAGATAAAGGCCCCATATTAACCCTGTTATCCAACTATTATTAGATTTTGCCGCATCCTCAAACTTGATGCGGACCAGATTGCAATTTTTTGAATATCGGGTTCTGGTGCAGGGCTGGACAAAGGACATGGTTATGTACCAGGGTTTCGTGGCCCATTTCCATTCCCCATCATTATTAGTTACACAGGACCAACTATAGCAATACAGGTGAGTTATATCTCCACAAGTTTTTTCCATATCCCCTGTCCTAAATCCGGGACAGGCATAGAACCCGTTCCGGCTGATGGACACTCTTCTAGCCTGTTTTCTCCATTCTCCCCCCTCCATTTCATTTACCCCTGCTACTTTATCTAGGTTGAAATAGAGGTCAGGGAACCAAGTCCCTATAGGAGCAATTTTTGAGGTTTCACCTAGGACCTCATGATTATTAAAATTAATTACCTGCCAGGTCAGGTTATATGGCCGGTGGGGGTTATTATCAATGAATATATATCCGGGCGGTTTCACATGTCTGCGTGGGTTATTACTGCCAGCGGCGCAGGGAAGGAGGGCAAGCAATAAGCAAGGGGTTAGATACGAGAGAGTCTTATCTTGAGCGGGTCCTCGGAGCGTCGGAGTTTCCATGTCTCAGGTGGTGTTGGTCCGGGCGTCTCTGGAGCAGCCTTGGCGTGGGATGCGTGGATCCAAGTGGAGATTCCGTCAACCTTTATGGCTGTGGGTGTGGTCAGGAGAACAATGTAGGGTCCTTTCCACCGAGGCTCTAGTCCTTGAGAGCGGTGCCGCCTAACGTAGACGGAGTCCCCCACCTGGAAGGGGTGGCTGGTCTGTGGATGTCCTGGTCGGTACAGTTCTGCCAAGGGGGCCCAGATTTGGGCCTGTACTGCTTGGAGTCCTTTTAGCCGGGCCTGTAGATCAGTCTTAGGATCGGAGGGGGAGAAGGAGTCAAGTAAGGTTGACAAAGGGGGAGGTCCTCCGTAGAGGATTTCATATGGAGTGAGCCCAAAGCGGTTAGGTGTATTTTGGGCTCTTAACAAAGCTAGGGATAGGAGGCGTCTCCAATCTTTTAAACCAGTCTCTAAGGTCAATTTAGTAAGGGTCTCTTTTATTGTTCTATTCATCCTTTCTACCTGTCCTGAGCTCTGGGGTCTATAGGCACAATGCAATTTCCAAGTAATCCCCAATATCCTGGCTAGCCCCTGACTTACCTGAGAAACGAAGGCCGACCCGTTATCTGACCCAATTACCTTGGGGAGTCCGAATCTAGGAAAGATTTCTTCCAGAATTTTCTTGGCTACTATGTGTGCCGTTTCTTGCCGGGTGGGGTAGGCTTCTACCCATCCTGAAAAGGTATCTACAAACACCAGTAAGTACTTATATCCAGCATAGTGAGGTTTTACTTCAGTGAAGTCTATTTCCCAATAGGCCCCTGGGCGGTTACCACGAGCTTGTTTCCCTGCTGGTGCTCGGGTAGCCCCAGCGTTTACCTGCTGGCAGACCTTACAGGCAGATGTTACTTGTTCTACGAGAGTACTTGCCCTTGGGATTAGAAAGTCAGTTTTTTCTTTTTTTTTTTTTTTTTTTTTTTTGAGACGGAGTCTCGCTCTGTCCCCCAGGCTGGAGTGCAGTGGCCGGATCTCAGCTCACTGCAAGCTCCACCTCCCGGGTTCACGCCATTCTCCTGCCTCAGCCTCCCGAGTAGCTGGGACTACAGGCGCCCGCCACCGCTCCCGGCTAATTTTTGTATTTTTTTAGTAGAGACGGGGTTTCACGTGTTAGCCAGGATGGTCTCGATCTCCTGACCTCGTGATCCACCCACCTCGGCCTCCCAAAGTGCTGGGATTACAGGCTTGAGCCACCGCGCCCGGCCTAGAAAGTCAGTTTTTTCAATCAACAATTTCAGCTTTCGATTACTCAAGTGTGTCCAGGCATGCATCTGCTGGATCATTGCCAGGGCCTCTTTTTGGGGAAGGACTATCTTTCCTCCTTTTTTCCAGTTTTTAGTGTCTTTGTTTTTTATAGCCCCTATGGCTCTTGCTTCTTCCTGGTCTTCTGAGGTATAGGTATGTTCAATGGTTATGTGGCTGGTTTCGTCAGGTTCTGTGGCTAGGGTCAGTACTTCCACCATGGCGGCCTGCCTTGCCATTTGGTCAGCCTGTCTGTTTCCTACTGCTACTGGATCCTGTCCTTTCTGGTGTCCGGGGCAGTGAATTATGGCCACTTCTTGAGGAAGAAAAAGGGCTTTTAATAAGGCAATTATTTCAGCTTTGTTCTTGATTTCTTTTCCTTCTGACGTTAGGAGGAAGAAAAAGGGCTTTTAATAAGGCAATTATTTCAGCTTTGTTCTTGATTTCTTTTCCTTCTGACGTTAGGAGACCTCTTTTTTTTTTTTTTTTTTTTTTTTTTTTTTTTTTTTTTTTTTTTTTTTGAGACAGAGGCTCGCTCTGTCGCCCAGGCTGGAGTGCAGTGGCCGGATCTCAGCTCACTGCAAGCTCCGCCTCCCGGGTTTACGCCATTCTCCTGCCTCAGCCTCCCAAGTAGCTGGGACTACAGGCGCCCGCCACCTCGCCCGGCTAGTTTTTTGTATTTTTAGTAGAGACGGGGTTTCACCATGTTAGCCAGGATGGTCTCGATCTCCTGACCTTGTGATCCGCCCGTCTCGGCCTCCCAAAGTGCTGGGATTACAGGCTTGAGCCACCGCGCCCAGCCAAGACCTCTTTTTTTATAAATATTTTTATGAGTATGAGCCGTTGCAAAGGCATATCGGCTATCAGTATAAATGTTAGCTTTCTTTCCCTTGGACAGCTCTAGGGCCTTGGTTAGTGCTATTAACTCAGCCTTCTGTGTAGACATGCCAGGAGGTAGTGATTGTGCCCAAATGGTGTTGTGGCCATCTACTACTGCCGCTCCCGCCCTCCGGGTACCTGAGTCAAGATAACTGCTGCCGTCTGTGTACCAAGTGTGATCCGCGTCTGGGAGTTCTTGGTCTTTAAGGTCTTCCTGCGTTCCATGGGTCTCCGCCAATATCTGCCGACAGTCGTGTGGGCTTGGTTGGTCTTCTGGTACCGGCAGCAGCGTAGCAGGGTTTAAGGTGACCGGAGGGCCAAACTGGACGCGATCCGTGTCCAGTAGGAGGGCCTGATAGTGGGTTAGGCGTGCGTTGGTTATCCACCGGTCCGGGGGCTGCTGCACTATGGCCTCTAGAGCATGTGGGGTAATAACAGTTAGTGGCTGCCCAAGAGTCAATTTAGCAGAGTCCTTGACCAGCATAGCGGTGGCTGCCATGATATGAAGACACGGGGGCCAGCCGGCCACCACAGGGTCCAGCTTTTTAGACAGGTACGCTACCGGTCTTTTCCAAGGTCCCAATTTTTGGGTCAGGACTCCTTTAGCAATCCCTTGCCTCTCGTCCAGGAAGAGGGTAAAGGGCTTTGAGGTGTCCGGTAACCCAAGGGCTGGGGCAGACAAGAGTGCCTTTTTTAGTGCCTCAAAAGCCAATTGATGCTCTGTCTGCCAGGTGAAAGGGGTACTTTCCTTGGTGAGTGCATAAAGGGGGGCGGCCAGTTCAGCATAACCAGGTATCCACAAGCGACAGAACCCAGCAGTCCCCAGGAATTCACGTACCTCTCTGGGCGTTCGTGGTGGTGGAATGCGAACCACAGTCTCTATGCGCCCAGGGGTGAGCCACCTTTTCCCTTCACTCAGGATATACCCCAGGTATGTTACCTTGGCCTGACAGAGCTGTGCCTTCTTGGCGGATGCCCGGTATCCTTTTTCACCCAGTGCCTGGAGTAGATGCCTGGTACCTTGTATACAGGTTTCCTTTGTAGGGGCAGCCAGGAGGAGGTCATCTACATACTGGAGTAGGGTCACTTCTGGATTTTGGGTCCGGAAGTCGGTCAGGTCTTGATGAAGAGCCTCATCGAAGAGAGTGGGAGAGTTCTTGAATCCTTGGGGAAGCTGGGTCTAGGTCAATTGGCCCGAAATTCCTTTCTCAGGGTCCTTCCACTCAAAGGCAAAGAGTTCTTGGCTTTGGGGGGCCAGAGGTAAACAGAAGAAAGCATCTTTTAAATCTAACACTGTATACCAGTTGTAGTCTGGTCTCAAGGTGCTGAGCAAATTGTAAGGGTTGGGGACCGTGGGATGGATATCCATGGTCCTTTTGTTAATTTCTCTCAAGTCTTGGACAGGCCTGTAATCCTGAGTACCAGGCTTTTTTACTGGCAGAAGAGGAGTGTTCCAGGGCGAGCGACAAGATCGCAACACTCCGAGTTCTAGAAATTTGTTAATGTGCTGCCGAATTCCTATATGAGCCTCTCGGCTCATGGGATATTGCCTAATAGACACGGGCACCGCCGTGGGCTTTAGATCAATTATGATTGGGGCTTGATACTTGGCCAGCCCGAGTCCTCCCGTTTCCGCCCAAGCTTGGGGAAAGTCTTGCAACCAAACATCAGGGAGGCTAGTGATGACCGGAGCGTCAAAAAGCCGATACTCATCTTGCAGAGACACAGTTAAGATTTGGATGGGCTGACCGTCCCGATCTAATACCTGGGCCCCTGTCTCGGAGAAGTGGATTTGGGCTCCGAGCTTGGTCAGAAGATCTCGCCCTAGTAGGGGGTATGGGCATTCAGGTACCACCAAGAAGGAATGTGTTATCATTCCTTGTCCAAGATTAACTGTCCGGTGGTTAGTCCACTTGTGCAATTTTCCCCCTGTTGCCCCCTGTACCCAGGATATGCGAGAAGACAGGGGCCCATCTGCCTTTGTCAAAACTGAATGTTGGGCCCCTATATCCACCAAGAAGGTGGTAGGGTGCCCCCCTACAGAGAGAGTTAGCCGGGGCTCGGGGGGGGGCTCCAGAGCCTTGACACCCCTATTCGCTATCTTCACCTAGGGTGAGGACAGCGACAGGTTTCTTCTGGTCTTTAGGACGCTTGGGGCAATCTTTAATCTAATATCCCCGTTCTTTGCAGTAGGCACACTGGTCTTTTTTCACTTTTGGCCGCCTCCGCTTCTCTCCCTCTCTCCCTGGTCTTTTCTCTGTTACTACTGCCGCCAGGATTTTTGTTAAATGCTTATCCCTCTTTCGATCCCTTCGATCCTCTCGCTCCTCTTGTTCTTTCGCTAACCTGGCTTCCCTTTCCTCAGGGGTTTCTCTCTTATTATATACTTTTTCTGCCTCCCTAACCAATTCCTGTAATCCATAAGTCTGGATCCCATCTAACCTTTGGAGTTTTCCTTTGATATCTGATGCAGCTTGGTCTATGAACGCCATGACCACGGTAGCCTTATGTTCTAGGGCCTCTGGATCGAATGGGGTATACATTCGGAACCCTTCCAGAAGCCTCTCCATAAAGGCTGCCGGGCTTTCGTCCCTTTCCTGAATTATGGTTCTTACCTTGGCCAAATTTGTGGGGCGTTTTCCTGCCCCTTTGAGACCCGCCAACAGAGCCTGGCGATAGATTCGGAGACTCTCCCTACCTGGTGCCGTTTCATAGTCCCAGTCCGGGCGGGTGAGGGGAAATCCCTCGTCTATTTCGTTGGGAAGTTGGGTTGGGAGGCCTCTTGGCCCTGGCACATTTTTCCGGGCCTCCAGGAGGACTCGCTGCCTTTCTTCAGTGGTTAGGAGGACCTGCAAGAGTTGCTGGCAATCATCTCAGGTGGGCTGGTGGGTGAAGAGAATGGATTCTATCAACGAGGTTAGGGCCTGAGGGTCTTGGGAAAAGGAAGGGTTATGAGTTTTCCAGTTGTAGAGGTCAGAGGCAGAGAAGGGCCAGTACTGGACCGTGCGATTGACGGTACGGAGGGGAAAAAGGGAGGATTGCCAAGTGGAAGGGCCATCTGCGTCCTCAGTCCGCCGCAAGCGGAGACGAGGTGTCGGTGGCGGCGTCCGAGGGGTGAGTTCGGGCGGAGCTGGAGAAGGAGACGGGGTCGAGGGAGGGGCTGAGGGGGAAGTTGGAGAAAGGGTAGGGGCCGAGGCGGTAGAGGAAAGGGCTGGGGACAAGGCAGGGGGCAAGGGTGAAGCGTAAGGTGGAGGTCTCAGAAGGGGGTTTTGAGGTGGAGGAGGCAGGGGGTCAAGAAGGAGGAGATCCCTCTGGGGTTCATCTGGGAGGACTGGCTTATGTGGGTCCGGATTCCGATTCTTCGGGGCTTCTAAGGCAAGAAGGGTAGACTGGGGTGGGGAAGGGGAATGGAGGAAGGGTTTCACCCAAGAGGGAGGGTTTCGGACCAGATCCTCCCAAGTAATTATGTAGGCCACCTGGTCTGGGTGTCCGTGTGGCCCAGGATCCATCACTGTTGCTTTAACCTGTAAGATAATTGGGAGGTCAAATGTTCCGTCCCGGGGCCACCCAACATGGAGGGTAGGCCACTCGGACGAGCAGAATTTTTGCCATTGTCCCTTACGGACTTCTATGGAGAGGTTGTGGGCTCGAGCCCGGACGTCAGGGAAGTGAGTCAGGGTCAGAGACAAAGGAGTCGTCAACGTCTGTCCCATTTCGTCCACGGATAACAAGGACAAAACGAAAGTAACAAAAACAAAGACCAGACAAGTAAGGAGAAGCCGCGCGGCCAGAGAGTGGCGCCACAAGATCACAAAATATTCAGACGGCAGGGGCGACCTGCCTACAGATTTAAGGAGGCTGACTGAGTCATCAGCCTTCTCCCAGACTACCGCCAGGGCTGGGAGATGGTGCCAGCCCCATCTGGTGGGAAGGTGCCGGACACGTCTGTCCCCCTTCCCCACTTAATTCAGAAGGAGTACTCCCCAGAGTTCAGAGTTAGCCGGCAAGACAGACAGAACAAAACGAAAGTACCTGGTAGGTCCGTTCAGTCAGCAGTCTGTGGCCCGGGCCAGATAGGTCTCTGCTGGATGGGTCGGGGGTCCTTGGACGACCCCACTTCCCGGCCAACGCACCAAATGTTGGAACCGAACTCTCAATTCCCTCCTGGGCAGGGGTCCCCGCGAAGGATCACCGACACGAGATTCACAGCAGAGAGTTATTTATTACTAGCGCACTAGGGTCCCAAGCTCTAAGTTGGCCCCTGGGACCCCGAACGCTTATTACAGGCTGTTTATATAGGCAAACACAAGTTCAAACACAGCTTTTGGCGCTAAGTTCAAACAAAGCTTAAGGCGCAAGATGATTGGGTCTGGCTATGGCCTGAGCAAGGTGTCTGGTTCTGATTGGTCAGGGCTTGACCTTATGGGTTTCTTTCCTGGAATGGTTTAGGGCTGGACCTCATGCGATACTTTCCTAGAACTGTTTAGGGCTGGACCCCCTGATGTACATTCCTGGAATTGTTTTTCTGTTTGAGTTCCGGGAACATTGGGGGGCTATCCATGGCCATCTGGTGTTAATTTTTTAAGTTTTATGAGGCCTAGTTTCAGTGTCAGTTTTGCTAAGCTGAATGCACATTTCCCAGATTTGCCTCTTTAGATAGCTCTGGGTTAGCCTGGGCCACAGGAGACATTTGGAAGATAGAATTCAAGTGGCTGTTATAGGCTTTTGTATACTGGGAAGCGTGTTGTTACAGCTCAGGCATGATCTTCAGCTTCCCTGACCCTTGGACTGGTGGGTGTTTTGCTTCTTGATCTAACATAAAGGTTAGAAATTGCAGGATTCCAGTTGGGTTTTGTTACATCCAATCTGGTTTAAGTTCCCATATTATTAGGAAAGCTTGAGGACGCTTCAGGAAAACGCTTTTTAAAAAATCAAATTTGAGGCCGGGCGCGGTGGCTCAAGCCTGTAATCCCAGCACTTTGGGAGGCCGAGGCCGGCGGATCACGAGGTCAGGAGATCGAGACCATCCTGGCTGACACGGTGAAACCCCGTCTCTACTAAAAAATACAAAAAACTAGCCGGGCGAGGTGGCAGGCGCCTGTAGTCCCAGCTACTCGGGAGGCTGAGGCAGGAGAATGGCGTGAACCTGGGAGGCGGAGCTTGCAGTGAGCTGAGATCCGGCCACTGCACTCCAGCCTGGGTGGCAGAGCGAGACTCCGTCTCAAAAAAAATAAAAAAAAAAAAAAATAAAATAAAATAAAAAAAATAAAAAATCAAATTTGGAAAATATCAAATAATAGGCAAAATATAGGCAATAAGCATAACCCAGTGGAACCATGAATCAAACTCTCTAAAGCAGGGTTGTCTACATTTTGGCTTCCTTGGGCCACACTGGGAAAAACAAAAACAAAAACAAAAAGACGAAAAAAAAAAAGAAATGAACACTAACTGCAATTGAACTGTGCATGTAAAGTTTGTAAACAAAATGTGTCTGTAAAGCCTGTAAACAGGCCGGGCGCGGTGGCTCAGGCCTGTAATCCCAACATTTGGGAGGCCCAGGCGGGAGGATAACTTGAGGTCAGGAGTTCAAGATAAGCCTGACCAACATGGCGAAACCCTGTCTCTTTTTTTTTTTTTTTTTTTTTTTTTTTTTTTTTTTTTGAGACGGAGTCTCGCTCTGTCGCCCAGGCTGGAGTGCAGTGGCGCGATCTCAGCTTACTGCAACCTCTGCCTCCCGGGTTCAAGCGGTTTTCTTGCCTCAGTCTCCCGAGTAGCTGGGATTACAGGCACGCCTGGTTTATATATCTACATCTATATCTATATCTATATCTATATATATATATACACACACATATATTTATTTTGTATTTTTAGTAGAGATGGGGTCTCACTGTGTTAGCCAAGATGGTCTCGATATCCTGAACTCACGGTCCACCCTCCTCGGCCTCCCAAAGTGTTTGGATTACAGGCGTGAGCCACTGCGCCTGGCCCCGCGAAACCCTGTCTCTACCAAAAATTCAAAAAATTAGCCGGGCCTAATTTTTTGGTGGCCTGCGCCTGCAATCCCAGTTACTCCGGAGGCTGAGTAGTCTCTGGCTGAGGCTGGAGAATAGCTTGAACGCAGGAGGCAGAGGCTGCAGGAAGCCGAGATCCCTACATGCACTCCAGCGGACTGTTTGCTGTTAATAAATGTCCACAATTGGCTCCCAGGGGGAAAAGAAAAACAATTTTTATAGAACGACAACAACAAAAAAAGCTAAGAGATTAGTAAAGAGAAGTTCACCATATTGGACTCCTGAGCTCGAACGACATTAACATAAATATCGCGTGCCATATCTCGCAGACCGCTGGGATTACAAGCTAGAGAACCACGACCTGATAAAATCTTCAGTTTAAACATAAGTTACAAACGGGAAAAAAACATCTGTGTACTAACTTACGTTAAACACCTAGTACTCGCTCTTGGAAAGCATTAGGTCTATTTTTGAAACGACACAAGTCAGGGGAAAGCGCGAACGCAGTCCCCCACTACCACAAATTATGCAGTCGAGTTTCCCACATTTGGGGAAATCGCAGGGGTCAGCACATCCGGAGTGCAATGGATAAGCCTCGCCTTGGGAAAACCACCTTCGTGATCATGGTATCTCCCCTGCCAGGTAAGTATGAGTTCGAAACCCTCAGCCCCGCCACAGCCTCACATGCCTCACCCTTTTCACACACGGTCACTTGCCTTGCGCGCATCCCCGAGCCCTCCTAGCCCTGACACACAGCTGGAATTCTCAGTTCCGACCAGCGGTCCCAAACTCGCTCCCACAGCACGGGAACCCCTTCGTGGCGAAGCAGCAGGCGGCGAAGCGGCAGCCCCTGCGCTGCCTCATCTACATAGAAGTCGCCCCCTCCGTGATGTCACCGACAGGGCATTCCGGGTCCCCGTCTGTTCCTCCGCAACTCAGCGGACCAACCCGCCGCCGGAGCCGGGAGGAAGTGACTTATACCTCTCCCTTCTTTCCCTCCTGTCCCCGCCCTTCGTCTCCCGCAAAGAAGTGGGTACTCAATCTGTGTCCTGTGGAGGTCCCCTTTGGCGGCCAGCTGGAAGCCCGTGCACCCTTCTTCAAATAATGGCTTTCAATGAGCAGACTAGAACGTTTAGGATTACAAAGGAAACCTATTCCTTTCAAACCTGGTTATCTTTGTGATGTGGCACTGTGTGCATACCTTCGTTAAAACGCATTAAAGTTAAAATGCACTCCACCCTGGGCGACAAGAGGTGACTGAGTATTAAAAAAACAAAAACATTTCCCCCTCGCCCCCAAAGCATTAGACGTCAAGGCTGGCAACGATGTCTGTTCTCTTGAAAGTTCAATATCAAAATACTTGGAAATTAAACTAAAATAGTAGAAGCAAGAACAAAAATTAAGTTGAAGATAATGTCAAGAATATTTCCCAGAAACAAAAATACGAATGTAAAAACAGGAGAGAAAAGTTCAGGAAGTTCAGGAAGGTATGTTCAAGGTCCAAACACGATTAGCACGCATTTCAGAAAGAGGATAGAAAAAATCAGTACAACAATTCAAAACACTTTCCATACCAATAGGTTGAAACTACAGTGAATTTAAACTATTGAATAATGATATTGAACTTTCAAGAAAATCTCCATCCCTTCCTAAGAAAAGCATGAATATTCCTCCCCTTGCTCATTCCTTTCACTAAAGGTGCTCTATATTTGTAACTTCCTGGTTCTCAGTAGCTGAGAAGATTTGCAAACTATACTACTTCTCCAATTCCATGCTATGCTCCTAATCCTCCAGTGCCATTGAATAGAGCCTGCGCTGCTTGACGCTCACTCTTGCTTTCATACATTGGCTTTGCAATACTAAACAGGAAAGAGTCCTTTTTGGGGTGAGACCCCTCAGTAACTTCTGCAGCCCCTCTAAATAGCCATCTCAAAGTATACCAAAGAAGTGTATTTTGGGGTGGCATATTTTGGGTTTCCTGCATGGCTAAGCCAACATAATAGGATTCTTGCTGAACGCAGGGTGATCAGACATCACCTAGCGGATGGTGAAGGATGAGGAGCCCTATTAGATATTATGAGTGATCAGCTATTGAGGATGGGGAGTTCTGGCTAAATTGACTGAGAAGGATTCTTGCTGAGATTGAACAATGCAGAGAGGAACACAGAAGCTCAGTAGTCGAGGCCTAGTGAGAAGAGGACTCAGAAGAGCCTGATTAGAGTTTGACCAAGGAGATGTCAACCTGAAATAATTGAAAGGTTCAGAATTTGGTATTAAAGAGTTTATTCATTCTGCTTGTGGGAACTAATGGTAAAATTTAAAAAGAGTGTATTCAAACAAAAATCTGGGAATAGCCAATCAGGGTACACAGACTCCAGAGAAATGGGGTCAGTGCTGCGAAGGCAAAAGTCAAGCTCTTGCTTACATAGAAAAAAATATTTAATAGGATCACAACATTTTCTTTTTTTTTTTTTTTTGTGACGGAGTCTCGCTCTGTCGCCCAGGCTGGAGTGCAGTGGCCGATCTCAGCTCACTGCAAGCTCCGCCTCCCGGGTTCCCGCCATTCTCCTGCCTCAGCCTCCGGAGTAGCTGGGACTACAGGCGCCTGCCACCTCGCCCGGCTAGTTTTTTGTATTTTTTTGTAGTAGAGACGGGGTTCCACCGGGTTAGCCAGGATGGTCTCGATCTCCTGACCTCGTGATCCGCCGGCCTCGGCCTCCCAAAGTGCTGGGATTACAGGCTTGAGCCACCGCGCCCGGCCTGGATCACAACATTTTCTATACAGGGCTGCTTTAACAGCTACAACAAATTAGTTGCAGAATTTTTGTTTTTTTTCATTGTTGTTCTGAGATGGAGTCTCACGCTGTTGCTAAGGCTGGAGTGCAGTGGCACGATCTTGGCTCACTGCAACTTCTGCCTCCTGGTTTCAAGCGATTCTCCTGTCTCAGCTTCCTGAATAGCTGGGATTACAGGTGCCCACCACCATGCCCAGATAATTTTTTGTATTTTTAGTAGAGATAGGATTTCACCATGTGAGCCAGGCTGGTTTCAAACTCCTGACCTCTAGTGATCCGCCTGCCTCGGCCTCCCAAAGTGCTGGGATTACAGGCATGAGCCCCACTGTGCTCAACCTCTTTTTTTTTTTTTTTTTTCCCATACTGCTTATTTTCTTTCTTTATAGCTGGCTCACATTTCCTTTCCAATTTAAAGGAGTGTATTGAACACTGGATCTTAAGACAATGCAATAACCATGAAGTCTTTATGAGAGCAAGGTAAGAAGAAAGTTCATCTATAATGAAAATCAGCAGTGAAAAGGGAAGCAATCTTCCCTGGCACCGTTCAGTAATTTATATAACATGTTAGAAAACAATGCATGTGGCCGGGCGCGGTGGCTCACGCCTGTAATCCCAGCACTTTGGGAGGCTAAGGCGGGCGGATCACTTGAGGTTGGGAGTTTGAGACCAGCCTGACCAACATGGAGAAACTCTGTCTTTACTAAAAATATAAAATTGGCCGGGCGTGGTGGCACATGCCTATAATCCCAGCACTAGGGAGGCTGAGGCAGGAGAATCGCTTGAACCTGGGAGGCAGAGGTTGTGGTGAGCTGAGATCGTGCCATTGCACTCCAGCCTGGGGCAACAAGAGTGAAACTCCGTCTCCAAAAAAAAAAGGAAAGAAAACAATGCATGTGGCCAGGTGCGGTGGCCAGGCACGGTGGCTCACGCCTGTAATCCCAGCACTTTGGGAGACCAAGGCGGGCGGATCACGAGGTCAGGAGAATGAGACCATCCTGGCTAACATGGTGAAACCCTGTCTCTACTAAAAAATACAAAAAATTATCAGGACATGGTGGTGTGCACCTGTAGTCCCAGCTACTTGGGAGGCTGAGGCAGGAGAATGGCATGAACCCGGGAGGTGGAGGTTGCAGTGAGTTGAGATCATGGCACTGCACTCCAGCTTGGGCCACAGAGTAAGACTCCATCTCAAAAAAAAAAAAAAAGAAAGAAAAAAAAAGAAAACAATGCAGGTAAGGAAGAAGGCCAATCTATAATCAGAGAAACAAAGGTTATAACTGCCTGGTTTACAGGTACCTCTCATGTGGCTTAGGCGCCATACTCACATTTTCTTTCTTTCTTTTTTTTTATTTTGAGACAAAGTTTCACTCTTGTTGCCCAGGCTGGAGTGCAATGGTGCCATCTCAGCTCACTGCAACCTCTGCCTCCCAGGTTCAAGCGATTCTCCTGCCTCCGCGTCCTGAATAGCTGGGATTACAGGCATGCACCACCACACCCGGCTAATTTTGTATTTTTAGTAGAGATGGGGTTTCTCCATGTTGGTCAGGCTGGTCTCGAACTCCTGATCTCAGGTGACCTGCCCGCCTTGGCCTCCCAAAGTGCTGGGATTACAGGTGTGAGCCATGGTGCCTGGCCCATATTTACATTTTTTTAAGGTTCAAAATAATTTGGAGTTCCAACAACTTACATTTTAAATTACTTAGTTTCTTTTTCTTTCTTTCTTTCTTTTTTTTTTTTTGAGATGGAGTCTAGCTCTGTCGCCCAGGCTAGAGTGCAGTGGTGCAATCTTAGCTCACTGCAAGCTCCTCCTTCCAGGTTCATGCCATTCTTCTACCTCAGCCTCCCAAGTAGCTGGGACTACAGGCGCCCACCACCACGCCTGGCTAATTTTTTGTATTTTTTTTTTTTTTTTTTTTGAGACGGAGTCTCACGCTGTTGCCCAGGCTGGAGTGCAGTGGCGCGATCTCGGCTCACTGCAAGCTCCGCCTCCTGGGTTCACGCCATTCTCCTGCCTCAGCCTCCTGAGTAGCTGGGACTACAGGCGCCTGCCACCGCGCCCGGCTAATTTTTTGTATTTTTAGTAGAGACGGGGTTTCACTGTGGTCTCGATCTCCTGACCTTGTGATCCGCCCGCCTCGGCCTCCCAAAGTGCTGGGATTACAGGCTTGAGCCACCGCGCCCGGCTATTTTTTGTATTTTTAGTAGAGACGTGGTATCACCGTGTTAGCCAGGATGGTCTCCATCTCCTGACCTTGTGATCCACCTGCCTCGGCCTCCTAAAGTGCTGGGATTACAGGTGTGAACCACTGTACCCGGCCTTAAATTACTTGTTTTCACAGAAAGAATCTTTGTCAGCTGTCACTCACTGATTCCTCCAAAGACCATAGCCCTGTCCAGTGATCCTCCCCAAGGCAATAGGTCTCTCTAGTAACTACTGGTTTCCTTTCCCATTTCAATTTCCACTCCAGTTGACTGAATTGTGAACACCAACTCCCACACTTAAATGTTGAAGCCCTAACCCGCAATGTGATGGTTTATGCAGCCGGGGCCTTTGAGAGGTAATCAGGATTAAATGAGGTTATGAGAGTGGGGTCCTCATGATGAATTTAATTTCAGTATAAGAAGAGACACTAGAAAGCTTGCTCCTCTGCCTTCCCCCTGGTGCACAAAGAAATGGTCACATGGGCACAGAGTGAAACTACAGCCACTTACAGGCCATAGAAAGAGACCTCAGAAAGAAATCCGCTTTGCTAGCACCTTTATCTCGGACTTCCCAACTTCCAGAAGTGTGAGAAATACATTTCCATAGTTTAAGCCACTTGGTGTATGGTATTTTGTTATGGCAACCTGAACAGACTTATACAACAATCCAGTCCTACAGGCAATACAACTTCTCCACTGATTCTAGATTCTGAGCGCCTCTCAGTCCTTTGTTGGGTTATTTTGATCCTGTCTATGTATTTATAAATATTCTCTTCATAAAACTCTCTTTAAATCACACATCTGAGTGTGCCCCTTGTTTCCCATCAGAGCCAAGACTGATTTGAGATGATTTCTTTTTTTTTTTTTTTTTTTTTTTTTTGAGACGGAGTCTTGCTCTGTAGCCCGGGCTGGAGTGCAGTGGCCGGATCTCAGCTCACTGCAAGCTCCGCCTCCCGGGTTCGCGCCATTCTCCTGCCTCAGCCTCCTGAGTAGCTGGGACTACAGGCGCCCGCCACCGCGCCCGGCTAGTTTTTTGTATTTTTAGTAGAGACGGGGTTTCACCGTGTTAGCCAGGATGGTCTCGATCTCCTGACCTCGTGATCCGCCCGTCTCGGCCTCCCAAAGTGCTGGGATTACAGGCTTGAGCCACCGCGCCCGGCGAGATGATTTCTTAAGGTCAGGTTGATGTCTTAATCCAGTTGTGCTGCTGTAACAAAATACCACAGAGTAACTTATAAACAACAAAAATTTATTGCTCACAGTTATGTAGGACATGTCCAAGATCAAGTTGCCAGCAGGATCAGTGTCTAGTGAAGACCCATTCCTCTGTCACCCAGGCTGAAGTGCAGTGTTGCAAGCTTGGGTCACTGCAATCTTCACCTCCCAGGCTCAAGTAGTCCTCCCACCTCAGCCTCCTGAGTAGCTGGGACCACAGGTGCTCACCACCATGCCTGGCTAATTTTTTTTTTTTTTTGGTAGAGATAGGGTCTCACCATGTTTCTCAGGCTGGCCTCAAACTCTTGGCCTCCGGCAATCTGCCAGCCTCGTGAGGGAGTGCTGGGATTACAGGCATGAGCCACTGTGCCCACCTCCAAAATTCTACTAATATGTATGCATAATTAAATAGTTACCAGCCATTATTTTCTGATACTTTGGTTAGCAATTGGTTGAAAGAGTTTATCTAAAGACCTGGAATCCCAGAAGGGAGTCTCCTGTTAAGGGGTTGTTCGTATTATGCAGATGAAGCCTCCAGGTAGCAGGCTTCAGAGAGAATTCATTGTAAGTGTTTCTTTTTTTTTTTTTTTTTTTTTTGAGACGGAGTCTCGCTCTGTCACCCAGGCTGGAGTGCAGTGGCCGGATCTCAGCTCACTGCAAGCTCCGCCTCCTGGGTTCACGCCATTCTCCTGCCTCAGCCTCCCGAGTAGCTGGGACTACAGGCGCCTGCCACCTCGCCCGGCTAAGTTTTTGTATTTTTAGTAGAGACGGGGTTTCACTGTGTTACCCAGGATGGTCTCGATCTCCTGACCTCGTGATCCGCCCGTCTCGGCCTCCCAAAGTGCTGGGATTACAGGCTTGAGCCACCGCGCCCGGCCGATTGTAAGTGTTTCTTATCAGACTTTAAAAGGTGCCTGGATTAGGGAAAAAACCTGGAAAGGGATTCCCTATAGCATGTAGACTTTCCCCACAAGAGACAACTTTGTAGGGACATTTCAAAATATGATAAAAAATATATTTTAGGGTAAAATATTTTTATTTCTTTCAGGGCCTGCTGTCTGTCATGTAATGCTACACTAGAGTCAGGCTGGAATTTGGTGTCTTATTGCTACAAAAAGTCTTTTTTTTTTTTTTTTGAGACGGAGTCTCGCGCTGTCACCCAGGCTGGAGTGCAGTGGCCGGATCTCAGCTCACTGCAAGCTCCGCCTCCCGGGTTCACGCCATTCTCCTGCCTCAGCCTCCCGAGTAGCTGGGACTACAGGCGCCCGTCACCTCGCCCGGCTAGTTTTTTGTATTTTTTTTTTTTAGTAGAGACGGGGTTTCACCATGTTAACCAGGATGGTCTCGATCTCCTGACCTCGTGATCCGCCCATCTCGGCCTCCCAAAGTGCTGGGATTACAGGCTTGAGCCACCGCGCCTGGCCGTACAAAAAGTCTTAAGATCTCTGTTGTAATGCCTGTTGGGCCTGGTCAGATGTGCTGGTCAGTTGTGCCTGAATTCCAAAGGAAGGAGGGTATAACGAGGCATATCTCACCCCTACTTCCCATCATGGTCTGAACTAGTTTTTCAGGTTAACTTTGGAATGACCTTGGCTGAGAGGAGGGGTGCATTCAAATAGTTGAAGGGCTTAGAATTTTATTTGTGGTTTACACTATAGAAAGTATTACTTGGACAATGTGTCTCCCTGTCAGTATCCAGGGAATGGCATCTGGATCAAGCATTTAGTATTCAGTTGCTACACTCTCACCTAATCCCTCATTTTCAATATTTTGCCATGTTTTCCAGTGACCTAACTGGCCACCATGTCACAGACTTTATGGTCTCCAAAGGAGACCCCTCCATTTCATGTTTTGTGATTTGAGCAACAGAATAGAATCTACTTGTAAATGTTCAATGGTCTTTGACTTGGGCTTTCCAATTTTGCTCTACTTTACAGTGTTTTCTGGGTTATATACAAGGAATATAAAATACTAATATGAGGTAAGCACTAAGGTTCTGAGATGGCCGTGGAAGAGACGACAAAGTCCATCACCATGCCTGAGAGTGTCCAATCATCTCTGCGCGGGCCACATATTTTTGTATTTCACTGTATTTGAAACAACAACAACAACAACAACAGAAACAACAACAACAACAACAACAACAACAACAGAAACTCTTCAAGATTCATGAAATTGGACAACTGTCTTTGTAACACTTCTAGTGGTAAAACCAGTAAGGATGGCTCGTTTGCACCCTGGTTTCATAGCCTCTCTGTTTTCATAGGTATGTTTTCTCTCTGACATTGAACGGCTTTCAACTTGAAGCGGAATGCTACATCACAAAGATAAACAGGTTTGAAAGGAAACGGTTTTCTTTGTAATCCTAAATGTTCTAGTCTGCGCATTAAAATACATTATCTGAAGAAGGGTGCACAAGCTTCCAGTTGGCTGCCAGAAGGGTTATCTGCAGGACACAAGTCAAGTATCAACCTCTTTGGGGAAGGCCAGATTCGGGGTCTCTGCGCACCTCCCCGAAGAACAATGGCAGGAGGAAAAGGAGGGAGAGGCAGACTGTCACTTCCCCCGCCAGCACCGGGAGCGGGTTGATCGGCTGAGTTGGCGGAGGGTGGGGCGGAAGAGCAGACGGGGACTGGGAAAGGCGTTGTCGGTGACATCACGGAGAGGGCGACTTCTATGTAGATGAGGCAGCGCAGGGGCTGCCGCTTCGCCGCCTGCTGCTTCGCCACGAAGGAGTTCCCGTGCTGTGGGAGCGAGTCTGGGACCGCGGGTCGGAACTAGAGTTCCAGCTGTGTGTCAGGGCTAGGAGGGCTCGGGAGTGCGCGGGGCAAGTAACCATGTGTGAAAAGGGTGAGGCATGTGAGGCTGTGGCAGGGCGGAAGGTAAAAGGTTCTACTTACCTGGCAGGGGAGATACGATGATCACGAAGGTGGTTTTTCCAGGGCCAGGCTTATCCATTGTATTCTGGATGTGCTGACTCCTGCGATTTCCCCAAATGTGGGAAACTCGACTGCATAATTTGTGGTAGTGGGGGACTGCGTTCGCGGTTTCTCTTGTTGTTATTGTGATTTAAATAATAGCTCTGACGCTAGTGTTCGTTGCTTCGTCTGCAGTGTTTTATCTCATGGTTGTGTTCTGTGTAGTCAGCTGTTTCTTTTCGCGTGACTTGGGCTTTATTTTACGAGTTCACATTCGGGGCCAGATACAGCTGCTACTCATTTTCTTGGAAGGCGAGTTTCCGTCTCTGGGTGGTCTCCCAGGTTAGACGCTGCGGTACATGTTAGGCGGAGCTCAGGTACCTAGGCCGGGCAGTTTTCTAGTTTGTTCTGCGGTCCCAGGGCTTCTAATATCTCTTAGAAACTTTGGTGTTTTCCCACCGGGCGCGGTGGCTCACGCCTGTAATCTCAGCACTTTGGGAGGCCGAGGTGGGCGGATTTCGAGGTCAGGAGATCGAGACCATCCTGGCTAAAATACAAAAAATTAACCGGGCGCGGTGGCGGGCGCCTGTAGTCCCAGCTACCCCAGAGGCTGAGGCAGGAGAATGGCGTGAATCCGGGAGGTGGAGCTTGCAGTGATCCGAGATCGCACCACCGCACTCTAGCCTGGGTGACAGAGCGAGACTCCATCTCAAAAGAAAAAAAAAAAACACAAAATACAAAAAAACTTTGGTGTTTTCCGCTGTCCTCAGAGTTACCTCTTAGCCTCTGTGTTTTGTTTTGTTTTTTTTTCTCCCCCTGAGACAAGCGTCTCGGCGTACCGCCCAGGCTGGAGAAGTGGCCCAATCTTCCCATCTCAGGCTCCCGAGTAGGACAACCACACGCCACCACGCACGGCTAGTTTTTTCTTTTTCTTGTATTTATTTTCTTTCTTTTCTTTCTGTTTCCTTTCTTTTTCTTTCTTTCTCTCTCTCTCTCTCTTTTTTTTTTTTTTTTTTTTTTTTTTTTGAGACGGAGTCTGGCTCTGTCGCCCAGGCTGGAGTGCAGCTGCCGGATCTCAGCTCACTGCAAGCTCCGCCTCCCGGGTTCACGCCTTTCTCCTGCCTCAGCCTCCCGAGTAGCTGGGACTACAGGCGCCCACCACCTCGCCCGGCTAGTTTTTTGTATTTTTTAGTAGAGATGGGGTTTCACCGTGTTAGCCAGGATGGTCTCGATCTCCTGACCTCGTGATCCGCCCGTCTCGGCCTCCCAAAGTGCTGGGATTACAGGCTTGGGCCACTGCGCCCGGCCTTCCTCTTTCTTTTTTTTCTTTTTTCGTAGAGGTTTCACCATTCTGCTCAGGCTGGGCTCCAACTCCTGGGCTCAAGTGATCCGCCCAGCTTTCTGAAGGGCTTGGATTACAGGTGTGATCCATCTTGCACGTAGGTGCAGCTCCTGCTTTTCACCACAGCTTTCACGGGAGTTTGCAGGATTTCTGTGCTGAGGAAACGTGTACTCAGCTAAAAGAGCCAGATAGAAGTTGTACTCAGAACTGGTGGTTTTCTTTGGAATGAAAACAGTGCATTTTGGGGGCTCTTAGTGCCCCCGTTCGGTTGTAGACATAACACGCTTGCTTTGTGTAGGGGAAGGGCTTTGCCCGTGCCCTGGTGCCCCTGCGCAGGTCATCGAGGCCTGCAGATCAGAACCGCAGTCTAACCTGTCTTGGCGGAATACCCTGCTATTCTCCCTGGAATGTAAGATGGGAGGTCTTGTGAGGAGGTTTCTACAAGTAAGTTTTTATTGACTCAGTTTTTATTGACAAAATTGAAAATTATAATAACTGAGTCCAGCCTCTCAGATGACAAATGTCTTTTGCACTGAGAGCCGAGAACTACCGCTTGCCTCAGTTCCCTCGTGCAAGTGCACTCGCTTCCCTCCACACTTTCTCCAGCGGGGGTCACTTCCTCCACAAGAGGGAGACAGCCTTCTGGGGGACCACAGCACTCAGGGCCTTCCAGAGCCAAAAATCTCGGAGCCAGCTGTCCTGTCCTGGCTGTACCTCACAACTGACCTAGAAATGGCCTTTGCTAGGAGCAAAGGGTGGGGGAAGATGGTCGTTGAAGCTGGGGCCTGTGCACTGGACCAGGTTGACCCACGGGAGGGGAGGTACCCAGAGTTAGAAGGGGACCAAGCACTGAGACCTCACCATCCTCAATCTCCAAAAGCACTCAGAGAGATGCAGAAACTGAGACCGGGTTCCTTTTTCAAGGAAAGAGAAAACTACTGAGGAAAGGCCCCAGGGGCTCTGAACCAAAACCCAGATTTTTTTCCACCTGCCGCTTTTTAAAAAATTTTTGTTTGAGAAGGTGTCTCGGTCTGTTGCCCAGGCTGGAGTGCAGCGGCACAATTTCGGCTCATTAAAACCTCCATCTCCCAGGTTCAAGCAATTCTCCTGCCTCAGCCTCCCTAGTAGCTGGGATTACAGGTGCCCGCCATGACGCCCGGTTAATTTTTGTATTTTTATTAGAGACGAGGTTTCACCATGTTGGTCAGGCTGCTCTCAAACTCCCCATCTCAAGTGATCCACCCACCTTAGCCTCCCTGAGTGCTGGGATTACAGGTGTGAGCCACCGCGCCTAGCCTGCACCTGCAGCTTAATCCCATTTCGTTGGTGCAACTTCATCCTTCCCTATGCTCAGGCCAATAAACAGTACTGTAGGCTGGTCGTTCTTTGACCTTATACATCCTATTGGTCGGAAAATTATGTTTTCTCTTTGGTGAACTGCAGACTTTGATATGAGCACTCTTTCTTTTTCTTGGTCTGAAACCCACCCAATAGTCCCATATGTAGATTTTTGGATAAACATAGAAATGGACCCTTCTGATCTTAAAGCTTGAAATTTAATATGTGTTTTATTTGAGTTCCTTCCTTCAGGCCTCTCAAAAAAGATATCAAAGAACTGAAAGTCACCCAGACAATGAGATGCTGGACCCCTCATTCATCATGATTGCTTCCTTGCCCCTCCCTAGTTCCTGTTTTCTTTTCTTCTTTTTTTTTTTTTTTTGAGACTGGTATCTTGCTCTGTCTCCCAGGCTGGAGTGCAATAGTGTGATCTTGGCTCACTGCAAGCTCCACCTCCCAGGTTCAAGCAATTCTGCCTCAGCCTCCCGAGTAGCTGGGAATACAGGCACCCGCCACCATGCCCGGCTACTTTCTTTTTGTATTTTTGGTAGAGACGGGGTTTCACCATGTTAGCCAGGATGGTCTCGATCTCCTGACCTCGTGATCTGCCCATCTTGGCCTCCCAAAGTGTTGGGATTACAGGCATGAGCCACTGCGCCTGGCCAAGTGCTGGGATTACAGGCGTGGGCCACGGCGCCTGGCCAAAGTTCCTGTTTTCTTACACATTGTTACATTTCTTTCGGCCATCTAAGCCTCTGGTATTGGTTGGTCAGGGAGATGGATTTGAGACTGAGTTCTCATCTCCTCTTCCGCAGCACCCTACTAAAGCCTCTTCCTTGGCAATAATCGTCTCAGTGATTGGCTTTCTGTGGGGCAAGCAGCAGGAACCCCAGGTCTCTGAATTTTGGCAAAGGAATCTCCTGATGAAGGTGGAATCGATTCTACTGACCAACCTGAAAACGATTAGACGTTTGAAAGCCCTTAATCTTGGGATCAGAGTTTGGTCTGCCCTTGAGTCTTTTCTTTGGGCCTACCTGTCAAAATCAGCCTGGCCAAACCTGTTTTCAAGGACCAGGGGCAGGGCCAACTTCTCTCCACGTGGCTTCTGCTGCAGGGCCAGCAGCCACCTTCCTCTTCCCTGTGACTTGAAGAGAAGCTTCAGGGGGCATTTATTCAAGTTGCTAGAAGCGCCGGTCCGCGGTGACCCTGTGGTTCCCACCGTAACCGCCGCCCTCTTTGGTTCTCTCACTGTCATGGGGGGGGGGGGGGGCAGTAACGTTTGGGTGAGTTAGGGCTCCGAAGACACTAGGCAGGGAGGGACCAGTAGGGAAGGGCACCACCCCCTTAGGTCCTGTGCATGAGGGATCCCAAAAGGTCTTGAAGAAATAGAAAAGGAGGGCCAGGTGCGGTCGCTCATGCCTGCAATCCCAGCACTTTGGGAGGCGGAGGTGGGTGGATCACAAGTCACGAGTTTGAGACCAGCCTGGCCAAGACAGTGAAACCCATCTCTGCTAAAAATACAAGTAGCCGGGTGAGGCTACAAGAGGAGCGCCTGTAATCCCAGCTACTCAGGAGGCTGAGGCAGGGGAATTCCTAGAACCCAGGAGGCGGAGGTTGTGGTGAGCTGAGATTGCCCCACTATGCTTTAGCCTGGGCAACACAGCAAGACTCCCTCTCAAATAAATAAATAAATACAAAGGGAGAGTTGGAAGTAGATCAAAGAGAAAAGAAATCCTAGATGATTTTGTATCTGAAGGCACCATGAAGATAAGTCGATGCCTTCTGGGCCGGGTTCTCCCGTTGCAGGTGAACCAAGTTCCAGCCTCCATTGGTACCGAAGGAGGTGACTTTGGCCTGGCTCCTAGTGAGGAAGCCATGTCTGGTCCTGTTCTGTTTGGGCTTGACCCTGTAGCACTTGATGGGCTCTCCTGGGCTTCCCATGGATTCCAGGGATGCAACTGAGAAGTATATTGTTAATGCACGATGGGGTGGCCTGCTCCTCCACACCTGTGGGCGTTTCTTGTCAGGTGGAATGAGAGACTTGAGAAAAGAAATCAGACACAGAGACAAAGTATAGAGAAAGAAAAAGTGGGCCCAGCAGACAGGCGCTCAGCATACAGAGGACTGGCGTGGGCAACAGTCTCTGAGTTCCCTCAGTATTTATTGATCATTATCTTTACCATCTCGGAAAAGGGTAAGTGGCAGGACAATAGGGTCATAGTAGGGAAGTCAGCAGAAAGACATGAATAAGTTTAAGGAAAAGTGCTGTGCTTTGATGTGCATGGCGCATCAAAGGCACTTGTTTAACAAAGCACAGCCTGCACAGTCCTAAATCCATTAAACCTTGAATAGACACAGCACATGTCTCTGCAAGGACAGGGTTGGGGGTAGGGTTAGAGATTAACAGCATCTCAAGGCAGTATAATTTTTCTTCGTACAGAACAAAATGGAGTCTCATGTCTACTTCTTTCTACATAGACACAGTAACAGTCTGATCTCTCTTTTCCCCACATTTCCCCCTTTTCAACAAAACTGCCATCGTTCATGGCTCATTCTTGATGGTCGCCGTCTCTCTGGAACTGCTGGGTATACCTGCGGACTAACAACAGACAGAACGGGCACACAAGGATCAATATGAAATTTTACAATAGTACTTCCAATGGTCTTAACCCAAGCGACAGGGTTAAGATTTGCGAGGCCATCAGCAACTCCTGCAATTGCCTCAGTTTCTGAGGCACAGGACCACAGGATGGGGTGCAATTAAAATTGCTAATGAAGTTTCGGGCACACATTGTCATTGATAACATCTTATTAGGAAACAGGGTTTGAGAGCAGGCAACCGGTCCAACCACAATTTATTAGGCGGGAATTTCCTCGTCCTAATAAGCCTGGGAGCGCTACAGGAGACCGGGGCTTATTTCATCCCTTCGTCTTTGACCAAAGGTGGCCACCCCCAGGGGGTCGTTTATAGGCCTACCCTCAGGGCGCATTCTCTTCCTCAGGGATGTTCCTTGCTGAGAAAAAGAATTCAGCAATATTTCTCCTATTTGCCAAAGAAAGAAGAGAAATATGGCTCTGTTCCGTCCGAGTCACCGGCAGTCAGTTCAAGGTTGCTTCCCTTGTTCCCTGAACATCGCTGTTATCCTGTTCTTTTTTCAGGATGCCCAGATTTCATATTGTTCAAACACACATGCTCTACAAACAATTTGTGCAGTTAACTCAATCATCACAGGGTCCTGAGGCAACATACATCCTCCTCAGCTTACAAAGAAGATGACAGGATTAAGCGATTAAAGAAAAGACAGGCATAGGAAATCACAAGGGTATTGATTGGGGAGGTGATAAGTGTCCATGAAATCTTCACAATTTATGTTCAGAGATTGCAGTAGACAGGCGTAAGAAATTATAAAAGTATTAATTTGGGGAACTGATACATGTCCATGAAATCTTCACAATTTATGTTCTTCTGCCATGGCCCCAGCCGGTCCCTCCATTCGGGGTCCCTGACTTCCCACAACATCTCTCCCTTTCTTTTTATATAAATGTGCCATGGCAATGAAGGCTTGTTCGTTCTCTCGATTTTGATGCAAGATTCTTTGACTGGTATGGCACACTAAAAACAAGCAGATTAAACAGAGAAACATAATTCTGAAATTTACTACAGTGGAGCCCCCAGTATGAAGGGGTGGCCTGCCCCTCCACACCTGTGGGTGTTTCTCGTTAGGTGGAACGAGAGACTTGAGAAAAGAAATGAGACACACAGACAAAGTATAGAGAAAGAGAAAGTGGGCCCAGGGGACCAGCGCTCAGCTTACAGAGGACCCACGCTGGCACCGGTCTCTGAGTTCCCTCAGTATTTATTGATAATTATCTTTACCATCTTAAAGATAAGGGAGTGGCTGGACAATAGGATCATTGTAGGGAGGAAATCAGCAGTAAGACATATGAACAAAAATCTCTGTGACATGAGTAAGTTTAAAGGAAATTGCTGTGCCTTGAGATGCATATGCAAACATCTCCATAAACCTTTTAGCAGCATTGTTTCAGCCTATCACATGGGGAGAAACCTTGGACAATACCTAGCTTTCCTAGGCAGAGGTCCCTGCCACCTTTGGCCTTGTACGTGTCCCTGGGTAGTTGAAATTAAGAGAATGGTGATGACTTTTAACCAGCAAGCTGCCTTCAGGCACTTGTTTAACAAAGCACATCCCACACAGCCCAAAATCCATTAAACCTTGAGTCACCACAGCACATGTCTCTTGCAAGGACAAGGTTGGGGGTAGGGTCACAGATTAACAGCATCTCAAATACAGAACAAAATGGAGTCGCTTATGTCTACTTCTTTCTATATAGACACAGTAACAGGCTGATCTCTCTTTCTTTTCCCCACATTTCCCCCTTTTCTTTTCAACAAAACCACCATTGTCATCATGACACCGAGATTACATACTTCACAAAGTAATAGAATATCACAAAGCAAGTGGAGGCAGGATGAGATCACAGGATGGTGTTAAAATTAAAAATGAAATTTTGGGCACACATTGTCATTGATAACATCTCATCAGGAAACAGGGTTTGAGAGCAGACAACCTGTCTGACCAAAATTTATTAGGTGGGAATTTCCTCGTCCTAATAAGCCTGGGAGCACTACAGGAGGCCGGGGCTTATTTCATCCCTTCGGCTTCAACCGTAAAAGGCGGCACGCTTCCAAGGGGGTCGTTTATAGGCCTACCCTTAGAGCGCATTCTCTTTCTCAGGGATGTTCCTTGCTGAGAAAAAGAATTCAGCGATATTTCTCCTATTTGCATAAGAAAAGAGAAGAAATATGGCTCTGTTCCGTCCGGCTCACCGGCGGCCAGTTCAAGGTTGCCTCCCTTGTTCCCTGAACATTGCTGTTATCTTATTCTTTTTTTAAGATGCCTAGATTTCATATTGTTCAAACACACATGCTCCACAAACAATTTGTGCAGTTAAGGCAATCATCACAGGGTCCTGAGGTGACATATATCCTCCTCAGTTTACAAAGAAGATGATGGGATTAAGAGATTAAAGTAAAGACAGACATAAAAAAATTATAAAAGTATTAACTTGGGAGAACTAATAAATGTCCATGAAATCTTCACATTTTATGTTTTTCTGCCATGGCTTCAGCCAGTCTCTGCGTTCAAGGTCCCTGACTTCCCGCAACATTCTCCCTCCCTTTTCCTCTATATAAATGTGCCATGGCGATGAAGGCTTGTTCATTCTCTCGATTCTGATGTAGGATTCTTCGACTGGTTCGGCACACTAAAAATAAGCCGATTAAACAGAGACACATAATTCCAAAATTTACTGCAGTAGAGTTCTCAATAGACTTAATCCAAGTCGTGGGGTTTAATCCAAAAGATTTTTTGCCACTTGATCTAACGCCTCAGCTCCAGGTACAACATTTAAGTGACCTTGAGAGGCTTCAAAAATTTGTTTTTTTGATTTAGAAATGTCTAAAGTGAGATTATCTTCTCTTTCCTGTAGATGGCATCTAACCATGTCCCAGTGATGTTTAGACTCATTATAAACTTGGGGTGTAATAAAAAAATCTGACGTATTCCAGTCACACTGTAACTGGAAACGATGTTCCAAGTTCATGAGTCTATCTCCCATCCAAATGACAGTTTGTCTAAGATCATTGATTTGATTTGCCAATTTTTGATCGATACCAGATTGTGAATTCCACAACCTTGTGGAATTCTTTTGCCAATTGTCAACAAAGCTTACTGTCTGAACAGAAGAGTGCAATGCAACTCCTGCCACAGCGGCTGTAGCTGTGACTGCAATTAATCCCATAATCACTGCAATTAAAGTAAAAATGAATATTTTGGATCTATTTAAAACGCCTTTTAATACTTCAGTCAAAATATGGATGGATGGTGAGGCCTCCCATGGTTGGTCCACGGACACAGGGATCCACAGGCCTTCTCTTGCTCTCACTAGCAGAATATGGTGCTGCCAATCAAAAGTCGAATCAATGCAAGTAAACAATCTGCAATTTCACAAGTTATAGTTTGGGAGTCTGGTTTAATAACTATATTTCCTATGACTAACAGGGGCTTTACACAACTTTGTAAAGGAACTGTTAGACTGGAATTTAGGTTGATAGAGTAAAATGGCTTATAATCTCTTGTTTCTATAATTTGGTTTCCAGACCAAATTCTAAGGCGGTATGAAGCTACAGTAAGCCTCCATAATTCTGGATGTTCAGGACCAAAAACAGGACTTATTATTTTTGGTCTAGGAGTAGAGATTCCCTTTTCTCCCCATATCCAAGGGTAGAAAGACTGATTTTTTGTGCTTATGTTTGTCTAAATTTTCTGTTAAGTCACTATCAACAGTTGGACTCACTAGTGCACTGGGACAGAATTGAGTTTGTCCTGTGCAATTGTGATAGAATTGACCTCGAGGCACCCAATCTATAACAGTTCCAAATGTATTGTTTTGTAACATCACCGCACTATCGGCCACACATTCTTCCCAAACTAAATCTTTTGATTCTTTGGAAATCTCCTTGGGGCAAGGTTTCCCTTTTGGCCTAAATTTTAATGATCTTTGATAAGAAAAGTCTTGTAAATAGTTTACCTGTGGTTTGAGTGACATTCCACTTACCACGTGATAAGTAAATCTACTGGTGGGACTGACAGTAGGTACTTCTACCAACCAATTTTGAATAGCAGGCATTAAACATCCTGGTGCTCTCCCTAGGCAAATAGGAGGATAACGATACCCAGTGGAAATATTTATCATCATTCCTTCTTCCTCCGGTTTGGCAGGGCAACGATCATCTGTGGGACCAGGTACCCACACACTATTATTAACATATACTTCAATAGGATTATCCATCCATGTAACTGCCCAAATTAAGGGCGGGAAAGGCACATAGGCCCAGTAGGTATAATTAGCTGCAGCTGCTCCTGCAGGCATGGGGAGACTTACCACCGTTGATAGAATCATTAAAGCTGCAAGCAGCATATTCTCTGGGGTTTGTGTCACCTTTGTGTCCTCTAGGCTTTTTTCAGCTAACTGTATCAGCTTGTTTAATTGTGCCCAAGTTGGTGGCTCCGCCTTCTTGGTGGATGGCAACTTCATCTGTTCTTCTGCTATCGCCACTTTGTTCATCTTGCGAGTCAATGGTGCTTGATTGCGGTGTTTCTGTCTCCGTGGACGTGCAGAACTTCAAATGTTTAGTGGGTATCCAAACAGAAAGCTGATTTTCTCCTGGTGAAACACAAGCAAAACCTCTTCCCCAGGTTACCACCTTCCCTATTTCCCACGTCTTATTTTTGTTGTGTTTTCACCAAATCAGTTTCCCTTCATGTGGGCTGTTCTTTTTACCAGTAAGATGTTCTGCAGAAGTAGTAGTCTGATTTCTATAAATGCTTAAAAAATTTAAAGTATAGAGTGTTAGATTAAGTTGCATCTGAGGAGTGGTACACTCCTTACTGTCTCTCCCCCTTCTTTTTGTTTAATTAACTGAGTTTTGAGTGTTCTATTCGTTCTTTCAACGATGGCCTGTCCTTGGGAATTATAAGGAATTCCTGTAGTATGTGTAATTTTCCACTGATTAAGAATTTTTGGAGGCCGGGCGCGGGGTCTCAAGCCTGTAATCCCAGCACTTTGGGAGGCCGAGATGGGTGGATCACGAGGTCAGGAGATCGAGACCATCCTGGCTAACATGGTGAAACCCCGTCTCTACTAAAAAATACAAAAAACTAGCCAGGCGAGGTGGCGGGCGCCTGTAGTCCCAGTTACTCGGGAGGCTGAAGTGGGAGAATGGCGTGAACCCGGGAGGCGGAGCTTGCAGTGAGCTGAGATCCGGCCACTGCACTCCAGCCTGGGTGACAGAGCGAGACTCTGTCTCAAAAAAAAAAAAAAAAAAAAAAAAAAAGAATCTTTGGAAAACTTTACTACAGTATCCTGGTCCATTGTCAGTTTTAATTTTTTCTGGAATTCCCATGACAGCAAAACAAGATAATAAATGTTTTTTAACATGGGAATTACTTTCTCCTGTCTGGCAGGTTGCCCATATGCAATGTGAATAAGTATCAACTGTTACATGAACCCATGATAATTTGTTCAACGTACAAATGTACAAATGAAGGTACATGTGTAATATCCATTTGCCATAATACATTAGGACACAGACCTCTGGGATTAACTCCTGCGTCTTGAGTGGGCAGGTTTAGGACTTGACACTGGGTGCAATGTTGTACAGTATCTTTTGCCTGTTTCCATGTGACATCAAATTTGTTTTTTAATCCTGCTGCATTTGCATGAGTCAAAGCATGAAGTTCTTGTGCTTTTATGAATGCAGAGGATATCAGTAACTCAGCTTGTTCATTTGCTTCAGTTAAAGGTCCTGGTAAATTAGTGTGTGCTTGAACATGAGTAAAATAAAATGGAAAATTCCTCCTTCTTACAGTTTGTTGTAATAAATTGAACAGCTGGTTTAACTGATCATCCATGCTATATTTAATTAGAGCTATCTCAACATCCCTTGTAGCCTGTACTACATATGCAGAATCTGATATAATATTAACAGGTTGATTAAAATCTTGTAACACTGTAATGACTGCAACCAAGTCTGCTCTTTGAGCAGACTGATATTGAGTTTTGATTACTCGCTCTTTTGGCCCTGTGTAAGTCGCTTTTCCATTGCTGGAACCATCAGTAAATGAGCATTTTCTAAAGGTTCGTGTCTGGTAATTTTAGGTAAAATCCAAGTAGTCAATTTTAAAACCTGGAAGATTTTTGTTTTCAGGCTATGATTATCAACAATTCCCACAAAATCAGCAAGACCAATCTGCCATGCACCAGAATTGATAAAGGCTTGTCTAGCTTGTTTCTTGGTTAAAGGAACAACTATTTTGTCTGGGTCATTTCCACACAATTTTATTATTCGTAATCTTGCCTGACCAATTAACGTAGCTATTTGATCCAAGTACAATGTAAAAGTCTTAATTGTACTGTGAGGAAGGAACGACCACTCCACAAGATCAGTATTTTGAACGATGCTGCCTGTTGGAGAATGTACAGTAGCAAAAATCAAAAGTTGGAGTGGGGCTAAGGGATCTATTCTATTTATTTGTGCTGACTGAATTTTTTCTTTCACTAATTTAATTTCTTTTGTGCCTCCGGGGTTAATATTCTTTTATTATTTAAGTCTGGGTCTCCTCTTAGGATAGAGAACAAATTTGACATGGCCTAAGTAGGAATGCCTAGAGTTGGCCGAATCCAATTAATATCGCCTAGCAATTTTTGAAAGTCATTTAATGCTTTTAATGTGTCTTTTCTCATTTCTATTTTTTGTGGCTTAATTTTTCTACTTTCTATCTGCATCCCTAAATAATGAAAAGGAGTAGAGGTCTGAATCTTATCAGATGCCCTTGTCAGTCCTGCGTTGGCAACCTCTGCTTGCAGAAATGTGTAACAGTCAATTTAATTTGTCTCGTTTCTGCAGCACATAAAATATCATCAATATAGTGAATGATGTAACAATCTGAACATTTGTCTCTAACTGGTTGAAGAGCTTGACCTAGGGAAGTCTGACAAATAGTTGGACTATGAAGCGTTCCCTGAGGTAACACTTTCCACTGAAACCTGGTGGCTGGTTCTTTATTATTTATGGCTCGTATAGTAAACGCAAATTTTTCACAATTCTGCTCTGCCAGAGGAATGGTAAAAAAGCAATCCTTCAGATCAATTATAATTAAAGACTAGTCTTTTGGAATCATGGCTGGGGAGGGCAGTCCGGGTTGAAGAGGCCCCACGAGTTGAACTACAGCATTTACAGCTCTTAAGTCAGTTAACATCCGCCATCTGCTGGATTTTTTTCTGAATTACAAACACAGGAGAATTCCAAGGCGAGAATGAAAGCTCAATGTGTCCCTTTTCTAATTGTTCCTTTGCTAATAAATGTAAAGCCTCCAGTTTTTGTTTTGGTAGCGGCCACTGATTTACCCATACTGGTTTTTCTGTTCTCCAAGTTAATAGAATGGGTTTAGGAGGCTCTACAGTGGCTGCCCCTAAAAAGGATACCCTATTCCTTTTCTTTCTTGATTTCCCTCAGTCTCAATTGGGACTTTAATGTCATTTTCATTTTTTCCTAGTCCTTTTCCTGGTATATATCCCATCTTAGTCATGATTTTTTGACTCATGGGGCTGTATAATGGAACGGGCATAATGATTTTTCACCCCCTTTGTTGTAACAAATCTTGACCCCATAGATTAACAGGAATTAAAGTAATCATTGGCTGAACAGTACTTTCTTGATTATCTAGCCCTAAGCAATGTAAAATCATAGCACTTTCATACACTTCTGAAGCTGTGCCTACGCCGACAAGTCCTGTAACAGCCTTTTGTTTAGGCCAATTTTTTGGCCACTGATTTAAAGAAATGACAGAGACATCTGCTCCAGTGTCTACCAACCCTTCAAACTGTTTTCCTTGAATAATGGCCTTACACACAGGTCTGCTCTTAGAGACCTGACTTGCCCAATATGCAACCTTTCCTGCCGGATCAGTGGTTCCAAACCCTCCTGTTCTTTTTATCTCACTGTTTCCAACTTTAAAGGCTGGAGTAATAGTTGAGCAATCCTGTCTCCTGGACTGGCACTCCAAAGAATTGAGGAAGTAATAACCAATTGAATTTCGCCTTTATAGTCTGAATCAGCCACACCAGTATGAATTTGAACTCCTTTTAGATTTAAACTTGATCTTCCTGAGATTAGTCCTACAGTCCCCTCAGGCAATGGGCCGTATGCCCCTGTGGGGATTTTTTGTGGGAGCTCCCCTGGAAGCAGAGAGACTGCTTGTATGGTGCATAAATCTACTGCTGCACTGCCACTTGTGAGAGGTGACAATTGCTGTATTGTGGTAAATGGCTTATTCCCTGAGGCACTTGTGACAGTAGGGGTTGTTGTCCCTGAAAACCCAGAGGAAAAAAGGGCTGAACTGGGAATGCCCCAGTTTGTTGCGGGGCCTGAGGCTGGCCCCTCTTCTCGTTTCCCGACAGTGGTTGCCCATTTTTATCAAATTTAGAACGACATTGATTAGCCCAATGTTTTCCTTTTTTACATCTTGGACATAGGCCAGGTGGCTGTTTATCTGTTGTTGTTGTAGCTTGAGTAGTTCTATTTTGTTTATTTGAGACTGGGCAATTCTTTTTTAGATGACCAATTTGACCACAATCATAACATTTTCCCCAGAATATTCTAACTTGTCCTCCTAAAGCAACTCCTGTGATTGCTTGAGCCATAAGCATAGCTTTATGCATAGCTCCTCCAATTCCATCACAGGCTTTTATGTACTCTGAGATTACATCCGATCCTGCCAGGACTCTTCCTTTTAATGGCTTAATGGCTGATTGACACTCAGGATTGGCGTTTTCATATGCCATCAACTCCACTACAACCTTACGGGCATTCTCATCCGCAATTGACTTTTGAGCAGCATCTTGAAGCCTTGCCACAAAATCATGGTAGGGCTCTTTAGAGCCTTGTCTTATTGTATTGAATGAGGGGCAGGTGGTTCCTGGGTCTTGAATTTTCTCCCAGGCCCTAAGGCAGACAGCCCTAATTTGCTCAATGGTCTCATTTTGCAGTATTACTTGTTGACTAGCAGTGCTCCAATTTTGACCTGTTCCTAATAGTTGATCTATGTCTATGTTAACTGGAGGACTGGCAGTCCTATTTCTTCGGACCTGTTCTTGTGCCCCATCAATCCACCAAGTCTTAAATTGTAAAAATTGAGAGGGTGAGAGTGAGGATTTTGCCAGAATCTCCCAATCATAAGGAATGAGTCTATGTCCATGAGCAATGGAATCTAATAATGTTCTCACGTAAGGAGAGTTGGGTCCGTACTGTTTTACTCCCTCTTTGATATCTTTTAGCATTTTTATAGAAAAGGACTCATATCTGGCCTCAGCTGTGGGAGGCTCTCCCTCTTGGGCCCCTTCTCCAGGTGGTCTTGATTCTAATATTACTGGGACTGGCCAAGCCTGAATATCTCCTTGTTTTCTTGCCTTATCAATAATTTTATATAATGCACCACCCTGCCCAATAGGTGGTGCTGGAAACATTTCTGGCTGTCCATACTGACTTTCTGGGGGCGGCGGATACTGAAGTCCGGCTGGCGGCCAGTATTGATAGGCTACTGGTGGCTGGGTCTTATTTTCTACCAGCTGATATCGTGTCTTGGACGCTGATGGCTCTGCTAATTCTGGACCTTTTTCTTCTAATTTTAATGTTTCTGGATATATCACCCCCTGTAATTGATTATTGTTAACATTTTGTGTCGACCGAGCCATTAGTGGCTCTGCTACATATTTACAATGTGAACTTTCCATTCCTTTCCGGGATTCTATCCCTGCCTCTTTTTCACAATCTATTACACAGCTTTCAGGGACATCAGAAACTGAAACGCTATCTTCTTCTGTTTGAAACGGTTCTAAAGCTACTTTAATAATGACCCAATCGTTCCATACTGTAAGTGGGATGATTTTACCTTCCCTACTTGCTTGTTTTAATTCTTTGCCAATTTTTTCCCAGTCTTTTAGATCTAAGGTTCCCTGTTCTGGAAACCATGGGCAAAATTGTTCTATTGTTTGAAACAGCGTAGTTAGATTTTTTGTAGAGACTCTAACTCCCCCTCTTTTTAAAATAATTTTAATAAAGCTGCGATAAGAGGCATATTTACTTTTAGTTTGCCCCATTGTTACCCTGGGTTCTTCCAAGCGCACAAGCTTACCGCAAGGCTGACTGTAGACGTACTCGGGAGTCTCTCGTCGACTTGTCCTCAATGACCACGCTGGAGTGTTACCTTCACCCTAGAGAAAAGCACCCACGTTTGGCACCAGATGAAGGGGTGGCCTGCCCCTCCACACCTGCGGGCGTTTCTTGTCAGGTGCAACAAGAGACTTGAGAAAAGAAATGAGATAGAGACAACGTATAGAGGAAGAAAAAGTGGGCCCAGCGGACACGCGCTCAGCATACAGAGGGCTGGCACCGGCACCGGTCTCTGAATTCCTTCAGTGTCTATTGATCATTATCTTTTCTATCTGGAAAAGGGGAAGTGGCAGGACAATAAAGTCATAGTAGGGAGAAGGTCAGCAGAAAGACATATGAATAAAGATCTCTGTGACATGAATACGTTTAAGGAAAAGTGCTGTGCTTTGACATGCATATATGCAAACATCTCCATAAACATTTTCAGTGCATAAAGAGCAGGATTGCCGCTAGCACGTCCCACCTTCAGCCCTAAGGCTGTTCTCTCCTAGCTCAGTAAATAGAACATACAATTGGGTTTTACACTGAGACATTCCATTGCCCAGGGACGAGCAGGAGACAGATGCCTTCCTGTATCTCAATTGCCAAGAGGCCTTCCTCTTTTACTAATCCTCCTCAGCACAGACCCTTTACCCGTGTCCGGCTGGGGAACCATCAGGTCTTTTCCCTTCCCACAAGGCCATATTTCAGACTATCACATGGGGAGAAACTTTGGACAATACCTAGCATTCCTAGGCAGAGGTCCCTGCTGGCTTTCCGCAGTGTTTGTGTCCCTGGGTACTTGAGATTAAGAGAATGGTGATGACTTTTAACACGCATACTGCCTTCAGGCACTTGTGTAACAAAGCACTTCCTGCATAGCCCCAAATCCATTAAACCTTGAGTAAACACAGCACAGTCCTTGTCTCTGCAAGGACAGGGTTGGGAGTAGGGTTACAGATTAGCAACATCTTAAGGCAGAAGAATTTTTCTTAGTACAGAACAAAATGGAGTCTCTTATGTCTACTTCTTTCTGCACAGACACAGTAACAGTCTGATCTCTTTCTTTTTCCCACACTTGAAGTAGGAGTATTTTAAAATTTTTTAGCAAAGGAAATGAATTCTGACAGGTTTTGCACTGAAGACATTCACTTGTGAGGAAAACAGGAAAAACACTATGCTGTGAAAAGCAAATGCTGTTGAGATTGTCTCACAAACACAAACTGCGTTTCAGCATGTAGGTTTGGGCCTCAGGTTGGGCACATTTTACTTTAAGCGCACTGTTGGTGGAACTTACGGTGAATCTAGGACTTATATATACATACATACATATAATACACACACACACACACACACACACACACACACACACACACACACACACACGGTCTTCCTATCTTGTCCAGGGTGGTCTCTAACTCTGGGTCTCTAGCGATCCTCTGCCTCCCCTTCCCAAAGTGCTGGGATTACAAGCGTGAACCACCTCGCCCAGGCCATTTTAGTTTAATATTTTTAATTTAAATACACAATCCAAAAATTACATAACAAGTACAGGAAGCCCACTTTATGCCAGTTTTACAAAAACAGTAAAGATATATCAATGACAAAGCGTCAAAGTGGCAAAATCCTAAAGTACTGAGAGAAAAAAAGTTATTCTAGAATTCTATGCCAAATTGAAATATCTTTCAAAATTGTGACTGAAATCAGAACATTTAAAGACATACAAAAAATGACAGAATTCACCGAACCACACTACAAGAAATGTTAAAGGAGTCCCTCCAGGCGTAAGGATAAGGATACTAGATAGAAATCTGAACCTACACAAAGAAATGGAGACGACTGAAAATTGCTATGTACGTACTTGGATGTTGGGATTTATAACATGTCCAAAATCAAATTACATGACAACACTAGCATGAAGGCCAGAAGGGGAGGTATAATGTCACTTGATGGCAGACGGATAAAGATGTATTCTAGAAACCCTAAACCCATCACTGACATAACAAAAGAAAGAGTTACACCTAAGAAGCCAAATAAGGAAAGAAAATAGAATGATATAAAAAAAACCATGCAATCGCTGGGTGCGGTGGCTCACGCCTGTAATCCCAGCACTTTGAGAGGCCAAGGCAGGCAGATCACTTGAGGTCAGGAGTTTGAGACCAGCTTGGCCAAAACGGTGAAACCACCATCTCTACTAAAAATACAAAAATTAGCCCAGTTTGGTGGCTCGCACAGGCCTGTAATCCCAGTTACTTGGTAGGCTGAAGCAGGAGATTCGCTTGAACCCGGGAGGCGGAGGTTGCAGTGAGGTGAGATCGTGCCACAGCACTACAGCCTGGGTGACAGAGGGAGACTGTCTCAAAAATAAATAAATAAATAAACAAAAACTGTAATCACTATGCTGGAACAACTGCTCTCCAGGCCTCTATCCTATAGAAATACACAAATGGCCAATGAGAAGTGTACAAGAATGATCACTGCACCATTATTTGTAACCATAAAATGAGCCAAAGTAATTTCAAAGACACATGAAAATAGTCTTATTTATTCAACAAACACCAACAATTGAACAAACAATGGAAGCAAGTCCTTTGCCAAAAGGAACAGAGAGGGTCATGATCCTCCAAGGATTTTAGGGTTCCCAGGAGCCTAGTTTTTGGTCTAGTTCTGCGACATCTTATGCTTGGGGAGCTACAGGTTCTCGTGTTTGGAGAATCTTTCAGGTTCTATCTCCATTTCCCCTCAATTCCTCCCCATTCTGCTACAATAAAAAAACAATTCTCACCTCCGGAAGATCCCGCCTGTGCCTCCGCACGAGCCTTTCAGGGAGTCTGGATGTCTGGTCCACTGAAGGGGTGGCCTACCCCTCCACACCTGTGGGCGTTTCTCGTTAGGTGGAACGAGACACTTGAGAAAAGAAATGAGACAAAGTATAGAGAAAGAAAAAGTGGGCCCAGGGGACCGGCGCTCAGCATACAGAGGATCCACGCCGGCACCGGTCTCTGAGTTCCCTTAGTATTTGTTGATAATTTTCTTTACCATCTTAAAGATAAGGGAGTGGCAGGACAATAGGATCATTGTAGGGAGAAAATCAGCAGTAAGACATATGGATAAAGATCTCTGTGACATGAATAAGTTCAAAGGAAAATGCTGTGCCTTGATATGCATATGCAGACATCTCCATAAACCTTTTAGCAGCATTGCTCCAGCAAGTCCCACCTTTTGTCCCACCTAAGGCGGTTTTCTCCTATCTCAGTAAACAGAGCCTACAATCGGGTCTCACACCGAGATGTTCCATTGCCCAGGGATGCGCAGGAGACAGATGCTTTTCTCTATCTTAACTGCCAATATCCGCCAAAAGGCCTTCTTTCCTGTTGTACTAGTCCTCCTCAGCACAGACCCTTCACCAGGGCGGGCTGGGGGAGGATCAGGTCCTTCTCTTCCCACCAGGCCCTATTTCAGACTATCACATGGGGAGAAACCTTTGACAATACCTAGCTTTCCTAGGCAGAGGTCGCTGCGACCTTTGACCGTGTACGTGTCCCCGGGTACTTGAGATTAAGAGAATGGTGATGACCTTTAACCAGCAAGCTGCCTTCAGGCACTTGTTGAACGAAGCACATCCCGCACAGCCCAAAATCCATTAAGCCTTGAGTCACCACAGCACATGGCTCTTGCAAGGACAAGGTTGGGGGTAGGGTCACAGATTAACAGCATCTCAAATACAGAACAAAATGGAGTCTCTTGTGTCTACTTCTTTCTATATAGACATAGTAACAGCCTGATCTTTCTTTCTTTCCCCCACAGTCCACCGCTCCCCGGCTTCTTTTTTTGCTTTTGCTTTTCCCTTCCCCGGCTCCCGCCCTCAGGCCTCAAGACCCGACCACCGCCCAGCTGAGTCCCCGCGGCTGCACTGCGCAGAAAGTGCACTGGAGGCCCTGCCCTGTTGCAGCCCCGCGGGGTGCCGAGAAGTCAACTAAATAAATGCTTTGTAAAAAGAACTTCTCCATGGAAAAATCTCTCATGATTTCCATTCTGAAGGCTCTTCAAAGGACTAAAAACCAAAGGCCACGATGGATTCATTCGACAAGTCCTAGTCGGGCGGCCTGGTGAGTGGCAGACCCTGCTCCCCGTGAGGGGACCCACGAGCGACCCTCGCCACCATCCCTGCCCTAGTGGAGCCCCCATGCGGGACACAGGATCCGAAGATGGCAGCGGCAGCTCCGCAGCGGCCCCGAAAGCGACTGGGCAGGGTGGGCACAGGCTCCCTAACTGGATGAAGGTGGCGCAAAGAACGGGAAGAGCCATCCCGGGAGCCACCGGGCGTTCAGCTGCCCTTGGGCCCCCAGGCGGCTCGGGCCGGGGTAGCAACAGGGGCGTTTCTGGAGGGTTTCTGAAGCAGGCGAGGGGCAGGGGCAGGGCGGGAGAAGGCCATTCGGCTGCCCTTCTGGCTCCAGAATCTCCCAACGGCGCAGGTGTCCAACGTGACCAGCGCGACTCACCGCTCCAATCTTTCGGATTTTCCAAGGGCCTTGCTCAGTGGTCCTGCCTGGCGGGCCCTGAGGATGGAAGGGACGGAGGAAGTTTAGTGAGTGCGCCCTTTCTGTAGCGCCAGTAGAGCTCACAGTACCTGTCTCTGTGGCGCAATCGGTTAGCGCGTTCGGCTGTTAACCGAAAGGTTGGTGGTTCGAATCCACCCAGGGACGCTTGGTGAATGCTTTTAAAGCATTCATGCATTGTCAATCCCTACATGAATGGGCAAGATTTTTATCTTCCCGGAGTCCTAGGCCACTAATTTGTGACTTATCCATGTCAAGGGCCAGGGCACCCCTCCGACCGGATTCTTAACCGGGTATCTCCTGAAATCCTGGGTTTATACCTGTCTAACTCAGGAATCCTGAAACAGAGACCTAGGAACCCACTTTTAGTGTGATAAAATTCTAATTCAGTCCGTCATACGCTTAAACGAGTAATTTACATGCCTCCATTTTTTCATATTTCAGTAATAGGAGTCCAGTAGTATCCCCAGGATGTGCCTGGACTTACTGATTGTTCTATCAATAATGTGACCAGTGGAATCAGTCATCATCATAGTGATCCTCTCTATCATTTTTGAAAACAGTATTTTTCCCCAGTTTGTGCATGATTTATTTAACCCTTTTCAAAATGTTTTTGTTAGCCAGGCGTGGTGGCATGTGCCTGTAATCCCAGCTACTTGGGATGCTGAGGCAGGAGAATCGTTTGAGCCTGGGAGGTGGAGGCTGCAGTGAGCCGAGATCGCACCACTACACTCCAGCCTGGGCAACAGAATGAGACTCCATCTCAAAAAAAAAAAAAAAAAAGTTTTTGGGATGAGGTTGGTTTCATGGTTTTAGGATTATAAAGAATGCTGCAGCCACCATTCTTGTACACATATCTTTGGTCATTGTGGAAATGTCTACACCGCAGATATTTCTATAGTGTAGAGAACTGGATGCCCCATTGCTACATTATAGTGTTTATATAACGCTTCTAATTTGAGTACATTCTGCAAATGTATCTTTCACGGGAGCAATGCCTAATAATATTCCAATATGAATATTTATAAGAGGAAAAATGGGAAGATGTGCAATTGAGCTTCGTGCCTCTCCATGGGGCCCATGTTCATAAAATGGTGGCATTAGCTATTTGAGAGTGGAGTCTGTGGCCCTCTGACATCAAAAGCTGAAGCAGAGGACACGAAAACCCTCACTGCACATCCTCTGTAGTCTGGCCAGAATCATTCCTAGGTCGGTGGTCTCTTATCAGGAGGGAATGCTGCTTGCTTGCTTTGTCAAAACCACGGAAGGGAGGGAAAGTCTCAGGGTGTTGGTTGATAACAGTGGTGAAGCAAGTCTTTCCAAAGGGCTGGTTTGTTAACCCTTAGGGAAAAAAAGCCTAATTATTATTATATTTTTTGAGACGGAGTCTCGCTCTGTCGCCCAGGCTGTAGTGCAGGGGCGCGATCTTGGCTCACTGCAAACTTCGCCTCCCAGGTTCACGCCATTCTCCTGCCTCAGCCTACCGAGTAGCTGGGACTACAGGCGCCTGCTACAATGCTCGGCTAATTTTTTTGTGTTTTTAGTAGAGACGGGGTTTCACCTTGTTAGCCAGAATGGTCTGGATCTCCTGACCTTGTGATCCACCCGCCTCGGCTTCCCAAAGAGCTGGGATTACAGGCGTGAGCCACCGCGCCGGGCCAAAGATGTCAAATCTTTAGCCAGTGTTTGCCTTTTGATTGATAGGTGGGTTGCTTGGTTACTTTGGCCCTTGTGTGCTTGAATGTTGCCTCCATCCCGTAATTTTAAGTACATGCTTGATATGCAGTCCATATGTATCAGCCTTAATGAGCTAATTATCATATGAAGTCATTTTAAGGATACTTTTTCTCTCTAATCCACATGCCTATCTCTGAGGAGCTGACCCTTTACTGGTTTGGATCTTGCTGGCCTTGGGGTCCTTGCGTGCCTTTTTTTTTTTAAAGACAGGTTCTTGCTGTGTTGCCCAGTCTGGAGTGCAGTGGCACGATCTTGGCTCACTGCAACCTCTGCCTTCCGGGTTCAAGCAACTCTCCCATCTCAGCCTCCTGAGTAGCTGGGAGTACAGGAGTGCACCACCATGCCCAGCTAATTTTTTGTATTTTTAGTAGAGAAGAGTGTTTCATGTGTGTCCGTGTGAAGAGATCACCAAACAGGCTTTGGGTGAGCAACATGGCTGTTTATTTTACCTGGGTGCAGGAGGGCTGAGTCCGAAAAAGGAGTCAGCAAAGGGTGATGGGATTATCATTGGTTCTTATAGGTTTTGGGATAGGCGGTGAGGTTAAGAGCAATGTTTTGGGGGCATGGGATGAAGCTCACCAAATACATTCTTGAGGGTGGGGAGAATTACAAAGAAACTTCTTAAGGGTTTGGGGGATTATAAAGAACCTACGTAAGGGTGGGGGAGATTACAAAGTACATTGATCTGTTAGGGTGGGGCAGAAACAAATCACAATGGTGGAATGTCATCAGTTAAGTTATTTTCACTTTTGTGGATCTTCAGTTGCTTCAGGCCATCTGGATGTACACGTGCAGGTCGCTGGGGATATGATGGCTTAGCTTGGGCTCAGAGGCCTGACAAAGGGGTTTCACCATGTCGGTCAGGCTGGTCCTCAAACTCCTGACCTCAGGTGATCTGCCTCCCTTGGCCTCCCAAACTGCTGGGATTACAGGTGTGAGAGGCTGCGCCCGGCCTTGCTTGCTTTTTTAAATCTTACTTTTTGTTTTGGCTGCTCAACTTCTGCCTTTTATCTTGCTTCTTGCTCTCCCACCCCATCACCTTGCTTCTGTTTCTGCTTTTACTCATTCTGCCTTTCATCCAACTTCCAATTCCCTCTGCTGTTCTGCCTCACAATGGCAGTTAGTGAGGGAGGGGTTTTAAGGGGGCATGTCCGACCTCCTATCCTGCCACAGCCAGAAACATTTTTCAAGGCTTCTCTGAGGTCCTGTCAGCCAAGAGGGAGTCCGTTCAGTTGGTTGTAGGGCCTAGGGCTTATTTTTATTTCTCAGTCCTGACAAGGAAAGGCTGGATTAATGCAGATTTTCTGCAGGTGTAAATTTCCTCTACAAAAGACAGTTTTGCAGAGTTACTTCTGTTTGCTGGCTCTCTGACAGCATTCTTAAAATATGCCAAAGACACATATTCTGGGGTAAAATATTTTGATTTTCTTCATCTATCTACAACTTCACCGTGCTGACAGCCTCCAATCCAAGCATACCTGAAGCCTTTTTTTTTTTTGAAACGGAGGCTCACTCTGTCACCCAGGCTGGAGCACAGTGGTGAGATCTCTGCTCACTACAAGCTCCGCCTCCTGGGTTCATGCCATTCCCCTGCCTCAGCTCCTGAGTAGCTGGGACTACAGACGCCTGCCACCACTCCTGGCTAATTTTTTTGTCTTTTTAGTAGAGACGGGGTTTCACCTTGTCAGCCAGGATGGTCTCGATCATCTGACCTTGTGATCCTCCCGTCTCGGCCTCCCAAAGTGCTGGGATTACAGGCATGAGCCACCGCACCCGGCCTGAAGTCTTTCTTTTTAAAAAGCTTTCCCACCCTTCTGACCGCCTTCAAGTCTCTGCCAAAACACAAGTAACAGTGGCTGACTCCCTGCTATAGCAAGCTCAGAATAAATAGCCTTTGCTTTTTTTTGTTTGGTTGGTCTTTGTTTACTTGCAGAAGCTTCAATGTAGCGTTGACAAGGACTCCATCTTTGACCAAACCTTAGTTGCCGCTGAACCCTTTTCTCTATTAGTTCTTGGCCTGCCAAGTCCAGTTTTAGAAAAGAGTACTGTTGAGTCTAGTTTAGCAAGAGTCCTCCCAACCACTTTTGATAGCTAATCAAGTTCCTCTTAGTAATTTTCCATCCACTAACTTTCTTATCTTGCCGATTGGCTATACACCTTCAACTCTTTTTGCTGTATTTGGAGTTGAGCTCAGTTCTCTGCTGGTCTCTCTTGCCTACTGTAGTACATACAATAAAATCCATCTCAAGTTTTTAACAAGTGTCCAGGGTAGTCCCTCTGAAACTACTTTTGCAAAATTCTGACAATAAGAGAAAGCAGACACGGCTGACTCCATCTTGGTTCTAGCCTCACAGGCTGGCTGTCTTTGCTCATTCCTGTGCAATTTCTCCCAAGCGATCTTTGGGAAAAATTGAGTTTATAGTTTAAATCAGGGATCCCCAAACCCCAGGGTCACAAGACAGGAACCCAGCCGAACAGTAGGAGGTGAGCTGCAGGCTTTCAAGCATTACCATCTTGTCAGGTCAGCATCGGCATTAGATTCTCATGGGAGCGCGGACCCTATTGGGAACTGAGCATGTGAGGCATCCAGACTGCGCACTCCTTATGAGACTCTAACTAATGCCTGATGACCTGAGGTGGAACAGTTTCATCCAGAAACCATCCACCACCCCCTTCCATGGAAAAATTGTCTTCCGTGAAACCAGTCCCTGGTGCCAAAAACATTGGGGACAGCCAAAAAGGTTGGTTTAAATGATAACCTTCCCCAAAACTAAATGTAAAACTAATGAAAGGCCACCAAGTTAGGAGGATGAAAGGGGCATGAATTCTGCTAAGATATATGCCTCATTAAATAATTACCAGTCATTATTCCAGAGGTCACAAGATTTGCAGCTTCCCCAATTACTGCTGTGAAGAACATCACTATTGTAGAACCTAAGATTGGCCTCTTGAGATTTCTTTTCAGGCTTTTGCATGTCTGACTACTGGATGGCACCATTTGGCCCGAAAATCAACCAGTCCCTTAGCCCTGAAGTTTGCTCAGGGCAGGAGGGCCAGTTTCCACATCCCCCAACAATCAGCACTGCCCCTCCCCACCAAACTGTCTTTGAAAAACCCCTTACCTCCAAGCCTTCAGTGAGATCGATTTGAGTAGTAACTCTGTCTCCCACAGGTTGTGGCTGGCCTGTGTCAATGAAACTCTTTACTGCAATGCCATGGTCTCCACGAATTGATTTTGTATGTACAGTGGGCAGGAAGAACCCATCAGGCGGTTACATCTGCAGGATGGTGCCAGTTCTTTCCACAAAGGCTGGTCAGATACCCAGAAAGTATTTCTCCACTACTACCTGGACAATGTGTCTCCCTGTCAGTCTCCAGGGAATGGAGCCTGGATCAAGTATTTAGTATTCAGCAGTTGCTACACTGTCACCTAATCCCTCATTTTCAAGATTTTGCCATGCCTTCCAGTGGCCTAACTGGCCGCCATGCCACAGAATCTTTACTTTATGGTCTCCAAGGAGAACTCTCCACTCGATGTTTTATGATTTGAGCAATGGGATAGAATCTGATACTGGTGGGCTGAGGGAGGTCCCCGGATGCTGGTGGGATCTCGACCCCAGCCATGGTGTCCAGGCTCTTGACACCATCTCCAGAACGAAGTCAAGGATGAGTCAGCAAACAGTGAAAGAAGAGATTTATTGCAAAGCAAAAAGTACACACTCAAGAAAGGGGAGTTCGGGCATATCCGAGAGAGAACAATGGGTTCTGGGGTTTCATCTTGATGGGTTTCTTTAACCAAGGAGTGGAATATTCATAACAATTCCTGGGTAAAGGTGGAGATTTCTCAGAACTGTGGTGCCATCCATTTTTACATCAAATACTGGTCTCAGAACTGTCATGGCACTGGTGGGTGTGTGATTTAGTATGTTAATGAGCATATAATGAGGGCCTAGGTAAAACCTACATCAAATCAAGCACCACATTGGGTCCAGTCAGTCTTAGACAGCTTGGTCCACACTGGTTTTTCAGCGTCTTATCAGCCCATAGCCTCAAGTCAGGTAAATCTGCTGCCTAGAATTTGTTATCCTGTGACCACCCTGTATTATTCCTGTCTCAAATCTACTTGTAAATATTCAAATGGTCTTTGACTTGGGCATTCCAACTTTGCTTACTTCACAATGTTTCATGCATTGTAATCCAATATAAGAAAAGATGATCCAGACATTTGTTAAACATCACAAATAAGATGGATCCCAGGTATTTGTGTCAAATTTGGATTATTTTGGTTTTGTGTTTGCAGAATATAAAAAACTAAGCACTAAGGTCTGGAGATGGCTGTGGAAGAGATGACAAAATCCAACACCACGCTTGAGAGTGTCCAATCATCTCTTCTGGGGCAGCATATTTTTCTATAATACTGAATTTGGGAAAAAAAAAAAAGAAAAACCAACTACAAGATTCATGAAACTGGACAACTGTCTTTATAACATTACCAGTGATAAAACCAGTAAGGAAGGCTGGTTTGCAGTCATCTGAGCAGTCTCTTTACTTTCATAAATATGGTTTCTCTCTGATATTAAACGGCTTCCAATTTCAAGCTGAATGCTACATCCCAACGATAAGGATGTGAAGAGAAGCGGTTTCTTTTGTAATCTTAAACGTTCTAGTCTGCGAATTAAAAGTCATTATTTGAAGAAGGATGTCCAGGCTTCATTGGGCCGCCGAAAGGTTGTTACACAACACAGGTTAAGCACCAGCTGCTTTGGGAGAGAACAGATGCGGGGGCGGAGGAAAAAAGGGAGAGGCAAACGTCACTTCCCCTTGTGGGCTCCGGCAGCGGGTTGGTCCGCTGAGTGGAAGAAAGGCAGAAGGGGACTGGGAAAGGCACTGTCGGTGACATCACGGAGAGGGCGACTTCTATGTAGATGAGGCAGCGCAGGGGCTGCTGCTTCGACATCTGCTGCTTCGCCACGAAGGAGTTCCCCTGCCGTGGGAGCGGGTTCAGGACCGCTAGTCGGACCTGAGAGTCCCAGCTGTGTGTCAGGGCTAGGAGGGCTCGAGAGTGCGCGGGGCAAGTGACCGTACGTGTAAAGGGTGAGACGTATGAGGCTGTGGCAGGGCGGAGGTGCTGGAGCTCATACTTACCTGGCAGGGGAGATACCATGATCACGAAGGTGGTTTTCCCAGGGCGAGGCTTATCCATTGCACTCCGGATGTGCTGACCCCTGCGATTTCCCCAAATGTGGGAAACTCGACTGCATAATTTGTGGTAGTGGGGGACTGCGTTCGCGCTTTCCCCTGACTTCTTGTAGTTTAAAGAGTAGGTTTTGTTGTAAGGGTTGTGTTAATTTTTCTATTGGTTTATACCTTGGTGGTAAGTGTTTATTCTTAGTTTCGAACGCTGGGGAATAGGAAGTAATGTCATTTCACTGCAGAGATTGGTACGTGGTCTCCAGGGTCTTTGAATTCTCACGCTCTGTGAAAATCTTGGTGTTTTCCCCCAGCCCCCAATCACTTTTTACACAGCCTCCGCTTCTAACCGCAGTCCCCTCAGGAGTTTGCGGTATTTCTGTGCTAGCGGGGAATGTGTTCTCACCTCGTAGAGCCAGGTGCAAACTACGCAGACGGGCGCTGTTATCGGGAAGAAAACACGGTCTTCGGGACTCTTAGTGTCCCCGTTTGGTTGTAGACATAACTCGCTTACTTTGCGTCGGGGAACGGCTCTCCTGGCGCCCAGGTGCCCTAAACCATATTCATCGAGGTCCGCAGGCCTCACCTCACCTGTCTTGGCCAAAATGTGCCAAAATCCTTCCTGAAATATAAGGCTGAAAGTTTTATGAGGAGTGTGTCCAGTTTCCCTGCTGTCTCCTGCCGTTTACATACCTAGTCTTTCTTCAGTCTTTATTTAAGCGACAGCTTCTTGTTTGATGTCTCGCTTCCACATCCTACATCCATTGCCAGGCAGCTTTCTAGGTAGCACCCCCACTCATCCTTCCTACCCCCAAGCAGCCCTTTCCTATTTCTGGCGCCAGCGTCCTCCCCCGTCCCTCTTTCTTCAGGCCCTCGCTTATCACCTTCATGGGCAGAAAATACTTAGCTCTCTCTCAACCTGCGATTTACACCTGACACGTGTCAGTACCCTGGCAAATTCCTTAATACCCCTTCTCAAATGGCACTGTAAGTTCATCTCTTTTTAACTCCCAGAAGTATCTAATTGGTTTTGTCCCTGCACTACGTGAATACTAGTATCCACTACAGAAGAAAACCCTAGGCCTAGCGATGGCGGTTCTGGGCATTGTGCCAGCCTCTCCCAGGGTGTGTTTTCTGACCTCACCTACTTCTGATCAACTGAGGTCAGGAGTTCGAGACCAGACTGACCAACATGGCGAAACTCCGTCTCTACTAAAAAAAAAAAAAAAAAAAAAAAAAAAAAAAAAAAAAATAGCCGGGCGTGGTGGTGTGTGTCCCTAATCCCAGCTACTCGGGAGGCTGCCAGGAGAATCGCTTGAACCCAGGAAGCGGAGGTTGCAGTGAGCCGAGATCGTGCCATTGCACCCCAGCCTGGGCAACAGAGCGAGACTCTGCTTCAAAAACAAAAAAACAAAAGCCAAAACAAAACAAACAAAATAGAACAAAAAGCTAGTCCATCTGAGACATATTACTGGAGACGGTAGAATCCTGCATCCAACAGGCACTTAGTGCAGATCTGGACCCACTGAGCGATTGGCTCATGTTCCCTCTGTTCTATTAAGTATCAAGAGCAGAAATTGAGCTCTTTGGCTTTTACCCACTAAGTATGGCTATAGGACAGGTCTCTCTCTCTCTCTCTCTCTCATTATTGCATCATTATTTTTTGCCATTAGTGTGGGTTTTTGGTTTTGATGTTATGGAGTGAATATCTGGGGACAAATCTCTGTTGGGTGTTGTTGACAAGGATCCAGTCCCTGTTTGGTAATACATGACAGCTAATCTGCTCTGTGAGTCTCTTTTATTGTCTATGTATTGTCCTGAGAATAATGGTATTTCCTGATATTTGAGAGTGCAGCAATGATAAGTTGTTCGTATCTTGTCTTTCAAATGTCTGGTAAAAATTTTATGAGCCCAGTAGTTGTCAATATCTGCAAGAGTGGCATCTCTATTACAAGAGTGATCTTACTACTCAATGTCCCCCCTCCCGCCCAACTTCGTTCCATAGGAGCTCTTGGCTTTAACAAATTTGCTATATCTAAAAGACATCTTAGTCCAGGAAGAAAACTAAATCTGTAGCATGTAAGGAGAAGTTTTCCTTGATTGGTATATTCAGGTTTCTAACCAGCTGAAAAATTCAAATACATGTCCTTTAAGGATTAAGTTTGAATCACACTACAGAAAGGAAAGATTTATATGATCACATATAAGCAATGGAATCAGCAATATGAGCACTTTTCACAGCTATACAAATCAAATGTAATAATCTCCAGAACATTAAGGAAGTTCATCCCTTAATGAAAATGAATGAAAAGAAATTATTTACCCACTGTTCTATGCCCTGGAAAGAGAATGTCCTGCCGGACTCAAAAGGGTATCACAAAATCACTCACATTTTCAGCAATGAAGGCCCTCCAAGGATCTAATGATGTTAATATTTTCAGTTTATTTCCTTCACTGATAAACATTGTTAATAGATACCATTGCCTCTGTTTTCACCTTACTTAGCACAATTCATTTCTTTAGAATGCCCCCTAGTTTGGTGGAAGGAATTTTCCTTCTTTATAAATATAGGATATTTTCTCATGAAACAAACTGTCATACTCTTTCAGTGAAGTGAATAGACAAATTAGGTCTCTAAAATTTTAAAGGAGTCACTACCCCAATTATCTTAGGAACAATAATAATCACTTATATAAAATTAAAATAAGAAAATTAAGCCAGGTATGGTGACTCATATATGCAATCCCAGCACTTTAGGAGGCTGAGGAGGGAGGATCAGTTGAGGTTAGGAGTTGGAGACGAGCCTGGGCAACATAGTGAAACCCCTGTCTCTACAAATTTTTTTTTTTTTTTTGAGATAGAGTCTCGCTGTGTTTCCCAGGCTGGAGTGCAGTGGCACAATTTTGACTCATTGCAACCTCTGCCTCCCAGGTTCAAGCGATTCTCCTGCCTCAGCCTCCCAAGTAGCTGGGACTACAGGCATGTGCCACCACATCCGGCTAATTTTTTGTATTTTTAGTAGAGGCGGGATTTCACCGTGTTAGCCAGGATGGTCTCGATCTCCTGACCTCATGATCTGCCCACCTCGGCCTCCCAAAGTTCTGGGATTATAGGGTGAGCCACTGTGCCTGGCTTCTACAAATTTTTAAGTATTAGCTAATATTTTAAAGTTGGCCAGGCATGATACTGCATGACTGTAATCTCAGCTACTAGAGAGACTGAGGCACGCTGCAGTGAACTATGATTGCACCACTGCCCTCCAGCCTGGGTGACAGAGTGAGACTCCCAACTCAAAAAAAAAAAAAATGAATTTGTTGAAAATTGTTTTCCTACAATGCTAGGCTGCGTCTTGTGCCTGTACTCCCAGCAACTCATCGGGCTGAGGCGGAAGCATTGCTTTAGGCCAGCAGTTGGAGACAAGCCTGGGCAACAGGGCAAGACCCCATCTGTAAAAATAAACAAGGCAAGCTGAGCCAGGAGGATCTCCTGAGCCCAGAAGTTCCAAGTTGGTCAGCTATGATTGCCCCGCTGCACTCTAGCCTGGATAACAGAGCAAGACACTGTGCCTTATTTTTTATTTTATTTTATTTTTTACTACTTATGCTTATTTATTTATTCATTTTTGAGACAGAGTCTTGCTCTGTAGCCCAGGCTGGAGTGCAGTGGTGGGATCTCAGCTCACTGCAAGCTACACCTCCCAGGTTGAAGCTATTTCCCTGCCTCAGCCTCCAGAGTAGCTGGGATTACAGGCGAATGCCAACACGCCCAGCTAATTTTTAGAGTTTTAGTAGAGACAGGGTTTCACCATGTTTGCCAGGCTGGTCTCAAACTCCTGACCTCAAGTTATGCACCTGTCTCGGCCTCCCAAAGTGCTGGGATTACAGGTGTGAGCCACCTTGCCCAGTCTACTTATGCTTGAAATGTGAGGTTTCATTAGGGAAAAATTTTTTTTGTTGAATTTCTAACATGAAAAAATAATAGATTTAGCTGTAGATTAAATTAATGGTCTTGATAGTTTGGTACAACAAAATAAATGAAATGAAGCTGATAGCAGAGAGGAATCTTTGATGCTTTTGAACAGTTTAAATAATGTAAATATTTAATATATAAACGATGAAAGCGTTCATTATGTTATTATTTTATTTATTTATTTATTTATTTTGAGACGGAGTCTCACTCTGTCGCTTAGGCTAGAGTGCAGTGGTGCAATCTCAGCTCACTGCAACCTCTGCCTCCCGGGTTCAAGCAATTCTGCTGCCTCAGTCTCCCGAGTAGCTGGGATTACAGGCGCATACCACCACGCCCGGCTAATTTTTGTATTTTTAGTAGACACAGGGTTTCACCAATTTGGTCAGGCTGGTTTCGAACTCCTGACCTTGTGATCCTCCTGGTATGGCTTCCCAAAGTGCTGGGATTACAGGCATGAGCCACGGCACCCAGCCCATTACATTATTTTTCAAAAATCAGTGTGACTCTTTTGACAAATTAGAATGGTTTAATAATCTTGGTTGGGCTGGGTGCGGTGGCTCATGCCTGTAATTCTAGCACTTTGGGAGCCCGAGGTCAGGAGTTCAAGAACAGCCTGGCCAACGTGGTGATAGTGTTTTATCCTGTAGCACTCGATTGTCTCTCCCGGGCTTTCTGTGGATTCCAGGGATGCAACTGAGAAGTTTGTTTTTAATGCACTTTTACTTGAAGTAAGAGTATTTTAGGCCGGGCGCGGTGGCTCATGCTTGTAATCCCAACACTTTGGGAGGCCGAGGTGGGCAGATTACTTAAGATCAGGACTTTGAGACCAGCCTGGCCAATATGGTGAAACTCCGTCTCTACTAAAAATACAAAAATTAGTCAGGTGTGTTGTCGCAGGCCTGTAGTCCCAGCTACTCGTGAGGCTGAGGCAGAAGAATTCTGTGAACATGGGAAGTGGAAGTTGCAGTGAACTGATCTCAAAAAAAAAACAACAAAAAAAGTATTTTAGAATTTTTTGGCAAAGGAAATGAATTCTGACAAGTTTTGCACTTAAGACATTCAAGTGTGATGAAAACTTGAAAACCACGATGCTAGGTGAAACAAATGCTGTTGAGAATGTCTCACAAACACAAATTACATGTCAGCAGATAGGTTTGACCCTCAGGTTGGGCACATTTTACTTTAAGTGCACTGTTGGTGGAACTTAAGATGAATCTAGGACGTTCACGATGTGTGTGTGTGTGTGTGTGTGTGTATATATACGTTATATACACACACATATATATATGAGAGACAGAGGGACAGGGTCTTGCTATCTTGCCCACACTGGTCTCCAACTGTGGGCCTCAAGCAATCTCCTGTCTCCCCTTCCCAAAGTGCTGGGACTACAGGCGTGCACCACCTCGTCCAGCCCATTTTAATGTTTTTAATTTAAATACACATTCCAAAAATTATATAACAAGTACAGGAAGCCCACTTTATGCCAGTTTTACAAAAACAAAGTGGCAACATCCTAAAGTACTGAAAGAAATAAAGTTTTCCTAGAATTCTATGCCAAAATGAAAAATCTTTCAGGAATGTGATAGAAATAAGGACATTTAAAGACATATAAAAAAATGAAAGAATTCAGCAACTCACGCTACAAGAAATGCAAAAGGAGTTCTCCCGGCCTAAGGATAAGGATACCAGACAGAAAAATGGATCTACACAAAGAAATGGAGACTACTGGAAATCGGTATGCACATAGTTAAATATATATGTTCTTATTATCTAAATATTTTAAAATAATTTGACCAATTAAACAAAAGCAATAGTAATGGATTCTGGGGTTTATAACATGTGTAAAATCAAATTACATGACAACACTAGCATAATGGCCAGAAGGGGAGGTAGAATGTCACTTGATGGCACCGATGAAGATGTATTCTGGAAACCCTAAAGCCATCACTGAAAAGCAAAAGCAGGGAAAGAAGTCGGAGAGTGGTGGACCAGAAGAAAGAGAGTTATAGCTAATAAGCCAACAAAGGAAAGAAAATAGAACGATATAAAAACCATGTAATCACTATGCTGGAGCAACTGCTCTCCAGGCCTCTACCCTATAGAAATACACCAGTGGCCAATGATAAGTGTACAAGAATGACGACTGCAGCATTATTTGTAATCATAAAATAATAGAGCCAATGTCCTTTCAAAGATATATGAAAAGGGTTTTATTTATTTAACAAACACAAACAATTGTACAAACAAAGGAAGCAAGTCCTTTTGCCAAGAGGAACACAGAGGGTCATGATGATGCTACTCCTCCAGGGATTTCAGGGTTCCCAGACTCGTAGTTTTCTGTCTAGTTCTTCTGGAAGATGTTATTCTTGGGGAGTTATAGGTCCTCGCGTTTGGAGCTCTTTCACGTTCTCTCTCAATTTTCCCCTCAGTTCCTCCCCATTCTGCTTCAACAACAGCAACAAAAAACAATTCTCACCTCCAGAAGATCCAGCCTGTGCTGCACGAGCCTTTCAGGAGGTCTGGATGTCTGTTCCACCGCTCTCAGCTTCTTTCCCTGCTTTTGCTTTTCCCTTCCCCCGCTCCTATCCTCCTGCCCTATGACCCTACCACTGCCCAGCTGAGCCCCTGCGGCTCCACTGCCGCAGAAGGTGCATTGGAGGCCCTGCCCGTTGCCCTCTCCGGGGAATGCCGAGGAATCAATGTGAATAAACGCTTTGTAAAAAGAACTTCCCCGTGGAAAAATCTCATGATTTCTATTCTTGGGGTTCTTCAAGGGACTAAAAGCTAAAGGCGACGATGGCCTCGGGAGGTCGAGGCTGCAGTGAGCCGTGTTTGTACCACTGCACTCCAGCCTGGGCGACCAAACGAGACCCTGTCTCAAAAAACAAAACAAAACAAAACAAAAAAACAAATAAAAACTTCCCCATGGTAAAATATTTCATGATTTCCATTTTCAGGGCTCTTCAAAGGACTAAAAGCTAAAGGCGACGATGGATTCATTCAACAAGTCCTAGGCGTGCGCCCTGGTGAGGGCCAGACCCTGCTCCCCGCGAGGGGCCCCACGAGCCACGCTCACCACCATCCCTGCCCCGGTGGAGCCCCCGTGCGGGACACAGGATACGAAGATGGCAGCGGAAGTTCCGCAGCGGCCTTAAAGGCGACTGGGCAGGGTGGGCACAGGCTCCCTCACTGGGTGAAGGCGGCACAAAGAACCATCCTGGGAGTCCACGGGGCGTTCAGCGTCTCTTGGGCCCCCAGGCGGCTCAGGTCCGGGTCGCGGGCCGGGGCTTTTCCAGGGGCTTCTGAAGCAGGCGAGGGGCAAGGTCGTCCTGGTTCCAGAATCTCCCAACCTGCGGGTCTCCGACGAGACCAACACGATTCACCGCTCTAATCTCTCCAGTTTTCCAATTCCTTGCACAGTTTTACTGTGTGGTGGGCTCTGAGGATGGGAGGGTTGGGGAGTGTTTGGTGAGTGCACCCTTCCTATAGCGCCCAGAAGGAGGTAAACTACGCGTCTCTGTGGCACAATCGGTTAGCGCGTTCGGCTCTTAATCCAAAGGTTGGTGGTTAGAGCCCACTGAGGGACACCTGCTTCAGGTTTTTTTTTTTTTTCTTCTCTGAGACAGGCTCGCTCCACCCTGCCCGGCTAATGTTTTGTATTTTAGTAGGGAGAGAGGTTTCACTTTGTTGGCCAGGATGGTCTCGATCAGCTGACCTCGTGATCTGCCCGCCTTGGCCTCCCAAAGTGCTGAGATTACAGGCATGAGCCACCAAGCCCGGCCGCCTGCTCCAGCTTTTAAAGCGTTGGCGCATTATCGATCCCTAGATAAACCGGGGAGATTATACTTTCCCCGAGTCCTAAGCCACTAGGGTTGTGTCTCTGCGGCACAATCAGTTGTCACATCCGAAGGGCCTAGCTAATTTTTGTATTTTTGGTAGAGAAAGGGTTTCGTTATGTTGCCCAGTCTGGTCCCCAACTCCTGAGCTCAGGCACATCCGAGGTCTTCCTAAAGTGCTATGATTACACCAGGCCTTATATAATGCTTCTAATTTCAGCACGTTAGCAAACTCATCTTCTGTGGGAAAGGTACCAAATCATATTCTAATTTCTTTCTCAACTCTAATAATGTCCCTTTCTTCATTTCTTTGCTGATACAACAAATTTTCTCCCCTCTCCTACTTTTTGTTTTGAGACTAGGTGCCACTCTGTCACCCAGGATGGAGTGCAGTGGCATGATCTCAGCTCACTGCAAACTCACTGCACCTGCCACCCCGGCTCTAGTGAGCCTCCAGAATAGCTGGAACTACAGGTGTGCACCACCAAATCCAACTTTTCTTTTTTTTTTTTAGAGATAGGATCTTGCTATGTTGCCCAGATTGGCTCCAGGAGCTCTAACTTCTGGGCTCAAGAGATTCACCTGCCTTGGCCTCCCAAAGTGCTAGGATTCCAGGTGTGAACCACCGCACCCAGCCTAACTTTCTTTTTTTTTTTTTTGAGACGGAGTCTCGCTCTGCCGCCCAGGCTGGAGTGCAGTGGCTGGATCTTAGCTCACTGCAAGCTCCGCCTCCCGGGTTTACGCCATTCTCCTGCCTCAGCCTCCCGAGTAGCTGGGACTACAGGCGCCCGCCAGGTCGCCCGGCTAGTTTTTTGTATTTTTTTTAGTAGAGACGGGGTTTCACCGTGTCAGTCAGGATGGTCTCGATCTCCTGACCTCGTGATCCTCCCGTCTCGGCCTCCCAAAGTGCTGGGATTACAGGCTTGAGCCACCGCGCCCGGCCTATTTTTTTTTTTTTTTTTTTTTGATTTTTTTGAAGCCTAACTTTCTATACATGTGCCCATGATATTCTTTTCTTTGCCTTTTTTTTTTTTTTTTTTTTTTGCGACACAGTCTTGCTCTGTCACCCAGGCTGGAGTTCAGTGGAGCGATCTCAGCTTACAACACTGCACCACCACGCCTGGCTAATTTTTGTATTTTTAGTAGAGACAAAGTTTCATCATGTTGGCCAGGCTGGTCTCAAACTCCTGACCAGCCTCCCAACATGCTGATATTACAGTCATGAGACACCATGCCCGACCATGTGCCAGTGATAGTCTAATAAGGGGACAAATGCCTTCCTGGCTTAAGTAAGGGGGAGGTACAACAGGAGGACATGGTGGACATTACACACAGATATTCAGTTTCATAGGATGGACAGCTAAACTTTTAAGACATTTTATTTTATTTTTTGAGATAGGGTCTTGCTCTGTTGCCCAGGTTGCAGTGCAGTAGCACGATCATAGTTCACTGTGTTCTCAGTCTCCTGGGCTCAAGTGATCCTCCTGTCTCAGTCTCCCAAAGTGCTGGGATTACCAGCCTGAACCACTGCACCTGGCTATTTTAAAGTCCTTCAACATCTGTAATTGTTTCTTTTAAATTTTATTATATATAATAAAATATATACATATTTTATTATAATTATATAATACATACAGTTATATATTATGTATAATAAAATATAGTATATATTTTATTATATATATTTATTAAAATATATGTATGTATTTTTTAGAGATGAGGTCTCACTATGTTGCCCAGGCTGGTCTCGAACTCCTGAGCTCAAGTGATACTCCCATCTTGGCCTCCCAGAGTGCTGGGATTACATGTGTGAGTCACCCTGCCTGGCCCTGTTTCTTTTTTATTTATTTATTTAATTAATTAATTAATTTTTATTATTATACTTTAAGTTCTATGGTACATGTGCACAACGTGCAGGTTTGTTACATATGTATACATGTGCCATGTTGGTGTGCTGCACCCATTAACTCATCATTTACATTAGGTATATCTCCTAATGCTATCCCTCCCTGCCCCCGCTCCCCACAATAGGACCTGGTGTGTGATGATCCCCTTCCTGTGTCCAGGTGATCTCATTGTTCAATTCCCACCTATGAGTGAGAACATGCGGTATTTAGTTTTCTGTTCTTGCGATAGTTTGCTGAGAATGATGGTTTCCAGCTGCATCCATGTCTCTACAAAGGACACAAACTCATCCTTTTTTATGGCTGCATAGTATTCCATGGTGTATATATGCCACATTTTTTTAATCCAGTCTGTCACTGATGGACATTTGGGTTGATTCCAATCTTTGCTATTGTGAATAGTGGCCTGGCCTTGTTTCTTTTTCAAATTTAATTCATTTATTTAGAGACATGGTCTTACTCTGTCACTCAGGCTGGAGTGCAAGGGTGTAATCATGGTTCACTGCAGCCTCAACCTTCCTGGGCTCAGGTGATCCTCCCACCTCAGCCTCCTGAGTAGCTGGGACTACTAGCATAGACCTCCATGCCTGGCTAAATTTTGTATTTTTTGTACCGACAGAGTTTCATCATGTTGCCCAGGCTGCTCTCCAACTCGTGAGCTCAAGTGATCCGCCCACCTCCGCCTCCCAAAGTGTTGATATTACAGGCATGAGCCACTGTGCCCAGCCTGTAATTGTTTCCTGTGGTGACCAAGTCACATTCATCCAGAGAAGACAGGTCACAGTGACCTCTTTGATAGCTTTCTGCCAAGTTGCTTATCCAAAGGGAGCAAAATCACAATGGTCCCAGTCATTTTTTTCTCCTCCCCTTTCCTCTTTTCTTTATAAATCTTGATTTTACTTTTATTTGATTAAAACAATCTAATGCCAGTTTCCCTTCTATAGTAATGGAGAATGAGCATGCAGATAAGTGTCTCTATATTATTCCTCGACTGATTTCTTTCAGAGGCTATGTCCATAAAAATTAGTCCATCTGAGACCCATCATTGGAGCCAACAGAATCCTGCACCTAACAGGCCCCTGGTGCAGACCTGGATCCTTAGAGATACTGGCTCTTGTTCCCTCGGTTCTTGCTTTCATGAGCAGAAGTTGAGTTCTTTTGCTTTTATGTACTAAGTATGGTCATTGGGCGAGTCCTTCCTCTCTCTATCTCCCTCTCTCTCTTTCTCGCATCATTGTTTTCTGCCATCAGTGGCATCAGTGTGCGTTTCTGGTTTTGATGTTATGAAGTGAATTTCTGAGGACAATCTCTGTTGGGTGTTGTTTGACAAGGATCCATTCCCTGTTTGGTGATGCATGACAGCAGATCTAGTCTGTGAGTCTCTTTTGATTGTCTATTCATTGTCCTGAGGATAATGGTATTTCCTGATATTTGAGACTGCAGCAATGAGAAGTTGCTCATATCTTGTCTTTCCAATGTTTGGTAACAATGTTTTGGGCCCAATAGCTGTCAATACCTGCAAGAGTGGCATCTCTATTGTAAAGATGATCTTACTACTCAATGCCCCCCTCCCACCTAACTTCATTCCATAGGAGCTCTTGGCTTTAACAAATTACTATACCTAAAAGAAATCTTAGTACAGAAAGAAAGCTAAGTCTGTGGCATGTAAGGAGCACTTTTCTTTGATTCGTATACTCAGTTTTCTACTAGCTAAACAACTCTAACCAGCTGAAATACATGTCCTTTAAGGATTAAGTTTAACTCACACTACAGACAGGAGAAAAGAGGTTTATATGATCACAAATAAACAATGGAGTCAGCAATATAAGCACTTCTCACAACCACACAAATCAAAATTTTTTTTTGCCTAAGACAGAGTCGCACTCTGTCACCAAGTCTGGAGTGCAGTGGCATGATCTTGGCTCACTGCAGACTTGGCCTCCCGGGTTCACGCGATTCTTGTGTATCAGCCCCCTGAGTGGCTGGGATTACAGGCATGTGACACCATGCCTGGCTAATTTTTGTATTTTTAGTAGAGATGGGGTCTTGCCATGTTGGCCAGGCTGGCCTTGAACTCCTGAACTCAACTGATCTGCCCACCTTGGCCTCCCAAAGTGCTAGGATTGTAGGCGTAAGCCGCTGCGCCTGGCCACAAATCAAATTTAAAAATCTCCAGAACATCAAGGAAGCTGAGTTCTTAATGAAAATGGATGAAAAGAAATGATTTACTCTTATAGGCTTCGGAAAGAGAATGTCCTGCAAGACTCAAAAGGGTATCACAGAATCACTTAGATTTTCAATAGTGAGGGTTTTCCAAGGATCTAACGATGTCCATTTCTTTAGTTTGTTTCCCTCACTGATAAGCATCGTTAATAGATACCATTGCATCTGTTTTCACCCTAAATGATGTTACTTAATGCAATTACTTGCTTTCGAATGCCCCCTAGATTGGTGGAAAGAAATTTTCTGATTTATAAATATATTTTCTTATGAAACCAATTGGCATACTCTTCCAGTGGAGTGAATAGAAAAATTAAGTCTCTAAAACTTTAGAGATTATTGCCCCAATTATCTTAAGGACAGTAATAATTACGTATATAAAATTAAAATATGAAACTTAAGCAGGGTGTGGTGGCTCACACCTGTAATCTTAGCACTTTAGGCAGCTGAGGAGAGAAGAAGGATTGAAGCCAGGAGTTCGATACCAGCCTGGGCAACATGGTGAGACCCCTGTCTCTACAAATTTTAAAAAATGAGCTAATTTAAAAAAACTAGCCAGCACAGTGGCTCATGTCTGTAGTCCCAGCTGCTAGGGAGGCTGAGGCAGGAGGATTGCTTGAGCCCAGCAGATCCAGGCTGCAGTGAACTATCGTTGTACCACTGCACTCCAGCCTGGGTGACAGAGTAAGACCTCAACTCAAAATAAATAAATAAAAAAAAAAAATAAAATAAAGAATAATTTCTATTTATTTATTTATTTTGAGACGGAGTCTCGCTCTGTCGCCCAGGCTGGAGTGCAGTGGCTCGATCTCAGCTCACTGCAAGCTCCGCCTCCCAGGTTTACGCCATTCTCCTGCCTCAGCCTCCCAAGTAGCTGGGACTACAGGCGCCCGCCACCTCGCCCGGCTAGTTTTTTGTATTTTTTAGTAGAGACAGGGTTTCACCATATTAGCCAGGATGGTCTCCATCTCCTGACCCCGTGATCCACCCGTCTCGGCGACTTTTGGACATTCTTAAAAATTCCTCAGTGAGGTAGCTCCTTTCTTCCCCTGTCCCCTCTCTGGGACAGGCCTATCCAGGAATGAGCCTTTCTGGCAAAGAGGGACACCTTGACTGAGCTTTTAATAATCAATGCTTTCAAGAAGAAAGATTTAAAACATTTTTTATCTGAGGAATGTGAGCGCTTTCAAATGATCAGGCCCAGAGAGACGTTAAATCTAGACAGCAACCCCTTTCCGCTCCTTCCTTTTGAGCTGCACTGAGCTATGTATTCATCTGTTGAAACTGCTTGCTATCGCCTCAAGTAGCTGTAAATTAACCTAATAATGCCACACCAATCACTATACCCCCATGCCCTATAACTTAACAACATATAGCCAATCACCAATCAATGTTATTTCTGTAAACCAATGAGAATTCCTGACAGGCACCTTTCTATCAGCCCACTGTCTGTCCCTGCTTTTGACCTTCAAAAGCCTGCTTGTGGGCCGGGCGTGGTGGCTCACGCCTGTAATCCCAGCACTTTGGGAGGCCGAGGCGGGCGGATTATGAGGTCAGGAGATCGAAACCATCCTGGCTAACACGGGGAAACCCCGCTTCTACTAAAAATACAAAAAAAATTAGCCGGGCGTGATGGCGGGCGCCTGTAGTCCCAGCTACTCGGGAGGCTGAGGCGGGAGAATGGCGAGAACCCGCGAGGCGGAGCTTGCAGTGAGCAGAGTTCGCGCCACTGCACTCCAACCTGGGGGACAGAGTGAGACTCCATCTCAAAAAAAAAAAAAAAAAAAAAAAAAAAAAAAAAATAAATAAAAAATAAAAACCTGCTTGTGACAGAGGCCAAAGGGAGCTCAGATCCAAGGTTCCTTGGCTGTGAGTCTTCCAGGCAGCTGTCTTCATGTTGGCTCAAGTAAACTCTAAATTATATTTTGTGCTTCAGCCTCCTTCTTTTAGGTCAACATGTTCAACAACAGTAGAATAAATAAATAAGTTAATGTATATTCATACAAAGGAATACACATATACACATAGAAACAAATAACCACATGAATAACATGAAAAATTCATAGACATAAGACTGAGTGACAGAAGTCAAACCTATGCCCCTGCTTCTGAAACCGCCTTTGCAAAAATTACAACTGGAACAATTATCACAGCGAAAGAGATCTGACCTAACTGATTCCATGTTGTTTCCAAAGTCCAAGCTGTCCTTGTTCATTCCTGGCCACAGGCCGAAATAACTTTGGGAGGAAATTAGTTTATGGTTTAGCTGTGAAAGAAAGATGATAATATCCGTTTCCCAAAGCAAACCCCCTTCCTGCCTGGGGACTAGACTGCCTTTGCAGGACTAACAAATTAGCCATGAGATTAGAAATTATGGTTTAGGAGTCATGTGGCCTCTGGCTGCAAGATTCTAAACCTCCCCAAATTGTTCCTGGAGATCACATTATTATTGGAAAACCTAAGATGAGTGCTTGAGATATTTTGCCGACCCTGCACTCAGTGGATCAGGTGGCATCAGCTAGGCTGATAACCTGGCTCATCTGATCTTGTGGCCCCCACGCAGGAACTGACCCAGCACAAGAGGACAGCTTCAGCTCCCTGGGATTTCATTGCTCTGTCACCCAGGCTGGAGTGCAGTGGCCGGATCTCAGCTCACTGCAAGCTCCGCCTCCCGGGATCACGCCATTCTCCAGCCTTAGCCTCCCGACTAGCTGGGACTACAGGCGCCCGCCACCTCGCCCGGCTAGTTTTTTGTATTTCTTAATAGAGACGGGGTTTCACCGTGTTAGCCAGGATGGTCTCGATCTTCTGACCTCGTGATCCGCCCGTCTCGGCCTCCCAAAGTGCTGGGATTACAGGCTTGAGCCACCGCGCCCGGCCTAGAGTGCAGCTCTTTATTGCAATTCCCCTGTGTCGAAAAGTTGGTTCTATCTAAGCAGCAGGCAAGGTGTACCAGTTGGGCAGTAACACTCCCCCCAAAACCCACTACACACTGTATGACTCAGTTTATAGGAAAGTAAAGGGCAGGAAAAACTTGCCTGATAGATTTGCAGAGACGGGGTGGAGATCATTAAGTCTGAGGTATTGTCAGAGTTTGGTGTTGTAGTCTACATATTAATCAGTTAAACACCTGAAATAAAATTTCCCCCAAATATTTTTGCCAAATTTGGACGACTTTGTTCCTGGCTTTGCAGAATGTTAAGTGTTAACATGAGGTAAGCGCTAAGGTCTAGAGAAAGCAGTGGAAGAGATGATAAAACGACTCCAGCACCATGCCTGAGTCCAGTGTGCTCTGCTGGGGCAGCACATTTTTGTACATTGCTGTATTTGAAAAAAACCTACAAGATTCATGAAACTGGACAACCGTCTTTATAACACTCCTAGTGATAAAACAAGTTGAGGATGGCTGGTTTGCAGTCATCTGAGCACCTCTCTAGTTTCGTAGATACAGTTTCTCTCTGATATTGAACGACTTCTAATTTCAAGCAGAAAGCTACATCACAAGGATAACCGTATGTGAAAAGAACCGGTTTTCTCTGTAATCCTAAACTTTCTAGTTGGCGCATTAAAAGCCATTATTTGAAGAAGAGAGCACAGGCTCCAGCTGGCGGCCAAAGGTGTCCTTGGCATCACAGGCTAAGAACCTACTTCTTTGGGAGAGACCAGGGGCGGGGAAGGGAGGGAAAGGAGATAGAGGCAAGTGTCACTTCCTCCGCTGGCTCCCGCAGCGGGTTGGTCGGCTGAGTGGCGGAGCGGAAGAGCAGACGGGGACCGGGAAAGGCGCTGTCGGTGACATCACGGATAGGGCGATTCCTATGTAGATGAGGCAGCGCAGGGGCTGCTGCTTCGGCCACAGAGGATTTCTTGTGCTGTGGGAGCAAGTCCAGGACCGCCGGTTGTACGTGATCGTCCTGGCTGTGTGTCAGGGACAGGAGGGCTCGGGGTAGCATGGTGGGAGCAGTGCGGGGGGGCATGCGGGTGGTAAGTGACCGTGCGTGTAAAGGGTGAAGCGTCTGGGGCTGTGGCATGATGGAGAAATGTACCCTCATACTTACCTGGCAGGGGAGATACCATGATCACGAAGGTGGTTTTCCCAGGGCGAGGCTTATCCATTGCACTCCGGATGTGCTGACCCCTGCGATTTCCCCAAATGTGGGAAACTCGACTGCATAATTTGTGGTAGTGGGGGACTGCGTTCGCGCTTTCCCCTGAACGTTATGGTGCAAAAAGCAGATTTATGTGAAAACATCGTTTAACACTATTTTGATGAATAATGTATTTGGTTTGCTAATCTACAGTTGGATGCTTGAGAATCAGCATGTAAGAAACGTCAGCCATTATGAACGGGTTTACCGCAAGCTAAGTGCTGTATAGCTCGTTTCCTTTGCAAGTAAGCCTGATTTTTTTGCACAAAGTTGGTCTGTGGTCTCCAGTCTCTTGGAGTTTCATGCTCTGTGAAAATAGTGGTGTTTTTCTCTAGTCTACAGAGTCATCTCTCAGCGTCTGCTTCTAACCGCAGTCCCCACAGGAGTTTGTAGGGTTTCTGTGCCAGCAGGGAATGTGTTCTCACCTCATAGAGCCAGGTAGAAACTACGCAGACAGGCACTGTTCTTTGGGATGAAAGCAGGGCCTTTGGGGCTCTTAGTGTCCCGGTTCGCTTGTAGACATAACACTCTGTGTAGGGGAAGGGTTCTCCCGGCGCCCACGTGCCCTAACGCACATTCATCGAGGTCCGCAGGTCAGAACCGCAGTCTCACCTGTCTTGGCGGAAACGCGCTGCGATCCTCCCTGCACTGCATGAGCACGAGAATTCCACTACAGAAGAAAACCCCAGGCCTAGTGATGGCGGTTCTGGGCATTTTGCCAGCCTCTCCCAGGGTGTTTCTGACCCCACCTGAGCACTTTTGATCTGTAATACCTGGCCCAAACGGAAAAGGCAAGGAGGACCACGGCAGGAAGGCCTATGGCGTCCCCTGGTGGCTATCCCGGGGACAGCACGCATAGATCCGCATGTCCGGAGAAGCCTCTGCCATCCCGTCCCGGGTGAGGTGCAGAAACCCGCGGCTCCAAAGAAAACCGGCTAGAACGCACAGGACGCCCAGCGAGTGTTCAGGACACTGCAAGTGGAAGCCGTACGTCCTATGGACTTCATAGTTTGATGAAGACCAGCCATTTACTTCTAACCCCAGCAGCGGACATTGCCTTGCTCAAATATAGAATATATGAACCAAGACCGAAAGCAACTTTCATTGTGTTACTGATGAGCAAACGGGTTTTTAGAATGTTTAAGAAATGTCCCTTGTTTCGGGACCGGCATCACTAACGTATCCTTGGGATTCCTGATCGGTATTTCTGATGGGCCTGGAAGCCAATATCCAAGCAGTTCTCAGCCACTGGATTGGTGGGCTGCTTTTGCTCAGAAACTCCTCGATCAGCAATACCGAGGTTCTGACAAAGACCTGAGCTTCTGTCATCCGTTGGGAAGGCTTTCTTCCAGTCCTGGCGCTGCCGCTTGCCTTCTGTTTGACCTTGGGCCAGGTCCTTCAATTTGCTAGGCTTCAAGTTGGAAAGGGTTACAGAAAAATAATAATATGAAGTACTTCTTAGAGTTATTGCACAGATTACAGAAGACAGTCTAATAGTACACCTAGCATCGTGTGTGGCTTACATCAAGGATTTGCTGACAGGAAACAATATCCCAGATAAAGTTTTTCCCCCTTAATTATGAAATATAACAAAGGAAATTGTGTAGACTTCTGCTTCAGGCCTCTGTAACATTTGAATGAATTTTGCACTTGTGAAGGTGACATCGTTTTACAAAATAAGTTAATACTAAAGAAGGACAAATAGAATTTACAAAACATATATTCACAAAAAGAGCCTGTTCTTAGCAGCTTTGTTTACAATAGTCTCCAAATGGGAAACGGTTTATATGTATCAAGGGGTAAATGGACCTATTGTGATATATTCATCCAATGGAGTGCTACCCTCAATAAGATGGGACAAATCATGGAAACATGAGATCGCATGGATGAATCTCAAAAACCTCATGCTGAGTGATGAAAAGAGGGCATCCTGTGTGGCACCATCAAGTTGAATTTCTAGAACAGGTGAAACTAACCTGTATAGTGACAGAAACTATTAAATGCTGGGGTCAGGGAGTCGAGGGGACTGACTGCAAAGGGCACGAGAGGACCTTCGGGAGTAGTAGACATGTCATCAAACTTGAAATGGATGCATTGTACCATATTCAACCAATGTCTTAATCAATTTGATTGTAAAAAGTAGTAAGAAAACCACTGCAGGCCGGACGCGGTGGCTCATGCCTGTAAATCCTAGCACTTTGGGAGGCTGAGGCAGGTGGATGGGAGGTGGAGGTTGCAGTGAGCGGAGATCGAGCCACTGCACTCCAGCCTGGGCAACAGAGCAAAAACAAACAAACAAACAAACAAACAACAAAAAACACTGCAAATCATAATGCATTCTACTGAATTTAATGTATGTTTAGCTTTAGAGGATTCCTTTAGAAAAGTGTCTAAATGTGATTGAGAGTTCAGGAATTCCTTCATTTCTGTTTCTGCCTCTTTGTCTTCAGTTAAATTCATGCACAATTAAATGGAGTATTTGTAAAATAAAAAAATTCTAAGCTCAATTTTACAAAAGCATGTATATACGTATATATATACACACAATATATGTAGCTCTCATATATATTATGTGTGTGTATGTATCTATATATATCTTTTTTTTTATTGTTCTGTTTTTTTCTTTTGCGGGGATGTGGGGGGGGCAGTCTAGCTAAAATATACATTCTTCTCTCTGTAGATATATCAGAAGAACATGACTCGATCAGTGTTGCCCTAATGTTGACAAAAGTTATTTTGAACTTAAGGTGATCAGAAATTTTACATATCTGTACTTTTTCTGTATTGGTGGTATGGTCTATGCTAAGCATGTATACTTTCAAAAAAATGAGAGTAACTTTAAAATGATTTGGAAGAAAAATTTGTACATGTGAACAGTACTTAATTCCAGGTGGTGGGAATATGGATGACTGGTTATCTTCTTTCTGTATCTTTTATATTTTTAAATGGAAAAACTCAATGACTTGGAAGTGAAAGAACAGATTTGGAAGGGGTGTGGGGCAGGTGAGAGGAAAATGCAAGGGAAGGACTGTAGGGAGACCCCCTGAAACTATTGCTACGGAATAAAAGATGAAATGCTCCTGATTGTTGTAAATACAAAATTGCATGCAGGATTGTGTAAAGACAGTACCAGGTTGGGCTGCCAGAATGAGCCAACAGAGCATGATGTGCTTCCCCCTGCCAGAGAGCCTGTGAACCATCGTGCTGTCAGGGAGGTTTCACATCACCAAGATTCCTATCCCAGAAAAGCAGATGTTCATAGCTCTGAGAATGGAATGCGACCCTCGTGGAGAGCCTATAAATGGACGCATGGGGGGCGCCTGTCCATATGGAAAAGATAGGGCTATAAACGCCCTCATCTTGCCACGGCTGTTCTAGGCCTCTTTAGGGTTAAGGAATACTCCCTTCTGAGAATTTCTGGTCTAACCGGTTGTCTAGCTTCACAGCCTGTTTCTATGGATTGTTTGTAACCAGCTTTTGCTGCAACTGTTACTGCTGATTAATATCTTGCTAATCATAGGTTATGGAAAGACTGTGTTTCTGTTTTAAGGCTCTGTTAGAAATTACTGATGCACACACTATATTGTCAATTCTTACCTCTGTATACTGTACTTCTGCAGACAGATGTTATGTTAAAGAATTACTTCATCCCCATGTGACCATCTCACCTCATAATCAAATGACCCTAAATCCCTCACTAACCTACCCCCGCCCTCACTAAACTTAATAATAAATGCTGGTATATCCAGTGCATTGTTGGCACCACAGGACCAGAAGGTGCTGACACCCCTGGACCCAGTTTTCACTATCTTGTGTGTGTCTATTATTTCTTGACCTGCCGATCCACCTGGAAACAAAGAGAGAGCCCCATTGCATTGCGGGCTGCTGGCCAGATCCCACAATAAAGGACAAACCCAGTTCTGGCAGGACCCTGTTTAAGTTGAAGGTTTCTGGGGAGCAGTTTTTGGGATAAGAAGGATACGGGGGAGGCAGGAGAATCATGAAAATATTTAGGACAGTGTATTGCCTGTCATATCATTCCTCCTCCTTTCGTGTTTCTTCAAAAGAAATATACAGACTTACATTTATTTTCAAGCATATGTGCTATTTGTGTTTCTCTTTTATTAATGTAACTGGTGAGTTTATCTTGCTGGTTGCCCAGAAAAGCCAATGGAGCTGAGAACAGCAGACTTTCTGCAACAGAGAAAGAATCTAATAAATGCAGAGACAGCTAAGTGACTGGGACAGAGGTTTATTATTACTCAAATCTCTCTCTCTTTCTTTCCTTTCCTTTTTTTTTTTTTTTGACTGAGTCTTGCTCAGTCAGACAAACATAGTCAGACTCCGTGTTGCTGTGTCTTCAGACACAACAATGCACATTTCCTCTGGGTACAGAGTGGGCACCTCTCACATGAGAGCCTTATGATTGGCTTCAGGGAAGAAGGGCAGGGGGAGGGTGACAGTGACTTTTCTGCTTCTGTTGTTTTCTCAGATTCCTTTAGCATAAAATACTCAGTACCCTAAGGTGTTATATTTTGGAGTAGAGTGTCCTGAACCCCACCCTGTACATGCTACAAAACCCAGAATCTTTGAAGAGTGATACTTATGACTATAAAATGTTTAAATTCAAAATACAAATGATGGCTGGGCATGGAGGCCAGCACAAAATCCCAGCACTTTGGGAGGCCCAGGCAGGCCAGGTCCACTTGAGTCCAGAAGTTCGAGACCAGCCTAGTCAACATGGCAAAACCCCTGTCTCTACAAAATATACAAAATTAGCTGGACACTGTGTTGTACACCTGTGGTCCCAGCTACTTGAGGAGGGCGGGCTGAGGATCAACTTAAACAATATCATATGTAAAAACAAAAATTTTTTTCCTTCAAGTTTAGTCAAGTGAAGCAGTGGGAGTGGAAAAGGAACAAAGAAATCTGTAGCTAGTTGTGATAACTGGTTGTAAACAGGAATGATTTTTTATGCACTATACACTGTTATCAAAGTTACATATGCCTGGTCTCCCCTACACTTCTCTCTAGGGATAACAATTTTTCCTCCCTCCCTCCCTCCCTCCCTCCCTCCCTCCCTCCTCTCTCTTTCTTTCCTTTCCTTTTTTTTTTTTTTTTTTTTGACTGAGTCTTGCTCTGTGGCCAGGCTGGAGTGCAGTGGCGCTATCTCAGCTCACTGCAACCTCGGCCTCCCGGGTTCAAGCGATTCCCTTCTCTCAGCCTCCCGAGTGGCTGGGGTTACAGGCAGGTGCCAAGACGCCCGGCTAATTTTTGTATTTTAGTAGAGGCGGAGTTTCACCGTGTTGGCCAAGATGATCTCCATCTCGTGACCTCATGATCCGCCTGCTTCCGCCTCCCAAATGCTGGGGTTACAGGCCTGAGGGATAACAATTTTCCATGCATGCAGCCAACCTCTACATATCGTTACTCTTTGTCCAATTTTCCATCCCAGGCCCTGCAGTCCAGCCTGCAAGGGAAAATGGATCTTCTGTGTTTTCCTTCCTGCCAGTCCACTCTAAGCAGCCAAGGCACCTCTCTCCCGTCCCCCACCCCTACGCCTCCGCACGCCCGCCAAACCGAGCCCCTCAAAGACTGCGGTGTTTTCCAGTCCTTCGTAACCGCTGAAAATTTTCGTATTTCCAAAATATGAAAATCAGAGTGATGGTCCTGAGCGCCTGGAGGGACATCTTAGCTTGCTCTCAAGACCCACCATGAGCCGCCCCCACCTTCCCGCACTCAACCCTGGGAGCTGCTCAGGCTCCTCTTACCCGTGGCCTTGAGGGAGCTCCTTCCGGGCGACCGAGGATCAGAACCCGCGTTCCCAGCCCGCGCGCTTGAAGAAGTCGCCGCGCAGATTTCTCTTTCCGGCTGAAATCTTGGGACGAAAGAATGAGATTTTCCGGAGTCAGGTTCCAAAGCTCAGTGAAGCAGCGACTTTCAGGACCCGCAATAGAGACTTGGGAGCTAGAAATTCTGCGTGGAAATCTGAATATGAAGAACAGAGTAAATTAACATTCGGAATAGGATGGGCCATCTGAATAAAGCAGTGTTACTCCTAAGTTAGGTCTCGAACCATCTACCCTAAACTGACACAATCTCCAATGACTGAGCTAACCCCATCAGAATTTCTCATGCCACCGTTTACTTACCAAAAAGACAACGGGTGTCAATACGAGATTTCCCGGGTGAGAGGAATCTCGGGGTCTAGGATTGAGGGGCGGCAGCCTTTTTAGTGGAGGAGACCTCTCACCCCGAGGCTCAGGGTCGCCCTGAGAGGTGGTGGGGACTTGTTCGGTTGCTGGGGCGCTGGCTGCGAGGTCTGGGCCTCTGATTGCAGGGGGCCAGGAGGCTCGCCCAGGGCTGGGACCAGGATTGGTGACTCCGATTGGACGTTTGGGCAATTTCCCTGTGGACCAGGCCACTGCGAGAAGCCGGCTTCTGGGACCCGGACCCCTGAGGAAGGGACGGGAGAGGAGGAGGGACATCTCAGGGGACGCATTGCGAGGCGGGAGAAGGAGGGACGAGGGGACCTGCAGCAGCGGAGCTTCCTTCCCCGGGACCCAAACCTTTCTCTTCTGTAACCCAGGACTTGGTACAAGGGCAAACGTAAACCCCATCCCTTTCACTTTGTCTTTGAGACGGGAGTTTGCTTCCCAGAGTGGCTTCTGGCAACAGAGTAAAAGACCAGCAAACAACAAGGTCCCACCGAGGTCTGAACTCGGATGGCTAGATTCTGAGGCCGAGTGCTCACCATTACCCCACGGAACCAGCTGTTGAGAATGCTCTCAGTTACTGGCATTTGGCAAGTGAATTCTCAGCCTCCATATTCACCAGAATTTGCAGGTATTTTTTTCTCCTTGTCACACAGGACTTGAGTACCTTTAATCTACAATAGGAGGAGACGCCCCAGACTTACCTCTCTCTGCCCTTCTCTTTAGGTTTCTATCTCAGAGAATGAGATTAATCTCCTTTCCGGATTAGGGTCAAGGAAGAGCTATATTTAGGTCTCCACTAAAGTCACCAGTCCTGCCTGGGTTGCCAATTTTCTGCCCTGAAATAAACATTCTGCCGAGACCCCCTACCCGCTGGGGTTTCTTTCTTTTTCTTTGCAACTCTCCTTTTCCCTTTATCCATGGAGCGCTGATGACCATTTCCGGAACAAGAATTGGGATATGCTGGAATTTCCACTCTTCTTCTTCTGCCTTCTTCTCCTCCTGTTTCTCCTCCTCCTCTCATTCTGTTTCCAATCCCCTCTCTCTCCTGCTCCCTGTCTTCCTCACACTACCCCCACACCCATTTTCCCCAGCTCCCTCCAGCTCTCCATACTTCCTGCCTCCCCCTCCTTCTCTATTCCTTCTTGGCTACCATTCCTCTTCCTTCTGTAGGCTCCCACCTTACCCACCACCAGCCTCCCACACGCAGCCTACACTAACAGAAGAATGGACTACCATGGTCTGAGAGGAAGTTGAGGAATATGTTCCTAGTCAGCACACTTTGGGGGATCTTTGCTGGGGAGTGTGAGTGTGGTGACACCAACCGAGACGATGAAAGTCAGCCAGTCCTTGAGGCCTGGGGAGAACCCGCAGATCCAAGGCCACGCCATACCTGGGGTGACCCAAAAGAGTCATCTTCCCATTCCAAAAGGCTAAATCTGATTGCCAAAGTCCAAGGAAATTGAAAACAGCAGGAGCCATTGTTTTTGCAAGTCCAGTTCCAAGTGGAAAGATCATGGTGCTTCCTTCCAGCCTCCGCAAGGTCAGCACACAGGAATTTGCATTGCCCAGAACTCAGCCGGTACCCTGGATGCCTCACTGGGGCCTGTCCAGAGAAAAGCTGGGCGTGGGCCCCATTTCCACCTAGGCGGAGGTTCCTGGGGAAGTAGGCACTTACCAAGAGATTACCCCTTACTGTCCTCCTGAGGGTGTGTGGAACCTCAGCGCTGCTACCTCTTGGACTCCACCCTCCAGATGCCACCAGCTCCCGCTGTCCAGGGCTTGCAGTGAAGTCTCCAAGGCTCTGATATTTGAATTGTCCTGATTTGGTGTGCCAAGAGCTGCCTCCCACAAAGTGAGCAGAGGTGGAGAGCTGCCAGATCCAAAAGATAAAATCACAAGGGATTGCCAGCTAGATAGGGACAGAGTCCCCTCTCAGTTATGATTCGGATTCAAAGGGTAGATGTCATGGCCCCTAAACATCACAGCATGACCAGGACATGCCACCCATGACCTGCAGTGCCCTTGCACCTTGTTAGGTGTAAGTTATTTTACTTTAGCAGACAAGTGTTCTGGACTTTTTCCTTTCTTTTTTTTTTTTTTTTTGAGACGGAGTCTTGCTCTGTCACCCAGGCTGGAGTGCAGTGGCCGGATCTCAGCTCACTGCAAGCTCCGCCTCCCGGGTTTACGCCGTTCTCCTGCCTCAGCCTCCCGAGTAGCTGGGACTACAGGCGCCCGCCACCTCGCCCGGCTAGTTTTTTTGTATTTTTTAGTAGAGACGGGGTTTCACCGTGTTAGCCGGGATCGTCTCTCGATCTCCTGGCCTCGTGATCCGCCCGTCTCGGCTTCCCAAAGTGCTGGGATTACAGGCTTGAGCCACCGCGCCCGGCCGGACTTTTTCCTTTCTTTGTGGCTAGATCTCTCTTTCTCTCTCTCTCTCTGTTTCCCCATGAGTCCCCCCATTCTCTACCCCACCTTTATTTTCTCTCTCTGTTTCCACCCTGCTGCCCCACTTCGACCTGCTTTCTCCTGTTCAGCTTTCATGGTTCACCCCTTCCCTGCCCATTGGCATCCCCCAAACTAATTCTGCTGCACTGTCCTGGGTGGGGAGATGGGTATGGCTGTAGACGGTGCCCTCCAGAGTGTCCAGGATGGGGAAACACGGTGCAGCGGCCAGTATGATGGTTTAAAAGAATGGTCACTTTCAAAAGCCTTTCACATCTCCTGACCTGGGATCTTTTGGGACTAAAATGTTATGGACCACAGTGGAATTCTTCATACTCCAGGACCTTGTGGTGGATGCCTTCTTTCACTGAGCTTTCATGGTGTGCCAGGCCCTGCTCTTGGACAGTGTCATCATTGTGAGGAAGTCTCAAGTCATCACTCATAGAGTGGGTCTGGAGCTCACCTCTGCAGGCATCAAGAGGTGTCAGAGAGAAAGGGGCATGACCAGTTTGTATCTTTCCCACGTAGCCACTCATTGGGTCCTTGGGGAGTGAGTCAGTGCAAGGAAGAAGCCCGGTGAGAAAGCAAATGCACAACATCAGACCTGGGGCTGAGGCCCGCACCTGCGGGGCAGCCTCTGAAGCAGGCAAGGGGCAGCAGGGAAGGTCGTGGCCTGGTGTAATCTGGTGTCGGGTGCCCCAGCTCGTGCATGTGGATGCCCAAACTTACCCAAAGGTGAGATTCAATATCTCACTTCAGAGGATCTGTTCAGAAGATTCAATATCTGTTCTTCAGAGGAGAATGTGTCTTCAGAGGAGAATGGAGAAGTTGGGGAGCAACTTCTCACCCCATGCTGACTGTATTTGATGTTACAGTATGCTATCTCTGTGCTATAATTCGTTAGCATGTGGCCATTAATGGAAACGATTGATGGTTTAAGCCCATTCCCAGATATTCTAGTCTTCATCTAAGTTCCCTCCCTTCCTTCCTCCCTTCCTCCCTCTTTCCCTCCTTTCCTTCCTTCCTTCTCTTTCTTTCTTTTTTTTTTTTTTTAAAGACAGAGTCTCGCTCTGTACCCCTGGCTGGAGTGCAGTGGCACGATCTCGACCTCGGCTCACTGCAAGCTCCGCCTCCCGGGTTCACGCCATCCTCCTGCCTCAGCCTCCTGAGTAGCTGGGACTACAGGCACCTGCCACCGCGCTCGGCTAATTTTTTGTATTTTTAGTAGAAACGGGGTTTCACCGTGGTCTCGATCTCCTGACCTTGTGATCCGCCCGCCTCGGCCTCCCCAAGTGCTGGGATTACAGGCGTGAGCCACCGAGCCCGGCCTTTCTCTTTCTTTTAAAATAGACCAGTTTGCACTGAAATCTAAGTTCTTTTTCTGATATAATTATCTCACAAAATTTGCCAAAATCTCTTTCAGTCAGGGAGCTCATTCTGTAGCCTGAAGTTCCTCCCTGTCTCCTCCTTTGATCTGTGGTTCTAAGTATTTAGCAAGTTCTGCCCTCCAAGGTTCCTGTCCTTACAGGAACCTACACTGTCTGGAATGCCGATGTCACTATGACCTAACTCATCTGCCATCTGGAATCCAGGGGCACCCCCATGCACAGAGGGTGAAGGCACAGACAGTGAAGCCTTCAACTCCTCTGACTCCAGGTTGGTGAATCTCAATGCCAAGTATTAACTACACGATATCAGGATGCCACCAAAAATTGAATTTAGAGCTTTCACACTCTAACTTAGAAAAATTCGTAGATATTACTTTATAGAACAGTTCTAGGCTTACAGATAAATTGAGCAGCTACTATAGAGAGTTCCCATGTGCCTCCCTGTCCTTCAATACACAATTTCCCCCATTAGTATCTTGCAGTAGTGTGGTACATTTGTTACATTGGATGAACCAATATTGATAATCATCATCAACTAAAGTCCACAGTTTACATTAAGTGTTCCATCCTTTATCTTATTTTTTTAAACAATTCTATGGGTTTTGAAAATTCCAGTGTCATGACTCCTGAATACAGTATCATATGTAATAGTTTCACTGCTGAAAACTCCCTGTGCCTCATTAATTCATCCCTCCTTTCCCTCCTTCAGCCTTGGCAACCACTGATCATTTTACTATCTCTGTCTTTTTTACTTTCTCAGAATGTCCTACAGTTGGAATTATATAGTATGTAGGTTTTCAGACTGGCTTCCTTCAAGCGTTATGAATTGAATGTTCCTTTATGTCTTTTCATGTCTTGATAGCTCGTTTCTTTTCATCACTGACTAATATTCCATTGTGTGGATATACCACAATTTATCCATTCACTTGTTGAGAAGAACATCTTGGTTACTTTTAGTTTTTGACAATAATAAATAAAACTGCTGTAAATACTTGTGTGCAGGTTTTCGGGTGAACATAAGCTTTCCTCTCATTTGGCTAAATAAGTCATTGCAAGATTATATGGTAAGACTATGTTTAGCTTTGTGAAAAAATAAAATAAAAAATAAAAAAACCCCTCCAAACTATTTTCCAAAGTGATTGTACCATTTTGCATTCCCATCAACAGTGAATGAGAGTTCCTGAGTCTGTTTGTTTGACAGCTTTTGGGATTGTCACTTTTTATAGATTTTAGCCACTCTAGTAGGTGGGTTCTGTTACCTCATTGTTTCATATGCAGTTTTCTAATGACAAATGACTTTGAGTATCTCTTTCATACACTTATTTGCTCTCTGTACATCTTTTCAGTGAGGTGTTCAGATCTTTTGCCTACTTTTAAATTGGGTTGTTCACTTTCTTATTATTGAGTTTGAAGAGCTCTTCATTTATTTTGGACACCAGCCCTTCATCAGATCTGTATTTTGCAAATATTTTCTCTCAGTCTATGACTTGTTTTTTCATTCTGTTAAAACAGTGTCTTTCACAGAGCAGAAGGTTTTAATTGTAATGAAGCTCAACTTTTCAATTTTGTTTCTTTCATGGATTGTGCTTTTAATGCTGTTTCTAAGAAATCATTACGAAACCCAAAGTCACCTAGCTTTTCTCCCGTGTTATCTCCTAGGAGTCCTGTGGTTTTGAACCTTACATGTAGCTATAAGATCTATTTGTGAAAGTTATAAGATCTGTGTGTACATTTATGTATTTTTTCATGTGGGTGTCCAGGTGTTCTAGCAGCATTTGTTGGAAAGGCCATCCTTGCTCTGTTAAGTTGCCTTTGCACCTTTATCAAAGATCATTTTATTATATTTATGTAGGTCTATTTCTGGGCTCTGTTTTGTTTTCCATTGATCTACGAGCCTGTTTTACCTTTTTTCACCAATTCCACACTGTTTTGGTTACTGTAGCTTTACAATATGTCCTGAAGTTGGCAGAGCCAATCCTCAGGGATTTTTTCTCATCTTCACTATGAGAACCTTGTTGGGTTCCTAGTGGTCAGACTTAGGAAAGTGTGATATCCCCACATGGCTGGTTCTCAGAGAGTTTTTAATGCTCAAACCAGGCCACCCTCAGCTTCTAGTAATCTGTCAATACCTTTTATGTGCTCCTCCCAGGTGCTGGCTCCAGCAGCTTCTGTTCCTGGCAAGCTGTGACTCCCTGTGTTTGCCTGTCTTTCTAGTTTTCAGGGTGGCAGTGACCTCAATTCTCTGGCCATCTAAGAAGAGTTGTTGGTTTTCAGTTTGTTCAGCTTTTTTCTTGTTGTGAGGACAAATGGTGACTTCCCACCTCTTTATATGTCAGAGTTGAAACCAGACATTTTGTTTAAAAAGTTACTTGTGACCAGGCGTGGTGGCTCACGCCTGTAATCCCAGCACTTTGGGAGGCTGAGGTGGGTGGATCATGGGGTCAGAAATTTGAGACCAGCCTGACCAACATGGTGAAACCCCATCTCTACTAAAAATACAAAAATTAGCCAGGCGTGGCGACGTGTGCCTGTAATCCCAGCTACTCAGGAGGCTGAGGCAGGAGAATCGCTTGAACCCAGGAGGCGGAGGTTGCACTGAGCCAAGATCATGCCATTGCACTCCCGCCTGGGCAACAGAGTGAAACTCTGTCTCAAAAAAAAAAAAAAAATTACTTGTAATAAAACTCACCAATTTAAATCTACGATGTAATCATTTAAGAAGGTTCGTAGAATTATTCAGCCATCAGCAGAGTCACATTTTAGAATATTTTTGTCATTTCCCCAAATTCCCTCAAGCCTCTGCACAGTCATTTCCTAATCTCTGATGCCCATGACTGGGCCCCAGCAAAATAAAAATTTGGAAAACCGACATCATTCAATTTCAACCTTTCTTAGATTGGGATTTTTTTATAGTGACTAATTGTTTTACTTTTGTGACATTTAGAGGAAATATTGCATTTTAGGGACTTTTTTGAGGAACTTAATAATAGTCCTTTTCATTGCTCTTCGTGAATTGTTTCATTTTTACTGATAACTGGTAGTTGCTACCAAACCTGGTCTGGCAAGCCTAAATGAAGGAGCTAAAAAAAAAAAAAATCTGCTATAAGAAATAGAGATAGATGGTGAATTTGCACATAAGATTATGTGGAGTTAGTATTGTACCATCTTTATTCTTTCAGAAATTTGGTTAGTAACGTTACAGATACTCCTCACGTGCTTGGAATGCCTCTCGTTATCTTCTTCAGGTTACAAGGGCTCCAGAATAGTGACATAAGGGTGAGTGCAAGATTTTTGCTATAGTTCTTTGCTTTTTTTTTTTTTTTCCTCTTAGAGTGGTTAGCATCCATGTATCTGAAATAATAAATCAAGAGTAGAGATGGGCATCTGTACTAGTTTTCTATTGCTGCCTATTAGCACATGCAACAAACTAATGGATCGAAACCACAGAAGTCTGGAACAGAGGCTGGGTTCCATGATAAGGGTTTTAGGAAGCTGAATCCAGGTGTGTCTGGCTGTGTAATTACGTGGAGCTCAGGCTGCTTCTCCAAGTTCACTTCAGGTGTAGGAGGAATTCATTTTGGGGGGGTTGAAAGACTGGGTTTTCTTTTTCTGTGCTGGCTGTCGGACAGGAGACACTCTGACTCCAGAGGCCACCTGCATTCCTTCTCACCTGGCCTCTTCAATTTTCCAACCAATAACAGCTCATGGAGTCCTTCTGAAGCTCCCATTCTTCCTGACGTCACCTTCTCCTGACAGCTAGAGAATCCACTGGCATGTATGCAATGATGTGATAAGATCCAGTTTACACAGGTAACCTCATCATCTTAAAGTCATATAGCTGGCATGTAACAACATAATCACAGGAATGATGTCTCCTCACCTTAACAGGCTTCAGACATAAGGGTGTGGCGTGTTTGGGGACCATTTCAGAAATTCCATCTACTACAGTCAAACACTCACATTCCCCCATCTGCAAAATACATTCATCCTCTCCCCTAAGGTTTCCAAATTTCATGTCATTGAAGCATTAGTTCAAAGTGAAAAATGTTATGTAGACCACACCAGATCAAAAGTTTAAAATCTCATCTTAATCCTCTACACCAAGTGTGAATGAGGCTTCTGAGGGTGTCCATTAAGTCCAGATCCTTGACATAATTCCCTTCCCTCGATCAACCTGTGAAACTGAACTGAACAAACAGCTTATCTGCCCTCAGTGTGCAATGGTGGGACAGACATAGAAAAACGATTCTAATGATTCTTGTTCACAAACGGGGAAAGTGGAAGTAACAAAGAAGTCACTGATCCAAAACTTTTTTGAAATGGGGCTGAGCAAAGCCCAGCAGGAATTTCTTGATTAGGATCCACAACCTGGAACTAACCCTCTGTGACACGGGCTTTGCCTCTGGGCTCTGCATTTCTTTCTATCTTTACAGAAATAATTTTATTTTCCTTCTTCTCCTACTCCTTTGGTTCTTCCCCTTTCTCCTTATGGCAGCATCCTCCCCTTAATCCTTGGCACATCATCCCCAGCAGAATTAGTCAAATGTTGCCCATGTCATGATCCTGACCATCTCCATGAGGGCCTGTCCTTGGAACCCCTGCTCCCCTGGGACCCTCTTCACTGACCTGACCTCTCTGTCACGATTGCTTTCAGCTGACCTGGCTGGTTTAGGAGAAAACCTAGAATTGTGGAGATGCAGAACCAATCTCTGCCCTCTCTTATCTCCAAGAGAGGAAGAAAATAACAGGTATCGTCATGGAGGAATGACCCACGTGAGGGCTGAGACTCTCCAGCAGTTACAGCAGAGGAAACTCCCTGAAGAATGGTGGAGCTGAGATCCCAGGCCAGGAAAGCAGGCTTGTGTTAAGCATTATTTAATCTTTATGTCCTCCCTGTCCCAATCGACCAGTCAGCGAATGACAACTGATTGAGTATAAATACTAGAACTACAGAACGGTGATAAAGGGTTTGTCAAAGGAAACGCCCTTTTACTATTTTTGTTTTCACAGTGGAAATTGCTATTTTTGATTCAAAGTTTTCGGAAACGCAGCAGTGAGTTCCTGGAGGGTGAGTTAGGTGTTTTGGACCTGGAGGCTGAGGCCAAGGCTTGTGTGGTCGATCTGCTGCCACCATGTGGTGACGGAGCCTGGGAGAGTCTTAGTCTTTCTTGGCTTCACTTTCCTTGTCAGTAAGGTAGGGGCTTATTGCTCCTCTCTGAGGTCCCTTCCTGCTGTGTTTTCTCTGAGTCTCTGAGGAACTGAGATGGTTTTTAACGCCGCACAGCACCGGCAGCTGAGACCTGACTCTGTGTCTCCTGCAGGGGCCTGAGCTGAGTCCACACCCTGGAAGCCCAGAACTGAGGGAACAGATGAAAGAAAGAAAGTCAGCAGGTTTAGGGGATGAGAACAACCCACAAAGGACAAGCCATTGTTACATGGAAACCAAAGAAGGGGAGAATAAGGACAAATTGGGACAGAAGCCTCAGGGGAAATGGTCAATGCCTGTCATCATCCAAACCCTCAAGGAGCAGCGGAGCTGAGCAGTGGGACTGAGAGAAACTTACTCCACAGGAGTCTCCTGCCCCTGGCCAGGGAGAGCCACAGGGTGGATCAGGGCTGGTTTATAGGGAGGGGCAGCAGCAACTCCAAGAGGGGGAGGATGCGACCATGAGCCCCCGCCCCAGACCCAGGAGCCTCGACCTTGGGGCTGCCGTAGCAGTGGATGCTCTTCAGGTCAGTGTGGGTTAGAGGGAGTAACCATGCTGGGAGAAGGGTTGGAGACATCCATTCTTACATTAAAAAGCTCTGCCCTAGGTCAGGTGCCAGAGTAAGTGTCCCTTGCTAGTATACAAAGCAGTGATACTTACAATATTCTTCTGTACTTACAGTTGAAGGAGGTTTCCAAATGGTATCTCATAAATATTTATTGGATGTTTAATTTTCTTTACACTGTGTTAAACACTTGGGATTCAGATATTAACGTCTCCCCAAAGGGACTCAAGCCCATGAGAGAAAGAACACAAGCAACATTTTAAGAAAACATGGAAGTTCCCCTACACTGGGGAGTTGTGGCAGAGAATGGGAGTTTAGGTGCAGACATTGCTCCTAATGACAAGGGGAGCCACAGGAGGAATTCCTCAGAACAGACTCATTTTCCTCCAATGTCCCACAGAGAGGGATCCTGGGGCATGAATGGTGTAAGGCAAGGGCCAGTCTAAGGAAAGGGATTTGCTGCATCCTGGGAGAAATCTCAGCACCCCTGACAGGACATTTGGGACAGGAATGCAGGTGAGAGGAGGTTTGCAATCGGTTTTATTCAATAATTGATGAACACTCTCCTGAGAACTCCCTCAGTGCCAGACCCTGAGCTGGGCACCACGAACACAGAGATCAGTAAGACACGATCTCAGCTGTCACAGAACTCTCAGTCTAGTGACCAGCGATTCCTGAGAAGTGTAGTGATGGTGGGTTCATTGGAACCAGTGGCCCATGCTACATGGAGATGACCGCAGTGGATGACCTGGTCTCTCTTCTGTTTTTTTCAAACAGCTGAATGACCTGTGACCCTGGACTTCAGCCAGATGTCAGCATCTCAAGGCACAACCAACAACTTGGCTCCATGTTGGCTCAAAACAGTTAACACAGCCAAGGTATTCAAGGTATCAGTAGATACTGACTATGTCCTGGCCAGCTGTGAAAAGAAAGTGGTTAAACAACAAGTACTCTAAAATTGTCCTTCACATAGTAATCACAGATGATCTATCTCCTGTCTGATAATATATATATTTATTTTTTTCCTTTTTTTTTGTGATGGAGTTTCGTTTTTTTTTGCCCAGGCTGGAGTGCAATGGCGTGATCTCGGCTCACTGCAACCTCTGACTCCGGGTCAAGTGATTCTCTTGCCTCAGCCTCCTGAGTAGCTGGGATTACAAGCCTGTGCCACCACGCCTGGCTAATTTTCTATATTTTCAGTAGAGATGGGCTTCCACCATGTTGGCCAGCCTGGTTTCGAACTCCTGACCTCAGGTGATCCACCCACCTCGGCCTCCCAAAGTGCCGGGATTACAGGCGTGAGCCACCGCGCCCGGCCTCTGTCTGGTAATTTAAATGCTTTTCAGACTTCAAGATTCATCCATGTTCAAATAAATTCTGTATCAATCATAGTACTAGCATTTATAAATTGTGTGTTTTATCCTCTAATTATAGATTAAACACCTAAGGTGGAAAGGAGTAAAGCAGCTTCCATGAATGTAGTGAGAAACTAGGGGGGTTCAGGGACTAGAGTGCTGCCTTAGGATTCCCCAGCAGTTGCCAGTCACAATTTTTGTACTCTTAGAAACAACAACAACAACAACAACAACAAAATGACAACCTGTTTTGTTCCTCTGCTCACCCTATCCAGTTCTCTACACTATAACATCTCTGCTTATCGAGACAACTTGGATTCTCAATTTGTTGAGCTCAACAAATGCATCTGCTGAGCCCCTGTGGGTAAAGCGTTATGCTAGTTATGGTGGGTAATACAGAGGAAGCCCAGAAGATTCCTTAGTGACAAGAGCTTGAGATTTCTGCTCCCAACTCAGCGTGAGGTGCCTGGAGGTGTGAAAATCAGTAGCCGACACCCACAGGTGCATTCTGGTGAAAGGGTTGGTAATAATGAATAGTGGTTCTGACAGGCTGGGCTCTTAACCTCCCAGAGATGCTGGTCAAACAGGATCTGGAGGATCCCTGCACATGGTGTCTGACTGCCGACTGTCATAATTGAATGTTACCAAGTCTTGGCCTGGATGCCCTCCCTTTGTTTCATTTCACAGATTACTTGTTGACAGCAGGAAAATCAACAGAAAGGCCATGAGGCCAGACACCAAAAGACTTAGGAATGCTGCTGGGTGGGCCATGAATTTTTAAAAACATGTGAAGGGCCTTCTCAGAAGTGAAGTTTTAGGAAATATAAAATGCATAGCTGGGATACATTACAGTGTAATGATAGAAAAAATATTGTATATAGTAGCATCTAATAAGTTCTGGAGGAAAAAATATTTTTCACATTACTCCAATTATGGCCTTATATGTCAAAAAAAAAAAAACAAAAACCCCCAAAAAAACAAAACCCTAAGAGAACCACTGACATCCATTGGTTTTGCAGAAACAGGATACCCTTAGTGCACTTAAAGTTGGAAACATGGCTCTGCCTTTAGGGCCATGCAATGAAACAGACTATGTGGTAATTGACATAGGAGGAGCAGAGTGGAGTTTATAACAATGGCCACAAGACGATGAAGAAAATGCTTTGGGATTTTTAAGCAGCAGATGAGGTGACTCAGAATAATGTTAGACAATAGCACAAAAGCAACTTTAGCAAAGTTTTTCATTCAGTGGGCACCACATAGTTAGTCCACGCTCTGCATCCATTCTTTCACAGTCTGTCCCTTCATCGACTTGGGCCCACAATGACTTTTCTGAGAGATAAGAGGAATCAACACAACAGCATGCACGCACCCGAAATAAAGAATGAATTTCTGATTTTCAGATTTAATCTCTGACCTAACCAAAGAAGTGACTACCATAGATGTTAATTATTAATAACATAAATGATGCTCACAAATATGCAGATCTTATAATAACAAGGTAAAACAGCTTAAAAAGTAGATGGTAGAACTGTAGTCCAGGGACGCTAATAGAAGTGACCCATAATATTACATCATCTCCACTTCCAACAAAAATCAGGTAAAAGAAGGAAGGAGACTGGCAACCCAATGCACAGAACTATATATAACAGGCATACTATTTATTGGTTGGTTATAAACCAGTGGAAATAAATCTTTTTACATACTGACTGTTGGTTTATGTCACAGAGGCACAGCATGGAACAATAGACAACCAGACTGTAAGATAAATTCATCTGAGTAACCGGACTTTTGTAAACCATTAGACAGACATTTGAGAAACCAATTTTTTATTTTTTATTTTTTATTTGAGACGGAGTCTCGCTCTGTCGCCCGGGCTGGAGTGCAGTGGCCGGATCTCAGCTGACTGCAAGCTCCGCCTCCCGGGTTTACGCCATTCTCCTGCCTCAGCCTCCTGAGTAGCTGGGACTACAGGCGCCTGCCACCTCGCCTGGCTAGTTTTTTTTTGTATTTTTTAGTAGAGATGGGGTTTCACCGTGTTAGCCAGGATGGTCTCGATCTCCTGACCTCGTGATCCGCCAGTTTCGGCCTCCCAAAGTGCTGGGATTACAGGTTTGAGCCACCGCGCCCGGCCTAGAAACCAAATTTAAAGCTGTTTGTGAGGCATGTTGCCTATCAAGGTTGAAATTCAGGAGAGATACATAATGACAAATAAATGCTTTTTTGTGTGTGTGTGTGTGTGACACAGTGATCTGATGCACTGGGAATGTGATCTTGTGAATCTCTCAGGTGAGCAAGCCTGACATGATTGGGCATAAAGGTCAGTAACTGAAGAGGTACCAAATGTGCTCCATGTGTCAGTTGTGACCTAAGGAACTGAAGGCTTTCACCCTCCCTTGAAGTAATGAAGCTGACACAGCAGGGGGCTGCAAATTCCACTGCCGATCAGGGTCTTGATGCTGACATACTGAAGAGGGGACTCCCACTTGAGTTACAGAGTAGGAACTACTGTTTCCTAAGGCTACTGAATATCCCACAAACTAACCTCCTCAGCTTGCCATTATTAATTATTTTAAAGCTCTTAGAGGTCTCATTTTCTAATGATCACATCAGAAATAAGACTAATAACGATCAGGTACAAACTCATATTTGCTGGACATATCATTGCATATCATCCCAAAGTTTCTGGCACTACATACTGCTGGAGTAGATTCTTGAATATTAAATTTAAAACTAAGGGAGAACATTGGTTTCTAAATTTTACAACTATAGTATCGCAGCTAAACACAATTGCAAATGGGCAGCCTTATCAACTGCATGAGTAACCTTAAGGAAAACTTATGGTGAACACACAGAACATTTCACACGCATTTGTCTACAAAGTACAAACTCTTCCCAACCTCAGAACTTGATATGGGTTAGGACTTTCCTCTCCCTTGGGCTGGTGATAAAGTTCCAATTGAAATGAGAAAGATTCTTTGTACCTGGTAAACATGCAAGTTTCCAAAGATATTGCCACTGGCAGAGCAAACCTGAATCCAAAAAGCATTTGTTTCTAGCAGGATATAAGATCAATATGCAAAAATAAATGGTATTTATGCAATTGCATGGCAGAATTTAAATGTAAAAGGAATACCATTTACAGTAATGTCAAGTGTATAAAATCCATAAATATGAATATGACTGAAAATTAGAGCATATTTCACAGAGAACATAGTGCAGGCCTAATAACTGGAAAGATATTGTTTGTTCATGTGTAAGAATATTGTTGATATGTTCATTTCCCCTAATTTGATCTATGAATTCAATGCAATCCGACTTAAAATTTCAGCATGCATTGTTGGTAGAAAATGGTCAGCTGATTCTAAAATTAGCATGAACTGGCATAACCAAAATGCCTGTATAACGAAGAGTAAAATTGGAGGGCTAGCTCCACCTGATTTAAAGAACAATCATAGAGTTGTAATGGCCACAACAGAATGCTTTGGCATGTGATCAATTAAATGGATCAAAAGAAAATAGAGTCCAAATATAAACCAATACATATATTGAGAACAGATTTTTGACAATCTTGAAAGAGCAATGTATTTAAAAATGCATAATATTTCAACAAATGATTGAGGATTTTCTTTTTAAGCAATGGGTGTGACATATTTGTAACCATATAAAAAATAAACAAGTAAAAAAATTGATTTCATGTGTCATATAATATATAAAAATTAGGGGTTACAAGAGGCTGAGAAGGAGACGGGGAGAAAGAAGAAAAGATATTAGTTAATGCATATAAAATATAGCTAAATACAAGGAATAAGTTATAGTATTTGATAGTATATTAGGGAGACTATAATTCAGAATAACTTATTGTATATTTTAAAACAACTAGAAGAATTGGGATATTCCTAACATAAAGATAAAATTTTGAGGTGACCGATATCCTACTTACACTGATTTGATCATTACAAATTGTATACGTTTATCAAAATATCACATGTGTCCCCAAAATGTGTACAACTATTATACATCAATTAAAATAATGAAAAATACATCTTAGACAAATTAACAATGATTCCAATTCCATCAAGTATCTTTTCTGACCTCAATAGTATGAAACTAAAAATTAACTACATAAGGAAAACTGGAAAATTCAAAAACACATAGAAATTAAACAACATGCCTCTGAACAACTGATTGATCAAAGAACAAATCAAAAGGGAAATTTGAAAATATATTGAGGCAAACAAAAGTGAAAACAAACAGCAAAAACAGCTGTAAGAGTCAAGTTTATAACCATAAATGCATACATTAAAAAAGAAGAAAGACTTCAAATATACATTACACCTCAAGAAACCAGGAAAAAAAAACAACAAAATAAATCCAAAGTTCACTGAAGAAAAGAAACAAAAATCAATGCAGAAGTCAATCAACTGAAGAATAGAAATACTACAGAAAAATAAAACTGAGTTGTTGTTGTTGTTGTTGTTTTCCTTTTCGTTTTCTTTTTGCTTTCTCTTTCTCTTTCTTATTTTAGGAGAGACGACGTCTTACTATTCTTCCCAGGCTGATTGGGAACTACTGGCCTCCAGTGATCCAATGTAGGCCTCTCACACACAAGTTGTTTTTCAGGAAAAAGTAAAATTAACAAACACTTGACTAAAATAACTAAGAAAAAAATACAGAAGACTCAAATAAATAACATCCGAAATGAAAGTGGAGGCATTAAAACAGAGGCCTCACAAGTAAAAAGGATCATAAGAAACTATTATTAACAGCTGTATGCCAACAAACTGGATAACCTAGAGTAAATGGATAAATTCTTAGAAACATACAACCTACCAGGATCGAATCAAGAAGAAACCGAAAACCTGAACGACCAATAACAAATAAAAGGACTGAAGAACCTCCCAACAAAGAGAAGCCCAGGACCAAATGGCCTCACAGCTGAACTCTCACGCTTGTAATCCCAGCACTTCGAAGGCCAAGGCGGACAGATTACCTGAGGTCAGGAGTTCGAGACCACCCTGGCCAACATGGTGAAACCCTGTCTCTACTAAAAAAAATGCAAAAATTAACCAGGGGTGGTGGTGCGTCCGTGTAATCCCAGGTACTTGGGAGGCTGAGGCAGGAGAATTGCGTTGCAGTGAGCCGAGATGGCGCCACTGCACTCCAGCCTGGGTGACAGAGCAAGACTACGTCTAGGGGTGGGGGGTGGAAAAAAAAAAGGAAAGAAAACGAAAACCACTGCAAATCATAATGCATTTAGTCCACTTTCTGAGAGTGTGATTTCCTCTTCCTGTGGAAATAGCGATAATTTTTATGAGGGGTGCTGCCCGGACCCCACTGGAGGAGCGGGTAAGATGAGGACTGTGCTTGGTGTTATCTCCCTACAGAACCACACACGCTGATCGGTAATACCTGTGGCCCCTAAGTGTCTGTGAGGGGACTGGTCCCTCTACAGCATTACTTATGGCTGTGGACGCCCACTATACGGAAACAAGATGTATATGAGTGGGTAGGTGGCAAAACCATTATAGGCAACGGAAATTCAAAGTGTTTCAGAACTCTAAAAAGTTCGCCTCATGTAGTATTTGGTCTATTGCAGGGGGCCCCAAGCTCCCGGGGCTGTGGTCAGCTACCTGTCCTGAGCCTGTTAGGCACCAGGCCGCACAGCAGGATATAAGCGGCCAGCAAGTGAGCATTCCAGCCTGAGCCCCGCCTCCTGTCAGATCAGCGGTGGCATTAGATTGTCACAGAAGCACAAACCCTATTGTGAACTGTGCATGAAAGGGATCTAGGTTGTGCGCTCCTTATGAGAATCTAATTAATGTCTGATGATCTGAGGTGGAACAGTTTCATTCCGAAATGATCCTTCCCTCTTTTCAGGTCCCCCACCCTTGATCCAAGAAAACATTGTCTTCCACGAAACCAGTCCCTGGGGCAAAAAAGTTTGGAGACTGCTGGTCTACAGTGTCCCAAAATCCCTTTCTATGGTTCCTTTCCAAAGCCTGGAGACTCTGAGTCCTCCTTGTTCTTATACTCCTGTGTGTTGAGAAAAACAGCATTTCCTATGCTCTGAAGGCTCTCCAGAACATTCTTTCTAGGCTGCAGGATGGAGATTAATAATAACAGAATAATCGGCATGGCCTTGTTAGCCAATCCAAAGCCCTCTGGGCTGAAGTGGGGGATTTTCACTTCAGTGACATCCAGCCTGGGTACCTTCCATCTCAGCATCCCCAGGCACAAACAGGAAGTGACATCACCCATTTACATGATGTCTGTCTTTGTGGCCTGGGCCACTGGGTGGCTCTTACCTCAGAGGCAGAGATACCAGAGATGGGTGTTCTGGGCATGATTAACAAAGGGAAAACTGAGAGCGTTCCTACTGAAGCCCCTTCTCCTTTCAGCTCCCACCCAGGCGGCCTGTCCTTACGGGCCTTGGAGTGGAGACTTGAGCCACCACCTGTCAGAAGTGCAGGCTTCACAGGCACAGCTGGAGCTGAGAACCCTGGTGCCCAATTGTCTGCGACCGCAACTGGATCAAGGGTTTGACTGTGGCTATGGCTTAGCCAGGCCGAGCGTTTCCTCCACCACCTGCAGCTTCACAGCCAACGCTGATCCTGGGAAGCAATGGCCCTTCCAAGGTAGGGAAGGAAAGGGGACCAGGAAGCTCTAATCTGGGTGCTGGTGATCATGGTGCTGTGAGGGGAGGAGGCAATGGGGTCTCTTCGTGCTCCCTCAGAGTCAGGTAGAAATCCACAATGTTCCAACCTAGTGAGTGAGCAAGAGCCTGGGGTTTAGGATCAAATCTGCTCTCAGGTCCTGGGTTTAACCCTTACTCATTATTCACCTCGGCCAAGTCATTTGTGGTGTTGGCATTTACACCTCAGTTCTGTCATCTGAGAGGCCTGAAAAATAATATCTATGTTCAATCATTGTTGATAACATTAATTATGATAATTTCCAAAGGGCTAATTCAGTTAAAATTGCTCAATAAATCTATGAATAGATGTTATCTAATTCTGTTTTCTGGTAATTAGCACCTAGGAAATGACTTGACATTTGTTGTTTCAACTGAGGAGGAGTAACTGTTAGGATCTCTGCTTTCTAGGGACCCCCTTCCTGTGTTTTCTTAGAGAGTCTGTTTTGCCAGTTTTCTTCCTCTCCGTCAGCGTCCCTTTTAAGTCAATTTTCCCCTATCGAGCACTTTCAGTAACAACCTATTAGGCACATTAGTAAAAGTGCAAATCCTGGGCCCACAAGTCAGTCTCCTGACATACCCAGTTTCTTGCTCTGTTTTTTCCCCTCGTTTTGAAATAAAAGAATAAAAGGGCAACCTTCTCATGTAAAGGGTATAAATCTGTCTCTTTTACGAAACTCCATTTAGTTCATCATCTCCACTCATGTCCATGGCCATGTCTTCAGTTTTCTTCTCATACGGATCCACTTCTGCTCAGATTTCCTTAAAACCCTGGGTCGTGTTCATCCTACTCTCTGTCCTACTCAATATCTACTCCTGGAAACCCTGGGGCTGCCTGATGCTCATCTGTCAAGTGATGCCCCCAGCTGAGGAATAAGGAGACCCATGTCTTCAGGAGGGAGGGTCACGTGATGTAACAAGCTCCATCTGGATCCCTGGAGAGGACACACGAAGACGCTCAGTGAGTGTCGGGGGATGCGTAGTCCCTGACACGTGCCCTGATAACTTTGAGTATTTAAACTGATTTCTTCCCACTGATGTCTCTTTTGCTTCTTCATGGATTCCCACACTCCCAGTCAGGACTCACCCCGCTGGCTCCAACACTCTCACCTGCTGGCTTCCCCAGGAGTCCAGAGCACTAACCGGCTCAGGCAAGAGGACAGAGTGAATGCCTTTTGTTTCATTCTCCTTTACCTGGTGACTTCTCCCTGCTGTCTAACAGGGCATTTGTTTCTCACCACGTCTTCCCTCTCTCATTCGTCTTATTTTTCTAAACTTTTTTTCCAATTTCAATGGACCAGATTACAATGTTAGTGATTATAATGCTAATTCAACATCTTCCACATCCCTGTGTAATAATTTCTTCCAATAGATTTTTACATATAAATATATGCATTTATGTCATTTGTCATATACATTATGCATATTTGGCATATGTTTTTAATAAAATGTAGATACATACTATATACATATCTGTATGATCATTTCATCAATATCCCATGTTTAGTGTATCCAATTCTTTTCTCTCATGTTCATTTAATGTTGATTTTTAGAATCTCCTCCCTCCCAAAACACAGCCTATATCCAGTGTGACTTTCTTGCCTTTGCCTTGTCTACCTGGAAGTTATTTGTGTTTATTAATCCTAAGTTTTTTGAATATGTTTGTCAGTTGGGATCACCTTTTCCTCCTGGCAATCTTGTCATTACTGGGTGATGCATGAAAAATCAACAATGCAGAAAATACCAAAATGTCTTTCCTGGCTTCCCTTTACCCCTTGGACTTTCTTGTTCAAGGCCACTTTCCTTCTCTGATGATCCTCTTGGGTGGAAGAGAAAGTCACAGTAAGATCATGGATGACAGTGAACGCTGTTGGGTGTGGTTTCATTTTCAGAGCTGGGTTTAGAGCCTTCCTTTGGAATGAAGAACCCTCCCCAGCTGGAAGGTGATGCTTTGAAAGCTCAGCTGACAACATACGTGAGCATCATGTCATTGGCCACAGATATGCCTCAAGTGTCCTAAAACTGCCATTCAGCAAGTGGAGACTCGCATGCAGATTCCCTGGCCTGCAAGCTTAGGGTACGAAGGTAATCACATCTATGGCTCTTAGCTGCACTCACTCCTTATTTCTCTCTATGATGACAGCTCCTTCTCCCATTGCTTTTCTCTTCCCTATTTGTTCTCTCCAGCAGCTGCTGTCACCTCTGTCTGGTCTTACCTCTGTGTCCCATGGGCTGCCACCCTGCCAGGTCCTTCTGGTCCCCATCGCCTGTTTGCTCTGTGAACTCTGCTCTGTTCCCACTGCTGCTGTCCTGAGAGTCCCTCTCACGGCCGCAGGAGAGCCCAGCCTCTTTGTCCCCCTCCAAGAGCATGGTGTGAGCTCTTAACCACAGGATTCTTTGCCTGGAATCACACAGCTTGAGTAATTTGCCTTTCCTTTCTGCATCCCAAACTCCATTGCCTCTTTTCACTGGGAACATTGCTTTAATAGGTTATTTACACACAGGTTTTTCTCTTGGGACAGCTTTTGAGCAACCCAACTAAGTCAAACTTTAACCCTCCCCTTGTACATGGGAATGAGACGTGTTAAAACTGAGCACTAAGAACTCCAAATCAAAAGCTAAATTAGAACCTGGATCACAGATGAGAGTTCCCTGCCAGCCTGGAGTCAGCTGTGTCTTCAGCTCTAGATCGGCAACCTTATGTCAATGTGGATGAAGTTTCCATAGACTCAGTGTCTGTTCCTCATGGACTCACTTAGCTGACATTAACTGGAGAACATTTGTGACATTCCAAAGGGACCTCAGCCAACGGTAGATGCAGATGGCAGGGCAGGACTTCGAACCTGCATAGACCATGAGGTACATTCTCACCTCTGTCCTTTTTATTCACATATCTACTTCTACAAGCTCAGTTAGAGTCTAAAACACAACTCAAGTGACTCTTGAGGACAGAGAAATAAGAAAGCATTTAATGAATTAACTTTGAGAAAAGTGAGTCCAGGGGCCAGCTTTATGTCTACACGAGATGACAGACAATAATCTATCTGCAGGACAGACTTTGCCTCAGACCAGCCCAAGTGAGCGATTTAACTGAAATTGTCAGAAGAAAGACTAAAATCCATAGAGCCACAGAGAATGAAGGCAATCATGAGAGAAATGAGGATACGAAAGAGCATGAAGGGAAATCAGGTTGGTTCATTCATTGTCGCTAAATCTGCTACCATGTAATAAGCACCTGGTGAGATTTCAATAAAGATGAATGCCTTGAACTGACATCTTGAGATTCTCACTTAAATGGTCTGGGGTGTGATTTGAGCATCAGTACCTTTAAAAAACTTCCATGATATTCTAACACACAACTGAAGATGACAGGGACCACCGGTTTACTCTGACCTCAGGTTTTCAACATGGAGATGACCACATGTGTGGCTACTCCACATAAAAGGCTGAATATCCATCAGACATTGATGGGATCTGTATTCACCTCTCAACAGTAGTATTTGTAGAACATAGAAAACATTAAAAAGAAAAACAAGAAAATAGATGGATTAGACCTATAGTCTCTACTTAAAGCACACTTGCTTAATTTTGAATACAAGTAAAATAAGAAATAGTCATTATATTGAAACCCAGTATACAGAAAACAATACCTCATATATTACACATATTCAAATTTAGTATTTTCTTTTCAATTTCATTTTATTGTGTTTTATTTTTAAGACAGAGTCTCACTCTGTCATCCAGGCTGCAGTGCAGTGGCGCAGTCTCGGCTCACTGCAACCTCCATCTCGTGGCTTCAACAATTCTCATGCCTCAGCCTCCTGAGTAGCTGGGATTACAGGTGCATGCCATCACACTTGGCTAATTTTTGTATTTTTTAGTAGAGGCACGGTTTCACCATGTTGGCAAGGCTGGTCTTGAACTTCTGGCCTCAAGTGATCCATTCACCTCAGCCTCCCAAAGAGCTGGGATTTAGGCATGAGCCATCATGCCTAGCCTTCTTTTCAATTTTAAAATAAATTCTGCAGCTTACGTTTCCACACACTGATTCCACAGCCCATTCATGGGTTCAGCACTGCAATGTAAAAATTCTGCTTTGCTCAATTCTTGACATTCAGTCAAATCTTCAAAGATAACTCGTAGGTCTCACTCCACTAGAGAGAATATAATAATAATTAAAAACTGAAACTCAGCTGGGTATGGTGGCTCATGCCTCTAATTCCAATACTTTGGGAGGCTGAGGCGGGTGGATCACCTGAGGTCAGGAGTTTGAGACCAGCCTGGCCAACATGGCGAAACCCTGTCTCTACTAAAAATACAAAAATTAGCTGGACGTGATGGCACGTGCCTGTAATCCCAGCTACTCAGGAGGCTGAGGCAGGAGAATCACTTGAACCCAAAGGCAGAGGTTGCAGTGAGCTGAGATCACACCACTACACTCTAGCCTGGGTGACAGAGCGAGATTCCATCTCAGAAAAAAAAAAAAAAAAAAAAAGAAATAATAATAAAACTGAAACTCAGGAAGAGATGATACATGAATACTTTTTTCATGCTACCCTTGACGCTGGCATAAAATTCTAAAAAGAAATCTTTCCCAACAAACCACTTTGGGAAAAATAGAACAGGGAGAGGAGAATGTAATAAAACACAAACTAATCCTTTTCACTTTCTACTTCAGAGTTTTGTTGATCAGATATTGAGAATATTTCTAGAAATGCCTTAAGGTATAACCAGGTGTGGAATCAGCTTCAGGGAATTAGGGATAATAAGTTGGGCCATGGTTACAATCTTCACCCTTCCTTTGTAATTCCATTTGACTCTTTCCTTTTCCTTTTTTTCTGATCCTTTTTGGAAGGACACATAATATTTCTTTTGTCTTTTTCACATTTTTTATTTTAACCAACAAAACAAGCAGCAGTGACATCATCTTTCTTTGTCAAGGCTCATTCCTATCCTAGCCAAGGTGACCCAGCAACCTCTAGTGACTGTTGAGAACTCCAGATTGGAGAATTTACTCTCCTGTCTCTCCAACTTACTGAAGGGGCCTTCGTGCATGGGTTCCAGTTTCAGGGTTGTCAATAGCAAGTCATGTGGCTTTAGTTAAGTCAGCCCTGTGGCATCACTGCTCCTCTGTTGTAAAAGGCAGAACTGGACGTGGATGTGGTCTGAGGTCCTTCCTGTATCTCATATCCAGGGTTCTTCCCATGGCCCTGCCCACCCTTCCCTAAGAGACTGGGACGTGGAGTTGTAAGGGGGTGGATTTCTCTGCAAAAGGTCCTTTCCTTCTGCAGCCCTCTGTTTCTGAGCTTTCATGGTTGATGCTGAGAACATCCTCACTGAGAGCTCTCAGTGATAGCTTGTCACAGAGTGAAATGCTATCACTCTGCTCTAGACATTGGGGATCAGGAGGAAAGGGGCTGCTGGTTGGGCAGAGCTAGGGTCCCTATATCCTTCACCTCAAGCTGACTGGAAGTTCAGGGGCATTTACTTTTCACTTGTGGATGGCACTTGCCATTCACCCAGCCTGAGGCTCACCCTTCAGCTCATCCTCCTAGCAGGAGCTCAGTTTGCCCCTGGGCTATCAACACTTAACAGTCCCTCTAGACTCAGCCATCAACAGGACCTGACAAAGATGCCCATTTGATCTTTCCTTCTCTTTCTCCTACAGATACTAAATGCTGCTGGAACAATGAAAAGGAAGAACGGAGGTCACAAAAAGCATTTTCATTTGATGAAAAAAACTAAAATAGTAAAGCAATCAAAAGCTCAACACAACACGGGAGGGATCCGTGGCTGAGGATTGTATTTCAGAACTGCTGACTGCTCTTGACAATTGTTAACCCACTAGGCTCCTTTGGTTAGAGAAGCCACAGTCCTTCAGCCTCCACTTGATATCAGTACTTAGGAAGACCAAAGCCAGATTGACAAACAGCATTGAGAGACTTTAGCCCTACCCCTCTCAGCTTCCATCCTGTAGAGAACAGGAGTCAGGAGCTGCTGGCAGGACACAGCATGTCACACGGGACTCTGCCGGTGCAGAATATGAACAATGCCATGTTCTTGCTAAAAATGCTTAGCTTGAGTTTCATAGGAGGTAATCATCAGACAGACAACTGCAGAATGTAGAACACTGAGCAGGACAACTGTCCTTCACACAGTCCATGTCACCACGAATCACACAATAAAAAGGAGAAAGACATTTTGGGTTCAAAAAAAGTAAAAAGATAATGTAGCTACATTTCTTTAGTTATTTTGAACCCAAGGTATCTCCTTATCTTGTTGTTGTTGTCATTGATGCTAGGGACATAGACTTGTTCGTAGAGGACAGGTCAGCTGTCTGGCTCAATGTTCTACATTTTGAAGTTGTCCAGAATGTCCTTATGATTAAATTCAGCCTAAACGTTTTGCCAGGAACACTGCAGAGTCACTACTGAGAGTTTCCTACCTCAGCCCATCTGCAGGCAGAGAAGGTCCAGTTTGCCCATCACCATTATTGTGATACTAGGACTGGTCACTTGGTTAAGGAGGAATCTAGGAGACCTGTCCCTTTTAGAGACACCTTATTTTAATGAAGTAGTTGGGAAAGTGGTTTTTAAAAGTATAAATGTCCTGTATTCTAATGATCATCTTCTAAATATTTTATCATTCACTAATCATCCCTGCCTGTGTCAATTATTATATTCATATCTCTACACTGGAAATTTTCTATTTCAGTTTTTACTATATCCTTATTTTTGCTAGTTTCTGTTGTTGGAAAAAAACATTTCCTGCCTGGGTTTTAATTTTTGTCCAAAGTTAACTTTGGACTGGCGAATTGTTTTTTACATTCAGTGTTATGATCTTTTATTATGTTGATTGGTTTTGGTAGGTAATGATGTGAATTAATAAAAACATTTTTATTTACGTGTTTATTTTCTAAACGCTTTCACATTGTAGGCTACGTTTATCATATGTAGCAGATTGTATTTACTATATTTCTTTGTTCTAGTTATTTGTATTCTTTGATAGTGTGTGTGTGTGTGTGTCTGTGTGTGTCTTTGGCATTTAGGAAGGGTTGTATAGGTCATGTTTAATATTGCACTAAAACGTTTTTGATAGTTTTTCCCCTTTGAAGTAGACACACTTCTAATATTTGGTTTATACGTTTTAAATTATAATTTTCTTTTTTTTGAGACGGAGTCTCGCTGTGTCTCCCAGGCTGGAGTGCAGTGGCGTGATCTCGGCTCACTGCAAGCTCCGCCTCCCGGGTTCACGCCATTCTCCCGCCTCAGCCTCCCAAGTAGCTGAGACTACAGGCGCCCGCCACCACGCCCGGCTAGTTTTTTGTATTTTTAGTAGAGACGGGGTTTCACCATGTTAGCCAGGATAGTCTCGATCTCCTGACCTCGTGATCTACCCGCCTCGGCCTCCCAAAGTGCTGGGATTACAGGCTTGAGCCACCGCGCCCGGCCTTAAATTATAATTTTCAACATCAAATATTTCCATATGACAGTCAATTACATGATTTGTTTTCTTTTCCCTATCTTCTTTACCTGCCACTTCTCATAATAGTAGATAGAGATGAAGATGGAGAGGAGAGAGAGAGAGAGGAGACAGGGAGAGAGAGAAGAGAGAGAGAGAGAGAGAGAGAGAGAGAGAGAGAGATTGAGATTGATTTTAAGGAATTGGCTCATATAATTGTGGATGCTTGGTGAGACCAAATCTGATGAGGTAAGTGAGCAGGCTGGAGACTCAGGGGAGACAGTTGAAGTTCAAGTCTAAAGGGAATCTGCTGGCAGAATTCCTCCTTGTTAGGGGGAGGTCAGGTTTTATACTATTAAGGCCTTCACCTGACTAGATGAGGCCAACTCACACTATGGAGTGTCATCTGCTTTACTCAAAGTCCGCTGATTTCGATGTCTCATTTCATCAAAAAACACCTTCACAGAAACATCAGAATAATATTTGACCAAATATCTGGGCACCATGGCCCAGCCAAATTTACACATACAATTAAGCATCACAACATATAATATTGAAAGTGTAGAAAATCAAAGACCAAAGAACATCTTGAGAGAAGCTAGAGAAAGAAAACACCTTACCTTAGAAGAACAAGAATGAGCATTACATTAGACTACTCTTCATAAACCATGCAAGCAAGAATAGCATGCAGCTGATATATTTACTGTTGGAGGAAAAAGAACCCTGTTAACCTAGAATTCTGTAGAATTACCCTTCAAACGTGAAGGAGAAATAAAGACCTCTTTGACAAACAAAAATTGAGGGAATTTGTCACTGGTAATTTTATTTTCCATGAAAGGTTAAAAGAAGTTCTTCAGAAAGAAGAAAAACACCACAAAGGTTAGAGACATGGCTACATGAAGGAAGGAGGTTAGAGAAGGAATAAATGAAGATAAAATATTTTATTATGTTTATTCTTAATTCATATAACCGTCTGTCAAAATAAGAAAAACAGCAATAATAGATTGGATGATTATACATTATTAATACATCAAATGAATGATAGCAATGTTTTAAAGGGTGGTAAGTGCTGGGCGCAGTGGCTCAAGCCTGTAATCCCAGCACTTTGGGAGGCCGAGACGGGCGGATCACGAGGTCAGGACATCGAGACCATTCTGGCTAACACGGTGAAACCCCATCTCTACTAAAAAATACAAAAAACTAGCCAGGCAAGGTGGCAGGCGCCTGTAGTCCCAGCTACTCAGGAGGCTGAATCAGGAGAATGGCGTAAACCCGGGAGGCGGAGTTTGCAGTGAGCCGAGATTTGGCCACTGCACTCCAGCCCGGGCAACAGAGCGAGACTCCGTCTCAAAAAAAAAAAAAAAAAAAAAGGGTGGTAAGAAGGAATTAGGAATTTTGTTTTTAAGGTACCTGCATGACCCATGAAGCATCATAGCATTACTTTAAGTTGATTTAGATTACTTGTAAGTATATATGGCAAGGAATAGGGTGAAAACAAAAACACCATTTTTCTTTTAAGAAATGGAATTTGTATTGTAAGAGAGAAGGAAAAAGTGGGATCATATAACATGTTCAATTATAGCCAGAGAAGGTAGAAAAAGAGTAAAAGACACAAAAGGAAACAATGAAGAAAGTAAAAAAATAGAAACAGTTACACATATAGTACATATTAATCCAATGATATCAATAGTCACTTTAAATGTGAATGGTCCAAGTACATCAATTAAAAGACAGAGACTGGCAGAATGGAAAATGAGGTCCAACTATATGTTGTCTACAACGAATCTACTTTAAATAAGAAAGCACAGAGATATTAGAAGTGAAGAGATGGAGAAAGATATATCATACTCATCGTAATCAAAAGAAAATTGGAGCAGCAGCTGGGTGCCGATGCTCACACTTGTAATCCCAGCACTTTGGGAGGCCGAGGCAGGTGGATCACTTGAGGTCAGAAGTTCAAGACCAGCCTGACCAACATGGTGAAATCCCATGTCTACTAAAAATACAAAATTGGCCGGCCGTGGTGGTGCGTGCCTTTAGTCACAGCTACTTGGGAGTCTGAGGCAGGAGAATCACTTGAACCTGGGAGACGGATGTTGCAGTGAGCTGAGATTGCACCACTGTACTCCAGTCTGGGCAACAAGAGTGAAACTCAGTCAAAAAAAAAAAAAAAACAAAAAAAAACTAGAGTAGCTACATTAATTTGAGATGGAGCTGACTTCAGAGGGAGGAAAATCATGGGGATAAAGACAGTCATTATATAACGATAAAGAGGTCATTTCTCTAAGAAGATATGACAATCATTAAATGATATGCACCTAACAACAAAGCATCTAAATATCAGGGGGAAAAGCTGTTAGAACTTCAAGGACAAATAGACAGATTCACTATTGCAGTGGGAGACTTCAGCTTCAGTAATTGACAGATCCAACAGGCAGGAAATCAATAAAGATAAAGTGAAACTGGACACCACTACCAGTCACCTGGATTCAACCGACTTTTTAGATTACTTCATCCAACAAGAGCAGAATACATATTCTTTTTAGGGTCACATGGAGTGTTCACCAAGATCCACCACATTCTGGCCCATAAAACACACTTCAACACATTTAATGGGATAGAAATCATACCAAATATGCCCTCAATTCAAATTGTAGAACTGAAGTAGAAATCAATAACAGAGAGCTGGAAAACCCGAAAATTGGAGATCAGACAACACACTTCTAATGACATATGGGTCAAGAAAAAGTCTCAGGGCAAATTACATATTTTGAGCTAAATGAAAATAAACATACAACTTATAAAAAATTTCTGGGTGCAGGAAAATTGGTGCTTAGAAACAAATTCATAGTATTCAATGCATATGGTAGCAAAGAAAAAAGATCTACAATCAATAATCCGAACTTACAGTTTAGGAAACTCAAAAAACAAGAACAAATTAAATCCAAAGTGAGTGGAAAGCAAGAAACAAGAAAAATCAGAGGAGAAATCAAGGAAATTGAAAATCAGAAATCAATAGAGAAAAATCAACAAAACCAAAACGTAGTTCTTTAAAATAATCAATAAAATTGATAAACATCTAGCTGGTGAACCAAGAAACGATGAGAGAAGATACAAATTACAAATAACAAAAAGGAAAGAAGGTCCTCACTACTGATCTCATGGATATTAAAAGGATAACAGATGAAGATTATCAACAATTCTCTGTTCACAAATTTGATAACTTGATGAATTGGACCAAGTTCTTGAAAGACACAGTCTACCAAAACTCACACAAGGAGAAATAGATAACCTAAATAGATCTCTATTAATGAAACTGAAGCAACGACTAACAACCTTCCAGAACAAAGCACCAGATCTAGATGGTTTCACCGCCAAACATCTAATGAATAAATGATACCAATTATCTCTAGAAAATGGAAGCCGAGGGAACACGGCTTATGTCTGGTCTAGGAGGCACTTTATTCTAGTAGCAAAGCAAGACAAACGGTTTTAAACCAGGATATTGAACTAGCCTGCATAGCTGAGCAGCTCCTGAAACTCAGCCCTGGAAGAACTGGAGAAGCAAGAAGGAAACATGGCTCACCGGACCTGTGAAAAATGGTAAACCTCCCTTAGAGACCAAGGCGGTTTTGAACCGGTGTGTGTGGAAGGTTGATGTTCACAGGTAGGTGAGAGAGAATGACATAGAGAAAAGTGTTTTTGGTTCTGCTTTTACTTCTGACTCCATTGCTGTGGGCCAACTGAGGCTCTTACCCCTTCAGGAGAGAGATTTGTCAGCGGCTCTTTTTTTTTTTTTTTTTTTTTTTGAGACGGAGTCTTGCTCTGTGGCCAGGCTAGAGTGCAGTGGTGCAAACTCGGCTCACTGCAACCTCCACCTCCCGGGTTCCAGCAGTTCTCCTGCCTCAGCCTCCCGAGTAGCTGGGATTACAGGCGGGTGCTACCACGCCCGGCTAATTTTTTGTATTTTTAGTAGAGACAGGGTTTCAGCATGTTGGCCAGGATGGTCTGGATCTCCTGACCTTGTGATCCCCGCCTCGGCCTCCCAAAGTGCTGGGATTACAGGCATGAGCCACCGCGCCAGGCTCTTAATCCGCCAATGTGGCAGCTGCGATGTGACACCTGGACCCATATAAGCTTCCCTGAGGAAAAGAGTAGATGAAAACAGGGGAGGACAAACGAGATGATCCCGGGACCTTCCTTTTCCAGCTTTCTTCCCCAACCCTCTGGAGGTAATGATTTTCATGGCCTCCCCAGCACGATGCTTAAAGAGACGCATTAAAAAGAATCCCCTAGGCCGGGCGCAGTGGCTCACCCCTGTAATCCTAGCACTTTAGGGGGCCAAGGCGGGCGGATCACAAGGTCAGGAGATCCAGACCATCCTGGCTAACACGGTGAAACCCTGTCTCTACTAAAAATACAAAAAATTAGCCGGGCGTGTTGGCGGGCGCCTGTAGTCCCAGCTACTCCAGAGGCTGAGGCAGGAGACTCTAGCCTGGGCGACAGAGGGAGACTCCTTTAAAATAAAAAAAAGTTTAAAACTTTTAGGAAAAGCCCTAAGAACAGCTTTTATTAAAACTGTCTTCAAGAAAATAAAAGGTGTTGGGAAAAAATTGTTGCCTTAATGTTTTCTAAGCAAAGGCATGATCCATCAAGGAGAAATATACTTAGGTTTTTTTAAAGTTAATTTTTATGTTTTAATAATTCACTACAATCTTAAGAACTAAGAGAGGAATAGAGAGATCCCTTGTACCCCTTACTCAGTTTTCTCCAATGGTAACATCTCGGTAATATTTCCAAAATGGTAATATTTGCATATAATGCAAATGTATTGCAATGCCACAGTACCAGGAGATTGACATTGACATAAGCAAGGTAGAGAACATTTCCATCAACACCGGAATTCATCAAGTTGCCTTTTTATAACCGTGACCACGTCTATTCGGTGCTGCTCCTCCTTCCCTCCTTAACCCCTGGCAACTACTAATCTATTCTCCATTCCTGTAATTTATTCATTTCAACAATGTTACATAAATGAAATCCTACAACTAACCTTTGGGATTACGCTTTGTCCACTCAGCATAATTCTGTGAAGATTCATCCATGTCATTGTGGGTATCAATAGTTTGTTCCTTTTTTTAAAAAAAATCATTGAGGACTATTTGGTGCTATAGATATATATCGCAGTTTGTTTAACCATTCACCTCATGAAAGTCGTCTGTACATTGTTTCCCCAGTTTTGGTTATTAAAATAAAGCTGCTACAAACTTTAGTACATGGGTTTTGTGTGGACATGAGTTTCTATTTCTTTGCAATAAACGCAGGGAATGCAATTCCTAGGGGGTATGGTAGTTGCACATATAGTTTTAAAATTAAAAACTATACAGATATTCTCCAGAGTGGGCTGTAACAGTTTCCATTCCCACCATCAATGTATGAGTGATTCAACTTTCTCTGAATCCTTGACAGCACTTGATGTGGTCACACTTTTATTTTGGCCATACTGATAGGTATGTAGCAATTTCTCATTGTTTTAATTCGTAAATCACTAGTGGCTACTAATGTTCTGATTCAACATATGAATTTGGGGGGGCTGGGCACAATGCATCCCATAATAATGTGTATTCTGGTGTGGTTGGATGTTCTAAAATTGTCAATTTAAGTCCTGCTGGTTGATCATGCTGTTGGGTTCTTCTATATTCTTGTTGATTTTCTGTCTGGTTGTTGTATACATTGTTGAGAAAGGGGGACACTGAAGCATACAGCTATATTTGTGGATTAGTCTAGCTATCTGTTCAGTATTTTTCAGTTGTTGTTGCATAGACATTTATGACTTTTGTAGGGGGAGGGGTTGGTGGATTGGCCTTTTCATCATTTTCTAACATCCCTCTCTCTCTCTGATTAGTTTCTTTGTTCTGAAATATACTATATCTGGCATTAATATAGCCAGTCTTACTTTCCTTTGGCTAATGTTTGCATGATATATCTTTTTCCAGCCTTTTGATTTCTACTTGCCTATATCATGTTTGAAGGTAATCTCTTCGTAGCCAGGATGTAGTTGGGTCATGTCCATTAACCTACTCTGCCAATCTCTGTCTTGTAATTGGTGTACTTAGGCCATCGATATTTAATGCGATGATTGATATGGTAGGGCTTAAGTCTGCCACTTTGTTTTTTCTTTTCTGTTTGTTCTCTCTGGTTTCATTTTCTGGATATGCTTTCTTTTTCTTACTTGCTGTGGTGACTTGAACATCTTTGAGAATGGTGTTTTGCCTTATCCATTGTGTTTTTTAGTATATGTGTTTGTATAGCCCTCTTGGTTTTTCCAGGTATATATATTCATATGTCTGTGCATCTATATCTGACCACACAGTATACTGGTGTCATTGTTTCACCAGTCGAGTGAACGATAGACAAGTAACCTTCTATGTAGGTCTCTTTACCCTTCCAGTTTATAATTGTTTCCAACATTTTCTTTATGGAGAGTTAGAACCACATCAAATGGTGCTATGATTTTTTTTTTCTTTTTCCTGAAACTGTCAAGCATAGTTTAGAAAACACAAGAGGAGAAAGAAGGCCTATTTTGCTTACCGTTTTTTAAAATTTTCTTTCTGATGTCCCAAGGTTCCTTCTTTAATCATTTCCTTTCTGTCTAGAGAAGTCCCTTTAGCCTTTCTTTTAAGGTAGAACTGCTGGTCAGAGATTCCCTTAGCTTTTCTTAATCTGAAACTGTTTTGATTTTCCCCTTAATCCCTGAAAGATGTTTCTGTTGGAGAGAGGAGTCTGGGCTGACAATTATTTTCTTTCACGGCTTGAAAAGCACTGGGCAACTTCTTTCTGCCTCCATGGTTTCTGATGAGAAATCCATCATCACCGGAATTGTTTTTCCTTTCTATGTAAGGTGTCACCTTTCTCTGTTGCTTTCCAGATATTTTCCTTGTCTTTTGTTTCCAACATTTTATTTTTTCACGTGTCTTGCCATAGATCTCTTTGGGTTTTATCCTATTTGGGGTTCTCACAGCTTCTTGAACCTGTAGGTTTATGTCTCTTGACAAATTTGGGAAGCTTTCAGCCGTTTACTTCCTTTGAGTATGTTTTCAGCCTTGTCCTCTTTCTCTTCCCCTTCCAGACATACATAACAACATGAAAGTAAGACCTTTTGAGGTAGTTTCACAGGTCCCTGAGGTTCTGTTCACTTTCTCCCACCGTCTATTTTTTTTCCCTGTTAAGATTGTGTAATTTCTATTTTTTTCATCTGCAGTATATGGATTTCTTTGCTCTGCACCATCCATTCTGCTGCTGAGCCTATCTGCCAGAATGTTTTATTTTAGCTGTTGTATTTTTACTTCTAATACTTCTATTTGGTTCTCCTTTATGTCTTGCATTTATTTGTAAGTCTTTCTACTCATCCATTTGTTTCGAGTGTGCTCATAATTACTCATTAAATCATTTTCATCAGGCTTGCTTGCTTTAAAGTGTTTATTAGACAATCCTAATACCTCTGTCATTTCATTACCAGTGTATATTGGCTGTCTGTTTTCATTCAGTATGAGATTTTCCTAGTTCTTGGTATGATGAATGATTTTCAATTGAAACTTGGACTTTTGGGTATTATGTTATCAGAGTTTTGATTTTATTGAGACCTTCTGTTTTAACTTCCTTTTTTTGAGTCTGTTTCTGCAGGGGAAGGGGAGTGCTGCCATCTCATTGTAGCCAGGTGTGTGCAGAAATCCCAGTTTCTCACCTGATGGACCTCTGTTGACACCCTGAGTGGAGGAGCTGCTAAGGTAGGAGAGGGAGTTCCAGCAGCCCACTCCTCCTCCACTGCTACCTCCCTGGCTGGGTGGGTAGGAGTGCTTCATTACTGCTTTCCATGAGGCCTCCAGTGACACCACAGGACACAGGCGGCTTGTTACTGCTGAGTGGTGATGAAAGTCCTGACTCTCCACTAGGACTCCTCTGACACCAGCCTAGCAGACAGAGGAAGAGGCGCCTTATGACCACCTAATGAAGTCTAGGCTCCAAATGTGGTTTCTACTGACAGGGAGGTAAACATATTGTCACCTGGCAGGGATGATGATGACAGCTCCAGCTTCCTTCTCTAATATCTGTCATTGAAATTGTTTTTCCCCCCTAGGTAAGATGTCATCTTTCTCTGTTGCTTTTGAGATATTTTCTCTGCCTTTAGTTTCCAGCATTTTAGTCATTGTGTGTCTCATGATAAAGAAAATGCTGGAACCTAAAGAACCCCCGGGCAAGGTGGGGGTTTAGGGTATGTCATTATACCTGTGCAAGTGTGAAACCCAAAGCCCCTCACTGGGATTTTGCTGGCTTTTATGTTGATGCAGCCACAGCTTTTTTTCCATGGTGCTTGACCTGAAGAATAGGATGATCATATATAAGTGTCTTGTCTTGCTAGACTGCCCCTTTGCTGATCCTTTGCCTAGAGAGAGCAGGATTGTATTGGGGGTTGTTGGATCTGTAGTCATTGGTATTTCTGGGTTGCCATCTCCTTTGACTCTACATCTAGGATGTATGGGGGGGCATGGAGGAATCCTGGGAACTCATCTCCTGGCTTTCTGTGGGTCTTGAGGAAGCCAGATGGCCTCCTATCTTCTCTTCGACTTTCAGTCTTCCTATGTTTGTTTTATATACAATGCCCAAGGTTTTTAGATGTAATGAGCAGGAAGAATAGGGCAACGTTCATCTATTCCGCCTTCGCAGTGTACGCCTTTGATATCCTTGTCTTACCTTATTGATTTGGGTAGGATAGTCATGTGAAATATCAGTGGTGAGTATGGTCTTCCTTGCTTAGTTCCCAGTCCTAGAGGAAAAGCATGCAGTCTTTCACCTTGAGGTAGGATGTTAACTGTGAATTTTTTGTACGTGGTCTTTATCAAGCTGACGAAGTCCTGTATTCCTATGTTTCTGATAGTTGTAAAACATTTTCTTTCTTCCCTTCTTTCTTTTCTTCTTTCTATTTTTCTTATTTCTTTTTTTGTTTGCTTTGTTTTTCTGAGACGGAGTCTTGCTCTGTCACCCAGGTTGGAGTGCAGTGGCGTGATCTCGGTTCACTGCAACTTACACCTCCTGGGTTCAAGCAATTCTCTGCTTCAGCCTCTGAGTAGCTGGGATAACAGGCGCCTGCCACCACGCCCAGCTAATTTTTGTATTGTTAGTAGAGATGGGGTTTCACCATGTTGGCTAGGCTGGTCTCAAACTGTTGATCCCAGGTGATCCGCCCACCTCGGCCTCCCAAAGTTCTGTGATCACAGGCGTGAGCCAAAGCGCCTGGCCTCCCTTCTTTATTTCCATCATGAATAGATATTGAATTTGTCAAATTATTTTTCTTCATTGACTGATACATTTTTTTGTGGTCTGGTTTTGGAGTTGGGGTAATCATACCTTCATAGAAATAGTTGAGAGGTGTTCCTTCATCTTCTGTTTTCTGGAAGAGATTGTATCCGCCTAAAAAAAAAAAAAGAATTATGTTAATTTTTCTTCAACCATTTGTTAGAATTCTCCAGTGAAACCATCTGGACCTGGAGCTTTCTTTTCTGGAAATTTTAAAATAAGGAATCCAATTATTTTCATAGTTACAGAGCTACTCAGATGACCTATTTTTCTTTAGCTGATATTTATGACAGATTTGTCCAATTCATCTGGGTTGTCAAATATATGTGTGTACAGAATTTTAAATAGATTTTCCCTTATTATTATCCCTTTGATATCTGCAGAGTCTGTATGAGTGTAGTCTCTGTTTCGTCCTGATGTTCATAAGTTGTGACTTCTCATTTTCTTTGTCAAGTTTATTGATCTTTTCAAAGAGACAGCTTTATTTTCACTGGTTTCCCCTTTCGTTTTTTTCTGTTTTCAATGCCATTGATTTCTGCTGTTATCTTTATTATTTCCTTCCATTTGTTTTAGGATTTTTTTTTTTTTTTTAGATTCAGTCTCATTCCTATGGTGAGGCTGGAGTGCAGTGGTGTGATCTCAGCTCACTGCAACCGCCACCTCCCGGGTTCAAGCGATTCTCCTTACTCAGCCTCCCGAATAGCTGGGATTACAGGCGGGTGCTACCACACCCAGCTAATTTTTTTGTAGAGACAGGGTTTTGCCTTGTTAGCCAGGCTGGTCTCGAACTCCTCACCTCAGGTGATCCACCCACCTTGGCCTCCCAAAGTGCTTGTATTACAGGCATGAGCCACCGAGCCCGGCCTGCTTTAGGTTTCTTTTGCTTGCCTTTTTCTTGTTTCTTGAGGGGGGAACTTAAGAAGAATGAATATTCGAGACGTCCCCTCTTTTCTTTTATCCCTTTTTAAAACTTTTGTATGTAATTATTGTAGGAAGTTAGGTTTGGGCCTGCAGACTATGGAAGGACAGAATATACTAGGCTGCTGCTTTAATAGCCGGTGACTGCTTGTGGCCCACCCTCTTTCCCCCACCTTAGCTGCCTTGTCCGAACCAAAGAGTTTAGTCTAGAATGAACATTTACTAGCCTGCAAAATAGTTCACTACATCTATTCTTATCAGCTTGCCTGACTGCCTAGGTGGTAAGTCAAATACTTGAAAAGCCCCTGAGCTGACCATGATTGCAATGCATTATGGAATGCAACAAAATGCAGGGAGACAACCCTAAAAACAAAACAAAACAAAACAAAAAAATCCTAAAAGTCCCAACCCAAGATCCAATAGGCGACATCGGAATATTTTGACCCCATAGTACTCAGCCTATGAGGAACCGGGGGAGGCACTTGCACACTAGGGGATAAATTGTTTGTTGTAAGTGTACTGGGTGTGTCTGCCTCCCAGACACCCGATCTTGCAAGACTGTCATTAAAAGTCTCACTTCTGCTGTTTTCTGGGTCTCTGAGTCCATTCTTTGGGTTCGGACGGGTGAGTTTATTTCTCACAATTATTTCCAGGCAGGCCTTGTGTAGTGGGTGGCTCATGCTTGTAATCCCAGCACTTTGGCAGGTTGAGGCTGGAGGATCATCTGAGGTCAGGAGTTTGAGACCAGCCTGGCTAACATGGTGAAACCCTGTCTCTACTAAAAATACAAAAATTAGCCGAGCATGGTGGCGCGGGCCTGTAGTCCCAGCTACTCGGGAGGCTGAGACAGGAGAATCACTTGAACCCAAGAGGCGGAGGTTGCAGTGAGCTGAGATTGCGCCACTGCACTCCAGCCTGGGTGGCAGTGCAAGACTCCGTTTCTTTTTTTTTTTTTTTTTTTTTTTTTTTTTTTGAGACGGAGTCTCGCTCTGTCGCCCAGGCTGGAGTGCAGTGGCTGGATCTCAGCTCACTGCAAGCTCCACCTCCCAGGTTTACGCCATTCTCCTGCCTCAGCCTGCCAAGTAGCTGGGACTGCAGGCGCCCTTCACCTCGCCCGGCTGGTTTTTTGTATTTTTTTTAGTAGAGACGGGGTTTCACCGTGTTAGCCAGGATGGTCTCGATCTCCTGACCTCGTGATTCGCCCATCTCGGCCTCCCAAAGTGCTGGGATTACAGGCTTGAGCCACCGCGCCCGGCCAAGACTCCGTTTCAAAATAATAATAATAATAATGATGATGATGATGATGATGATGATGATGATGATGATGGCATGACCTAAAGTTATGCAAACATTTGCCTTACATAAAATTTCAAGTTTTCGAAGTTGTTAGCTGGGTGGACGGCATGGCTTTACTTCCTATTTCTTGGTATTTCCTAATCTTGTTGAAAAAAAAAGTTTTTCTTTTTCTCAAAGGCTTATTTCAGTGGAAGCCTATCTGCAAAATGTTATAAATTTAAATTAGAAAATAACTACAAGTGCCATTGACACGTTGGTTGTTTTAGCAAGTGACCTAAGGCCACCTCTCGGATCAGCTGGGGGCTGCCTTCCAAGACTGCGCGTCTGCACCGCGTGCCGGGGCCTGGAAGTCACACTCGGGGGTAGAGCGGCAGCGCGAGGCCCGCAGTCCTAAGCGCGGGGTCGCCCCCGGCCCCCGAGGGGGTGTGTCTTCTGCCTCTTTAACCTGGCAGGGGCAGTTCAAGTGGCCGGGGAAATCAGTGATTTGCAGGGTCAAGGGCAGGTGCTTTGAAAGAGAGGCGATTTCCCGGAGAGAGGGATTTCCTGGTCTCCGCTGCACTGGGTGCATCCCCTCGATTACTCCTTTTCTTGGCCCGCGCGAATGCATTGTGCGGTAGAGGCGGCAGAGTACCTTTAAGGCCCTCCTGCATCTGCGCCTGCGCCCTGGGCTCTCCTGCGCGCAGAGCAGGACCGTGAGGAGACAGCGGGCTGCAGGCTAGGGGCTGGGCGGCGGTTGAGACAGCGGCTGTATTCGGGGGTAGGTGACCATCGCGAGGCTGCCTGAGCTTCTGAGTGAGCTCGGAGCTTTGGGGAACGCGGGAGGGGCGACCTGCGGCGCCAGGAGCGGGCAGAGGCGCGGCGGCGCGTCTGCAGTCTGGATGGGAAGTTACGGTTTACAGCGAAGTCCACCCAGCGTTTCCGAGGTGAGGGCGCCGCGCCTGGCCGGGCGGGCGGTGAGTCAGTCTGGGACCGCGGGTGCACAGCTGGGTCGAGCTGCGGCTGTGGCAAGTTTTGCTGCGAGCGGCGGCGGGGACGCGGCGTGGGGGATGGGGAGGCGTGTGCTCCGGCGGCGCCGGGACCTAAGTTCCCTGCGCTCAATTCCTAGCTTGCTGCTGCCGCCCGCAGCCCACCTCTCGTGGGCGCTGGGGCAGAAACTCGCTAGTGGGTGTTCTGTGGCATCCGAGAGGCGGAGCAGCTTCGGGGGCATGTACTCGTATATCCTGTGGAGGACACTGACCCCGCACCCCACCCTTGAGGCCAGAAATCGGTTCCCTCTGGGGACCTGAGAGGCGAGAGCACTCGCGTCCCTGACTTGCAAAGTTGGAGTCTTTATTGGCCTCCGGGATTCTGCTCCTGGCGGTGTCTCCAGGCTGGTGATGGGCAAGCCAGGTGTGCCAGGTCCAGGATGCACGTGAGGAGCGTTTGTAGTCATCACTGAATCACCTCATGACTAGCCTCAAATTAACCGGGACAAGCCTCAAATTAACCGCAGGGTTTCCGGTAGGTTGGATTGTGGAGTTGGTGTTTGCACTCCAAAGAGTTGCTATGATTTCCTTGTGTCTGTCTGTCTGTCTTTCTGGCTTCTTAGATCATCTCATTTGGCGTCCTTTCACCGAAGAGTTAAGCAAGACGTTTGGCGTGGTTTCCTCACTTTCCTCCATTCTTTTGCTGCTAGAGCTGCTTTCGATAAGAAGTCTTTTCTTGCAGTGGTATCTTTTCTTTGGGTTCCAGTGTTGTTCATCCTTTCTTTGCTGAAAGAATGAATCCCAGTGCTTCAGGAAGTTAAAGAAAAGTGATCTGCTGGTAGTGTTTTGCCTTTGTTCTGAGCTGATATGCGTTAGTTTTCTTTCTGTTTTAAAATTTTATTAGTAAAATTTCACCAGTGAACCAGAAGCTCTTTTTTTCTATTCTGAAATGCTAGTTTTAAGATTTCTGAGAACTTTGTGTCAAAGAAATCTTTGAAAAGTTACTGCAGTATACATTCAGCTCTTTTCTGTATTTTTAGTAGAGATGGGGTTTTGCCACATTGCATAGGTTGGTCTGGAATTCCTGGGCTCAAGTGATACACCTGCCTTGGCCTCCCAAAGTGCTGGGATTACAGGCATGAGCCACTGCACCAGCCTGAGATTCTTAATTTTAATGAAATTATACTTTGTCAATCTTTTCCTTTATGGTTACTGCTTTTTGTGTCCTGCTTAAGACGTCAATGCCTAACTTAAGAGTATGAATACATTTTTCTGTGTTAACCTTATAGCAATTTTATTTTAATTTTTGTATTTTTTTTTTTTTTTTTTCATACAGGGCCTCACTCTGTTGCCCAGGCTAGAGTGCCGTGGCAGGATCTCAGCTCACTGCAACCTCCACCTCCTGGCTCAAGCGATCCTCCCACCTCAGCCTCCTGAGTAGCTGTGACTATAGGTGTGTGCCATCATGCCTGGCTAATTTTCATGTTTTTTGTAGAGATGGGGATTCAACATGTTTCCCAGGTTGGTCTCAAACTCTTGGGCTCAAGTAATCTGCCCGCTTCAGCCTCACAGAGTGCTGGGATTACAGGCGTGAGCCACCCCACCTGGCTATGATTCACTTTTTACTACATGGATGTGTCTGCTCGATCCAGCACCATTTATTGAAAAGATCATCCTTTTCCTTCTGTACCGTGTGGCACTTTTTTTCATAAATCGAATGACTGTATGGTCATCTGATTTGTGAAATTAGTGTGGGTCTGTTTCTGTTTCTGGACCAACCTGGGCAACATAGTGAGATCCCATCTCTATAAAAAGTAAAAATAGTAAATGAGTAAAATTAAAAAAGTAAGTGTGTAGAGCAGATGGAGTCATAGGTGATAATTTACAAATGATTGTCAGTTTCTTGGCTACATACAGGTGTTGGTAATTCAGATGTGTTGGGTGTTCAGGCAAAATGTATTAAGTGAATTATATGGTGTTCAGAATGATTGCTAGATATTCATTGTGACTTGAATTAGATGTTATTTGAGCCCCCACAGAGCTACAGTTTTGACTCTTTTATTTGTCTTTTTAAAATTTTTACAATCTTCCTGTCAAGGCAATAACTTTTTTATACTTAATTGTTCTTAGGTATTTAATTACCAGGAAAACTATGGATCGTACCTAAATAAGTGTTAAGCCATTTAAAGGGCTGACGTGACGTGATGTGAACAATAGTATTCTACATAAGAGTTTTCGGACTACATCGAATAATTTTTTTTTTTCTTGAGATAGTGTCTTGCTCTGTCGCCCAGGCCGGAGTGCAGTGGTATGATCATGGCTCTCTGCAGCCTTGACCTCTCAGGCTCAAGCAGTCCTCCCACCTCAGCCTCCTTAGTAGCTGGGTCTACAGGCATGCACCACCGTGCCCGGCTAATTTTCTATTTTTTGCAGACAGGGTTTTCCTGTAGTGCCCAGACTGGTTTCAAACTCCTGGGCTCAAATGATCCTCCACCTTCGCATCCCAAAGTGTTGGGATTACAGGCCTGAGCCATCACCCCTGGCCATTTTAGTTTTAATAATTTTTATATTTTTTTATTTTAAAAGATTTACTAAAATCTCTTACAGCTATTATTTATGAATATAGTATTCACTGCTGTTTTGATTTTATATGTGTTTAATCTCATTTTCAATATAAGCTCCTGGAAATTAGAGATTTTGTCTCTTTTATTCACTACTGTATTCTCAGTACTTGACCTTGCCTAGCATGAAACAGATATTAAATAAATATTTGTTAAATGAATGAATGAATGAACATACTAATACCATATTCAACAATCTCCAAGTATCACAGTTTTCACCATCTACCAAATAAAATAGCTGGTATAGAGCAGAGTCACAGTCAACCTGCCATAAAAAGAAATGTCAATGAAAAATAAACCTTTGTATGTGTAGCTGCTGAGATTTTGGGACTTTTGTTACTGTAGCATAACCTAGCGACAGCTCAGTGAGACAGTGTATAGAATATATGTGTACAGATAGACCAAATAGACCAGTAGATGAGATTCCAAAGATAGTTCAATAAGCATTAACTAACTACACCCACACACTCTTAATTCCCTAACAGAAAGCATCAAATTCTTGTTCGCTAAGATCTGCCTCAAATATTAGTTACTTTTTGAAGTCTTCCCTGGCTACTCAAGTATTTTAGTCAGGACTCTATTTTTTCCCCCCCGAGGTTGGAGTGCAGTGGTGCCATCATAGTTCATTAACCTCTAATTCAAGGCTCAAGGAATCCTCCTGCCTCAGCCTCCCGAGTAGCTGAGACTACAAGTGTGTGCCACCATGCTCAGCTAATTTTTCATTTTTTATTTTCAGAGATGGGGTCTTACTATGTTGCCCAGGCTGGTCAGGACTGTATGATTACATATGACAGAAACCCAACCAAGTCTAGTTCCCCACCGCCTTTCAACTTGCTCCTCCCTGGGTCTTCCCAGTCTCCCTAAATAGCAGCTCCATCCTTCAAGTTTCCCAAGCCCCAAATCTCAATGTTAACCTTGATTTCTCTCTTTTATCTCATAGGCAATCTGAAGGCAAATGCTGTTTAGATGCAGGCGAAGGTTCCTGGTGACCCAGGCTCTCACCAGCAGATTGTCCCTTACCGTCCTCCTGAGGTTGTCTGGAGCTTCAGTGCTGTGTGCTCTTGGCCTCCACGCTGGGGTACCACCGACTCCCACTGTCCAGGGCTTCTGGTGGACTCTCCGAGGCACTGATGCAGAAACTTCCCCATTCGGTGCACCAAGAGCAGCCTCACACGGTGTGGGCCGTCAGGAAGAGCTGCCAGATCCAACAGGTAAAAGTCCCGAGGCATTGCCAGCTGGATGGGGTCAGAGTCCTCTTTCTATTATGACTCAGATGTGAAGGGAAGATGCCAAGGGCCCTAAACATCGCAGGGCCTTGCCTGGCATGAAACAGATATTAAATAAATAGTTGTTAAATGAACGAACAAATATTCACAGCGTGTGCCACCCACAACCTGCAGTGCCGTAGTCAGGTGGAAGTAATTTTACTTCGGGAGAGGACAGTGTTCTCTCCAGGACTTTTCCTTAGTAGCTAGATCTGCATCCCTCTCCTCTCTCTTCCCTCTCCCTCTCACCCCCCATTCTCTGCCCCCATTTCTCTCTCTGTTTCCACCCTGCCATCCACTTTCACCTGCCTTCTCCCCTTCAGCTCTCATGGCTCACCCCCTCCCTGTCCACCCGCATCCCCCAGGCTAAGGCCCCTGCACTGTCCTGGGTGGGGAGATGTGTCTGGTTTTAGGCACTGCCCTCTAGATGTGTCCAGGATGGGGAAACATGGCTTAGTTGCCAGTATAATGGGTTAAAAGAGTGGCCACTTTTGAAGGCCTTTCCCGTCTCCCATTCCAGGATCCTGTAGTACTTAGAATTTATGGGCCACAGTGGAATTCTTGGTTTGGTAGATGCCTTCTTTCACTGAGCATTTATGGAGTGACTATTAGGTACCAGGCCTTGCTTAGGGCTAGAGGCCCCATAATGAGTAAATCTCTGGTCACTACCCCACGGAACCCACCACTGCAGGCATTGAGGGGAGAGAAAGAAAGGGGCATGGCCTGTTTGTGTCCTTCTCACGTGGCCGCCCACCAGGTCCTGGGACAGTAGGAGCCAGTGCAGGGAGAGAAATCCAGTGAGAATGGCAAATGGACGATGTCAGACCCAGGGGCTGAGGCCCCCACCTGCAGCCGGGCAGCTTCTGGAGTGGACAGGGAGCAGCAGGGAAGGTCATGGCCTGGTGTTCTGGGGTCCACTGTCTCATTTCATTCTTGTGGGCACCAGAACTTATCCAAAGACAAGACTCAGTGTTTCTGGCAACAGTGGGCCAGAGACAGAATGTGTTTCAGAGGAGGAGGAAGGGGCTGTACCCCATGGAAACAGTATATGGTTTTACAGTAGTGTGTCTTTCTTTAATAACTAGTTAGCATGTTCCTGTTAATGGAAAATGTTGATGGTGTAAGTTCCCCTGGATGTTCTCATCTTCATGTAACTTTGTTCATTTCCTTCCTTCTTTCCTTCCTTCCTTCCCTCCTTCCCTCCTTCCTTCCCTCCCTCCCTCCCTCCCTCCCTCTTTCTCTCTCTCTTTATTCTTTCCCTCCCTCCTTCCCTCCCATCCTCCTTCCCTTCCTTTCTTCCTCCTTTCCTTGCTCCTTGCCTTCCTCCCTCCCTCCCTTCCTTTCTCCCTTCCTTCCTCCCTCCCTCCCTTCCTTTCTTCCCTCCCTGCCTTCCTCCCTCCCTCCCTTCCTTCCTCCCTTCCTCCCTTGCTCCCTGCCTCCTTCCCTTCCTTCCTCCCTTCCTCCCTTGATCCCTGCCTCCTTCCCTCCCTCCCTTCCTTCCTCCCTTCCTCCCTGCCTCCTTCCCTCCCTCCCTTCCTTCCTCCTTCCCTCCCTCCCTCCCTTCCTTCCTCCTTCCCTCCCTCCCTCCCTTCTTTCCTTTCTTCCTTTCTTTTCTTTTTCTTTCTCTCTCTCTCATGCTCTCTCATTTTGTTTCCTTTTCATTCTACTTTTTTGACCAGACCACACTGTCCTGAAACCTACATTATTTGCCAAAATCTCTGGAGCTGCTTCTGTCTTGCAGGTCCTGTAGCCCTTAGCTCCTCCCAGCCTCCTCCTCCTTTGATTTGTGGGTGCCACTAGGGCAGCTGCTGAGTCTCAGTGGTTCCTAGTCTTCACCAAGTTCTGCCCACCCAGCTGGTTTGTACCTGTCCTTACCAGAAGCCTGCACTGTCTAGATCTCTGAGGCTGCTTCTACCTAACTGATCTGCTGTCTGTGTTCTGAGGGTACCCCAACGTTAGAGGTAAATGGCACAGGCGTTGAAATCTCCCAACTGCTCTGACTCCAGGTGGGTGAACTTCAGTGCGAAGTACTAACCACACAATAGCAGGATGCCACCAAAACCTTGATATGGGGCTGCTGCATCCTCATTTAAAAAAATTAATAGACTTTATTTTTTAGAACAGTTCTAGGTTTACAGAAAAATGGAGTGGATAGTACAGAGAGTTCTCCTAGGCTCCCCTGTCCTCCAGCACACAATTTCCCCTGTTAGTATGTTGTATTAGTGTGGTCCATTTGTTATAATTGATGAACCACTATTTATATATCATTATCACCTAAAGTCCATAGTTTACATTAGAGTTCATTGTTTGAGTTTCACAGATTATGGGTTTTGGCAATTACATAATGTCCTAAATTCCCCAATAGAGCATCACGCAAAATAGTTTCACTGCTGAAAATTCCCTGTGCTTCACCATTTCTTGCCTCCTCCTCTCCTCCACCCCTGACAACCACTCATTATTTTACTGCTTCTATCTTTTTGACTTTCCAAGAATGTCCTAGAGTTGGAATCGTACAATATGTAGGTTTCCAGACTGGCTTCTTTCTAGCATTATGAACTTAAAGTTCCTCCATGTGTTTTCATGGCTTGATAGCTTGTTTTTTAAAATCACTGAATCAGATTTCATTGTATGGCTACAACAGTTTGTTTATTCATTCACTTGGTGAAAGGCATCTTGGGTACTTCCAAGTTTTGACAATGATGATAAAATTGCTGTAAGTACTTATGTGCAGGATTTTGAGTGAACTTAAGTTTTCCAGAGTGACTGTACCCCTTTGATTTCCGCTAATTATGGAGAATTCTGCTTGCTCCTCATCTTTGACAGCATTTGGTGTGTTCACCTTTTTATATTTTAGCCATTCTAGTAGGTTTACAGTGATATCTCATTGTTGTTTTAATGTGCAATTCCCTCATGACAAATGATTTTGAGCATCTTTTTCATATGCTTATTTGCCATTTGTGTATCTTATTAATGAGGTGTTCAGATCTTTCACCTATTTTTTTTTTTTTTTTTGCTTTGTGGTGTCCTCAGAATTCTTCATATATTTTGTACAGTAGTTTTTCCATCAGATTATTTTATAAATATTTTCTGCCACTATGTGACTTGCTTTTTCCATTCTCTCAACAGTGTCTTTCACAGAGGAGAAGTTTTTAATTTTAATGAGGCTCAACTTAATTTTTTTTCTTTAGTAGATTGTGCTTTTGGTTTTGTATCTAAGAAGCCATCATCGAACCCAAGATCCCTGAGATTTTCTCCTGTGTTATCTCCAAGGATTCTTATGGTTTTGCACCTTACGTTTACGTGTAAGATTTATTTCATAAAGGGTATAACATGCATACCTGGATTTATTTATTTTTTTGCATGTGGTTGTCCAGCTGTTCTAGCACCACTAGTTGGAAAGGCTATCTTTGCTGTTTTAAATTGTCTCTAAACCTCCATGGAAGATCAGTGGACTGTATGTAGGCCTGCGTCTGGGCTCTGTATTCTTTTCCATGCATCTATTTGTGTGTGTTTTCTCTTTTCACCAACTTCACACTGTTTTGGTTACTGTAGCTTAATGTAAGTCCTGAAGTTGGTAGTGCCAAACCTCAGGGGACTTTTCTGAACTTCGTCATGAGAACCTGGTTGAGATCATTGTAGTAAAACTTGGAAATGTGTGAGATTCCCCCTTAGACTGGTCTTGAAGGAGTTTTTAGTGCTCTATCCAGGCTACCCTCAGCTTCTAGTAATCTGTCAATACTACTAAAGTGCTCCTCCCACTTGCTGTCCCCAGTAGCTTCTCTTCCCTGTGAGCTGTGACTCCTTGTGTGTTAGCCTGTCTTTCTCATTTTTAGGGTGGCAGTTTTCCCTGTGACCTCAATTCTCTGGTCCATCCTAGAAGGGTTGACTTTCAGTTCGTTCAGCTTTTTTCTAGCTGTGAGGACAAGTGATGACTGCCTAGCTCTTTCCATGTTGAAATAGAAACCCAAAAGTTCGTTTAAATAATTACTTGTTATAAAAGTCACCCATTGTCAATGTACAACTCAATGATTTAAGTTGATTTATAGAATTGTGCAGCCATCAGCAGAGTTCAACTTTAGCACATTTTGTCACTTCCCCATGTTCCCTTGAACTTCTTTGTAATCATTTCCTAATCCCTGGTCCCCATGACTGAGTCTGAGTAAAATAAATGTCTGGAAAGCAGACTTCATTATATTTACATTTTCAAGTGTTTGGGACTTTATATGGTGGACTATTGTGTTCGTTTTGTGACAAGTAGAGAAGAGGTTGCATTCTAGGGATGGTTTTTTGGGGAACATAATAGTAGTCCTGTTTATGGCTCTCCTTGAATTGGTTCATCTGTGCTGGTGACTGGTATTTGCTACCAAACGTTGTCTGGTGAGCACTAGAAAAGGCATTTTTTAAAATCTGCCATTAAAATCGAGATGATACATTTTCACATAATAATATGTGGAGTTAAGTAGTGAACCATCTTTATTTTATTTGATTTTATCTCATTTTTTTGAGATAGAGTTATTGCTCTATTCCTCTGGCTCAAATGCAATGGCGCGATCTCAGCTCACTCCAACCTCTATCTCCTGGGTTCAAGTGATTCTCCTGCCTCAGTCTCCTGAACAGCTGGGATTACAGGTGCCTGCCACCACGCCCGGCTAATTTTTGTATTTTTAGTAGAGACAGGGTTTCTCCATGTTGGTCAGGTTGGTCTCTAACTCTTGACCTCAAGTGATCCAACTGCCTTGGCCTCCCAAAGTGCTAGGATTACAGACATGAGCCACGGCCTGACCTGAACCATTTTTATTCTTTCGGAAATGTGATTGATAACAGTAAAGCTACACTCCTCACGTGCCTGAAAACCCCTCATTGTCTTCTTCACATGGCAAGGGCTCTGGAACAGCCACATAAAGGTGAGGGCAAGATTTTTACTGTAGTTCTTTCGTTGATTGATTAATTGATTGATTTTTTCTCTTAGAGGGATTAGCATCCATGTGTTTGAAATTGAAATTCAAGAGGAGAGACAGGCACCTGTACTAGTTTTCTCTTGCTGCCTATTATCACATTACCACAAACCAGTGGTTTGAAACCACGGAAGTCTGGAATGAAGTGGCTGGGTTCTCTGATCAGAGTCATGTGAGGCTAAAATCCAGGATTGGGCTGGCTGTGTTATGTTTTCTAGAGCTCAAGCTATTTTTCCAAGTTCACTACAGATATTGAAAGAGTTCCTATTCTTGTTTGTGGGGTACTGAGGGCTCTTTGTCTATGCTGGCTGTCAGCCCGGAGACACTCTGACTCCAGAGGCCACCTGCTTTCCTCCTTACCTGTCTGTTCCATCTTTCAAACAATAACAACTCATGGAGGCCTTCTCAAGCTCCTACCTTCTCTGACTTCATCTTCTCCAACCAGCCACACAAAGCTCTGTCATGTATGGAGTGATGCGATTAGATCCAGTTCATGCAGGCAACCTTACCATCTTAAAGTCATATAACTGACATATAGCAACATAATCACAGGAATGGTGTCTCATCATCTCAACAGGCTTTAGAGACAAGAGTGTGGCATGTTTGGGGACCATTTCAGAAATTCCATCTACCACAGTAGGACACTCACATTCCCCCATCCGCAAAATGCATTCACCCTCTCCTCTAACGTTTCCAAATTTCATGTCATTAAAGCATTAGTTCAACATGAAAAATGTCATATAGACCATGTCAGATCAAAAGTTTAAAATCCCATCTAAAACATCCACACCTGGTGTGGATGAGGCTTCTGAGGGTGTCCATTAAGTACAGATCCTTGCCATAATTCTCTTACCTCCTTCGAGCTGTGAAACTGAACAGTTTATCTGCCCCTAATGTGAAATGACGGGACAGACATAGAATAACAACTACAGGGATTCTCGTTCAAAACGAGGGAACATGGAGGCGATAAAGAAGTCACTGACCCAAAATAGTTTGGAATTGGAGCTGGGAAAAATCCAGCAGGAGTTTCTTTATTAGGATCCACCCTGGGACTGACCCTCTGTCCTGTGGGTCTTTGCCTCTGGGCTCTCTGCTCTGCATTTCTTGAAACCATTATTATTTATCATTTTTCTCACACTCTTTTGCGTATGGCTCCTATTGCACTCAAAATGTTTTTGAGATTCATCCATGTTATTTTGTGTGTCAACAGTTTGTTCCTTTAGACATTCCATAGAATGAATGTATCACAGTTTATTGATCCATTCTTGTATTGACAGATACTTGAATGTTTCCAGTTTTTCCTATTATGAATAAAACTGCTATGAACATTCTTGTATAAATCATTTTCTGGACATATGTTTGAATTTCTCTTGGATAATGCTTAGGAGTTACTGAGTCATAGAATAGGTAGTTGTTTAGTTCTGTAAGAAGATGCCAGACATTTTTTCCCAAAGTGTGTCTACTATTGTACATTCCAACCATTAATGTCTGAAGGTAAGAAAGCTTTTGCTACTTCCAAAGAGGCCTCTCTATATACATGTAATTTTTTCTAACTGGAGACAGGCTGATGACTTCAGGGATATGAGCACGGGATACAGGACACCTGTCATCACCACCACCATGAAGTTGGGATTCAGGAAGGAGGTTAATCATATAAGAAATCCTGTGACCAGCATGAGCTCCTGTCAGACCACACAAGGCACTCGAGTGAACAGAGCACAGGGGGCCCTGGGGTCATGGTAAGAAATTGTCTCATTGGTAAAACCTTTTCCTTTGGGGCGGTAAATGAATTATTTGTTCCTTCTTGGTAGCCTTTGAAGATAAGGATGGTCAAACAAAATAATATCATACCTGGAGAAACTCAGATCTTGCTAAGATTTACTGGTTGGGAATCCAATGTTAATGCCAAGAAGCAGCCGCCAGTTGGGATCAAATGTGAGCCTATGGATCAAGGTGCGTACTCAGACACAGAGAGCTTTCTGAGAGATGCTACCAGTAGTTTTTCCAGGGCAGAGATGGGTCTTTTATTTTTCTCTCTAATCTAGCCCATATGATTAGCTGAGAAGGTTTCTTCATATCACTTTAAATGATGATGTCCCTTGTTCAACAGTTTTCTAAGCATTCTTTAGATAAGAATTTTATGGGTATTCTTTATTGCATTAGGCTTAAATTTAATGCATCTTAAGGTTTTATTGCAAAGTCTTGCCTTGTTTCCTTTTTAAGATGATACAATTTATAACATGCAAGTTTGCTGTCTGTCCCTTCCCTTTATGTACATAGAAAATGAGCAAACATGTGGCCATGAAACAGATGGTCATAGAATTGGTTCAGAGGTTGTGAGTACAGTAACCCAAGAGTGTCTTATCTGAAATACCACCAGGAATGTCTGGACACAGTAGACAAAGGTGGTTCAACCGGACGCCTTAGGACACATGCTTCCAAAAACAAAGTAGCTGAAGAGAAACCAGAATAACAGATTATCAGAGCCAGAGGAACATTTGGAGGTAATTCAGTACCTCCTTCTTTTCAACCTACAGGGGAGATAGTGGAACAGAAGCAGGGATGGGCCTGCCTGCTGTGCCCACAATTCATTGGAGATTGTTGTGGTGAAGAATTTCATTTATGATGAAGGAGAAATAAACCCCTGTCAGCTTAAATTCAGGCAGGTTTATTGAAAAGCTGAAGCAGCATCTTGCAGAAGCAAAGCATGGCTGAGGCTTGTGGGCTCTGTCTGGGAAAATGAGTGGCCGACAGTGGCTGATGCTGCCCCTGACTCTGGGGCCGTGTGGTCTGTTGTTTCCTGAGAGCATCTCTTCTCTTCTCTTGCATCTTCCCTCAGCCTGGCAGTCTCTGTATACTCTTCAACACATAATTGAGCAAGGCTGTGCCAGCCCCAGTGCCACCCAGCACTTTAGGTCAAATTAGAAAGGCGTGAAATAAACTGGCCCATTATAATACAGCTGTTGGAACAACAGTTGAAAGTAACAGTATCTTGACTCCTGGTTGAGTGCTTTATGCTGAACTTCCTTTTCTGAATACGAGCACAGACTTTGGGATATTTGTGTCACCTAGCATTATTAGCTAGTATTCTCCTTTTGTTTCCCCATAACATCCCCTCCTCCTCCCCACAGATCCACTCTCCACTCATTTCCATCCTGTCTTATGCTCTAGAAGGGACTCGGGGCTTGTCCCTTCTAGAATGCATCCCTGGCTCCCCTGCGTGCACACTTCTAGTTAGGTTTAGCAATGGGGGGCTAGAAGTGAGAGGAAGGTGAGGTCCGTATTTCTTCCTTCTCCCTCCCTGCTCCGGCACTGAGTATCTGGCAATAGCTACATCTGTCTATTACTTCAGTGGCCACTCTTCCACAGCCCCAATTCTCAGTGGGTCCCATAGCATTATTTATCTTTGCTCCTTTAGCTCCCACCAAGGAAGATCCAGAGATATTCTCCTCACCAAGGCATTAAGAAATGCATGGGTGAGGGAAACAGGAGTGTGCACGTAAAGGTCCTGTGGCGCCTCTCCTCTGCAGGCCGGAGGTCATGGCGGGAGATGCTACATGGATTTGCCCTCCCTGCTGTCAGAACAACAGGGTTCTGGAAGAGTAGAGGACAGGCTGTGGGACTCAGCCCTCTAGAGACAAGGCAGGAGGGATTTCCTTGAGAGGCAGGGACATGTGGTGGTTACTAATCATTGTGAGGTGTCTGGGTGTGTAATGGATGGGAAATCTACTAAGAAATCAACTTATGTGATAATTAGAAAAGCTCTTGTTCTGAGGACAGAGACCTGATGGAGTCACCATAGTGGGAATTTATGACCTGGCATCCAGTTCAGATACCTGGAGCTTCTTGACTGGGGGGAGATGGGATCTCTTGGGGAACAGTGAAGCCTTCAGTGCTGCCACAAGTGTATGCTGTAAATCTTCCTCCAGGCCTTCCCCAGAAGGACCTGAAGCCACTTATGTGGGTGACTGAGGAAAGGGAAATACCCAGAGCTTCAGTGACTTGTTGGATGCTGGCTCTGAAGAATGCTAGCCTAAGGGCTCGTGTGGGGCCATGAAAATGCACTACTTGCATCTCCAGCTGCAGGAGGCCTAACGAATCAACAGCCCCAGCTGCTACACTCCGAATTGAGGACTTGATGACATTTCCCCCAGATCTGTACTAGCCCATGAGGAGGAAACCCTCATATCAAGTCCTCCCAACAGAACATCCATGATGACTCATGAGGATATCGAAGCTGTTTTCCTGTGGTGACTGTGACTTACTTTCTTCAAAGTCTGTTTTGTTTGTGCACATTCAGTGATTTATATAAAATAAGAGAATAAATGCCTAGACCCCCATGAGTCTATCTTTTACTAATAAACTCTAGTTCTGAGGACAGAAGCTTGATGGAGTCAGTAGAGTGGGAATTTATAACCTGGCTTCCAGTTCAGAGACCTGGAGCTTCTTGACTGAGAGGAGATCGGGTCCCTTTCGGGAAGAAAGAAGCCTTTAATGTTGTCACAAGTGTATCCTGTAAATCTTCCTCTAGGCCTTCCCAGAGGGACCTGATATATGACTGATGATACGGTGACCCCAAATTCGGGGTGTTCTTATCTACTCTCAAGAATGCAATATCTTATTCCTCTGGATTCAACCTAGTGCCAATATTTGTGTATAGCTATGCACCTTAATAGACCATAGCTAATTAGCTGAGGAATGATAGACCCAATTCAGCCTTACAGGCATCAACCATATCAGCATACAGGCATCCCTCTCCCACCGTTTCATTCTTGTCCCCACTCCAAAGTCTTCTCCATTTTATTTGTATTAATTTTCTACTGCTGCATACTAAATTACTGCAAGCTTTAGAGGCTTAAAATAACAGCAGTTTACTTTCTTGCAGTGTCCACAGATCAGAAGTTCAGGCCTGGATTAGCTGGGTCTTCTCAGGGCCTCACAGGCCGAAATTAGACTGGGTTTCTTTCTGGGGGTTCTGGGGAAGAACTTCCTCTCAAGTTTCCTCATGTCAGCTGAATTCAGTTCCTTGTGACTGTAGGACTGAGATCTCTGTTTTCTTGCTGGCTGTCAGCCAGGGGCTTCTCACTCCTCCTAGAGGCCTCCCATGTTCCCACTGCATGCTTTCTCCAGTCAGCAGAGGAGAATCGCCCTGCATGGAAACCCTCCTGCACTTCACATCTCTCCAGGGAGACCCCAGTCCCTCCAAGGAACCCACCTTCATTAGGTCAAGCTCATAAAATAATCTCTCTATCTTAGATTTGACTGATTTGCAATCCTGATTACATCTGCTAACTTGTTTTTGCCATAAATTGTAACCCAGTCACAGGAGTGATATCTCATCTCTGGCTTTGTCTACACTCAGGAAGAAGTGATTATATAAGAGCAAAGATCACTGGGGGTCATCCTAGGATTCTGTCTACCATAATATTATAAAGACACAGTAATTAAAAGAGTATAACAGATTTCTGCTTCTGTCTGTTAGAATAAATCATATCCGACTAATCCTGCCTCCATAAACAACCATAAAATTATTTTCAGACAGTGGACAACAGATAGTACAACAGGAAACTTAAGGGGGAAGCCCCATGATTTCCTAGCTGTTTGGGGAGAATTTCTCAGCAGCTGCATAGTGGGCTAGAGTCCACTCAGAGCAGGGCAGCCCCACTGAGCTGAGAAGGCAGAGATCAGAGTTCAAGGCCACTGAAGAAATTGCAATCTGCAGGGCTGGGCACCAGTGAGGAGACAGCTGTTCAGAGGGGCAGCTCTCGATGTCCATGTGGGTTCCATGTGCATACTTACCAAGGACTGGACTGTACCTGCACAAGGAAAAGGCTAACAGATTTAATAGAGGGGTGGCTGCTATAAAATTGAGTTTGGACCAGAAATATTTGGCAGCAATAAGGTGTGTGGGGTGATGGCCCCTGAAATTAAAATGGTATATGTATGACACGGAAAGGGGGGCAAAGCTGTGGGAAGCGGTGGAGGGGAAGGAACAAAGGAGGTCAGTACTGGGAACACTGAAGGTAGGAGGCCATTTCATAACACTGCTTGTTGATGAAACTGCCGTGGACACCTTCTTTGCCCATCAGCAGGTCTAGTGTCTTGGCAATCACCGTGACAATGACATTGAAGGTGGGGGCTCCACTGATGCTCTTCATATGAAGAGTCAATTCCCCATCCTGCAGCAGTGAGTCTGGGACCACAGTACATTTCTGGCCCCCCAGTGTCAGCCCATTCACAAAAAAAGCTCGAGCAGTCTTTGCTAACCAGGACACCAACCTCAGCTGGCATGATGTTGACAAAGGTTTTCCCTTGGATGGCGGCCCAGATGGAGGGCGAGTCCTTGTTGCCCACAATGGCTGCATCCTAACAGGTCCTGTCTGCCACGAGGCTGGAGACAGAGGCATCCACCTGGCTGTTGCGTTGCTGCAGGGGCTTCTCTGGTGGCTGCTGCTGGGGCCTCCTGGGCTGGCGGGCGGGGGAGGCGGAGAGCTCGGGGCAGGCACTGCCCTCCTCACCAAGGCTCTGCTAGCTGTGCAGCAGCCCTCGCACCGCCACTTAAAAAAAAAATATATATATATTTATTTATTTATTTTTATTTATATACATATACACAAATATATATATATCACTTTAAGTTCTAGGGTACATGTGCACAACGTGCAGGTTTGTTACATAGGTGTACGTGTGCCATGTTGGTTTGCTGCACTCATTAACTCGTCATTTACATTAGGTATTTCTCCTAATGCTATCCCTTCCCCACCCCTCACCCCAAGACAGGCCCCAGTGTGTTATGTTCCCCGCCCTGTGTCCAAGTATTCTCATTGTTCAATTCCCACCCATGAGTGAGAACATGCTCGTACCGCCACTTCTAAATGTTTTAAAAACAAAGACACCAATGCTCTTCATTGGGGAAATGAAAGACTTTTAAGTAAAACAGTTTTGAGTGAAATAATATTTGTTGTTTTAAAAAGTTAATATTAACAACCACTCTCCATCATACACTGAAATTAACTTAAGATGTGAAAGTTAAAATTAGAAACCTTGTAAAGGAAAAATAGGAAATAGTTTCTTGAACTTGACATAGGAAAATATTTCTTAGACTAGATACTGTAGCACTCACCACAATAAGAAATCAAGCGAATTGCACTTCATTTTTAAAAACCTTCTTCTTATTATGTTAACAACTGAAATGCTATGTTTAGACCAGGAATAATTATTTGTTATATAATATAGCAAAAAACATGTATCTATAAATGGATTCATTCAAAATATATAAAGAACTCCTATAGATTACAAAGAAAATGATAAACACCCCCCAGCATATCAATGAACATAAAAATTTGAGAAGATATTTTCTATAAGATATCTAAACATTAGGCATGAGAAAACCAAAATAGGATATCACTGTACACCTGGTATAATTTAAAATACTGAAAATATTAAGTGTGTGGGAATGTAGAGCAACTGGAAATGGCCTGTATCTTTCATAGAAATGTAAATACAACTACTTTGCAAAAATCTGTGTCTGTTTTCTACCCATTCACCAAGCAACTCCATCCCTAGCTATAGATACCCAGGAACATAAGTATCTTCACAGAAATAATTGTATGAGAATATTCATAGTTACTTATGCACAGTAGCCAATAAGTAAACCCATCTCCCATCAGAAAAATGGATATCAAATTGTGTGATAATCATACCATCAATAGGATATTACTTGGCCAAAACAAAATGAAACAAGGGAAAAAAACAAATTAGTGGCATATATAACCTCCTGAGTAAGATAAGTTGAAACAAGAGAACATACTAAATGATTCCTTTTTTTTTTTTTTTTTTTTTTTTTTTGAGACGGAGTCTCACTCTGTCCCCCAGGCTGGAGTGCAGTGGCACGATCTCAGCTCCGCCTCCTGGATTCAAGAAATTTTCCCTGCCTCAGTCTTCCAAGTAGCTGGGATTACAGGCATCTGCCACCATGCCTGACGAATTTTTGTATTTCTACTAGAGACAGGGTTTTGCCATGTTGGCCAGGCTGGTCTTGAACTCCTGACCTCAGGTGATCTGCCCGCCTCAGCCTCGCAAAGTCTTGGGATTACAGGTGTGAGCCACCAGGCCCAGCCAAAATGATTCCATTTTTATGAAGCAGATGAATAAGCAAAATTAATCTATGGTGGCTGCTATAGTTTAAATATTGGTCCCCTCGAAATGACATGTTTAAATGTCCCCAGTATTGGAGGTGGGGGTTAATGGGAGGTGTTTGGGGCATGGGAGTGGATCCCTCATGAATAGAATAATCTCCACACTGGGAGAAGGTAGTGAGTGAATTCTCACTCTCTTAGTTCCTGTAGGAGCTGGTTATTAAAAAGTGCCTCTCACCTTTACTCGGTCTCTTTTGCTTCCTCTCTCACCGTATGATCTCTGCACACACTGGTTCCTTTTCATCTTCTGCTGCAAGTGGAAGCAGCCTCAGGCCCTCATGAGGAGCAGATGCGGGTGCCATGCTTCTTGTGCAGCCTGCAGGACTATGAGCAAAATGCACCTCTTTTCTTTATAAATTACCCAGCCTCTGGTATTCCTTTCCAGCAACACAAAGGGACTAAGGCAGTGACAACATTCAGAATGTGTTCTTCATTTGGGGGATGTGTTGACTGGCAAGGACCACATCAGAACTTTGTGGCATGGGTGAAAATATTCTGTCTTTAACTGGGTGTTATTATACAATGTATAGTTATATTAAAATTTATTAAGCTGTACCTCTAGGTTTTTTGCAGTACACTCTATGCAAATTATACCTCAGCGAAGAACTGTTAGCAACAGCAAAGAGAGAAAACAAACACTCAAAAATGTGAAAATTGACAGAAAATAGGTAACAAATATTTAGCATATAAATAAGAGGGATCCGTTGAGAAGAAACCAAAAGCAATGGGAATAGAACAAAGACAAAAAAGTATAATAAAAAAGAGTTTTAAATTTCAAAGTTTGAAATGATATAAGAGTGGCACACAGTTTCCTTGGGAAAATCAAGTGAGAACCACAAACTCTGAGACTAATTCCAGCAAAAGTATGTAAATCAGTTTGATCTAATGGTACCAGGTTAACTTTGAAGGCTAAAAGGAACTGGTTTCTAATTCTTATCCTCTCCTCACTAGTTTTGTGACCTAGGGAAATTTTGCAATCTTTCTGAGTTTGTTTTCTCATCAGGAGCAGGATAATACCTAAGTAACAGGATAGTTCATAGATTTTTTTTTTTTGAGATGGAGTCTCGCTCTGTCAGCCAGGCTGGAGTGCAGTGGCTCTATCTTGGCTCACTGCAAGCTCCACCTCCTGGGTTCACACCATTCTCCTGCCTCAGCCTCCCGAGTAGCTGGGACTATAGGCGCCCGCCACCACGCCAAGCTAATTTTTTGTATTTTTAGTAGAGATGGGGTTTCATCATGTTAGCCAGGATGGTCTCGATCTGACCTCATGATCCGCCTGCTTTGGCCTCCAAGTGTTGGGATTGCAGGCATGAGCCACCGTGTCTGGCCAGTTCATAGATTTAAATATGATTGCATGGCAGTGGACATGAACCATAATTGTTAAGAACATATTTACACTGAGCGCTCCTTTATCCACGTTAAAATGTAGACAAACAACAATTGACAAAGAATAGACAAACTGTTCTAACATAAATATTCTTTTGTTTCTAGAAAGAAGTCACATATACAGTAAAAATAGAACCTAGTTCATTTTGAACAATCTTCCTCAAACCCTGAAACAGGTGTACTGTCTAACACGAGAGATGTCTTGAATGAGTCCAACCCCTGCAGTCCCCTCTGTCTGGAATAGACGTAGGAAGTTTGCTCCAGCCTTAGAACAGCATGGGCTGGGAAGCGTTCTCAGAGAGGCTCTCGACTTCAACTGTAAAGGCCCTGAGGAATATGTGCAACTGGGTCGGGTTAAGGCCAAGCTGAACCACACGACCAGGGCTCTCACCAGTGCCAAAGTCAGTGGAAGGATATCAGTCCCCAAAGCTCTGTTACAGGCCATGGGATGCTCCATGGAGCGGTGGTGAGCATATGAATAACAATCAGGAGAAACATCGGTAATGGACAGGAGGCATAAATAAGCAATGTTCACGCTCCACTAAAACCCAGGAAATTCTCATTCAAAAAACAATGTCGTGAAGAAAACATAGGTATAAATCTTTGTGACTTTGGATTAGACATTTTTTAAGTAGGCACAAACAACTCAAAAATAGATATATAAATGGACTTCATTAAAATAAAAATCTTATGTGCTTTAAAGGACACTGTCAAGGAAGTGAAAAGATAATCCACATAATGGGAGAACTATTTCCAAATTATATATTTGACATGGGTCTAGTACCTAGAGTATACGAGGAATTCATATAACTGAGCAATAAATGACAAACAACCAAATTTGACAATGGGTAAAAAGCTGTGAGTAGAGGTTTCTCTAAAGCAAACACACAAATGGCCAAGAAGCACATGCGAAGATGTTCAGTGTTTTTCATCATTAGGAAAATGTAAATTTAAACCAAAATGAGATACCACTTCACACCCACTAGTATGACTTAAGAAAAAAATAGGCCAGGCGTGGTGGCTCACGCCTGTAATCCCAGCACTTTGGGAGGCTGAGACGGGTGGATAACAAGGTCAGGAGATCGAGACCATCCTGGCTGACACGGTGAAACCCCGTCTCTACTAAAAATACAAAAAATTAGCCAGGTGCGGTGGTGGGCGCTTGTAGTCCCAGCTACATGGGAGGCTGAGGCAGGAGAATGGCATGAACCTGGGAGGTGGAGCTTGCAGTGAGCCAAGATTGCGCCACCGCACTCCAGCCTGGGTGACAGAGCAAGACTCCATCTCAAAAAAAAAAAGAAAAAAATAAAGACAATACATGTTTGGAAAGTTACAGAGAATATGAAATTCTCATATATTACTAGGGGGAATGTAAAATGGTGTAGCCACTGAAGTTGGTAAACTGTGTATGAATTCCTCAAAAAGTTAAACATAAAAAAAAGTTAAACATAAAGTGACATATGATGCAGCAATTGCACTCCTAGGTTAATAACCAAGAAAATGAAAAACAGATGTTCACTTAAAAACATGTATAAAGCTGTTCATAGCAGCAGCATTCATAATAGTTAAAAAGTGGAAACAAACCACCATCAGTTGATGAATAAACAAAATGTGGTGTAACCATATAGTGGAATATTATTTGGCCATGAAAAAGTTGAAGTACTGATGCAGGCTGAAAAGGATGAAACTTGAGAACAATATGGTGAGAAGCAGATGTAAAATGCCACACTTTGTTATTCCATATAGAGGAAGTGCCCAGAATAAGAACATCTGTGTATAGAGAAAGTAGATCAGTGGTTGTCAGAGACCGCAAGAAGCGGGGAATTGGAGAGTGACTGCCCGTAGATACAGGCATGCTTTCTGGCATTATGAAAATATTCTGGAATTACGTAGTGGCGATGGTTGCAAAACTTTTGGAATATGGTAAAAGACACTGAAATGTATGCTTTAAAATGGTGAATTTTGTGATATATAAATTATACTGTAGAAATAATAATACTAATAACACTAATAAAGCAAGGTGTCTTTCCACATCTCCATGTCTTGTATTTTCATTAAAAACAAACACAAACAAAAAGCATTTCAGGGCCAGGCTCAGAGGCTCACTCCTGTAATCCCAGCACTTTTGGAGGCCTAGGTGAGAGGATTGCTTGAGGCCAGAAGTTCAAAACCAGCCTGAGCAACAAAGCAAGACCTTGTCTCTATGAAAAATAAAAAGTTAGTCAGAAATGGTGATGTGTGCCTAGAGTTCCAACTACTTGGAAAGCTGAGGCAGTAGGATCGCTTGAGCCCAGGAATTCGAGGTTGCAGTGATCTATAATCACCAGTGTACTCCAGCCTGGGTGACAGAACAAGACCCTGTCTCAAAAAAAAAAAAAAAAAAAAAAAAAAAAAAAAAAATCTCACTTTAATAGTAAGTGGCCAGAATATGATGCTGGTAGCATGTTGTGAGGAAATATATTAGATGAAAGAAGTTAAATTCCAGTTTTCCTTTTTTTCAGAAATGAGGTATAGGGGAGAGAAACACGTACTTGGAAAGAACTGACCCAGCCGAATTGGAAAATGTGGGAAGGGGATGGGATGAGGCTGCTGCACCTGAGATCTGGCTCCAGGACTTACAGCAAGGGGAACTTGGGCAAGTTACAGGCTCTGTGTGCCTCAGTTTCTTCATCAGCAAAACAGAAGGAATCATCCCATAAACTGTAAGGTCGATGCTATCAGCGGGTCCCCAGATTGACTGCGCATCTGAGTCATGTTAACAAACACATTCCAGGCCCCACCTGAGCCTTCTGAATCAGAATCCCTGCAAGGAGGACAATGAACTTGTATGTGCACTGACTTTCCCAGGTGTTTCTTACTCTGATCAACTTGGGGGTAGGACCCATTGAGCTGCATCACATCATTCCAAAGCCAAAACACAACAGCAGAACAAGAATATTTTCAATGCAGTCTCTAAAGCAGAGGAGAAACTGTGGAGGGAACCTAGAAATGAAAGAGATCTGGCTTGCTGGGCTGCATATAAACTTTATTTTGAGTACAGCAGAGACATGAGCCCTTCGGGACACATGCCTGAGGCAGTGACAGTCCAACTTTGGAATAGTGGAAGCCCTAGTTTCAAATTCAAGCATGCTTTGAGTAGAAATTAAATTTACCTCTTTTTGCACAGTAACATGGCACATCTTTCCTAAGCTGCTCAGCTTACAAAAAAAGGAATCGTCCTGCTAGGAATTCAAACTTCAGCAGTCATGGGTAAGTAAGGAAGTCTTATAAATCTATTCTAGCCACCTAACAAGAAACCAGAAATTTAGCAAGTTCTTTCACTTTCAGGACAGTTGTGTTCACTAGATCAGAGGCATTGAGACAAGAAGAACAGACCCCTAAAAAGGGAAAGTGTTCCTTGCAGTTTTAGGACATCACTGGAACATTAGGGAAGTGGGAACACAGCTGCCTGCTCTACAGTGTGGGTTGCCTTTGTGTCTGGAATGTGTCTGATGTCCTGATCCCTGTGCCCATTTCAGGGAGGCTTGGGAGGAGCCCGAATCACTGATGGAATTGGACAGTGCTGAGGAGATGGCTCAGCAGGACGAGGGTAACTGCAGGGCAAGTCTAGGTCATACTGAGAGACAATGAGTGGCGCTGATGGGGACAGACAAAGATAAAATCAAAAGTTTGTGCTTCATCTTCAAAAACTCAAACTAATAACAAACTTGGCCTTATGAGAAATAATAAGTATTTTTCTATTTACATGAGAATTTAATCTCAAAACAGAAATCAGAAAAATATTAAGTCCAGGACATGAAACCTAAACCATTGCTCATATTTATTCTTTCTAAATAGAGCAAAGTGTAAAATCTTCTCCATAAAACATACATTGTGGTTATAAAAAGGCAAAAATCTTAGTGAGAATCATTGGTATTCCATAGAAGAGTGAATTAAACACAAGGGAAGACCCAAGTCTCATACTTCTCTTGCATATTCCAAAGTTCCAGGGAAATTCCAGGTGATAGAGGTTATTTCCCATACTGTTAAAGCAAGGTTGCAGACACTTGGGAATTTTGGTCCCAGTACTCTAGGAGGGCACACCTCTGTCCTGGAAAATGATACAGGAATGAATTCTTTTCCCGTGACTCATTCTGCTCATTCTTCCAGCATCACAAAAACCAAAAAATGGAAATAATGGCCAAACACATGATTTGCTATCCCTCTTCTTCAGGTTTCTTACCTGTTACTTATGGATAATAGCATTGCCTTAAGGATTATGATGAAGACACAATGTCCAAATATGAGCACAGTTTTGAACAAAATGCCTTGTATGAATTGGTCAATGAATAATTACTAAATAATTATGTGAATATTTACTGAATTATATGGATCCTATGAATAATTACTGAATAATTATTGTGATTGCTTTTATTGGCAGTGCTGAAAACTCATCCCTGTGTGACCTCGAGTAAGCCATGTAACTTTGTGAACCTGCAGTTTTATCATTTAGAAACTTGAAAGATTTCATTCTGACACAGAATGTCAGGACTCCCAGACCCCAGAAAATGCATTGACTTAAAGCCTTTGATGCATCTCAAAGCAATATCCTTACAGTGTCATTGGAGGATGGTGTGGGCTGCAGAGACGGATGCTTTCAAATGGGATTGATGCAGTCCTCCTTCCTTCACTTCCACATGAATGCTGGGCAGCCCAGGGTCACACCCACTGCACCCTCAACTCAGGCTAGTCCACCAGCCAATCTTAGGAGACCTGGGCTACAGGACAGTCTCCCAAGTTCCAGGCTCACAAAACCTAGGTGGGAATGAAAGCTGAGAAAGTGAGGAGGTGGTTCAGGGGGTCACTCTTTCCTGCTCATTCCTCTCACCTCAGACTCACCTACTGCACAGCAACACTGAGGATCACCAACTAACCCTGACCGGAACCGTGATCTTGCCATGTTCTGTTAGTGGAATGCAACCAAAAATCAATGGTGTTAGTCCAACTCAACAAAATATACATCAAACCATATTCCACAAGAACTGCTCGTGGCCCTGTTCTTTTCAGTATATGGGAAAACAAAATAGCCTCAGGTTTACAAAAATTCCCAAGATAGATGGTCACATGTGTTTTCAGGAGATCTCTATATAAATTATTGTGATCACTTGATACCTTGAAAAGAGGTCTTGTGGCACTTGAATGACATCCATAAGTGATAAGTATGAAATGTAGTGCTCAGTGACATTAAAAAACAAATCAACCCACATAGAAGAAGAGCTTTGGACGTAGGGATGCCAAACTGGTCTAGAGTGTAATGAAAGCCCAAGATGGTGCCCCACTGAGAAAAAGAAATCAACATAACAGTGGGTTGCAGGAAGAAGAATACTGAGACAGGAAAGAAAACATTTTTTAAAAATGAATTATTCATTCACTTTCTAGTGGATACAGAAAAAACTGCAGAAGACCCAGAGGATATCAGGGCAGGCTAAAAGTTTGGTATCTTACACCTGTGGAAAAGCCTAAGGCTCTGTTTTATCTTACAGCAGGTGGGGTGACTTCATGACTACCATTAAGAAAATATAACCTGTTGGGAAACTGTTTCTGCCTTGATGATTTTGTACAGACAAGAGCTAAACAGTGAGGAATATGCTTAGATGTATTGGGAAAGAGATGGGTCTGTGCCATTGTCACAAGGGTACACGAATACTGAGAGTGAATGCTGAAGGAATGATCGCCATTGGTGGTGACCTCAGGTGAGACCAGGGTGCCTGTGTTTCAGCAAAGCCTGGGCAATTGGAATGCAGGGCTCCTAAGATTTCACGACACCCCCACCTTCTAATTCTGTTATTGCAACTGCAGACGGTTACCTGGCACGCTGGCGACAATCTTCCTCACTCTTGTCAGACTCTGAGCCACTGGCAGTGCCTTCAGCTCTGAGCTCAGACACCTCAAACCTTGTTTTTGTGGTTAAGGATCCTAAATTGCCGTGGGGAGTGATCATGTTTTTCTCAACAGTAAGTTAAGAATTTCAGTTACTGACATCCCTCAGTCCTGACTAAACCTATTTGATTTCACCAGTTTTTAACCCACCATGTGTTTGCATTTCTTCTCCCCAGTCCCTGGCTCCACCTCTTCTGCCACAAACGTCAGCATGGTGGTATCTGCCGGCCCTTGGTCCAGTGAGAAGGCAGAGATGAGCATTCTAGAAATCAACGAGAAATTGCGCCCCCAGCTGGCAGAGAAGAAACAGCAGTTCAGAAACATCAAAGAGAAATTTCTTGTAACTCAAGTGAAGTGGCCTGCTTCCTGGTCAACAGGCAGAACAAATACAGTAAGATCTATAGGCTCACCATCACGAAAGTGATGAATGATGTCCTGTCTTCCCTCTGAGAAACTAAATGCTCTCTCCATCAAAAATAATTTCTTCCTTCCCATACTTCTAGGAAAACAGAAATGGGTATTTTAACATTTTGTTAAGGTTGGAAGACAGAGGTACCAAAGTATTTAGCAACTTTCCATGTTTGCAGTCAGATGGGGGTGGGACTAGAGTTCAAATCCCAGTTGTTGATTTTCTGACACAGGCACAGAACGACCTGTTTTCTCCAAGAGGCTTCATCATGTTTTCAAGAATCCTCTCTGTACCATATAAGATCCTGCAGACAAATAACATCTAGTCTGTTGTTTTAAATGTCTGGGACTAGTGAACTTTTATTCAGTACAAGATTCTGTTGAGACCCAATAGTCAAAGCTCTGCTCTAGTGACCCTGAGGGAAACTTTGTGATAGTACCCAGTACCCGCTCTGAGGAGCTTCAAGAGGAGTCTGCTCCTAATAGAACCTGTGGTATCTGTAAGTGACAGCATCAAGAGCAGGGAGTAGGGGCCATGCACAGTGGCTCACCCCTGTAATCCCAGCACTTTGGGAGGCTGAGGTGGGCAGATCACGAGGTCAGGAGTTTGAGACCAGCCTGGGCAACATGGAGAAACCGCGTCTCCACTGAAAATACAAAAATTAGCTGGGCATGGTGGGAGGCACCTGTAATCCCAGCTACTCGGGAGTCTGAGGCAGGAGAATCTTTTGAACCCAGGAGGCGGAGGTTGCAGTGAGCCAAGATCGCGCCATTGCACTCCAGCCCTGGGCGACAGGGGAAGACTTGTCAAGGAGGAAAAAAAAAAAAAAAAAAAAAAAGCAGAGAGTACCCTGGTGAGAGGAAGTCCTGCTTCCTGGGGCACAGGCTCTTGTTCCTAAAGAGGAAGAAAGATCGCACCCAACAATGTGTGGAAGTAGTAGTGCAGTGGGCAGAGCAGGGACCCTGGGCCTCTATCCTGGGCTCCATCCAAGTTGCTTGTCTTGTCTGTCCCTCAGTTTCCTCATCTGTTCATAGGGTACTACAATAATAGCTATCTCTGTAAATTGCTGCAGTGAATTACATGAGCTATTTCTTGTCAATCTCCTAGAACACTTACTGGAACAGAGTAAACACTATCTATTAGTTCTTCATTCTACTGTTTCTAAATTAACACAAACTTTATTAGTATTTGAGCATATTTCCTTCATGGCCTTATGGTCTTATGTCTCATACTTTATGTTTCAGATATGATTCTTAAAATCATATCTGAAGATATGATTTAGAAATCAAAGATTTTAAAAATCTTTGACATGTCCTTGAAATTCCCAGTAAAAGGGAAACCATCAGTCCCATAGTCCTAGGGGCCTTCCCAACTGTACAAGAAATCACTGCTTCATGGCCCAGTGCAGTGTTTTAGAGGAGAGGCTGAAGGCTTGGGAAAGCAGCCCCGCATTCAGACTCAGACCTCAGGGGCTATGAATTCTGACTCCACTTCATTGTGGTTGAATCATCTTGTCAATTTCCTTGATGTGCCTTGAGTTTCTCTTTCTTTGTCTCTAAATTTTGGAGGATCAGATGCCAGAAAGTCGGGAGACTGAAGAGTAAAGATGTGGAAATCCCTGCCTAGAGCCTGGTAGTGGGGACAGTTTTGTCCTTTGGATGGACCCGCCTTCTGCCTGTAGGCAGTGACCACAGCAGCATGTCCAGCCTTCCACTGAGGCAGGCGTGTCTGTCTTTTCTCAGAGTATGAAGAGTGCAAAGACCTCATAAAATCTATGCTGAGGGATGAGCTGCAGTTCAAGGGGGAGAAGCTCTCAGAGCAGCTCAAGCAAGCTGAGGAGCTCAGGTGAGGGGGCCCTGTGGGGGCAGGCAGGTGGGCAGGTGTGTAAATCTCTGACGTACAGCAGCTCGGCGGGAGAAGTAAGAGCTAAGCTGGGTCAGGGAAGGGAAGGAATTGCCATGGCAGGCTCACGACACACAAATATTTATCAAACAGAGAACAAGGATAATAATAAGTTATGGGTTGCAGTTGTTTCTCAGAGCCTTGTTTTCTCTTTTTCAAACAAATAATTGTTGAGGTGAAATTTACATAACACGAAATTAATCAAAGCAGTGCAAACCACCCAGCAGCATTCAGTATACTCAAAATGGTGTGCCATCACCACCCCACTTACCCTTAGTCAGAATCACCTCCTGACTGGCTACGGCGTCTCATTCTTCCACTCATTCAATGTTGCCTTCTCGACCCTGTCATTCTTTTCTTCTTTCGTCTTTTCAATTCTCCCCATCTGCACCCGGCCTCATTTCTGTACATGGCTTTGTATCTATCGCCGCAAGATGCACTATGCGTATTTTCACATGGAAATGTCCGTGTCCATGAGTGAGGAACTGAAAGGATGTCTTTTTGAAATGGAATTAGGAAGACACCTACTTTTGTTTACAGAAGAGAAAGATGAATGGAACATCATCAAGGATCTTATAGGAGTCCTCTCTGATACAGAGGAAACCTGTAAACCATTTTCTATTCTTTCTCTTGGCCACAGACATTCCTTTAAACATGTGCTGACCTTCTGCTTGGAGGTCTCCTTGAGGACATTGTCGCTCATCCCTTTCCACTGTTAAATGTTCTCTACCCTCTCACCTTAGGCAATATAAAGTCCGGGTTCACTCTCAGGCACGAGAGCTGATCCAGTTAAGGGAGAAGTTACGGGAAGGGAGAGATGCCTCCCACTCATTGACTCAGCATCTCCAGGCCCTCCTCACTCCGGATGAGCCGGACAAGTCCCAGCGGCGGGACATCCAAGAACAGCTGGCTGAGGGGTGTAGGCTGGCACAGCACCTCGTCCAAAAGCTCAGCTCAGGTAAGATGGCCACAGGCCCTGATGACCCCAAACCCCAGGCTTATGAGAGACTCCAGACCTCCACACTTTCACAATGACAGTTGTATCGGTGGGGCTTTTTTCCACTAAACATGTGGCCATGACATGACCAGGACTTCCTGGGTAAGAACAGAGATGGGAAACCCATGAGGTTGGAGGTCACAGTATTGCAAATGACCCTCCTTCCTTGATGGAAGGTGGTCTTTGGAACAAGAGGCAGCATCTGTCTAGTTTTAAAGGACAGGAAGGAGGCTGTGACGGGAGGACGCTTGTTAGAGTGAAAAGAGCTCTGGACTAAGAATGAAGGTTCCCAGGCTGTCTCTTTGGCAATGTTCTTAGTAACTGTCAGTGAGGGAGTGATTTATCCTTCCTGAGTTTCTCTCTCTCCATCTGCAAAGGCAGCCAAATTGTCTCTTGCAAGGGTCTGAAGCATCCAAATGTGGGAACACTTAACGACTGTTTTTCAAAATGAGATGAAGCCCCTCGCCGTGTGGTGTTGGAGAAGGCACTTGATGTGGGGGCATTTGGTGGTAGGAAGGGCTTCAGACTGGAGCACTCCCCACGGAGAGAATGTCCCTGAATAACACAGCAGAAGCCACGTGGAGGGCCTGTGCAGTCTCCTGATGTATAGAGGACTGTGGGACAAGTTTGTCTTCTCCTAAAAGAAAGAATTAGGTTGGAAATGCGAACTGTGACAGGACACCAAGCCCGTGCCTGGGAATCAGATCTGTGGCGGGATGGGGGAGACAGCTGCCAAAGGCCAGAGAGAGGCTGCACAAGCCTCCAGTGATATGGGGACCAAAAGGTCTTTTCAATATTTGGCCACATCTTGATGGTGGCCCTCCAGATCAGAAATGCATTGCCTGATGGATCAGGAAACGACGCCAGGGCATTTTGTTAAAGATAAAACATGAGAGCTTTCAGTTGGACGGTGACCCATGCCTAGATGTTCATGTCTCTGTGCTCATTGGGCTGACTGTGCTTGCAGAGTGTGAAGTGGGAAATACCTGAACGAACACTTCTGTATTTACAGAAAATGGCCAAGGTGAGGATGCAGATGTTCAAGTTGAGGAGGCTGAGAAAGTACAGGATTCATGTGCCCCCAGGTAACACTGAATACTCAGGAGCAAGTAGTGGGTGGTAACATATGAAAAGGGTCTAGGAGGCGCACCCTCTCTGGCATCTAGGGTGGGCCCAAAGCCTGCATTCCCTTGGCCACAGTATGTGAAATTCAACCCAGCTTAGACACAGGGTGTGGCAGCTGTTGTGGTTCTCTGTGTGCGCCGAGTGTCATGTCTGTACTGTGCAGGGACAGCTGAGTCTTCATCCTCCTCAGCTCCTGTCTTTCCAGTGCAGTGAACATGAGTTGCTTTCTTCCTCTCTGGCTCCCATGGCAGCCATGCTCTGTTGCAGAGAGAAGAGGATTGCCTGTCACTTCTTAAAGGGAACCTCCTGTTTGCTTTCTTGGACTACTCTCTTTTTGCCTCTTGCCAAAACCAGCTAGGATTCCCTGGGGTCCAATCCCCCTGTGTTTAATCTTCTTTCTTCTCTGTCCCACCTGGCTCATCAGGGAGGTGCAGAAGGCCGAAGAAAGGGAAGTCCCTGAGGACTCACTGGAGGAATGTGCCGTCACTTGTTCAAATAGCCACGGCGCTTATGACTCGAACCAGCCACACAGGAACACCAAGATCACATTTGATGAAGACAAATTCAACTCACCTTTCATTGACTCATCCTCTCATGATGAGTGGAGGATGCTGTACATATTATCCCAGGTAGCCTGTCTTTTCCTTGTGTCTCCTGCCTCTGTCTAGGCTGAGGAAGGTAAACTCTGAAGACAGGCTCTATACACACAAATTGTTTTGAATAAAACCTACGGTGGCATCTAAACAGATATCAGGGAGTTTTTTGTCCTTCTCAGCTCATGTCATGCCTTTGTCTGCCAGTCCCCAGTATCAAGTTACTGGACCCCATGCAGATATGACAATCTCATAGTCACCTGAGTGCAGGAGGTGCACAGGAAGTATCTGTCAGGCCTTCTAGCTTCGATTCAGTATCTCTTGTCATCTGCGATTAAGTCATCTGTCCCTGAACAATGTTCATGGAGTTTCTATGCCTTTTTAAGGAAGCTGGCAGCCTTGCCTTTGTATCTGGAAATATTGATCCCTAGGCTTCACTGCTCTCAGCTTTAATCTTGATCTCCTTTAAGTCAGCTTGCTTAGCAGCACAGTCACCCTGAAATCAGGATGGAAAATTTTCTTCTTTACTTTGCTGATATATTTCCATAAAGCAAGGCTGGACCCTGTTTCTCCACCCCATCAGTGCAATGGCTGATCCAGTGTTTCTTTTTAGCATCATAGATTTTTTTGTTGTTGTTGTTGCAATGGAGTCTTGCTCTGTCACCCAGACTGGAGTGCCATGTCACCATCTTGGCTTGGTGCAACCTCTGCCTCCCAGATTCAGGTGATTCTCTTGCCTCAGCCTCCTGAGTAGCTGGGACCACAGGTGCACACCACTGCATCTGGCTAATTTTTGTATTTTTAGTAGAGACCAGGTTTCCCCATATTGGCCAGGCTGGTCTTTAACTCATGACCTGAAATGATTCACCTGTCTTGGCCTCCCAAATCACAGATTCTTTTTAAAGCAAGAGTTGTTCAAATTTATCTATCAGTCGAGTTTCATGTATAGATGCCTCTAAACATTTAATGTCCATGTTACCTGGTGATATAAGTCAGTATTGCAGCAACACTCCTAGAAAATTATTTGACCAATTTCTGGAGAGTTTTTTGGGAAAAATTTTGTTTAACTTTGACTCAGGCAGGGAATTATGGCATTATGGTCTACATGTAGAGGGAGACTTTGGCCTGTGGGTCTGGAAAGCAGGGTCATCTACTTCTCACCACACTTTATCTAGGGCACCCTAGAATATTCCTGTCAGAATTCATATTCTTGCACTGAGAATAGTTACATCCTTGTGCTATGACTGGACAGTGATTTGGTCATATGTGAAGTGTGAATTGCTTAATGTGACCTGCTTCCCTGAATTTATTTACAGAAAATGAAAGCGATGATGAGGAAGAGGAAGAAAAAGGGCCAGTGTCCCCCAGGTAATGCTGTGGAATTGTGGGCTGTTACTTCAGTAGTGACACCTAGAGATTGTAGATTTAGGGAAAAAGGGGAGGTGATGAATAGAACTATTTCTTCTGTTCACCCAGCTACAAATTATCCTTATTAACAATGTTGTGCGTTATTTGTGGTAACTGTATTGGTTTTAATTTCATAGTCCTCTCAATATAGGCACTTGCAATCAGATGAACCAGGTGAGCGAACCAAACAGGGTTTTCTTGTTGATCTTTTCAAAAAGCCAGCTCCTGGATTCACTGATTTTTTGAGGGTTTTTTTTGTGTCTCTATCTCCTTTAGTTCTGCTCTGATCTTCGTTATTATTTCTTGTCTTCTGCTAGCTTTTGAATTTGTTTGCCTTGCTTCTCTAGTTCTTTTAATTGTGATGTTAGAGTATCAATTTTAGATCTTTCCTGCTTTCTCTTGTGGGCATTTAGTGCTATAAATTTCCCTCTACACACTGCTTTAAATGTGTCCCAGAGATTCCGGTATGTTGTGTCTTTGTTCTCATTGGTTCCAAACAACATCTTTATTTCTGCCTTCATTTTATTATTTACCCAGTAGTCATTCAGAAGCAGGTTGTTCAGTTTCCATGTAGTTGTGCGGTTTTGAATGAGTTTCTTTATCCTGAGTTCTAATTTGATTACACTGTGGTCTGAGAGACAGTTTGTTGTGATGTTTGCTCTTTTACATTTTCTGAGGAGTGCTTTACTTCCAACTATGTGGTCAATTTTGGAATAAGTGCGATGTGGTGCTGAGAAGAATATATATTCCATTGATTTGGGGTGGAGAGTTTTGTAGATGTCTATTAGGTCTGCTTGGTGCAGAACTGAGTTCAATTCCTGGATATCCTTGTTAACTTTCTGTCTCGTTGATCTGTCTAATATTGACAGTGGGGTGTTAAAGTCTCCCATTATTATTGCGTGGGAGTCTACGTCTCTTTTTAGGTCTCTCAGGACTCGCTTTATGAATCTGGGTGCTCCTGTGTTGGGTGCATATATGTTTAGTTAGGATAGTTAGCTCTTCTTGTTGAATTGATCCCTTTACCATTATGTAATGGCCTTCTTTGTCTCTTTTGATCTTTGTTGGTTTAAAGTCTGTTTTATCAGAGACTAGGATTGCAACTCCTGCCCTTTTTTGTTTTCCATTTGCTTGGTAGATCTTCCTCCATCCCTTTATTTTGAGCCTATGTGTGTCTCTGCATGTGAGATGGGTCTCCTGAATACAGCACACTGATGGGTCTTGACTCTTTATCCAATTTGCCAGTCTGTTTTCTAGTTGGAGCATTTAGTCAATTTACATTTAAGGTTAATATTGTTATGTGTAAGTTTGATCCTGTCATTATGATGTTAGCTGGTTATTTTGCCCATTAGTTGATGCACTTTCTTCCTATCTAGCAGCAATGATCTTTACAATTTGGCATGTTTTTGCAGTGTCTAGTACCGGTTGTTCCTTTCCATGTTTAGTGCTTCCTTCAGGAGCTCTTGTAAGGCAGGCCTGGTGGTAGCAAAATCTCTGAGCATTTGCTTGTCTGTAAAGGATTTTATTTCTCCTTCACTTATGAAACTGAGTTTGGCTGGATATGAAATTCTGGGTTGAAAATTCTTTTCTTTAAGAATGTTGAATATTGGCCCCACTCTCTTCTGGCTTGTAGGATTTCTACCGAGAGATTTGCTGTTAGTCTGATGGGCTTCCCTTTGTGGGTAACCCAGCCTTTCTCTCTGGCTGCCCTTAGCATTTTTTCCTTCATCTCAACCTTGGTGAATCTGACAATTATGATTCTTGGGGTTGCTTTTCTCGAGGAGTATCTTTGTGGTGTTCTCTGTATTTCCTGAATTTGAATGTTGGCCTGCCTTACTAGGTTGGGGAAGTTCTCCTGGATAATATCCTGAAGAGTGTTTTCCAGCTTGGTTACATTCTCCCCATCACTTTCAGGTACACCGATCAAATATAGGTTTGGTCTTTTCACATAATCCCATATTTATTGGAGGCTTTGTTCATTTCTTTTTACTGTTTTTTTCCCTCTAGACTTCTCTTTTTGCTTCATTTCATTCATTTGATCTTCAATCACAGATATTCGTTTTTCCACTTGATCGAATCAGCTACTGAAGCTTGTGCATATGTCACGTAGTTCTCGTGCCATGGTTTTCAGCTTCATTAGGTCATTTAAGGTCTTCTCTACACTGTTTATTCTAGTTAGCTATTCATCTATTCTTTTTTCAAGGTTTTTAGCTCCCTTGTGATGGTTTTGCACATCCTCCTTTAGCTCAGAGAAGTTCATTATTACCGACTTTCTGAAGCCTACTTCTGTCACCTCGTCAAAGTCATTCTCCATCCTGCTTTGTTCCGTTGCTGGCAAGGAGCTGTGATCCTTTGGAGGAGAAGGGGTGCTCTGGTTTTTAGAATTTTCAGCTTTTCTGCTCTGGTTTCTCCCCATCTTTGTGGTTTTATCTACCTTTGGTCTTTGATGTTGGTGACCTACAGATGGGGTTTTGGTGTGGACGTCCTTTTTGTTGATGTGGATGCTTTTCCTTTCTGTTTGTTAGTTTTCCTTCTAACAGTTGGGTCCCTCAGCTGCAGGTCTGTTGGAGTTTGCTGGAAGTCCACTCCAGACCCTCAAACAGGGATTTCTTGGTGTCACCTGTTCTCTCCCATGTGTTTAAATCCAGAGAGAGATGTATATATGCTTTCTGCCCATTTGTTGTTAGTATGTTTGCTAGTATTTGTGCAAGAAAAGAAATTGGAAAAATAAACATATTATATCAAAATATTGGAAAAATGGGGCCCTTAATACACAAGCTGTGTGTCTGCACTGCCTCAAGAGCTCTGTTCACTTGAATGCCACATGCAAAATTCAACCCAATTTATGCAAAGTAGTTGAAGCCCTGTGTTAGTTCTCTGTGCTGCAAGTCATGATGGTAGTTTACAGGGAGAGTCTGGGTGCCTTGCGTTGGCTCATCTGTGGCAAATATACTGAGCACGTGCTGCCCATTTTTGCTCTGTCCTCAGAGCAGTCACCCTCCACCCTGCATTTAGAAGGATAGTTTTATTTCTCTTGAAGGAAAAATGCCTTTGGTTTCTGTGACCACTCCATTCTCTCTCCCATCAGATCATCTGGGGGGTTTTGTTGTCTAATCTCTGTTGGTTTAATCTTCTGTCATCTCTGTCCTGCCTGGCTCATCAGGAATCTGCAGGAGTCTGAAGAGGAGGAAGCCCCCTAGGAGTCCTGGGATGAAGGTTATTTGACTCTCTCAATTCCTGCTGACATGTCTGCCTCGTACCAGTCTTACAAGAGCACTTTTCCCTCATTAGAGGAACAGCAAGTCGGCTTGGCTCTTGACATAGGCAGTGAGTACTCCATTGTGAAGGTGATAAAGCTCCAGTTCATGTCCCATGTAGACCCCATAATCTTTGGGCCTTGTGCCCCTGGTTGGGCTGAGAGTTGCCATCACTGTGAGCTGAACCTATATATCAGTGTAGATTTCAATCACTCTGGAGTTGAGTCTGAAGCACAGGCATGGGGCGGGTCAGTGAGCTTTGCTCTCTTCCTAGTCTCAGGCCATACCCTTGCCACCCTTGACTGACTGTCAGGACATTGAACTCAAGGCAGGTGTGGCGAACTCACACCAAGCTCTGCAGCACATGCCCAGGAGTTGTCTGTCAGATCAGCTCATCTGAATTAAATGTCTCTTGCCAGCTACTAAGTTCCTTATGAGCTTTGTTCCCAAAGCATGTCTGTGTGGTTCTCTACCTGCCCAAGGCCAGTGTCACCCTTGTCTACCTCTCAGTGGAAGATGTGACCCAGGTTTCACTGAATTCATCCCCATTTTCTGTGTCTTCTAAGTTGGCTTGTTTTAGCTCAGCTGTCCATCATCTTGCTGGTATGTTTTCTAGATAAATGACTGACTTTTCATCCACAAAACCATAATAGCTGATGCTTCTGTGTAGAACCAAGTTCATTGTGACTCAAGAGCTGATACATTGCACCCCTTCATCAAATCTCAGTGTCCCCAATCTCGTAAAGTATCAAATCCTGGGTATTTGATGAGAGAAGCCTGAATATTGCAGTATCTCTTCTACGAGGTGTTAGAACTATTTGCCTACAATCTATTGGGAAAGACTTTGCTCATTTGTACAGAAACCTAGGACAGAGCTCATTGGGAAGATAACGTTCCAAAACGGGAATTTTGCCCAAGGCTCATGAAAGGAACCAAGTCAGTTCTTTCAAGACTTGACCTCAGGCCTCCTGGTATATTTTCTCTCAAAGTCTCCTGTTCTCACACTGAGAAGACTGATGTCCCTGTGTTAGGATTGGACAGAGGATTGTTTCTGTGTGCAAGAAGAACTGCTTAATGTAAGAAGCCCCATCTGAATTTATTTGCAGGACATTGGTGGGATCAAGTGAAAAAGTAGGAGCAAGAGGACACAGGTCCCAGGTGAGTCTGAGAAATTGTGGACTATTAATTTGATGTTGACACCTGGAGATGCCAAGTCCAAGGAAAACAGTACATGCTGAAAATAATGATTTCATCTTGTCAGACAAGTCTGAATTACCCCTACTAACATTGCTTTTGATTCTCATTACAGTAAATGTTTAGGTTTCCATTTCTTCCTACCCTTATCATTTACTAACATAGTGAAGGTTGACCATACCTCAAAAGCTGTATTCTCATGGTGACTGCTGGGAAACTTGAGCACATTTTATGCGAAATTATTGAGCCCACTCTTTTCATGATCACTGTTCACTGTGTGTCCTGACGGCACAAATACAGAGTGTCCTTGACTCCCTCATCAGTGTGTCACCTGGCCAATTCACTGAGCTCTCTCTCTCTCTCTCTCTGTGTGTGTGTCCTTCTCTTTCATCCTTTTCTACCTGGCCGTGGTCTATCACAACATAAAGGCAATAATTTGTAACCTCATTGATGGATCTATCCTTTTTGTTTTCTTTTTTTTTTTTTTTATTATACTTTAAGTTCTAGGGTAGATGTGCACAATGTGCAGGTTTGTTACATATATATACACGTGCCATGTTGGTGTGCTGCACCCATTAACTCATCATTTACATTAGGTATATCTCCTAATGCTATCCCTCCCCTTACCCCCTTCCCACAATAGTACCTGGTGTGTGATGTTCCCCTTCCTGTGTCTAAGTGATCTCATTGTTCAATTCCCGCCTATGAGTGAGAACATGCAGTATTTGGTTTTCTGTTCTTGCAATAGTTTGCTGAGAATGACGGTTTCCAGCTGCATCCATGTCCCTACGAAGGACACAAACTCATCCTTTTTTATGGCTGCATAGTATTCCATGGTGTATATGTGCCACATTTTCTTAATCCAGTCTGTCACTGAGTTGACTCCAAGTCTTTGCTATTGTGAATAGTGCTGCAATAAACATATGTGTGCATGTGTCTTTATAGCAGCATGATTTATAACCCTTTGGGTATATACCCAGTAATGGGATGGCTGGGTCATATGGTATTTCTAGTTCTAGATCCTTGAGGAATCGCCACACTGTTTTCCATAATGGTTGAACTATTTTACAGTCCCACCAACAGTGTAAAAGTGTTCATATTTCTCCACATGCTCTCCAGCACCTGTTGTTTCCAGACATTTTAATGATTGCCATTCTAACTGGTGTGAGATGGTATCTCATTGTGGTTTTGATTTGCATTTCTCTGATGGCGAGTGATGATGAGCTTTTTTTCGTGTGTTTGTTGGCTGTATGTCTTCTTTTGAGAAGTGTCTGTTCATATCCTTTGCCCACTTTTTGATGGAGTTGTTTGTTTTTTTCTTGTAAATTTGTTTGAGTTCTTTGTAGGTTCTGGATATTAGCCCTTTGTCAGATGAGTAGATTGCAAAAATTTTCTCCCATTCTGTATGTTGCCTGTTCACTCTGATGGTAGTTTCTTTTGCTGTGCAGAAGCTCTTTAGTTTAATTAGATCCCATTTGTCAATTTTGGCTTTTGTTGCCATTGCTTTTGGTGTTTTAGACATGAAGTCTTTGCCCATGCCTATGTCCTGAATGGTATTACCTAGGTTTTCTTCTAGTGTTTTTATGGTTTTAGGTCTAACATTTAAGTCTCTAATCCATCTTGAATTAATTTTCGTATAAGGAGTAAGGAAAGGATCCAGTTTCAGCTTTCTACTTATGGCTAGCCAATTTTCCCAGCATCATTTATTAAATAGGGAATTCCTTTCCCCATTTCTTGTTTTTCTCAGGTTTGCCAAAGATCAGATGTGTGGTATTATTTCTGAGGACTCTGTTCTGTTCCATTGGTCTATATCTCTGTTTTGGTACCAGTACCATGCTGTTTTGGTTATTGTAGCCTTGTAGTATAGTGTGAAGTCAGGTAGCGTGATGCCTTCAGCTTTGTTCTTTTGGCTTAGGATTGTCTTGGTGATGCGGGGTCTTTTTTGGTTCCATATGAACTTTAAAGCAGTTTTTTCCGATTCTGTGAAGAAAGTCATTGGTAGCTTAATGAGGATGGCATTGAATCATGAATTACCTTGGGCAGTATGGCCATTTTCATGATACTGATTCTTCCTATCCATGAGCATGGTATGTTCTTCCATTTGTTTGTGTCCTCTTATTTCCCTGAGCAGTGGTTTGTAGTTCTCCTTGAAGAGGTCCTTTATATCCCTTGTAAGTTGGATTCCTAGGTATTTTATTCTCTTTGAAGCTATTGTGAATGGGAGTTCATTCATGATTTGGCTCTCTGTTTGTCTGTTACTGGTGTATAAGAATGCTTGTGATATTTGCACATTGATTTTGTATCCTGAGACTTTGCTGAAGTTGCTTATCAGCTTAAGGAGATTTTGGGCTGAAACAATGGAGTTTTCTAAATATACAATCATGTCATCTATAAACAGGGACAATTTGACTTCGTCTTTTCCTAACTGAATACCCTTGATTTCTTTCTCTTGCCTGATTGCCCTAGCCAGAACTTCCAACACTATGTTGAATAGGAGTGGTGAGAGAGGGCATCCCTGTCTTGTGCCAGTTTTCAAAGGGAATGCTTCCAGTTTTTGCCCATTCAGTATGATATTGGCTGTGGGTTTGTCATAAATAGCTCTTATTATTTTGAGATACGTTCCATCAATACTGAATTTTTTGAGAGTTTTTAGCATGAAGGGCTGTTGAATTTTGTCAAAAGCCTTTTCTGCATCTATTGAGATAATCATGTGGTTTTTGTCTTTGGTTCTGTTTATATGCTGGATTACATTTATTGATTTGTGTATGTTGAACCAGCCTTGCATCCCAGGGATGAAGCCCACTTGATCATGGTGGATAAGCTTTTTGATGTGCTGCTGGATTTGGTTTGCCAGTATTTTATTGAGGATTTTTGCATCGATGTTCATCAGGGATGTTGGTCTAAAATTCTCTTTTTTTGTTGTGTTTCTGCCAGGCTTTGGTATCAGGATGATGCTGGGCTCATAAAATGAGTTAGGGAGGATTCCCTCTTTTTCTATTGATTGGAATAGTTTCAGAAGGAATGGTAGCAACTCCTCGTTGTACCTCTGGTAGAATTCGGCTGTGAATCTGTCTGGTCCTGGACTTTTTTTGGTTGGTAGGCTATTAATTATTGCCTCCATTTCAGAGCCTGCTATTGGTCTATTCAGGGATTCCACTTCTTCCTGGTTTAGTCTTTGGAGAGTGTAAGTGTCCAGGAAATTATCCATTTCTTCTAGGTTTTCTAGTTTATTTGTGTAGAGGTGTTTATAGTATTCTCTGATGGTAGTTTGTATTTCCGTGGGGTTTGGGGTGATATCCCCTTTAACATTTTTTATTGCGTCTATTTGATTCTTCTCTCTTTTCTTCTTTATTAGTCTTGCTAGCAGTCTGCCAATTTTGTTGATCTTTTCAAAAAACCAGTTCCTGGATTCATTGATTTTTTGGAGGGTTTTATGTGTCTCTGTCTCCTTCAGTTCTGCTCTGATCTTAGTTATTTCTTGCCTTCTGCTAGCTTTTGAATGTGTTTGCTCTTGCTTCTTTAGTTCTTTTAATTGTGATGTTAGTGTCAATTTTAGATCTTTCCTGCTTTCTCTTGTGGGCATTTAGTGCTATAAATTTCCCTCTACACACTGCTTTAAATCTGTCCCAGAGATTCTGATATGTTGTATCTTTGTTCTCATTGGTTTCAAAGAACATCTTTATTTCTGCCTTCATTTCGTTATGTACCCAGTAGTCACTCAGGAGCAGGTTGCTCAGTTTCCATGTAGTTGAGTGGTTTTGATTGAGTTTCTTAGTCCTGAGTTCTAGTTTGATTGCACTGTGGTCTGAGAGACAGTTGTTATAATTTTTGTTCTTTTACATTTTCTGAGGAGTGCTTTACTTCCAACTATGTGGTCAGTTTTGGAATAAGTGCATGTGGTGCTGAGAAGAATGTATATTCCAGTGATTTGGGGTGGAGAGTTCTGTAGATGTCTATTAGGTCTGCTTGGTGCAGAACTGAGTTCAATTCCTGGATATCCTTGTTAACTTTCTGTCTTGTTGATCTGTCTAATGTTGACAGTGGGGTGTGAAAGTCTCCCATTATTATTGTATGGGAATCTAAGTCTCTTTGTATGTCTCTAAGGACATGCTTTATGAATCTGGGTGCTCCTGTATTGGGTGCATATATATTTAGGATAGTTAGCTCTTCCTGATGAATTGATCCCTTTGCCATTATGTAATGGCCTTCTTTGTCTCTTTTGATCATTGATGGTGTGAAGTCTGTTTTATCAGAGACTAGGATTGCAACCCCTGCTTTTTGTTTGTTCTCCATTTGTTGGTAGATCTTCCTCCATCCCTTTATTTTGAGCCTATGTGTGTCTCTGCATGTGAGATGGGTCTCCTGAATACAGCACACTGATGGGTCTTGACTCTTTATCCAATTTGCCAGTCTGTGTCTTTTAATTGGAACATTTAGTCAATTTACATTTAAGGTTAATATTGTTATGTGTGAACTTAATATCATAATGTCATTATGATATTAGCTGGTAATTTTGCTTGTTAGTTGATGCAGTTTCTTCCTATCATCGATGGAGTTTACATTTTGGCCTGTTTTTGCAATGGCTGGTACCAATTGTTCCTTTCCATGTTTAGTGCTTCTTTCAGGATCTCTTGTAGGGCAGACCTGGTGGTGACAAAATCTCTGAGCATTTGCTTATCTGTAAGGGATTTTATTTCTCCTTCACTTATGAAACTGAGTTTGGCTGGATATGAAATTCTGGGTTGAAAATTCTTTTCTTTAAGAATGTTGAATATTGGCCCCCACTCTCTTCTGGCTTGTAGAGTTTCTGCCGAGAGATCTGCTATTAGTCTGATGGGCTTCCCTTTGTGGGTAACCCGACCTTTCTCTCTGGCTGCCCTTAACATTTTTTCCTTTATTTCAACTTTGGTGAATCTGACAATTATGTGTCTTGGGGTTGCTCTTCTCCAGGAATATCTTTGTGGCATTCTCTGTATTTCCTGAATTTGAATGTTGGCCTGCCTTACTAGGTTGGGGAAGTTCTCCTGGATGCTATGCTGCAGAGTGTTTTCCAACTTGGTTACATTTTCTCCGTCACTTTCAGGCACACCAATCAGACGTAGATTTGTTCTTTTCACATAATCCCATATTTCTTGGAGGCTTTGTTCATTTCTTTTTACTCTTTTTCTCTACACTTCTCTTCTTGCTTCATTTCATTTATTTGATCTTCAATTGCTGATACTCTTTCTTCCAGTTGATTGAGTCGGTTCCTGAAGCTTGTGCATTTGTCACGTAGTTCTCATGTTATGGTTTTCATCTCTCTCAGTTCTTTTAAGGACTTCTCTATGTTGGTTATTCTAGTTAGCCATTCGTCAAATCTTTTTCAAGGTTTTTAGTTTCTTTGCTCTGGTTACATAGTTCCTCCTTTAGCTCTGAGAAGTTTGATCAACTGAAGCCTTCTTCTCTCAACTCATCAAAGTCATTCTCCATCCAGCTTTGTTCTGTTGCTGGCGATGAGCTGCGTTCCTTTGGAGGGGGAGACGTGCTCTTATTTTTTGAATTTCCAGCTTTCTGCACTGCTTTTTCCCCATCTTTGTGGTTTTATCTTCCTTTGGTCTTTGATGATGGTGTCCTGATGGGGTTTTGGTGTGGGTGTCCTTTCTGTTTGCTAGTTTTCCTTCTAACAGTCAGGACCCTCAGCTGCAGGTCTATTGGCATTTGCTTGAGGTCCACTCCAGATGCTGTTTGCCTGGGTATCAGCAGCAGAGGCTGCAGAAGATAGAATATTGCTGACAGCGAGTGTTGCTGTCTGATTCTTGCTCTGGAAGCTTCGTCTCAGGGGTGTACCCTGCCATGTGAGGTGTGAGGTGTCAGTCTGCACCTAGTGGGGGATGTCTCCCAGTCAGGCTACTCAGGGGTCAGGGACCCACTTGAGCAGGCAGTCTGTCCGTTCTCAGACCTCAACCTCCATGCTGGGAGATCCACTGCTCGCTTCATAGCTGTCAGACAGGGGCATTTACCTCTGCCGAGGTTTCTGCTGCTTTTTGTTTAGCTATGCCCTGTCCCCAGAGGTGGAGTCTACAGAGGCAGGCAGGCCTCCTTGAGCTGTGGTGGGCTTCACCCAATTCGAGCTTCCCAGTGGCTTTGTTTACCTACTTAAGCCTCAGCAATGGAGGGCGCCCCTCCCCTAGCCTCGCTGCCACCTTGCAGTTAGATCTCAGACTGCTGTGCTAGCAATGAGGGAGGCTCTGTGGGCCAGGGACCCTCTGGGCCAGGTGTGTGATATAATCTCCTGGTGTGCCGTTTGCTAAGAACCTTGATAAAGCGCAATATTAGGGTGGGAGTTACCCGATTTTCCAGGTGTTATCTGTCTCAATTTCCTTTGGCTAGGAAAAGGAATTCCCTTCCCCCTTGCGCTTCCCAGGTGAGGTGATGCCTCGCCTGCTTCAGTTCTCGCTGGTCAGGCTGCACCTGCGGACCAGCACCAACTGTCCAACACACCCCAGAGAGATGAACGCGGTACCTCAGTTGAAAATGCAGAAATCACCCGTCTTCTGTGTTGCCACGCTGGGAGCTGGAGGCTGGAGCTGTTCCTATTTGGCCATCTTGGGCACGTCTCTCCTTTTTCTTTTTTAACCACTTCCTAATGCTACCCATGAAATCCAGTTGAGGCTCTGTTGTGTCTGATTTCCTCTGGCTTATTCTTTACTTTTTCTATTTTTCCGGTCTCAGCTGGGAGCTACTGGAGGTAGTAGATCCTGAAGTCTTGCAGGACTCACTGGATAGATGTTATTCATCTCCTTCCAGTTATCTTGAACTGCCTGACTCCTGCCAGCCCTACAGAAATTTCTTTTACTCACTGGAGGAACAACACATTGGCTTTTCTCTTGATGTGGATGGTGAGTACCTTTCTATGAAGGTGATAAGGATCCACTGAGTCTTCCATATAGAGATCATATTCCTGCTCCAAGTGGCCGTTACTGAGCTGAGAGATGTCATTGCTGCAGTGAGGACCTGTAGGCACATGTAGGTTGAATGAAACTCTAGTTCTACCTGGAAGCCCAGACATGGGATTGGTCAGTGAGCATGGCTGTCTTCCTAGTCTCAGGCCATGCCTGTGTCACTCTGATTCTACTCTCAAGACATTGGACCTGGGCAGATGTGACAAATTCAGAGAACTATGATTTGACTCAAGGGTTTGTCGATTTCCTTTTTCACTCTAATTTTAGTGTCTAAAATCCTCACAACCATGAACAATCTGAGTATTTGATGAGACAGGGCTAAATATTGCAGTTTTTCTTCTAGAAGTCTTTTGAGGGTATTTGCTTTAAATTGATTGGAAAAATATGGCATAACCATTTGCACAAACTTGTGACAAATGATATTGGGATAACGATCTGCCAGAATAGGGACATTTTACCCACAGTTTCTGGGACAAAAACCAAGGAATCTCTATCATGACCAGCCTTCAGGCCTCTGGAAATATATCTCTCACAGTGTCGTATTCTCATGCTGAGGCGCCTGAGGTCCCTGTGTGAGGATTAGACAGTGGATTGTATGTGTGTAGGGGAATCAGCTTAATGTGTCTGTCCATGTCTGAATTTATTGCAGAAATTGAAAAGTACCAAGAAGCGGAAGAAGATCAAAACCCACCATGCCCCAGGTAACTTTCAGCAATTGTGGATGCTTAGTTCTGTGTTAACACCTGGAGACGACAGATCCAGGGAAAACAGAGTATGTTTGATTTCATGTTTTCAACGAAGGCTGAATTCCTCCTATTGACATTGCTGTTGGTTTTCATTGCAGTAGACGTTTAGGTTTCCATTTCTTCCTCCCCTTATCATTTACTAACGTATCACAGGTTGACCATACCTCAAAAGCTGTACTCTCATGGTGACTGCATTGAATTTTGAGCACATTTTATGGAAAACTATTGAGCTCATTCTTTTCATGATCACTGTTTGCTGTGCGTCATGAGGGCACCAACTCAGAGTGTCCTTTTTCTCCCTTATCAGTGTGTCACCTGGCCAATTCACTGAGCTCACTTTCTCTCTCTTTCTGTCTCTCTCTGTCTCTCTCTGTCTCTGCCTCTCTCTCTCTCTCTGTCTTTCTCTTTCAATGTTTTCTACCTGGCCCTGTTCTATCCCAACATAAAGTCAGTAATTGTTTTACCTCATTAATGGATCTATCCTTTTTCTTTTTTAACCACTTCCTCATGTTACCCCTGAAATCTAGTTGGGGCTCTGTGGTGTCTGATTTTCCCTGGCTGCTGCTTTAGTTTTGTCTCCTTTTCCAGGCTCAACAGCGTGCTGGTGGAAGTGGAAGAGCCTGGAGTCTTGCAGGACTCATTGGATAGATGTTATTCGACTTCTTCAACTTACTTTGAATTACCTGACTCATTTCAGCACTACAGAAGTGCCTTTTACTCATTTGAGGAACAGCACATTAGCTTGTCCCTTGACATGGACAATAGGTTTTTTACTTTGACAGTGATAAGGCTCCACCTGGTCTTCCAGATGGTAGTCATATTCCCACACTAAGCAGCCCTTACTAAGCTGAGAGATGTCATTGCTGCAGGCAGGACCTATAGGCACATGTAGGCTTGAATGAAACTGTAGTTCCATTTGGAAGCCCAGACATAGGATGGATCAGTGGGCATGGCCCTATTCCTATTCTCAGACCATGCCAGTGGCAACCTGTGCTCAGTCTGAAGACATTGGACCCAAGTTAGGTGTGACACGTTTACATAACTATGCAGCACATGCCGGGAGTGGTCTGTCAGACATTCTAATTTGAAAGATATACCCACATATCTCTGGGTAGCTACAAAGTTCCTCAGGGATTTCATTTTGCTGGCATGTCTCTGAGCTTCTACACCTGTTCAAGGTTAGTGTCATCTTTGTGTTTAGCTCATCCAAAGGTGTTACCCTGGTTTCAATGAACCTAACCCCATTCTTTCTGTCTTCAGTGTTGGCTTGTTTTAGCGGATCCATCTGTAACACAGGAGGGATCCTTGGCTGAGGATTGTATTTCAGAACCACTGACTGCACTTGACAGTTGTTAACCCACTAGGCTCTTTTGGTTAGAGAAGCCACAGTCCTTCAGCCTCCAGTTGATATCGATACTTAGGAAGACCACAGCTAGATGGACAAACAGCATTGAGAGGCCTCAGCCCTGCTCCTCTCAATTCCATCCTGTAGAGAACAGGAGTCAGGAGCCGCTGGCAGGAGACAGCATGTCACCCAGGACTCTGCCGGTACAGAATATGAACAATGCCATGTTCTTGTAGAAAACGCTTAACGTGGGTTTCATAGGAGGTAATCACCAGACAACTGCAGAATGTAGAACACTGAACAGGGCAACTGACCTGTCTCCTTCACACAGTCCATGTCACCATGAATCACACAACAGAAAGGAAAAGAGATACTTTGGGTTCAAAAAAAGTAAAAAGATAATGTAGCTACATTTCCTCAGTTATTTTGAACCCAAAATATCTCCTCATCTTTTTGTTGTTGTCATTGATTGTGGTGACATGGACTTGTTTGTAGAGGACAGGTCAGCTGTTTGGCTCAATGATCTACATTCTGAAGTTGTCTGAAAATGTCTTCATGATTAAATTCAGCCTAAACGTTTTGTTGGGAACACTGCAAAGTCAATGCTGTGAGTTTCCAACCTCAGCCCATCTGCAGGCAGAGAAGGTCTAGTTTGTCCATCACCATGATCATGATATCAGGACAGGTTACTTGGTTAAAGAGGGGTCTAGGAGATCTGTCCCTTTTAGAGATACCTTCCTTATAATGAAGTATTTGGGAAAGTGGTTTTTAAAATATAAGTGTCCTGTATTCTAATGATCATGCTCTAAACATTTTATCATTTATTAATCATCCCTGCCTATGTCTATTATTAGATTCATATCTCTACCCTGGAAATTTTCTGTCTCAATTTTTACTGTGCCTTTGTTTTTGCTAGTATCTGTTGTTGAAAAAAATTCTCTGCCTGAGTTTTAATTTTTGTCCAAAGTTAATTTTAATCTATACAATTAAAAACTTTTGCCCGTCACTCTGGACTGTCGGACTGTTTTTCATTCAGTGTTGGAATCTTTTATTATGCTGATTGGTTTTCATGGGTACTGATGTGAATTAATAAAAACATTTTCATTTTCCTGTTTATTTTCTAATCTCTTCCACATGGTAGGCTATGTTTACCATATGTAGCAGAATGTATTTACTACATTTCTTGGTTCTAGTTATTTGTATTCTTTGTGAGTGTGTGTCTGTCTGTGTGTGCCTTTGGCATTTAGGAAGGGTTGTATAGCTCATGGTTAATATTGCACTAAAAATGTTTTTGATAGTTTTCCCCCCTTTGAACTAGACACACTTCTAATATTTAGTTTATATGTTTTAAATTATAACTTTCAAAGTCAAATATTTCCATACGACAGTCAATTACATGATGTGTTTTTTTTTCTACCTTCTTTACCTGCCACTTCTCATAATGGTATTTGAACCTAAACATATACCAGTGACATTCTGTGATTGTCATCTTGTCCCCACCTTGGTTTTTGGTTTAGATCCACAATTAAATATATTAATGCTTATGAGCGAATTAAGTGAATGTCACAGTCATCACTTGCTGAGTGGTACTAATCCTTAACAGGGTCCTCATGAACGAATCAGGTCTTGCTGAGTTTAGCATGTTTAATAATCTTTTCTCACGATCTTGATACATGGATCGCATTACTGGATATGAGGTGCTTGAGTTTTTAGGAGATATTGTCTTCCTTGGGGGACATACATGGTGTGTGTTCTCATTGTGGGATTCAATTTTGTTCTACCAGGACCTCTAATTTCTGCCAGTTACTTCATTCATTTGTTCTCCTCACCACGAGTCTCCAGAGGATGCTTCCTTTGTCCACGCCTCCCCATCTCCAGCAATTCTGCATTTCCAAGATTGGCACCTCTGGTCCTCCACACGGCGTAGCCCCTTCCTTTCAATTCCCCAGTAGCCAGTGCTCTAATCCACCAGATCTCAGGCATGATCTGTGTTTCTCCACACTCACTTTTCAAGGATAGTTTTACCTGTGTTCTGTCATGAACAGCCCCTCCCTGCTGTCCTGGCCTCTATTTGCATAGTGTTTCCTGCTCCCTCTGCCGTTGTGTGGCTCCCAGACCTGGCTAAATAAAATCACCTGAGGGCCATGGTGTTCCCTAGCCCTGGTGTTTAGGGGCAGGATTGTGGGTGGGATTTTTGATTCTCTAAGTTAACCCCTAGGGCTTCGAAGTGTATGTTGAGAAATTCAGCTGTTATCATCCTAGGTGGCCTTGCTCTCTCCTATCCTCCTACTTCAAATGCAGAACTTCAATTGTGTACAAAAGAAGACTGAATCATATAATAGAACACACCCTTATTCATTGGCTAGCTTCACCAATCATCTCATGGCTGAACTTTAAAAAAATACAACGTTAGTCACATACCTATTAAATGTATATGTGTGTGTATATATATATGAATTTGCTTCTGAGATTATGGAGGCTGAAATTCCCAAGATGGAAGGAAAGCTGGATACCCAGGAAAGCATTTGTTTCCCATTAGGCCTCTTAATTCTCTCCTGGCCTTTGATTGATTGTATGAGTCCCACCCCCATTAAGGAGGCCAATCTGCTTCACTTAGTCTGCCCACCCCAATGTTACTCGTATCCGAAACACTCTCTGGAACACAACCAGAATCATGTTTGGCCAAATGTCCCAGCACCTGGTGCTCGGTCACAGTGACACGTACAAGTAACTATCACACATGCCCTTTGTCATATTTGTGATTTCCACTGTTTTTCTTCCAGTCTGCAGCTTATATCTGTTCTCTTATTACTGTCTTGTGTTGAGCAAAAACTTTTAATTTTTATAAAGTTGAATTTATCAATGTTTTCTTTAATGGTTTGTGTTTATTGATAACAAAGATCACTTTGCCTAACTCTGTATCGTGAAGATTTTGTCTTATATTTTCTGCTGTACTTTTTCTAGTTTTATAGTTTAGTTGCATAATCCATTTTGAGTTAGCCTTTGAGTGAGTATTGAGGTTCAGGTGAATTTTTTTCCTTTGGGGATATGCATGTCCAGTTGTTTCTACACAATTTGTTGACAAGAGAATGCTTTCTCCACTGAGTCATATTTGGACGTTTGTCAATCCATTGGGTGGTTGAGGCTGGTGAGAGGACTGTCCTGGTGTTTGGACAGAGAGACAGGGCATGAAGTAGGGGGGTTCTTATGGGAAAAATTAAGGAAGGCACATCTTTCCATGAGGCATAGGAAAGCCCCAAGCATAATTGGGGTACCCTCTACCAGCATATTGTAGCACACTCATCTCTGCTCTCTCTTCCTCTCCTGTTGCAAAAGCCTGGGTGTGCATAGACACTGAGGTCGAGTGGTGTTTTTGGGCACTTTTGAGCATTGACACCAAAGCTCCAGCATCAAATCTAAGAATATCAAGCAACCAGGTGGATCACCTGAGGTCAGGAGGTCACGACCAGCCTGACTAGCGTGGTGAAACCCCGTCTCTACTAAATACAAAAAAATTAGCCGGGCATGGGGGCACATGCCTGTAATCTGAGCAATTGGGAGGCTGAGACAAGAGAATCACTTGTGTGCCTGGGCGGCAGAGGTTGCAGTGAGCTGAGATTACACCATTGCACTTCAGTCTGGGCAACAAGAGTGAAACTCCATCCCCAAAAATAAATAAATAAAATAAAAGAATATCAAGCAGCCAAAGAAACAGGAAAACATGACACACAATGAAGAATCTAATAATCTACTTGAAATTGACACACATGTTGGAAATAGAAGAGAAGGACATTAGAGCAGTTAGTATAATTGTATTTTAATTAAATGGAGAGATTGAAGATTTTTTAAAATAGCAAATTATGTAGATAAAATCTATGATTTACAGTCTGAAATGGAAGAAAGCACTGGATTAAACATTGCAGAAGAGAAGATTATTGAACTAGAGGGAATAGAAGTTGAAACTAACATAAATGAAACACACAGTAACAAATGACTTGAAAACTAAAAGGACCATCAGCATAAAAACTTTAAACACCCTAGTATAGGGCTAAATGGAATCCCTGAAGGGCGTGTAGTGGAGAAGAGAGACAAAGATACTTAAAACATACTGGATGAAAGATTTAGAAGCTCCATGGAAAGCATAAACTTCAAATATTACAGAAACATGATTATTCTAAGAACAAGAAACATGAAGAAAACTTCACCAAGGAACACCTTAATCAAATCCATCAAAACCAGTGATCAAAAGGAAAAAAGTAGTAAAAGGGGAAAGAACATGTTACATACAGAGCACTAAATATAAGGATGGCGTAAGATTTCTCATAGGAAACTTTACAAACAAGAAGTTGGCAATAAAGTACTTAAAAAAAGAAAAACTATTGCCTACAATTCTACCCCTGGCCAAATTATCTTTCAAAAATAAACATGAGAAAAAATATTTTTGAACAGAAAACAAAATGATCTCAATTTGCAGATGGTGTGATTCTATATGTAGAAAATCCCAAATAATACATACAAATGCAAACACACATACATGCACACAGAGACCACACACATATACACACACACACACACACACACACACACACACACACTACTAGAGTTAATAAGTGAATTCAGCAAACTTTCAGCAAGCAATCAGTTGTGTTAGCAATGAACAATCTGAGAAGAAAATTGACACAATGATTTCATTTATAATAGCACCTGTAAGAATAATATGCCTGGGAATAAATTTGTTCAAGAAGGTGCAGTACTTGTACACAGACAACTACAGAACATTGCTTGAGGAGATTAAGGAAAACCTAAATCAATGGAAAGACATCTTGTGTTCATGGGTTGGAAGTTGTAACATGGTGAAGATAAAAATACAACTCAAAGCAATCCACAGATTCAATACAGTCCTATCAAAAAGTGGCCTTTTTTACAGAAATGCCTAAGAAGAACTTCATATTCCTAAAAGATAGCAAGTGTCCCCCCAAAACAAAAGCAATCTTGAAATGCAAGTAGGAACATTCTCTATTCCAAAGGTCTTTAACTGCTCTCAGCAATACTTGGTAGTCTTCAATATATAGGCTTTCACATCTTTTTTTTTTTCTTCCTTTGTTTCTAGACACAATCTCACTCTTTCACTCAGGCTGGAGTACAGTGGCACGAACACAGCTCACTGCAGCATGAAATTCTCAGATCTATGACATCCTAGGGCCTCATCCACTGAGTACCTAGGACTACAGGCTCACACCATCACACCTGGATAATTTTTCTGATTTTCAGTAGAGATGAGGTCTCACTATGTTGCCTAGGCTAGTTTCAAGCCTCTGAGCTCAAGCGACCCTCCTGCCACAGCCTTCCAAAGTGCTGGGATTTGAAGCCGAACCTGGCTGGCTTTCACATCTTTTCTATGTAGTTTATATTTCTTGATGCTATTGCGAGCCTGGCTGACTTTCACATCTTTGCTATGTAGTTGATACTTCTTGATGTTATTGTATATGTTTATTAAAGGAATCTTTTAAAAATTTTGTACTAAAATTATATATTTAAGGAATTATATATATTATATATATTTAAGGAATACAACCTGAGGACTACATATACATATACATATACATATACATATACATATACATATACATAATGAGCTAATGCCTACTAGGTGAGGGGCTGCCTTGTGAGCAAAGCCAAGGTCCCTGGCTCACAAAGCCTTTGTCTAGAAGGATGGAGGGATCAGCAAGGTGGGCACATGGCAGGTTCTGTCTTTGGTGTGGGCACCTGCCCACTCGGGTCTCTGGCAATACTAACCAGGCTTCACGATGGGTGAGGTGAGCTAGGAATGGGAAAATGGATGACCTCAGATCCAGAGACTGCAGTTGTCACCTGGGGACCTGGCATGTGCGTGGAGGAGTCTTCCACAGATTTGGCCCTGGGTCAATGCCCAAACATGCACAGGGACAGGACTCTCAGCCTCAATGTTTTAGGAGCCCCCGGTCTTCTAAAGAGGGTTTGTGGTGGGGAAGAATGTTCAACAAAACAGAACAGTTATGGGTACTCTAGCTTGGCAACAGAGAATACTTCCTTGTGCTACTAAATGGCGATATTTGACAATTATGGATGACACAATTGAGCAACAGCTTTCACTGTTTAACAATCAGTGTCTCTGGAACACTAGGTTAGTGCTATTGGATGTTGACTGAAAAGTCAGTGGTTTGAGACCATCCAGTGACATTAATGTTTCTAGCTGACATGACCTTCCATCTGAAGAGTCTCTTCCTTGGACCAAATATATCTTAAAGCTTCTCTTTTTCCTGTCTCTTGTTTATTTTCCAAGGTGCCTCTTTGTTGCTTGGGGCAAAAGAAGTCCATTTTTAATCCACACCCAACAAACGTCTACTCAATCTTATCCTGGTTTTTAGGGTTTTGAGTTTGTTTGTTTTCTCAGCTTCTCATATTTGGAATACTGGAACTTCCTAAAGTGGAGAACGACAGAACCTGAATCACACCTATGGTGAAGCCACAGGCTCTGGGTGAAAAACCTAATCTGCCAGGGTTTGAAGTTAAACACATTAATCTTCTGTGCCTCCATTTCTATCTGTTCAATGGGCTAAATCAGAACACTTAGGTTTTCCAAAGTTTAAATGAGCAGTGCAGGAAAAGTGTGGAGCCAATGCCTGTCATATAGTAATTGGTCAACACGCATGAGCTCCTATCAGCATCAGGGCCTCCAGAATTTTCATCAGGCTTTGATCTTTGAAATGTCCTTCTTGATGTGAATGAATCATTCTTTAGACATTCTCTAACCGACGGCCTTGAAATTGCTCCAATGTGTATTATTACAAATACAACTGCAGGGACCAGACTGACACATGCATCTGTTGTGCATCGCTTGTCTATTTCTCTGTAGACACCTGGAGACGGAATCGTCAGACCAAAGTGTTTATACATTTCTGATTTTGCTAATTTCTGTCTAAATTACTGGGAAGAGAAGATATAACAAGTCATACTTTTAACATTTTATGAGAATTCTTTTCTTTCTCCATCTTCTGGCCAAAACTGGGAAGTACTTGCCTACCATTTGCTCTGAACTTACTTTTGCCAACATTTCTGTAGTCATACAGTGGGATCACATTGTATGCATGACATCAAACTCAAATCCTTAAGTGAAAAGAGGGATTAATATGACTGTATAAAAATTTATATTCAAAATACAATGAATGCAAATATATATATGTATATACATACATATATTCACACATACATATATGGGAAAGGAATTTTTTTATTTGGATACTTTAGCAAAGTTATATATACTTGAAAATTTGTTTAATAAAACAGCAGTCCCCTTGTGTACTCCCAGACTTTCATCACATGAAGCAATTATTTGGTTATTTATCTCCTTATGTTTAAATAGATATTATAACTTTTTGATTTTCAAGTTTAGGCACTATCTCTCCTTCACATACTTGCTCATCACCACCCCCCACCCAAACATGCCTCTCACTACCTCACCCTCTAACATGTTTGTGTCCTAGTTTGCTGGGTCAATTACTGCATTGTTATAACTTGTACATTTTATTCAGAGTTCAGTCACATTGGATATACATAGCAGGAATGAAAGGCCAGCATCTTCAGGTTCTCTCTCTCAAGTGGAGAAGCTTCAGTCTCTTTTTGTAATCTTTGGTCACCCTCCCCATCTTTTTCCTATTCCAGGTAAGTACTGGATCTGATGGGCCCAGCTGAGGTCAGGCACTCACTCCTTGAGGAGGGGAGAGCAGGACATCTTCATGTGTAGTACCAGGAAGACACTGTCTAAAGAGGGACAGGTAATTCTAAGACAGAAAAGTCAATCTGGGGTACGGGTAGGCAAAACAAGGACACGAAAAAAACGGTGTCTGTTCTGTGAGGGGAGCATGCAGTAGAGGGTGGATTCAGAGTGGGAGGGGAGAGTTTTGAGAGATATGGGCCATGGATATTCCTCTGTGGGCTGGAGCCACACAGGACTCTTGGGGTCTCTCAGGGGCAGGGAGCTGAGGAAAATCTGCCCTCTCCAACCTCGGAGACTGGTGAGGGGACTGTCCTTGTCACCAGACAGAAATGGGGTCTGGGCCAGGGCAGTTCTGGTGGGAAAGAAAGAACAGGACATCTCCTTAAGGTAAGGTCCTGAGTTCAAGTCTGGTAGGGAGGGAGGTTACCTTGGGCATTGGCAGCTGAGGATGGTTGGCCAGATGAGGGCACTGAAATCTATGTACTATAAACTTCTAGTTCTAGTAAAGGAATAGCTGCAGTAAAGGGTCTTTAGGAAGAGGAGGTGGAAGACTTGATTTTGGTTGGGGGTCCAAGAAGAATGTCTGCCTTGCTGTGCAGAAGCCTTCTGCATAACCTCCCTGGTCCCCTTGCTCAGTCTCCTGGCCAGACCCCCAGAGTCCCTGCCCTGTGTGCCCTGGAAGTGCACAGTCAGCTCAGCCAAGGCATCTCCAGCCGGGACTCATCCCTGGGCATTTCTGTGGCCTTGGGTGCCCTGGCCTTCTCCAGGCCCTGTCTTGCAGGCAATCATCCTGCAAGGGAAGGGGGGAAGGAGACTACTTGACAGTTAACTCTGAGCAGCTCCACAAGTCCTGACTTAGCTCCTAGTCATTTGCAAACCTATATACCCCCATCTCATCCCCAAAACGATGAAAAGAAACTTTGCCGGGACTCATGCCAAATAGGGTGGGACCGTTCCGTAGAGCCGAGTTCTTAGGACACCAATAAGAGATGGAAACCACCTGCTGGAAGGTGCCACAGTGGGAACCTTGGGGGCAGGGAGCAGTCACTGAACCATCAGGGTGAATCCTCGTTCCTGGCCCCCACACACCCTTTCTCCCCCTCCCTCCTTCTCTCCTCCCTCCTGTCTGCTCTTTCCCCTCTCTCCCCTGCATCCCTCAGGTACCTTCCATGGGCCCAGATCCCTCCTTTACAGAGGCTCCAAAGTGAGCCCTCAAAACACTTGGTAACCTTGGACATTTCCAGAACTGGAGAGATTTGGCCACACCATTTTTATGAGCTAGGAAGGTCCACCAGAGCTCTTGCCTAAATTTTTCTGCTGAGAAGAGAACAAAAGAGTTCTCATCTGATCTGGTCCTAAGGCAACTTCTCCTTGGAGCAGAGTCTGGGCAGGAAGAAGAGGGTTGCCCAGGGCCCTGGACTTGCCCCTCCCAGCTGCTCTGCTCCTCTGCCCTTCACTGCGGGAGAGCTGGCCAGGGATCAGGAACCTCTGTTCTCCACAGATGCTGGGATCCCAGGCTCAAATCTAAATATTGGCTGATTTAGGAGGCTAAGGGAGGCAATTCCCTGGAGATAGGATTTGGGACAAGAGCAGGATCTAGTTGCCGTCCACAGAGACCCCAAGGATAGGAATCTACTGGCAGCTGGTTGGAGGGGATCCCATGAAAACAAAATGAAACGCACACATTCGTACTGGCCCCAAGATCAGGAGATTAAAAACTGTGCCGTCCTCAGGGATGAAGGAATTAGGGCATCCCGGAAGTAAAGTTTTTCATATGGGTCATTTCTTCCTAAGAGACACAGGGCAGCGGCCCAATGATGTGAGTAAAAGAAAACTCGGGGTCTATGATTGAGGGGAGGCAGCCTTTTTAGTGGAGGACCTGTCACCTGGAGGCCAGGGTCACCCTGAGAAGGGAGGGGTCTTGCTGGGTCGCTGGGTCTGGGACTCCAATTGCACACAGCCAGTGGCCTGGAGGGTTGATGACCACGATTGGGGCAATTTCCCCCATTCTGCTTAGGGAGCAATAGAGAGGAACTTCACGGGAATTATACAGAAAGGTCCCACTGAGACTCGAACTCTGATCGTTGTATTCAGAGTCCACAGCGCTCACCATTACACCATGGACCCTCACACTAGCTCATAGCTGGAGGTAACTGAGTTCATACTTAGCAGCCATAGTTCTCACGCACCTATGTTAAAGCATTTCTTCTGATCCCTCAAGCAACACTGAGGGAGGTGGACCTGCGAGGGAGGAGTCATCCTCTCTCTTTCTCTCTGCCCTCTCCATTGATCAACTTTTATCATTTCATTTGCTCCTCGGAAAATGAGGCAAAATCCAGTTGGGGCTTAGGGCCAGAGAAGAGCCCTTGAGGCCTCCCTCATGGAAAACATACTCTCTCAGTTTACCAGAGCTTCCTGCACCAAGGGAAAATTTCGGCAAATAGTAGTGTTATATTCTTTTTGCCTTCCCTCTTTTTCCTTTGCCCAGGGAGGCCAGATGATTGTCAGAACAGGACTTGGGACTTCCTGGGTGCCTTGCCCCCTTCCTCCATGTAATAAATAATGGCTGACACCAAGCAAGGGGGATTGGGAGGCAGGGAATCTTTCATTTTCTTCTTCATATACTTCTACGCATTTGTTTGGTTGGTTTTGGCAAGATTTTCTCACCAGAAATGGAAATTTGTTGGATTTAAAACAAAAAGTAATCAGCCATGTTTTACATTTTTGTAAAACACTTAAACCAGGCCATACTCCCCTGCTGTGCCTCAAAATGAACCATATACTGTCAAGGTCAGGAAGCAGGGCCCTGACACTTAAGCACAGTGTGTTTTCTCAGAATTGGCCAAGTTGATGCCATTCCAGTTTCTCAATATACCACAACCCATTAATTGTGGTTTTTAAAAGTGTACATGTATTTTTACCAAAACCCCAGGGGTCCAGTGTAGGTCCTGCTGCTCAGCACACAGAAAACCAAAAATTGAGACATTGAATATTGCTAAGGAAGAAGGCTTTAATCAGGCGCTACAGCTGAGGAGATGGGAGATGAGTCTCAAATCTGTCTCCCTGATCAACTAAAGTTAGGGGTTTACATAGCAGGGAAGAAACATAACTGTGGGAAAAGAGGAACTGGGGAGGGGTGAGGAAGTACTCATGGTGAGTGAGGGGTTTGGCATCTCATTGTCTGGAGGCTGTGGTCAGCTGAGTTTCAGGTCTATGATGCTTTTTGGGAGGGGCCTGAGAGTCCTTTCCTGAGGAAGGAACTCAGATAAAACAAATATAAGTTTGTTTTATCAAAAGGCTTGACCTCAGGAGTTTGAAAGTAGCCTAGGCTATAATATGGTGAAACCCTGTCTCTACCAAAAATACAAAAAAGAAAAAAAAAGAAAAAAAAAAAAGAGAGTTACTTCCAAGATGGCCAAATAGGAACAGCTCCGTTCTACAGCTTCCAGCGAGATCGATGTAGAAGATGGGTGATTTCTGCATTTCCAACTGAGGTACCTTGTTCATCTCACTGGGACTGGTTGGACAGTGGGTGCAGCCCATGGAGGATGAGCCAAAGCAGGGTGGGGTGTCACCTCACCTGGGAAGTGCAAAGGTTTGGAGGATTTCTTTTTCCTAGCCAAGGGAAGCTGTGAGTGACTGTACCTGGAGGAGCAGAACACTCCTGCCCAAATACTGCACTTTTTCCCCTGTCTTCACAACTGACAGACCAGGAAATTCCCTCCCGTGCCTGACTTGGTGAGTCCCAAGCCCATGGAGCCTTGCTTGCTGCTAGTGCAGCAGTCTGAGATCAACCTGGGATACTGCAGCACAGCAGGGGAAGGGGGAATCCCCCACTGCTGAGGCTTGAGTAGTCGATTCTACGGTTACAGTGTAAACAAAGTGGTAGGGAAGCTCAAACTGGGTGGAGCCCACCACAGCTTAGCAAGGCCTCCTGCCTCTCTAGATTCCACCTCTGGGGTCAGGGCATATCTGAATAAAAGGCAGCAGACAGCTTCTGCAGACTTAAAAGTCCCTGCCTGATAGCTCTGAAGAGAGCAGTGGTTCTCCCAGCACAGCGTTAGAGCTCCAATAACAAACAGACAGCTTCCTCAAGTGGGTCCCTGACCACTCTGTAGCCTAACTGGGAGACACCTCCCAGTAGGGGCTGACAAGACACCTCATACAGATGGGTACCCCTCTGGGACGAAGCTTACAGAGGAAGGATCAGGCAGCAATATTTGCTGTTCTGCAGCCCCTGCTGGTGTTATCCGGGCAAACAGGGTCTGGAGTGGACTTCCAGAAAACTCCTACAGACCCACAGCTGAGGGACCTGCCTGTTAGAAGGAAAATTAACAAACAGAAAGGAATAGCATCAACATCAACAAAAAGGACATCCACACCAAAACCCCATCCATAAGTCAACAACATTAAAGACCAAAGTAGTAGATAAAACCACAAAGATGGGGAGAAACCAGAGCAGAAAGACTGAAAATTCCAAAAACCAGAATGCCTCTTCTCCTCCAAAGGAACACAACTCCTCACCAGCAAGGGAACAAAACTGGATGGAGGATGAGCTTGACGAGGTGACAGAAGTAGACTTCAGAAGGTTGGTAATAACAAACTTCTCCAGACTGAAGGAGCATGTTGTAACTCATTGCAAGGAAGCTGAAAACCTTGAAAAAAGAATAGATGAATGGCTAACTAGAATAAACAGTGTAGAGAAGAGCTTAAATGAACTGAAGGAGCTGAAAACCATAGTACGAGAACCTTGTGAAGCATACACAAGCTTCAGTAGCTGATTTGATCGAATGGAATAAAGGATATCAGTGATAGAAGATCAAATTAATGAAATAAAGCAAGAAGACGAGATTAGAGAAAAAAGAGTAAAACGAAATGAACAAAGCCTTCAAGAAATATGGGACTACATGAAAAGACCTAGTCTACGTCTGATTGGTGTACATGAAAATGATGGGGAGAATGAAACCAAGCTGGAAAACACTCTTCAGGATATTGTCCAGGAGAACCTCCCCAACCTAGTAAGGCAGGCCAACACTCAAATTTGGGAGATACAGAGAACACCACAAACATACTCATTGAGAAGAGCAACCCCAAGATACACAATTGTCAGTTTCACCAGGGTTGAAATGAAGGAAAAAATGTTAAGCGCAGCCAGAGAGAAAGGTCAGGTTACCCACAAAGGGAAGCCCATCAGACTAACAGCAGATTTCTTGGCAGAAACCCTATAAACCAGAAGAGAGTGGGGCCAATATTCAATATTCTTAAAGAAAAGAATTTTCAACCCGGAATTCCATATCCAGCCAAACGATGCTTCATAAGTGAAGAAGAAATAAAATCCTTTACAGACAAGCAAATGCTTAGAGATTTTGGCACCACCAGGCCTGCCTTATGAAGAAAGCACTAAAAATGGAAAGGAACAACCGGTACCAGCCACTGCAAAAATATGTCAAATTGTAAAGACCATCTACGTTATGAAGAAACTGCATCAATTAATGGGTGAAATAACCAGCTAGTATCATAATGACAGGATCAAATTCACACATAACAATATTAACCTTAAATGTAAATGCCCCAATTAAAAGACACAGACTGGCAAATTGGATAAAGAGTCAAGACCCATTGGTGTGCTGTATTCAGGAGACCCATCTCACATGCAAAGACACGCAGAGGCTCAAAATAAAGGGATGGAGGAAGATCTACCAAGCAAATGGAAAGCAAAAAAAAAGCAGGGGTTGCAATACTAGTCTCTGATAAAACAGACTTTAAACCAACAAAGATCAAAAGAGACAAAGAAGGCCATTACATAATGGTAAAGGGATCAATTCAACAGGAAGAGCTAACTATCCTAAATATATATACACCCAATACAGGAGTACCCAGATTCATAAAGCAAGTCCTGAGAGACCTAAAAAGAGACGTAGACTCCCCCACAATAATAATGGGAGACTTTAACACCCCACTGTCAACATTAGACAGACCAACGGTACAGAATGTTAAAAAGGATATCCAGGAATTGAACTCGGCTCTGCACCAAGCAGACCTAACAGACATCTACAGAACTCTCCACCCCAAAGCACCAGAATATACATTCTTCTCAGCACCACATTGCACTTATTCCAAAATTGACCACATAGTTGGAAGTAAAGCACTCCTCAGAAAATACAGAAGAACAGACATCACAACAAACTGTCTCTTAGACCACAGTACAATCAAATTAGAACTCAGGATTAAGAAACTCACTCAAAACCGCACAACTACATGGAAACTGAACAACCTGCTCCTGAATTACTACTGGGTAAATAGCAAAATGAAGGCAGAAATAAAGATGTTCTTTGGCACCAATGAGAACAAAGACACAACATACCAGAATCTCTGGGACACATTTAAAGCAGTGTGTAGAGGGAAATTTATAGCACTAAATGCCCACAAGAGAAAGCAGGAAAGATCTAAAATAGCCACCCTAACATCACAATCAGAAGAACTAGAGAAGCAAGAACAAACAAATTCAAATGCTAGCAGAAGACAAGAAATAACTAAGATCCGAGCAGAACTGAAGGCGATAGAGACACAAAAAACCCTTCAAAAAATCAATGAATCCAGGAGCTGATTTTTTGAAAAGATCAACAAAATAGATAGACCACTAGCAAGACTCATAAAGAAGAAAACAGAGAAGAATCAAATAGATGCAATAAAAAATGATAAAGGGGATATCACCTCCAATCCCACAGAAATACAAACTACCATCAGAGAATACTATAAACACCGCTATGCAAATAAACTAAAAAATCTAGAAGAAATGGATAAATTCCTGGATACACACACCCTCCCAAGACTAAATAAGGAACAATTCAAATCCCAGAATAGACCAAAAACAGGTTCTGAAGTTGAGGCAATAATTAATAGCCTACCAAGCAAAAAAATTCCAGGACCAGATAGATTCACAGCCGAATTCTACCAGAGGTACAAAGAGGAGCTGGTACCATTCCTTCTGAAACTATTCCAATCAACAGGAAAAGACGGAATCCTCCCTAACTCATTTTATGAGGCCAGCATCATCCTGACACCAAAGCCTGGCAGAGACAAAATGAAAAAAGATAAATTTAGGCCAATATCCCTAATGAACATAGATGTGAAAATCCTCAATAAAATACTGGCAAACTGAATCCAGCAGCACATCAAAAAGCTTACCCACCATGATGAAGTCAGCTTCGTCCCTGGGATACAAGGCTGGTTCAACATAATCAAATCAATGAATGTAATCCATCACATAAACAGAACCAATGACAAAAACCACATGATTCTCTCAACAGATGCAGAAAACGCCTTTGACAAAATTCAACAGCCTTTCACGCTAAAAGCTGTCAATAAACTAGGTATTGATTGAACATATCTGAAAATAATAAGAGCTATTTATGACAAACTTACAGCCGATATCATACTGAATGGGCCATAACTGGAAGCATTCCCTTTGAAAACTGGCACAAGACAGGGATGCCCTCTCTCACCACTCCTATTCAACATAGTATTGGAAGTTCTGGCCAGGGCAATCAGGCAGGAGAAAGAAATAAAGGGTATTCAATTAAGAAAAGAGGAAGTCAAATTGTCTCTGTTTGCAGATGATATGATTGTATATTTAGAAAACCCCATCGTCTCAGCTCAAAATCTCCTTAAGCTGATAAGCAACTTCAGCAAAATCTCAGGATACAAAATCCATGTGCAAAAATTACATGTGTTCCTATACACCAATAACAGATAAACAAAGAGCCAATCATGAGTGAACTCCCATTCACAATTACTAAAAGAGAATAAAATATCTAGGAATCCAACTTACAAGGGATGTGAAGGACCTCTTCAAGGAGAACTACAAACCACTGCTCAACAAAATAAAAGAGGACATAAACAAATATAAGAACATTTCATGCTCATGGATAAGAAAAATCAATATCATGAAAATGGCCATACTGCCCAAGGTAATTTATAGATTTAATGCTATCCCCGTCAAGCTACCAGTGACTTTTTTCACAGAATTGGAAAAAAACTACTTTAAAGTTCATATGGAACCAAAAGAGAGCCCACATTGCCAAGACAATCCTAAGCCAAAAGAACAAAGCTGGAGGCATCATGCTACCTGACTTCAAACTATACTACAAGGTTACAGTAACCAAAACAGCATGGTATTGGTACCAAAACAGAGATATAGACCAATGGAACAGAACAGAATCCTCAGAAATAACACCACACATCTGCAACCATCTGATATTTGACAAACCTGACAAAAACAAGCAATGGGGAAAGGATTCCCTATTTAATAAATGGTGCTGGAAAACTAGCTAGCCATATGTAGAAAGCTGAAACTGGATCCATTCTTACACCTCACACAAAAATTAACTCAAGATGGATTAAAGACTTAAATGTAAGAAGTAACACCATAAAAACCCTAGAAGAAAACCCAGGCAATGCCATTCAGGACATAGGCATGGGCAAAGACTTCATGACTAAAACACCAAAAGCAATGGCAACAAAAGCCAAAATTGACAAATGGGATCTAATAAACTCAAGAGCTTCTGCACAGCAAAAGAAACTATCATCAGAATGAACAAGGAACCTATGGAATGGAAGAAAATTTTTGCAATCTATCCATCTGACAAAGGGCTAATATCCAGAATCTACAAATAACTCAAACAAATTTACAAGAAAAAAACAAACAACCCCATCAAAAATTGGGCAAAAGATATAAACAGACACTTCTCAAAAGAAGACGTTTACTCATCCAAGAGACATATGAAAAAATGCTCATCATCACTGGTCATCAGAGAAATGCAAATCAAAACCATTCACATGGTAATTTATAGATTCAATGCTATCCCTATCAAGCTACCAGTGACTTTCTTCACAGAATTGGAAAAAACTATTTTAAAGTTCATATGGAACCAAAAAAGAGCCCGCATTGCCAAGACAATCCTAAGCAAAAAGAACAAAGCTGGAGGCATCATGCTACCTGACTTCACAGAAACGCAAATCAAAACCATATCAAAACAATGAGATACCATTCACGCCAGTTAGAATGACGATCGCTAAAAAGTCAGGAAACAACAGATGCTGGAGAGGATGTGGAGAAATAGGAACGCTTTTACACCATTGGTAGGAGTATAAATTAGTTCAACCATTGTGGAAGCCAGCGTGGCAATTCCTCAAGGATCTAGAACTAGAAATACCATTTGACCCAGCAATCCCATTACTGGGTATATACCCAAAGGATTATAAATCATTCTGCTATAAAGACACACACACATCTATGTTTATTGCGGCACTATTCACAATAGCAAAGACTTGAAACCAACCCAAATGTCCATCAATAATAGACTAGATAAAGAAAATGTGGCACATATACACCAAGGACTACTATGCAGCCATAAAAAAGGATGAGTTCATGTCTTTTCAGGGTCATGGATGAAGCTGGAAACCATAATTCTCAGAAAAATATCACAAGGACAGAAAACCAAACTCTACACATTCTCACTCTTAAGTGGCAGTTGACACAGGGACACAGGGAGGGGAACATCACACACCAGGGCCTGTTGTGGGGTGGGGGGCTGGGGGAGGGATAGTGTTAAGAGAAATACCTAATGTAAATGACGAGTTGATGGGTGCAGCAAGCCAACATGGCACATGTATACATATGCAACAAACCTGCATGTTGTGCACATATACCGTAGAGCTTAAAGTATTAAAAAAAAAAAAAGATTATTTCTTTGAATAAGCTTTCTACTCTTTGCACCTTCTCAATCCCCTCTTTAAGGCCAATGAATCTTTGAGTTTCCCTTTTGAGGCCCTCCTCTAGATCTCTTAAACATTCTGTGTTCCTTCTCATTCTTTTTTCTCCTCTGACTGTATTTTCAAATAGCTTGTTTTCATGCTCACTAATTCTTTCTTCTGCTTGATCAGTTCTGCTGAGACCCACTAATGCATTTTCCAGCTCCAGGATCTGTTTGATTTTTTTTTTATTACTTCAGTATCCTTGTTAAATTTCTGATATATTTCTGAATTGTTTCTCTGTGTTTTCTTGAAGTTCACTTAGCTTTCTCAAAAATAGCTATTCTAAATTCCGTGAGAGGTTACACATCTCCATCTCTCCAGGGTTGGTCACTGGGTGCCTTACTTGGTCCATTTGTTGAGGTCATATTGACTTCCATGTTATTGATACTGTCAATGTTTGTCAATATCCGGGCATTGAAGGATAAGGTATTTATTCCAGCCTTTGCAGTCAGGTCTTGTTTGTACCTGCCCTTCAGAGGACCTTCTGGGAATTCAAAGTGGGCTGATGAGTTCCCTAAGCCAGTGATCACTGCAGCCATGTTTGTACTACAGGGCACCCCAGGCCCAGGTACACTGCAATTCTTACAGATTCCTAGGTCCCCAGCCCTGTAGACTTGGGGGAGATCGTGGATTATTCTCTGCATTCCCAGGTAAAGCCCCTAGCTTACTTCCCTTTCTTTACCCCAAGCAAAAGGAATCTGTCTTCAGGCTGCACTGCCTGGAGTGTGGAGAGGGGTGATCAGGCATTCCCATAGCTGCTGCAGCTGCTGTCGTCATACTGGCTCACACCTCAAGTCCAGGGTCTTCCAGATCTATGCAGCATCAGGGCTTGCCCAAGGACTGCTGTCACTACAGCCTGCCTGCCACTGAAATTTATTTGAAGCCTAAGAAATTTCCAGTGATAAAGCCGGCCAGAATTTTGGTGGGTTCTTCCTGAGGGGGCAGCTGATTCCCTTGTGGCCCAAGGTGGGTCTAACTGCTTCTTTTGTGGGCGCCAGCCTGGAATCAAGTGCTGTGGGGTTCTGTCCAGTGCCGTGTGTCACTATGGCAAGACTGGTACTAAGTTTCAATATGAAGTTCTACACTTTCCTCCTTGTCCCCAACCCATTAGATTCTCTCTTGGAGATGCATTTCCTGTGGCTGGGGGAGAGGTGTCATAGGCAATGCAAGACTGTCCTTCCTCCCTTCTTCAATCATCTTTCCTTGTTTTCATGTTAAAAGCAGGTGCTGTGATCTCTCACCTGGTTAGCCCTTGTGAAAGTGTTTTCTTGCATAGACAGTTGTTCAATTTGATGTTCCTTCGGGGAGACCATTTCTGGAGAATTCTATTCTATCATCTTACTCCACCTTCTACCTATTTATTTTTTAAATGTGTCTAGTAAATAATTGTGAAGTGATAGCTTTATTTTAATCTTGGGGATCAAAAGCATCTTTTCCCAAGGAATTCCTAAGATCTTTTCCCAAGGAATATTTTAAAAATTTTATATCAATGTTGATGGAATGACATATTTTTGATTCAAGGTTCTTAAATGTAGTTTTAGTTTTGATTCTGCTGTATTTCTCAGGTCTGCAGCTAGTACAGCAGGGATTGGAATGACTTCCCTGTTAGACCCTGAGCCAGCCATACCGTATATGCAATTTCATTTAAGCATTTAAGCATCTGCTAACTCCACTAGGTAAGTGTTATCATCCTTATTTTATATAAAAGGAAACTGAGGCTCAAAGAAGTTAAGTGAATAGACTTGTTACAGCCATGTTTGCTTCCACTCAACCCTAGTGTGAGTTTGCTATTGTGGAAAGAATTTATCTGGAATGTCTTGGTGAAAATTAGGCCTCAGTGAGGACAGCTAGGTGTGCATGTGCTTCACAAGCAGGGTGTTCCAGGGCTCCTGAAAACTGGTTGCCTTTACCCCCTAGATTCAGCTGTGTCCCCTGCAGTCCAGGATGTTGGTATGAATACCCCAGCTCTGGTCCTCCCCAGCTCTGCTTCCTCTACTCCTGGCTCAGAAACGGCCATAATCTACAGAACAAATGGTAAATATGGCAACTAAAGGGCCCAGGGACTGATGATGGAAAGTGATTAATGCAAGCAACCTTTTATTGTCTCTAAACATGTTATCTGTATTTACAGAGTTTTCTCTGCGTGCCCCGAGGCCTTTAGCCCTACTCACTGCACCTTCTGTGGCTGCCTTTCTTGCCATTGTTCATCCTCCTGTAGTTTTCCTACAGCTGTTTTTGCTTCATTGCACCATAATCTCTCCATTCTTAAAAATGCTCTCTGTATCCAGCTTGAAACCCTCCGGCAGGGAGCGGTGGCTCACACCTGTAATCCCAGCACTTTGGGAGGCCAAGGCGGGGGGATCACGAGGTCAGGAGATTGAGACCATTCTGGCTAACATGGTGAAGCCCCGTCTCTAGTAAAAATACAAAAAAAAAAAAAAAAAAAAAAGAAAAATTAGCCTGGCGTAGCGATGGGCGCCTGTAGTCCCAGCTACTCAGGAGGCTGAGGCAAGAGAATGGTATGAACCCGAGAGGCGGAGCTTGCAGTGAGCCAAGATCTCGCCACTGCACTCCAGCCTGGGCGACAGAGCAAGACTCCATCTCAAAAACAAAAACAAAAACAAAAAATCCTCCTCCTTCATGGACTGTTCTGGTTCTCTATACAGCAGTGAAACATAGTAGATAGCAGGGATTCCTTATATGTTTCAGTCAATTAAAAAGAGCAATACTGGTCATGTAACAAGGAGGTTTCCACCATGACTGTCATATGTATGACTGGCAGATGCACAATAATAGTGGGCATTGTTATACTGAATTAAGACCAGGATTATTTGAATAACAGAAAGTGATTACCATTAGCCAATATTACTTACTTTTATCTAAAGAATTTGTAGAAATGTTAATGCATTTCTGCCTGGGATATGGACCAAGCAGCCCCTTGTCACACGGATGCCTTGGCTGCAGCAAGGCGAGGCCCTCGGCTGTGGTGCTTCACGACCCACAAGGTCCCCTTCTCTGGGAAGAACGTCCTACCTGATGTGGGACACTGAGGAGAATCCTGCTTCCTCAATTTGAGCCTTTAGCTCCTTCAGTTCCTCCTCAGCTTTCCTCTTCTCTTCTAAGTGCTGGTGGATCTCAGCCCTCAGGTGGAGTATTTCTTCCTGAAGACACTTGTTACTGTCCCCTCCCATCGGGGAAGGAGGGGAAAAAGATGGGTTCTGGGTCTCCACAGTTGCCAGACTTTTCTCCAAAGCCACCTTGACAAGCTAAAAGAAAATCATGGTTTGAAGAAGTTAGGCCATTAAAGAGGACCCAAGAGAAACATGAGATTGCAAAGGCAGTTCTCAATGAGAACAAAAACAAACAAAAAAAGCAGATCTAAAATGAACTCCCTACCCAGAACCTCCTTAGTCAGGCATAAGGGCACTGGGGACTGGTTTGGGTGGGAAGGACACACCAAATGAGCAGGAGGAATTTCCCCATGGAGAAGAGGAGAATCCAGAGATGGTGAGGGAGAAAAACACATAAGAAATTAAAACAAATGCAAACAAACAAGGTTGAAACAGGACTGGAGGGTGTGAATGTGGTGATTCTTCTCTTCCCGAGGAGACAGAGTCCTGCAAGTTTTCTCACAAGTCAGGAAGCTTCATCAGCTCTGCAACACTTGAGTGCTGGATGGCGGGAGATGACGCTTAAGGTATCAGGGCGCAAAGCCTAAGGCCCTGCCTATAACTCTGACTCCCTCAAGGACAGCTGAGAGGGAGGACTCGGGGCACTGGGGAAACAGTCAGCAGACGTAGTCACAGAATTAGAATAAGGTGGAGCTACAGGGAAGACAACACCAACCATTTCATTGGCAGCAGAAGAATCACACTCTGCAGCTACTGGGAGGTACAGGTGGAGCCGCCCTGCCAAGCAGCCGACCTCACTTTTTGGTTATTATCCTTATGCCGATGCTGCCAGACAAACTCTCTCTACAAATCTCAGCATGTGGAAGAAACAGAGGGAGGAACAATTGCCCAGCACCTTTCTATTTCTCGAGGACACTCTTGAAGTTATTCATCAATGTTTTAATTAAAGCAGATCTTATGGCTTTTCCTCAAATGCAAATTTGTTAACTTTTAGACTTCGTTATTGTTCATTTTGGGCTTATCTTTGGTCTTTTCCTATGCTCTTAAAAGTGTAGAAATCAAAATCTGAGTATGATAATTTACTTAGCATATGACTAATTCCTTTAATACAAGGAGTTCCTGCCTGTCTGTCCAATATTAATCTAAATACGTCCCAATGTCACACTGGCTTCTTTTTCTTCTCAGTGGCAGCATCTGGAGCTTTTACTTAACTTCGGGTCAATTTTGACCTCAATTTTCCACCCCTCCCCCACAGCTGTTGCTGGGTCATGTTGTTTTCTTTTATCTCTATACATATTGTGACTTGTAATTGTCACTTATAAATTTATTCTAGCTATACTGAATCATTCCCCAATTACCCAAGTCATCCAAATATTTGACGTGCATTTCCACAAATCATGTAGTGGCCCCATGATTGGGGCTAATTTGTAGAATTAATTATATGTTTTTTTTGTTTGTTTGAGACGGAGTCTTGCTCTGTTGCCCAGGCTGGAGTGCAGTGACGTGACCTCGGCTCACTGCAAGCTCCGCCTCCTGGGTTCACGCCATTCTCCTGCCTCAGCCTCCCGAGTAGCTGGGACTACAGGTGCCCGTCACCACGCCTGGCTAATTTTTTGTGTTTTTAGTAGAGACGAGGTTTCACCACATTAGCCAGGATGGTCTTGATCTCCTGACCTTGTGATCTGCCCGCCTCAGCCTCCCGAAGTGCTGGGATTACAGGCGTGAGCCACTGTGCCTGGCCAATTATGTGCTTTATATTTCCATTCAGGTCACCAATACATTGAACAGAGCAGGGCCCAGAACAGCTTATATGGATCAACGATTGACAGAGCTGCCGGGGTTGGCACAAAGCCACTGACTTTTACTATTCCCCATAACAAAGTATGTTCAAATCTAGGTCACAGGTTTGTGGCAGGGTTGATTCACAGTATGCATGTGCAATGATGTTCAGTAGCATAGCAGTTGAGGTTGTGAAGACCTGTGTACCCAGGTCAAAGAAGAAACATCCTTAGACAAAGCCACTCAATTCCCAGGCACCCAATCTTACTTGGGCTTTATAAGCCTGAGATTTGGCAGGCTCCCGGGAATGTCTGTCTCTAAGACTCTGCTGGCAGGCTTAATCAGGCTGGTGGCCATCTCCATATGTGCCCTCCAGCATTTGTGACAAAATAAGGGAAGGGGGACCAAATAAAACCACTTCTGAAAGCTTATGATTCCATCCCTCATTTAAACTATGTGATGTTGCCATTCTATGTAAACTCTTTCCAAGTAACTTAACTAAAATGCACTTTGCCATTAGTCTTGAGTGCGGGCACAGCATTAGTCTTTTCTAGGCCTTAAGGGTTCCTTCTGCTTAAAAATAATGTCTAACTTTAATGAAGTTTACCGATTATTAAAGTGCCTTCTGGATATATGTTACCTTGTTCTATTGGTTTCAATATACCTATTTTCTTTAAAAAGAAAAAATTCTGAACCATGAATGTTAACACCAGAAAAACCTTAAGGTACATCTGATCTAATTTCCCAGTTTAAAGTGAGAAAATCAAACATTTCCTAAGGATCTGATTTTTCCCCAGGCTAATTTGGGTTTTCATATTTCCATCTCAAAGTGGACTTTCTTTGGCTAACTTTAAGTTTTAAATGTAAATGCCTGAAAAGTAACTCACGATCTAGCCTTTTCATTAGTTTTGATCATGTATGAAAGCAAATATTTCTTTCTCCCAAATGAAACCCCAGGGCTTCCAGTATTTGTAATGATAGTGTGAATCCATTAGGTCTATTTTGAATTATATCTCTCTTATTGTTTTTTTTTTTCACATTTCCTAACTCACTCGTGACATTGCTTCCATATAATTCAACTTTTTGTGCGCTGGGTTCCCATTTGCCCCACAAAGGCTTCTGTGCAAATCTGATACCCTGTTTGAATGACACTGTTTTGTTTTTACCTTATTGTTTCATATCTGTCACAATGTTAAGTCAGTGCTCAACATTAAGGCATTAAAAATGAGCTTTTCTCAAATGCTCAGCATCACTAATCATTAGGGAAATGCAAATTAAAACCATAATGAATATCATCTCACACCTGTTAGAGTGGCATTATCAGAAAGGTGAATGATGTGTTAGAGATAATGCAGAGAAAAGGGAACACACACATCGTGAATAGGTATGTAAATTAGCACAGCTGGTGTGGAAAACAGTATAGAGTTTCCTCAAAAACCTAAAAATAGAATCTACCCTATGATCCAGTAATCCCATTTCTGGGTATATATCCAAAGGAACTGAAATGAATGTGTTAAAGGTATATCTGCACTCTCATGTTCATTACAGCATTATTCAAAATAGTCAAGATGTAGAACCAACCTAGGTCCATCAGTAGATAAATGGGTAAAGAAAATGTGGCAGATAATACACAATGGAATGCTATTTAACCTTAAAATGTTGGGGGACAGGTCCTGTCATTTGTGACAACAAGAATGAATCTGAAGGTTATTATGCTTAGTGAAATAAGCCAGGCACACAGAGACACATACCACATAAGCTCACCTATATGTGGAATCTAATAAAGTTGAACTCATAGAAGCCGAGAGTAGAATGGTGGTTACTAGAGGCTGGTGGAGTGGGGAGGGAGAGTAGGGGAAATTGTTGATCAAAGGTATTGACAAAAAGAATAAGTCTTAAGATATATTACATAGCAGGTTGACTATAGCCAATAATAATGTATATTTCAAAATAAGAGTAAATTTCCAATGTCTCACCATCAAAAATGATAGGTAGGCAAGTTGATGAATATGTAATTAGCTTGGTTTAATCATTCCATATTGTTTGTATGTATATATATGTGTGCGTGTATATATATAAAATAATCATATCGTACCCCACAAATGTATACAATTATGATTTGTCAATCAAAAACAACTAATTTTTTAAATAGCTTTTTTGAAGTTTATCACACTTTGACTACTAATGTCTGTTCTTTGTATTTGGATCTTGATTTTTTTTCTTTAAGAGGTGGGGGTCTCATTATGTTGCCCAGGCTGGCCCTGAACTCCTGGGCTCAAGAGATTCTCTTGCTTCAGCCTCCTGAGTAGCTGCAACTATAGATGCACACAACCTGGGCTTGAATCTTTATTCTTGATTAATTTTTTCTCCATTACAAAAGTTCACATAAAAAATGCAATGGTTGATTACTCTAGTTTCTTTCACAGCAATTTCATAGGTATTTATTATAGATCTTACATCTGCGTGAGAATAGAATTTCGTGGGAGATAATCTAGGGAAAATTACTATCATGGCCAGACTTGAGGCTTCCTGAGGTGGCTGAGTCCAAAAAATAAGGAGCAAGCAACTTGCATTGGCCAAAAGGTGATTCTCACCTTGGAAGAAAGACAAGGTTGGATGTGTCTGTTAGGGAAAGTGTATGAATGCTTGGAGTAGGAAGGGAGCTTGGTGTCAAGCAAAAGTTTACCTTCCAAGGACATAACAAAGAGAAGCTCAAAATCTACCTTAAGGGACCACTTCCCTGGAAACAAGCAAACAAATTTTGAGAATCTGGACACAAAACAGTTACGGCAAAGTAAGCTTTATTTAATTGGTAGCAGGAGAGTCACAACCTCAAACTCCAGAAAGATGAAGTAAATTTGCAATGATTTCACACCCCAAGATTCCTCCTACCCAAAGCTGAAGATGTATTTTCAAGGAAAGGTGATAGAAAGAAAAATGGTGCTTACCCAAGAGATTCTTCCATCCAGCAGGTACATACTTTGTCTATCATGAGTCAAGCCCTGATCCAAAGGCTTGTTAACTCATAATTACACTAAGCAACTCTCCTATGCCAAGTAATGTGGCAAGTATTGTGAGGGAAATACAAATGCCCTAATGTAAAATGTTCATTCCAGGGTGGGCTGACCTTCTCAAAATGGGGTCTGGTCAGATTCTCCATTCTAGGCTACAGGAAAGAAGGCTGAAGAAGAAGCAACTTTACAACTCAGTTTGTCTGCAGTTGAGAATTAGAGCAAATGACTTGCAATACCAGGAGCACTTCAGACCATATCAATCAGAATCTGACTGTCTTCATATCTGTGTCTCCTGTTCATTTATTCTGAAGTTAATCCTGTCCCACAGTCATTATAACCATCAGTGACCAGCCAACCTCCCAATCTAGCTGTCTTAGAGTAGACATTTGTTCATTCCGCAGGTCCCTCTCTCTCACCCAAGATCCTCAATGAAATCAGAGAGTGAGGACAGAGGGATCTGTCTGGAGGGACAGAGATGTATATAATTAAAGACACAACCATCAGTAAGGAGGACTCAGGAGAAGCTGTTCAAGTAAAAGAAAAAGTGGAGCTCATGCAAGCACTCAAGGGAGCAGGGAAGGTTGGGTACAGCTATAGCAACAAGAAGGTTGATCCTACTACAAGAAGGTGATCCAACTACTATAAAGAAACTGTTGAGAACATGACATATCCCAGACAACTACTCATGTCCGCAAGTGCCAAATCCCAAAAGATTTGAGGACGCTCACTTGGGCTCTTCTTATTGGTTGATTCGATGTCTCCTCTTTCTCTTATGCAGAAGACATACAGGCAGACCCAGAAAGCCTCATTTCTTGTATAGTTTTCCTAAAAGCCCCAAGAAAGCTGTCACTGGAAAGTCCAGCTGCTTGCGTGGGACACCTACCAATGATTCACTTTCTCCTTAAGAATCATAGGCACAGTCCATCCAGGAGATGAGATTGCTAAATGGCACGGAGAAAGTGGAGACATTATAGGAGTTCCAGTGAGTGCTTGTGGGATCACTATTGGTGACTTAATCTCTGAAGTCCAGATTATTCACTCTTGTAACATGCTAGTTACATCTGCACTGATGGTGGATGGAAACAATGTTTCAGCCTCAAGTTCTGAGGCTTGACAGGGGATTGCTGTTGAAGAACCATCTGCTGATCATTGAGTCACCATGACCTCAGTGGTTTGTCAGGTTGCATAAGGTTCTCTCTGTATAATGAGATTTCACTGAGAAAGATCCTTGCTTTGGAAGCATTCCAGTCTTCTTGGAGTTCCTTCCCAAGCAGGTCCTCCACCCCGCCACCTCCCCGAGCAGCCCTTTGATGACTCCCTGTCTTCTGTGGTGCTTTTCAGTTACAAAAAGCCCAAGGGGAATGTGTCCATTGTCTTGCAAGTAAAAATTCTTCTGAAGCTATAGCTACAGAGAATAAATAGAGGCAAAGGTGGGTAGGAAGGGGCAGGAAGCAGAAGAAAGAGATACAATACAAACCAAAGGGTGGATTGGAGAGGAAAATGGAGTGAAGACATGGGTTGGAAAGGCAGCCGGGAAGCTCAAGGAGAACAGGAAGATGACTGAGAAGTGGTTTATATAAAAAAAAAATCTTCTCACTCTAAGTCCACAAGGGCTGCAGGAGACCATCAGACCTCAGAAGGGCTGTGTGCCATCCACCCTGGAAGCTCCAGACCCTGACACTGACTTACTTGCTGGTGACTATGGTGTGTGGCCTCCTCCTCAATACTGTCAGTGAACTCAGTGCTTGCATCTTCCATGTCATCCCCTGCAGCTGCACCTGGAAATAAGTCCAGAAAAGAAAAGTGATTCCCTTCACAGATGGCTTCCAGACAGCAGGTTAAAGTATACTCTTTTTGCCAGCTGCCTCTGATTTCTTCCTTTCTCCATATACATGGGGAAGAAGTTCTCCCTAGCCAGCAGGGCTGGCAAGAAAAATAGAACTTTTTGTATCACAGACACTTTCTTACTCATACTCAAGTCTGAGCCTCACAACATAAGCTGACTTTGCCTGCACAGACCCATTTCTAAGGAGCCGACTGTCAGATACACTGGTTAACCCACTCAAATGTCAAAAAAGCCTGAATTATTCCCCATTGCCTGGCAACATAAAAACTTTCTCTTCCATAACATGAATCCAACATGACTAACCCTTTCCCACCACTGAGTGCCTGGAGATTAGAGCTGCCCTGATTCTCTCAGAGGTATCTACTGTTGGGATCATTTATGCGTAGGGTGACAGTCTCTCTGAGGAACTTCCCTCTGGGGGTCCCGTGTCCTCGTAAGGTTCAGGTCTAGTCAAGATTCAAGACACCCAATGATTCAGTTGATCCGTAATTTCTTCCTCTAACCTCCCTTCCTCCTCGCCTCTCTCAAACTCTTATTCTACGCAGACACCCTTTGCCTAAAGGGTTTCTTGCACTGCTTTATCCACATGCGATTTAACCCATCCTTTCATTCTCCAAAGATGGACACAGCAACTCTAGGGCCCAAACATCTACACCTTGCTCTAAGGTACAAGTAGCTGCAGTTTGCGGTATGGGCAAAGGTCTAAGGCAGCACTGACCAAGAGGACTTTCTGCAATGACAGCAATGTTCCGTGCCAGTGTTGCCCAGTACAGTGGACACAGTCATATATGGCTATTGAGCATTTGAAATGTGGGTAGTAGAGCCCACATTTCAAATCACTGAATTTTAAATTTTATTTAAATTAACTTATATTTAAATGACTACATGTGGCTAGTGGCTACCCTCCTGGACAGCACAAATCTAGGGTGTTTCTTCCTCCTTATATTGATTAAAATTAAGACTGTTCATATATTTTAAGACCAAGAGTTATGTTTTACATTACTGATTTTTCGGGAAGTGTAGAAATTTATTATGGTTAATTTATCAAAGAAAATCTACTGTGACACACTATGTCTTATAGAACCTCCCCAACTTAAAGAATCTTGAAATCTTGTTCTCATCCTAGCCTCAGCAACCAACCAGTTACAACTCCACTTCTGACCACTGATTAACCTGGATCTCAAAGAGATTAGTTGGTGAATCCAAGGTTACACAACTAGCCCTCACAAGAGCTGTGTCAGTAAGTCAAGACTCTAGATTCTTAGATAGAAGGCACTCACTTTTTCTTCTGGTGACAAATCAGATCTTTATCTTTGCTTCTTCCTCCAAGACCAAAGAACCTTCCATTGAGTTCAGACATCCAGGCATGAAAGGCTCTGCTTGAATCATGAGCATTCACTACCCAATGCAGGTAAGGTAAGCGGGGCAGTTCACATCTACATGTTTGCAATGGCCCAGGCTGATCTCATGGAAGTGCTAAGAGGTAGTAAGTTAGTAAGTATGCTGTGATAACAGCTTAGGTTTCCTCATCTACACCATGAACTTTGTGTTAACTTTGGATCAAAGAAGGGTCTTGTTCAGTGAAGCCCCTACCACCTCTACCACTCAGCATCTTTAGAGGTCTGTGGCAGACAGTGTACAAGAGGAATTTCCAATACTTACTCATTCAAACCAACCCCAGAAACCATCTCACTCAGGATGCTAGCTGAGTTGAGGGGTATGGACACATTCCCTAATCTTTTGCTGCTTTAAAAACTTACTGAACCCAGGATACTAATTTATCTAGGACACCCATATCATGTTATGCTTACTTTGGAAAATCTTTCCCTGTACAACAGTAGCAATCACAATCTTTTATGTTTTTCCAGCAAAGGAAATGAATTGTCTCACTCAGTGACAGAAAACAGACTGTTCACATTGTTTCTCTTTTGAACACGGGGCTGGAGAAGGATCCTGTAGTTGAAGAAAGCTCAGCTCTATGAGGTCAGGATCCTCATCCCCTACCATTGTTGCTGGGTTGTGTAGTCAAGCTGGGCCCACATCCCAGAACCATTCCTGCCAGGTTCCAGAAGCGAGAATTGAAAAGGGTGACTGTCACTGGTCTTGACGGTTTTTATCTGACACTTTCTGCTCTCCACTTATCTTGGCAGCCTTTCTTGTGCCACGTCTGCATTCTTGGATAATGCTCCATCTTATTTCACTTAACAGCAGGATGCTATGGTTCTGGCTTCATAAGAAATTAGATGGAGACAAATAAATGTTCATCTCATCTCAACTCTCTACTACACAGGAGTTTTGTTTCTTCCCTTCTTTCTCTTCTTTAAGCTAGCTCGCAGTCTTCTTTCATTATGGCAGCTTTAAGGGTTGCTCAGCCTTTTACCAATTTGAATAAATATGCTGAAACTTTTTCTCCCATGTTTGAGGGGTAAAGCTAAAAAAATTATAGAAAATATGGGAATAAAAGAGTAAGTTATCTCATACAAGGTCCCATATATAAGTTTACATTAGACATCTTCTATCATTTTCCATTTTTTAAATTAATGATAGAACTTCTCTTTTGTGAGTGATACCCTTTTCTAAACTTTTACAGCACAACGAAACATTGTCTTCAGAACTAACTTGGAATACTTTGAATTTCTAATTTAAAGGTACCTATGCTTTTGTATTGATGACTCTTCTGCTTATTTTTTGATAAAATATAAAATAGTCTGCCACCTTTAGATTCTCTGGAAGCTTAAGAATCTGTTCATTTAACTTGCTTCTTCGAGATTAAGTTTTACATGTTAGACTGGCAATTTTATCAAAAACTTTTATTTGAGGCTTCAATAAAAGTTCTCAACTTGTGGTTCTTGGAAGTTTCTAGGCTTTGAACAATACAAAATGGAGGTGATACCAAGATGTCCCTTATTTAGATTTAGAAAATTATTTTCTATCAGCTATCTATTTCTACAAAGTATACAAAAATAAGCCTCTAAAACATAAGACCATAAAATCCTTGGGTGAAATGTAAGCATTATGCAAATATAAAGTATTCTTATCACTGAGGCAAAAATTCATACTATTGTAGAATTTTTAAAATTGAGTATGGCATAATAATTAAGAACACGAACTATGGAGATAGACCGTCTAGATTTGAATTGTGCTTTTTTTCGTTAGTTATGTCACTTTAGGCAAGTCATAACCTTTCCATAACTAAGTTTCTTCATTTAATAATTAGGGTTAAGAGCATTATCCGCTCCAAACTGTTGTGAACTTTAAAGGGTTTGCTGATTTTGAGGTGCTTAGAACAGTGGTTGGTACACAGTGTGTACTCAATAAATATCATCCTTAAACAATATTATTATTATTGTTATTGTAAGTAAACTGAAGTGGTCCATGGGCTTATAAATTGAAGGCTGAGAAAGTTGAAGGCCATAGAACCTGAATATCATCAGCAGAAGGAAGTTTTATACTTGATGTTATTATCCGAAAGATCTTGATGGATTCCACCTGCACTTCTTCATTTTTGAATACTTGTTTCCCCAGCAGGAGGCTTGAAATGACACTCTTTGCTCTCTGCCTCACAGGACATTGAAAAAGTAAGGAGTTGTCAGTAAAGTAGGTTGAACTCTTTGGAACAGGCGCCTTACAAAAAGGATTAATTATCATTAAACGATAACTGTCTTAAAACTCCAACATGCATAAATAAGCCTTAGGGGAAACTTCATGACCTCTTTTTTTGTTTTGTTTTATTTTGCTTTAGAGATGAGGTCTCATTATGTTGCCCAGGCTGGTCTTGAACTGCGGAGCTCAAAGGATCCTCCCACCTCAGCCTCCAAGTAACTGTGACTACAGGTGCATGCCACCACACCTGGTTCGTGACATGTTAATTCTTTAGTAACGAGTCCAAACTGGGTGGAGTCAAGACCATTTCCCCCAAATTCTACTCTGTTGTCATTATCTTCCTTTAAGCCATTAATATGGGATCAACAGAAAAAGAGTGATGTTTTTCCATATAGTTACTTAGAACACGGCAAAAGATCACATTTTATTAATTTTAAAAGGTGATCTGAAGAACTAAAACTTTAAGCATGAATAAGTTGGCAGTGCCAAGTGTTCTTTCCTTCAGTACTGGGCCCTTTTGTCCGATACTCTCAGCTCCATCTCACTTTCACTCCCAGGTACTCTGCCATGCGTTCATTACAAGAACGCTCACATTTTCATGTCATGAACCAACTATTGCTGACTTTAATATTATGGTGCTGTATGACAGAATCAAGGAAAAGAGGCCTCCTATCAAACTACAATTGCACACTGCCCAAGGTAATAATTGCATACTGCCCAAGGTAATTTATAGATTTAATGCCATCCCCATCAAGCTACTAATGACTTTCTTCACAGAATTGGAAAAAACTACTTTAAAGTTCATATGGAACCAAAAAAGAGCCCACATTTCCAAGACAATCTTAAGCCAAAAGAACAAAGCTGGAGGCATCATGCTACCTGACTTCAAACTATACTACAAGGTTACAGTAACCAAAACAGCATGGCACTGGTACTAAAACAGAGATATAGACCAATGGAACAGAACAGAGTCCTCAGAAATAATACCACATCTATAACCATCTGATCTTTGACAAACCAAACCTGACAAAAACAAGAAATGGGGAAAGGATTGCCTATATAATGAATGGTGCTGGGAAAACTGGCTCACCATATGTAGAAAGCTGAAACTGGATCTCTTCCTTACACCTTATACAAAAATTAATTCAAGATGGATGAAAGACTTCGATGTTAGACCTAAAACCATAAAAACCCTAGAAGAAAACCTAGGCAATACCATTCAGGACATAGGCATGGGCAAAGACTTCATACCTAAAACACCAAAAGCAATGGCAACAAAAGCCAAAATTGACAAATGGGATCTAATTAAACTCAAGAGCTTCTGCACAGCAAAAGAAACTACCATCAGAGTGAACAGGCAACCTGCAGAATAGGAGAAAATTTTTGCAATCTACTCATCTGACAAAGGGCTAATATCCAGAATCTACAAAGAACTCAAACAAATTTACAAGAAAAAAAAAACCCATCAAAAATTGGGTGAAGGGTATGAACAGACACTTCTCAAAAGAAGACATTTATGCAGCCAACAGACACATGAAAAAATGCTCATCATCATTGGCCATCAGAGAAATGCAAATCAAAACCACAATGAGATACTATCTCACACCAGTTAGAATGGCAATCATTAAAAAGTCAGGAATCAACAGGTGCTGGAGAGGATGTAGAGAAATAGGAACACTTTTACACTGTTGGTGAGACTGTAAACTGGTTCAACCATTGTGGAAGGCAGTGTGGCGATTCCTCAGGAATCTAGAACTAGAAATACCACTTGACCCAGCCATCCCATTACTCGGTATATACCCAAAGGATTATAAATCATGCTGCTATAAAGACACATGCACACCTATGTTTATTGCGGCACTATTCACAATAGCAAAGACTTGGAACCAACCCAAATGTCCATCAATGATAGACTGGATTAAGAAAATGTGGCACATATACACCAAGGAATACTGTGTAGCCATAAAAAAGGATGAGTTCATGTCCTTTGTAGGGACATGGATGAAGCTGGAAAGCATCATTCTCAGCAAATTATCACAGGGACAAAAAACCAAACACCGCAAGTTCTCACTCATAGGTAGGAGTTGAACAATGGAAACACTTGGACACAGGAAGGGGAACATCACACACTGGGGCCTATTGTGGAGTGGTGGGAGGGGGGAGGGATAGCATTAGGAGATACACCTAATGTAAATGATGAGTTAATGAGTGCAGCACACCAACATGGCACATGTATACATATGTAACAAACCTGCACGCTGTGCACATGTACCCTAGAACTTAAAGTATAATTAAAAAAAAGAAGCACTACATATTCATGTTATATACTAAAATTAAACCTATATAAGGAAGCCAACTTGGTTTATGTACTTAAAACCCCTATTCTTCATATTATTTTAAATACAACATTTTCTGATGTTGCTGAACTTTCTATTTTACTCTTCCAGGTTTAGTAAGAGGAAAACAGTATGATAAAGATTTTTACTTCTGGAATTTGACTTTAAAAAACAAAAAGGGAGAGTAACACAAAAAGAATCAGTATGTCCCTTTATAAGTTTAATTATTTTTGTTTGAAACCTGGTAGAATTAGTACTGTCAGGACCACAGTTTTGTGTTTCCTTCCATTTCCCATTCTTTGTTGGAGGCAAATTACGATGCTATTTTTTATTTAGAGAGTTCATCTTGGCCCAGGTGAGAACAGGGAGAAGTTGAAGACTTACCTTGTGTTAACACTTAGATTACTTAAAAGCAACAGGCTTGTTATTTGATCATAATAAAATGTTTTAACAAAGCTACTGGTACAGAGGGTGAGAAGGTGGCTTAAATCCACATTCTAAAACACATTATAACTGAAATCATTACCCTACAGAAATCACTCCAATATATTATCCTACTGACTCACTCCTTCTGTTTATTACTGTATTGCCATATTTGAGTTCCAAATTTCCAGCTATTCTTTCCATGGTGCAAATCTTTCCATACTACCAAAGAGAAAAGAAAATCTCACTGAGCTTTAACCCTGAGAGAACTGAGAGAAAATACTCTGTATTTTCTCAGGTATCTCACAGGATATACCTGGAAAAGAAAACTAATTTCATTTGTTCTATCTCTAGTACAAACTTCTACAAGGTAAAATGGAAAATGGACTGTAAGTGTGTGGGTTACTAATATTTCTTCCTAACTTCACAGGAAGTTTGTCACCTTTCTTTGCAGGATACTGACTGTAAAGTCAGTAATACTCCATGAAGCCATGAAGCCCTATTTGAAAAGGCCACTTGAGCTTTTCAGGGATGCCAAATGCCAAGATTTTGTAACTGTTTTATATAAAAAGACCCTGAAATGGGAAAACAAGTTTATCCTATCAATGGTAACTGGAGTTTTCTAATACTACCTCAAGAAAAGCAAAGGTATTATTGTTCTCTCTAAGGCTTACAGTCCAAAGGAAAGTGACTTTAGGTAGCTCAGTCAACCTTTATTTCTCAGTGAAAAGGACAATTTTCAGTATAATGTGATCTGCTCCTCCTTTCCACAATCAGAAGGCTTCAGATCCAACTGGAAGATCAACATAGAGAGAACTGAAATCAGTTTTCTTGAACAGTTTTTGAAGCTTTGAGCCAAACATCTCATGACCCAGACACTGAATTAGGAGGATGAATGAGCATAAAAGTGATAGGGTTTTTATGTATATCTGCCACAGAGTTTACTTATGTATAAACTGTGTAAACAGAATATACTTAAGAACCCTCAAGGAAACTAATTCTTGTGGTTAGGAACTCATATCCTATACAGGTTAAGATTTTCTGGATCCTTAATAGATCTCTTGCTATATATAATGTAATAGAAACATCTTTTAAAAATATAAATAAGGAAAAATGTATTTCCTCTAAGAAGCAAAGGTACTAAAACTATTACTGCTGTCCACAAGTGAATGAAGAGAAGAGGGTGTGGAGAAGGTTGGGTGACAGGTAAGAGTGCACTATCAAAGGAGAAGGCGGACCTACTAACATAGTCCAATAATATCTTTTCGAAAAAGTTATAACTTGGCTATCTAAAAAGAGAACAGCAGATGAATGTTGATTTATACTAGGTGCTAATAGTCATCAAATTTTCAATACTATAAACTTTCAATAGAAAAGAGTTTAGGGACAATATCTGTCTAAGGACATTTAGTTCGCTCATTAAGTAAGTCCTCTTGGAGGTTCTTTTCAACTCTATACTTCTAAAACCTACAGACTTCATCTACCCTGAACTCTTACAACCATTACTCTGCATTATTTGCTATTATTCAAAAAGGAAATGTGAGAAAAACAAAATCTATCATATGGATTTTTTTCTCAATTTAAGTTCTATGCTTCCAATTAAACATGGCCTAAGGAAAAATTTACTTCATTATTTTTATTTGAAGATTATTTTTAGTCAAGCACAAGGTTCTATATTCTAAATTACTGCCATGTTGGAAAATGACTGTCAAAGGTAGAATAATCTCAAGCACAAGGTTCTATAAGCACACGATGCTTTATCTAAAATTACTGTCATGTTGAAAAATGACTGTCAAAGGTAGAATAATCCAGTATGAGAAAGAGTCTGTGCTCCTGAAGAGAAAATGGAATATTATATCATGCTAAATATTATTAAGTGATATGTCCAACACCCAAAGTTGTTAGACCAGCAAGCTCTCTCCAGATAACATTGTTTGTAAGCCTCATTCCAGCTATCTAGACCAGAAAAAGTTAGTGCCATATTTTAGTCATATTTATGAGATTAAGATCAGACTTTTATCCTTCTATCAATCTACTCTTGCTGGAGGTTGAGAAGTAGGAGTGATTATTAACATAAACTGTAATCACTATGAGCCATGAGAAACAAAGAATCACCCAGAGCTGAATGTTAATAGCAGACTCAGAGGGCTTCCTTGTTCTATTAGTAAAATTAAGCAAAGACATTCCCTAAATGCCTTGTTGTAATGACACGACAAACTAGTCTTTGATGGGTTGGCATTTCTACAGCTCCATTACCTTCCTCTTCTGGAAAGTTACAAAAAATTTTGTGCAAGAAACGGTCTCTTAAAATTAGGAGACTAAGAAAAGTGGATGGATCTGCCTACACTTCCTATCTCCTTCCTCCACTGACTCCTTTATCCTCAAAAGCCATTGAAACTGAAATGGCAGATCCATTAAGAGTAAGGCTTACGGCTATCAATCTTTTGCAAATTACTTAGTCAGAAGATTCCAGAGTGCTTCCCCAGTAGAACATTTTCTCCCTGTCCACTCTAGTTTTACTGACGCTCTGCCTGTTATAGACACAGCTAAAGTTACAGAAACAGATGAAATTTAGAATGTAATACAAGTCATGTCAACATGTGAAAGAAATAAAGTGTCATGTAAAAAATAATGGAAGGAAAAAAATCTTTGTGCCCCACTTAGTTTAGAAAGGGTATCCAGTCACATTTATTATGCTACAAAGCCTCAATCACTGTTCCCAAATTCCAAGTTTAAAGTAACTGAAACCTCAGTTTCTCAACTAGGAAACTTAAAACCAGAGGAAATAAAAACAAATTAATGATGTTGAACCCACAAAGCTGCAAAGCAATCTTGGTTACTTTTCACACTCATGATTGTTAAGATATTAGAAATACAATCTCCAGTGCCCCTCTCCTTATACCTGTCATGTTGCCACAAGAAAGCATTGAGACAATGATTAAAACTATAAACATACATCTGTAACATTTCTTTCTAAACTATTCAAGCACTTCAAAGCCTGAAGTCTGTCACTTCTTTTTATATGGAGAAATGTATACATACTAAATAGTGAAAAATTTAGGACCCTATCTAGTGCCACAAATGGAAGATGCAATACCCTCCTTTGGCTATAATGAGTTATTTGGTGAAACACTGAATGTAAAAAGGGATACTACATTTGAAATTATCTTTGTAGACAAAGAATTCTGACACTGGAAGACCATTCTAGAAGTCATGTTCTGACTAAATAGCATGACTTTGGTTTAAAGAAACCTAAAGGAATCAATAAAGAACAAATTTTAAATAGAATTTAATTTGTACCTAATCTAATTTCACTCATGTACAACAGTCAACTCTGAGACAGTATTGGAGATAAAAGTTTACTATGATCACTTTCATAGTTTTTGCCTCTGTTCTTTAACTTGGCCTTCCCAATACTTGCAGTCTCCTATTACAAGACGACTCTCCTGGTTTTGATTACCTTCTGATAAGGATTATATCACTTTTACGAAGTCATTCTTGTAGACTCTCAATCTCTTTCCCACTCTGTCATCTTAAAACTTGTATTTGTTTGATTTAAAAATGCTGTCACTCAAAGAGGAGTTGACTGAATGGCAAAAATAATACACATACCTGCATTTATGATATGATATGGAGCATATGAAATGGATTGTGAAAGTGGGGGAAGAATAAACTTTATTGGCCTACAGAAGGGACGAGGGAATGAGAAGGGGCTAGAGATAAGAATGAATGAAAGTGGAAAAACTAAAGCAGAATGATTTAAAATGTGCAAATACACTTTGCAACCTCCACCATTCAATTTGGGGATTGATATGTATGTACAGTGAGATCCATGAAGGCTAAAGTGAATTTCACTTTGTAGTTGATGCTACTTGTACCAGTTCTATCATTAGTAAGTCACCGTTTAATTCTGCCAAAGTCAGATAAGGATCTTTCTGGTTCGTGCAAACAAGGTTTTCCATCCTGGGCTGCAGTCTGACCCGCCAGTGCTCAGTAGGCATGCTTGTGATGAATTCGCACACTTTCCAGTTCCCCACCTCCAATGGCGGCCAGGGTCTCCAGCCTGTTTAAGCGCTCCAAGCTTCTTCCAAGAACTTCTTCTAGCCGACTGCGTAACACCTGAGCCCCTTCCAGTTCCACCTGCAGAGTTCGGTCTCTCTCAGAGCTGATTAAACATGCCACACGGAAGGAAAATGGATTAGCCATCAACTGTAGTGAGTCCACATTTGCTTCCAAAGAACTATCAGTGCCACTTTGAGCCACACGACTTTGTAAAGTAATTGTTCTCCAGGACACAATAAATGAATGTAGTCTGTGTGGCATTTGTGTTCACCGCTGATAGATCAGTAAAGACTGCTCCCTTTTTTAAAAACTTGCCCCTTCTGCTAGATTCTGGGCCAATTTCACATAAAATTATAGCCCCTAAGACTTATCTCACACCCTTATAGCCCAAAAAAGAGAAATTTCATTATTTGACTAAAAGCTTTTGTTTCTGAAAAACTAAAACCCAGGGCAAACTAAATGTAAACTGGAGCAAGACTGAGCCAAGTAGAACCACTACTGAAGATACTTGTTTTCTCATTTGTTACCAAACTTGAGGTGGGATGGTGTGCTGAAAAGAAATCTGGTTCATAAACACTAAAGCTCCAGAGGTTCTTTAAAAAGTAACACAATCAACTGGTCCTATCAGACCTTTCCTCTGCCTTCATTTTCCTGGTAGAAAGAAAACATTTTTAAAGCCCAACAATAAATTATAGGAAACTGAATAGCAATAATAATAATAATAATAACATAATAATAATTGAAAAAGAGTAAAAGGGGCTAGTAGGGAAGGCAAAAATGAGAAAAAAAAATGAAGAGAATATAAAATGATCCAGAGAGGTATCATATATGTGACCAAAAATCAAGAGGTAGAAGAAAATATATTCATCATGATAGTTATCGGTGGTCCCAGGATGATTTAGCCATCCCAATTAATACATTTTAATTGATGATATTAAATGAATATCAGTGCCCATTATAACCTTACTTTTTGTTTTTTTCGAGATGGAGTCTCACTCTCTCACCCAGGATGGAGTGCAGTGGTGCGATCTCTGCTCACTGCAACCTCTGCCTCCTGGGTTCAAGTCATTCTCCTGCCTCAGCCTCCCGAGTAGCTGGGACTACAGCATGCGCTACCTCACCCAGCTCATATTTGTATTTTTAGTAGAGACAGGGAATAGCCTTATGTTTATAATAGAACAGCCTTTAACAGGACATGGATCACAGAAAAGAAATGAACATACACTGAGTGCTTACTCTATGCAAGGCATTGTTTCAGACACCAAAGCTGTCTTCTTATTTAATCTCTGCAATAGCTGTGTGAAACAGACACTATTCCCAACTTAAGATTTTGACACTGAGGCTCAGAGCAATCCATAAAACAAATGACAAAGTGGGTAGCCCCAGTAATTGTCCCTGTTTTTTTCTCCCCTCTTCAGTATCATAAGCATCGGCACTTAATGAAGAATAAAAGGCATTAAAAGAATACAATAGTAAAAGAAATAAAGATTTCAATAAAGAATAAAAGGAAAAACAGCCAGTCTCTTACCTCTCTGGATGGGCATGGAACTTCACCAGACTGCTATACAGCTGTCTCTCTGCTTGTAAGGCCTCATTGAGCCGACTCCGTTCATCTACTAGTCCTTCTAGCATCAGCAGCAACTGGGGAAAGAAGAGAGAAGAAGCAACATGCAAATGGCACAGTGAGACATGAAGCCACAGTTAATCCTGAGAAACAAGAAAATGCATTAACATGTACTAGGACTTAAAAAGCCCACTATCTTAGTATTTAAACTTTTGATACCATTTTATAGTTTTCAAATCAATGTCATATTACCTTTTTTTTTTTTTTTATCTTTAAAACCCTGTAAGGTGGAATTCAAACATGGGAGCAAAAAGAAGAAAAAGGAGAGAAAAGCTAGAAGCACAGGAAAGCAGCTAAGAGAAAGGAGTAAGAGGGAAACAGGACAGGCAAGAGGGAAATGTATATAATAGGACTCACTAATATTCTTCATTCATTCAATAAATATTTACTGAGCACCTTCTACGGGACAGACTCTGTTCTAGGTCCTAGGGGAAAGCTTACTATTTAGTGGAGGAAAAAGACATTCATTAATCATAGATGTGTGTCACTGTGCATGTAATAAGTGCTATAAAGATAATGAGCTATGATAATGTATAATCAACAGAGTTGTTTAAGGTAGAGTTAAAAGCCAGAATGGAGTGGAGTGAGTAGTTAGTGAGAGGGATGATAATGGAGACAGGGAGTACAGGCAAGTAAGTCTTTTGGAAAAGTTTGGCATTGAAGAATGGTTAAACGAGGCTGCAGCTACAAAGAAATTTGGGGAAAAGGCATGGATTTCTTTCTCTCTCTCTCTTTTTTTTTAACTGGGAGAGACTTGAACATGGTTAAACGCAGATAAAAGAGAACGATTCAGTTGAGAGGGAGGTGACTTATGTATGAGTGTGAGGGATAACTATTGGTATGTGTCCAAAAGAACTGCTGCTCTTTTCAGAACTACAAATGTCAGAAAGGGGCATCTATAGCTGCTACTGACCAAAGTAGGAAACTTTAGAGCACAGTTTGCCTATGAAATACCATCAACTAACCCTCCACAAATAGCTGAGATTGACAGCTTTACCATGGTTTATTTCACAGTAGAAAAATAAAGTTTGAGCTGGGCATGGTGGTGTGCACCTGCAGCTCCAGCTACTCAGGAGGCAGAGGCAGGAAGATTCCTTGAGGCCCAGAGTTTGAGGGTGCAGTGAGCAGTGATCGTACCACTGCACTCGAGCCTGGGTGACACAGTGAGACCCTGTCTCAATGTGGTGACTCATGCCTGTAAGTAATTCCAGCACTTTGAGGAGCTGAGGAGGACGGATCACTCGTGGTCAGGAGTTTAAGACCAGCCTGACCAACATGGTGAAACTCTGTCTCTACTGAAAAAAAAAAAAAAAAAAAAGTAAATAAATAAATAAATAAGTTTACATTCCAATAACTTACCTGTTGTCTTCGGTTTCCTGAAATTTCTTGACCCTGGGATTCTACTGAAGCAACTTTTTCCCGAAGAAGTAAGACTTCCTGGGTCAGGCGTTCCATAGCTGGTATGTCTTCAGGATCAACCAGTTGCATTTGCAGGTCCTACAAGTCAAAAAATAAGTGTGGATGTGAAAACAGCAATAAGGGTTATTCAGCAGAGGAGCAGGGGAACAAACATTCTTAAAATAGTCTGCCTATACTTTCAAGTGGGATATTGATAATCACTGGCCAAGGGATCCAATGTGTGCAAATATTGTCTGAAGATGCCCTACAGCTATTCTGAGCTGTGAACATTTCCAATGGTCTTTGAAAAGTTTTGAAAGACCTTTATGAGATCTTCTTTAATCTGTATGTTCCTGGTCAGAGACTCCATATCAGCAGCCTGCACCTGCAGCTCTTCTTCTTGCACAGCCATCATGGACTGTAGAGCAGAAAGTTCCATCTGTGAAAAGAGGAAACAGTATCTGCCATGTTTACATTTTAACACCAAGGCAAATGCTTTTGCATATCATATCACTATCAGCCAGTAATGCAAAAGAAAACGAGAACATGAATAGGGCTCTACAGCCTCAAATCAATAATCCATGCAGTATGGTACCAAAGGATGTTTTATGGGAAGATGTCATAGTTGTTCTTAATGACGTCTTCCACTTTAGCTGGCACTATAAAACACATCAAATTTGTTTAACAAGCTTATTATGATACTGAAAAAGAATGGTCACCATTAGCAGCAGCAGCAAGAGATGAAGTTTTTATGTATTTCACCCAACAGATGAAAAAATGACAGCATAAGGATATCTCCATTTTGCAACCTTTAATGAATGAATGGATAAGGCATCAAACAGCAACAGCTGCTACCATCACGAGAGATCACCAAACATTACATGCCTCCTGATGGAAGAACATGCCACCACCTAGGAAGAAATATTGCCAAAAGCTGGCACTACATGCCCTAAACTTTCAGTGTTCTCACCAGAAAATGACAAATACTTGGTTATGACAAAGTTCATTAAAAATCATGATTTAATAGGCCAGGCACGGTGGCTCATGCCTGTAATCCCAGCACTTTGGGAGGCTGAGGTGGGCGGATCACAAGGTCAGGAGTTCGAGACCAGCCTGACCAACATGGTGAAACCCATGTCTACTAAAAATGCAAAAATTAGCCAGGCATGGTGGTGTGTGCCTGTAACCCCAACTACTCAGGAGGCTGAGGCAGGAGAATCACTTGAACCTGGGAGGCGGAGCTTGCAGTGAGCTGAGATTACACCACTGTACTCTAGCCTGGCAACAGAGCGAGACTCTGCGTCAAAAAAAAAAAAAAAAAAAAAAAAAAAATCATGATAACAACCATAGCTGCTAACACTATGCCCCGGGCTCTCTAATAAATGCTTTGTAGATATTTAATCCTTTTAACAAACCTAGTGATCTGGCTCCTGCTTACTTTTCCTACTTTAATATCTGCCATTTTACTCCTCACTCTTGACTCCGTAGGCACACTAGACTTTTTCTCTTCTAGGAACACCAGACTTTCTCTTGACTCGGCCTTTACAACTACTACTCCCTTTGCCTGAAATATCTTTCCCAGGGCTGACTCCTGTTCATCCTCAGGTCCCAGCTTATGTGTCATCTGCTCAGAGAAGCCTTCTTTGGCCACCCTATTTAAGATGGTCTCCATCCATGTTGCTTTCTATCATTTCCCTCATATCACTTACTATACTCTATAATTATAATGTTTGTTTATTTATTGTCTGTATCTCTCCAGTAGAAATTAGCTATATAGAGCCAGAGACCTTACAGATTTCATTCACTACCTCATCCCAAGCACTAGCCCAAGCTTAGAGAAGGTCCCCATATAGCTAATGAATGAATGAGTGAACCCTCACAACAATCCTATGAGATAACTACTCTTTGATGTATACACAAGGTGACTTCTTCTACTCTTCAATTTACAGACAAGGTGATTGAGTCTGAGAGAAATTAAGGAACTTGTTCAGAAATCACAGGGCTGGCTAGTAAGTGGTAAATCCAGAACGTGAACTCAGGGAAGCTGACTCAGAGCCACTAGGTAATAATGTCTTTCCTGTAGATCCCACATATCCATACAGTCTTTATGGTAAGGACAAGTTATTTTAAAGAAACCCTTTAAAGGAATTTAGCAATAGTTAAATATCACCCACTCAAAATACCCATTCATAGGCATTTCAATTTCATGATCCTGAAAACAGGACAGAACCAAAAAGTAACATTACTTTGGATTTGATAAATGTGAGAAAAACAGGAAGAGGATGTGGAAACTAAAATATCTGACATGAATAATCAGAAAACAGCTAAGGTAGAACCACAAAAAGGGAGACTAGGGGATTTTTAAAACTGGTATTTCTTAAACGCCACACCTTCTCATATCCTGAAAACTAACTGAGTCATAAAACATGAGTCTGTTTGTAAGCAGAAATATGGTAATGAAATCAAAAGATGAAATATGATAATTCCATCACAAATACAAACACAGGTTTTATATTAGAGATCTAGCTATGGCAAAAGGTAGAAAAAAACTAAGGAGCTATTTGGACTAGCTAGCTCAACTGAATTCAGGAAGCCATGACACTGACTGATTTTCTAAAAGAGATGCCAACACAGTAACAAACAAGCTTTCAGTTTCAGTCTGTAACTCTGCCCTGTGGTCCTAGCATTTCTTCAACATCATAGTTGAGTATGCAGCTAGCTGTGGAGGAAATGCAGGGGGAAGGGAATCGCTAAGGCTGAAAGGCCTCTTCTAAAAAAATTGATGAGAACTCTATGCTAGAGAGAGTTGAAGCACAAGGTGGGAAAAATGTGCTCTAGGAAATGAATCTTCTTAGGAAGAAAGGGAAGTCACAAAAGGCTTGAGTTTGAATCATAACTCTGGCATTTATTAGTTACATGACTATTCTCCACTCCCATTTTAAAAGAGAAATCAGGGTTTCAGCTTCTTCGTCTATAATAATTGAGCCAACACCACTTACTTTGTGTTGAGCTGTGAGCATTAGTGCTAATTTAAGTACCTAGCATAGTATATAGCTCATGAATACTTGATAAACATTGATTATACTCAAATTTCTCGTTTCATGTTTCTAAAACTAATTTCATGGGTCTAATGTCATAACTCTAAGCAGCAATCACACACTTCCTTTTTTCACTAGTGCTTTACAATTATTATTATTATCTTGGGGGTAGAGTTTTACTCTTGTTGCCCAGGCTGGAGTGTGGTGGCACAATCTCAGTTCACTGCAACCTCCACCTCCCGGGTTCAAGTGATTCTCCTGCCTGAGGCTCCCAAGTAGCTGGGATTACAGGCGCCCGCCACTACACCTGGCTAATTTTTGTATTTTTAGTAGAGACGAGGTTTCATCATATTGGCCAGACTGGTCTTGAACTCCTGACCTCAAGTGATCAGCCTACCTAGGCCTCCCAAAGTGCTGGGATTACAGGCATGAGCCACTGCACCCGGCCTTTACAATTATTTTATTCCAGTTAGCAATTGGGAGAGAGGGTTACGTTTTTCCAACACTTAATAAGTTTTAATGGTCCCAATCTAAAAACAGGAGCATCTTTTTGAGATAATGTATATATAAAATAACTTATATTTTTCTCCAAAAAGAAAAAAGTCATGCCCGGCATTTGGACTCAGATATTATACTTGGAAAATTATATGCTTTTAAATATAAACTATTTTGAAAGAAAAAACAGGGATTTTGAAATTAAGACTTGACTAGAAAACTCACTTGACTTTCTCTTTCTTTTTTAGCCATGAGTTCAAGTTCTGCTTTGGCATTACTCAGTTCTTTTTCCAGCCCTGCAACTGTGTCCAAGTCTCCTGAAATAAAAATATGGCGCTAGTTTTGTTTTTAACATAATGTGATATCTGCTGCCTCCTTTGAGTAATTTACAGAGGACACATTCCAATAATAAGAAAAAAGAAAACATACACACAGGTTGTTCATTGTAGCGTTATTTATCATAGCAAAATACTGCAATCATCCTAGAGGCTATAAAGATTGAATAAACTATAGTATATTCACAGATAGCACTATATACTGCTGTAAAAAAAGAATAAGGATGATCTTTGTGAACTTACATGGAGTGATTTTGAGATTCTAAGAATATGTTAAGTAAAACAAGCTATGTGCTTAAGAATATATCTAAAGTAAGTAGATTTCCTATTAGGAAAAAGGGGAAATGAGAATGTACATATATACATCACATATACACAGATGATTCATTTGCTTATTTTTGCAAAAAGATATACAGGAAGAATAACCCAGAAATGAAACTGATTACCTTCAGGAGACGAGCAGGAACAGGAGAGAAGGGATAGGGAAATATGGGACATTTGAGAATATCATTTTATATGCTGGAGTTTTGAAATGTGTAAATGTTTAATTTTTAATGTGTAAGTCAGCTTGACAATGAATGGGAGAGAAAACGTCTAAAACTGAATACTAATATAAATAAATAAATCTATACAGCAAATAGATAATAAAACCGCCCAGAAGACAGTAAAAAAATTAATCCAAAAAATTTTTGAACTCACTACTCTAACTGAACACAGATCAGTGCAAAATATCCTAAGGATAAAAAGAATTACAAAAAAATCTTAAACATTACATAATACATTTATTGTTGATGGTGGGATTTATGTAGCAATTCTGAAACTACTTTTGCATATTATAGTATTCTGCAAATGTGTAAACATTTTGAAACATTTGATACTCTAAGTAACCAGGGCTCTCAAGGAGATACAAATATGAACTGAGGGAAAAAAGAACCTATATTGTTAAATTGGAATTACAGAAAGTATCAAATCTTCATATGTATACAAATATACACATATATACTTAAAAATATTCACTGCTAGCTCTGTTCACTGAAAAGGGCCTAGAAGCAAAAGGCATTCATGTAGCAATGAACACATCTTGTGCCCAGATCACAGTTTCTGAATGCCATTACCCACCAAAAGGAACCAGAGAGCTCTTTAGGATAATGGCTGATTCTGGGACTGAGGCAAATAAAGCAAAAGGTAATCATAGAACATCTTACTGTGCCAGAAACTATGAAACTATGCTAAAAAAAAAAAAAAATGATGGGGATATGGCAAAGGGTCAGAGAAACAGCTTGATGGGCCTCCCACTGACCAAATATGGGTTAATTTGAGCATTAAAGGAAATAATGACCAAAATCAATAATATAATGATTTTTAAAACTCCACATTGATAAAAACAAATGGGGTACAGAGATAGGGGAAAGATAGCTCTTCTTTATAAATAATACCCACAAATAAACAAGAAATTTTACAAACAGAAAATCATAATTTTTTTTTGGTTTTTTGAGACTAAGTCTTGCTCTGTTGTTCACGCTGGAGTGCAGTGGGGCAATCTCTCAGCTTTCCAGGTTCAAGCGACTCTCCTGCCTCAGCCTCCTGAGTAGCTGGGATTACAGGCATGCACCACCAAACCCAACTAATTTTTGTATTTTTAGTAGAGACAGGGTTTCACCATGTTGACCCGGCTGGTCTCAAACTCCTGCACTCAAGTGATCTGCCTGCCTCGGCCTCCCAAAGTGCTGGGATTAAAGGCATGAGCCACCGTGCCCAACCCTGAAAATCACTATTTTTAAACTACTAATGTAGTTTAAAACCAATGTAGGTGGTTCAGGCAAGGCTCAAATCATACTAAAACCACTGAGTGAATGATTGCTGGAAAACAGAACTGTCAACATCTCAAATTCAGCCAGCAGATCACTATATACTAAGGGGGAAATAAAGCTTTGACAACGGAGAGATTTGGCAGCTACAACCTTAACCAAATGACTAAATTTAATATCACCAAGGATGATGCAAACTGATCATCACGCACTGATGTGATGCACTAAAAAAGATGTTATCTGGGCCAGGCGCCGCGGCTCAGGCTTATAATCCCAGCACTATAGGAGACTGAGGTAGGTGGATCACTTGAGGCTAGGAGTTCCAGACAAGCCTGGCCAACATGGCAAAACTCTGTCTCTAAGAAAAAGTACAAAAAAAACTAGCTAGGCGTAGTGGCGCAAGCATGTAGTCCCAGCTACTTGAGAGGCTGAGGCGTGAAGATTGCTTGAACCCGGGAGGCAGGCAGGCAGCCAGGCAGCCAGGCAGGATGGAAGGAGGGAAGGAAGGAAGGAAGGGAGGAAGGGAGGAAGGGAGGAAGGAAGGAAGGAAGGAAGGAAGGAAGGAAGGAAGGAAGGAAGGAAAGGAGGGAGGGAGGGAGGGAGGGAGGTTGAGAGGGAGGGAGGGAAAGATGTCATCCATATGGTATTCCTGCCAAAAATGTTTAATCTAACCATGAGGAAACAGTCACAGCTAAATTGAAGAATATTAGCTGGCCTGGATTCTTCAAAAATGCCAATCTCGGCCTCTGCCCCTGGGCAGGCTGGGCCTGCAGTGGTGGGGGGAGCCAGGCTGAGGGTGGGGGTGGGTGGCGGGCAGGCGGAGGGCGGGGAAGGGGCGCGGAGGAGGAGGAGGAGGAGAGACGAGGGCAGCCGAGGAGGCAAGGCAACGGGGACGAGATGGATGATGAACAAGCTTTACATCGGGAACCTGAGCCCAGCCGTCACCGCCGAGGACCTCCGGCAGCTCTTTGGGGACAGCAAGCTGCCCCTGGGGGGACAGGTCCTGCTCAAGTCCGGCCACACCTGTGTGGACTACCCCGACCAGAACTGGGCCATCTGCGCCATCGAGACCGTCTCGGGTAAAGTGGAATTGCATGGGAAAATCGTGGAAGTTGATTCAGTCTCTAAAAAGCTAAGGAGCAGGAAAATTCAGATTTGAAACATCCCTCCTCACCTGCAGTGGGAGGTGTTGGATGGACTTTTGGCTCAATATGGAACAGTGGAGAGTGTGGAACAAGTCAACACAGACACAGAAACCGCTATTGTCAACGTCACATATGCAACAAGAGAAGAAGCAAAAATAGTGATGGAGAAGCTAAGTGGGCATCAGTGTGAGAACTACTCCTTCAAGATTTCCCACATCCCGGATGAAGAGGTGAGCTCCCCTTCGCCCCCTCAGCGAGCCCAGTGTGGGGACCACTCTTCCCGGGGAGCAAGGCCAGCCCCTGGGGGCGCTTCTCAGGCCAGACAGATTGATTTCCCACTGCGGATCCTGGTCCCCACCCAGTTTGTTGGTGCCATCATCGGAAAGGAGGGCTTGACCATAAAGAACATCACTAAGCAGACCCAGTCCCAGGTAGACATCCATAGAAAAGAGAACTCTGGAGCTGCAGAGAAGCCTGTCACCATCCATGTCACCCCAGGGGGGACTTCTGAAGCATGCCGCATGATCCCCGAAATCATGCAGAAAGAGGCAGATGAGACCAAACTAGCCGAAGAGATTCCTCTGAAAATCTTGGCCCGTAATAGCTTGGTTGGAAGACTGACTGGAAAAGAAGGCAGGAATTTGAAGAAAATTGAACATGAAACAGGGACGGAGATAGCAATCTCATCTTTGTAGGATTTGAGCATATACAACCCGGAAAGAACCATCACTGTGAAGGGCACAGTTGAGGCCTGTGCCAGTGCTGAGATAGAGATTATGAAGAAGCTGCGTGAGGCCTTTGAAAAGGATATGTTGGCTGTTAATACCCACTCTGGATACTTCTCCAGCCTGTATCCCTATCACCAGTTTGGCCCGTTCTCGCATCATCGCTGTTATCCAGAAGAGGAGACTGTGAATCTCTTCGTCCTACCCAAGCTGTGGGCGCCATCATCGGGAAGAAGGGGGCACACATCAAACAGCTGGTGAGATTCGCTGGAGCCTGCATCAAGATCGCCCCTGCAGAAGGCCCAGACGTCAGCGAAAGGATGGTCATCATCACCCGGCCACCGGAAGCCCAGCTCTAGGCCCAGGGACGGATCTTTGGGAAACTGAAATTGGAAAACTACTTTAACCCCAAAGAAGAAGTGAAGCTGGAAGCCCATGTCAGAGTACCCTCTTCTAACAAGTTTCCAGGTGATAGTGATGCTGCAGGTTCATGGACTGCACTGGAGGAGCACTGCTAAAAATTCTTAAATCCTACCAGAAAAAGAGGGCCAAGGCAGATAGAGCACAGTATATGTCCTGTATGTTATTTATTACGTTTTTTTCCCACAGTTTTCACAGATATTTTTATTAAATGATAATACCTCTAAAATGGTTATATTCAAATCTCCAAAGAGCCCACATTTTACTTACTGAAAAAATGGAAGTATTTTTCGTATTTCCCTTAGAAATTGTGACAAGAGGTCAGCTTCTCCCTTAAAACAGTAGTACTTTTCCTCAGAGACAGTTGGTGTTACGATTCATCATCTTACACCCTCAGTAATTTTAATATCAACTTAGTATTTCCAGATTTTCTGCTTAAATGCAGACTTTCTGTGCATTAATAGTTAAACATGTTCTAGATTTTTCCCTTATTGTGTCATCATCTGTCAGAAAACTGGGGTTTGAAATGAAACAAGGTAACTCCAGCTTGTTGGTTAGAGATGGGTGCTTGGGACATCAGGGAGTCTCTCCCTCCTAAGTATTGGCAGGGGGCCTGTGATTCTGAATTTCTTTCCATTAAGGTTTGCACTATCTTCTCTGCAGCAGCCTAGTAAGAGGAAATCACAAATAACATCAGAAAGATACCCTAGTAAAACAAAACTTTTGTTCTGGTATTATTTCTTCAAAGTCAACCATTTGTAAAAAACAAACAAACAAACAACAACAGAAAACAGTGGGTCCTTAGGAAATAGTTCCCTTGCTTTCAGTTTACAGGGAAAAACATAGTTAAGTGAATGGAAAGAAAGTCTCATAGGCAGAATATTGGGAAAAAAACTGAATTTAAGACATCTGTAACAGATAAGAGAATCTGAAATAGGTTCTGCTAGAACTATCAGGCTAAGGTGTTAAGATTCTGGTTTGAATTAGTGTAACAAATGTCTTTATTCCTGGATCAGCTGCTTTTTAGGGCTTGATTGCTCTTCACTCAAACATTTGTGTGGTTTGCTCCCTTCAGGTCTTGGCCAAATGTCACCTTATCAGGTTGGTCTTCTCTGCATATCCTATCCAAACAGCAGTCTTGCTGGCCAAGGGGTACAAGCTTTCAGGTATAAGATGAATATGTTTTGGGGATCCAATGTATAGCATGGTGACTTTAGTTAATAATACTGTATTATTTACTTGAAATTTGCTAAGAGAGTAGATCTTAAGTGTCTTCACCATACATAAAACGTGTAGTGACGGACGCGTTAATTTGATTGTGGCAATCATTTCACAATGTATATGTATATCAACACATCATGTTGTACACCTTGAATATATACAATATTTGTCAATTATACCTCAATAAAGCTGGGAATTTTTTTTTTAAAACCCAGCAATCTCTTCTCTATCTCCAACACCCCTTACTGTGCTTAATTTTTTTCAATGCACTTACCATTATCTAATCTCTCTCTCTCTCTCTCTCTCTGCTTCCCCTACATGGAATGTAAGTTTCCTAAAGACAACTTGGTGCTGAATCTCAAGCACCCAGTACAGTGGCTGGCACATAATAGACACTCACTATATATTTACTGAATGAATCAATTACACACATAAACATTTTTATCAGACCACATGATTAGGAGAATCTCAACCTCAAAATCACCAAACTCAGCTTGTTTCATTTCAAATCCCAGTTTTCTAAGACAGATGATGACACAATAAGGGAAAGAGCTAGAACATTTTTTTTTTTTTTTTTTGAGACGGAGTCTCGCTCTGTCGCCCAGGCTGCAGTGCAGTGGCCGGATCTCAGCTCACTGCAAGCTCCGCCTCCCAGGTTTACGCCATTCTCCTGCCTCAGCCTCCTGAGTAGCTGTGACTACAGGCGCCCGCCACCTCGTCCGGCTAATTTTTTGTATTTTTAGTAGAGACGGGGTTTCACCGTGTTAGCCAGGATGGTCTGGATCTCCTGACCTCGTGATCCCCTCCCCCCGCGTCCCCCCCGCCCCCCGTCTTGGCCTCCCAAAGTGCTGGGATTACAGGCTTGAGCCACCGCTCCGGGCAAGCTAGAACATTTTTAACTATTAATGCACAGAAAGTCTACATTTAAACAGAAAATCTGGAAATCATAAATTGATATTAAAATTACTGAGGGTATAAGATGATGAATCGTAACACCAACTGTCTCTGAGGAAAAGTACTACTGTTTTAAGGGAGAAGCTGACCTCTTGTCACAATTTCTAAGGGAAATATGAAAAAAAAAAACTTCAATTTTTCAGTAAGTAAAATGTGGGCTCTTTGGAGATTTGAATATAACCATGTTAGAAGTATCAGTATGTTATTAAAGTACCTTAATAAAAATATCTGTGAAAACTGTGGGAAAAAAACGTAATAAATAACATACAAGACATATACTGTGCTCTATCTGCCTTGGCGCTCTTTTTCTGGTAGGATTTAAGAGTTTTTAGCAGTGCTCCTCCAGTGCAGTCCATGAACCTGCAGCATCACTATCACCTGGAAACTTGTTAGAAGTCTTCCTCTGTTGTCCAGGTTGGAGCGCAGTAGCAGGATCTTGGTTCACTGCAACCTCCACCTCCACCTACCAGGTTCAAGTGATTCTCATGCTTCAGCCTCCCAAGTGGCTGGGATTACAGGTGTGCACCACCACCCCCAGCTAATTTTTGTATTTTTTGTAGAGACGGTGTTCGGCAGTGTTAGCCAGGCTGGTCTCAAACTCCTGGTCTCAGGTGATCTGCCCACCTTGGCCTCCCAAAATGCTGGGATTACAGGCATGAGCCACCACACCAGGCCCTCTTTTCAGCTGTTTTAAAACAGCATAATCACATATTTCCAAAATTGGTTTCTACTGATTACTGATTAGGTCACTGTCACCACTAAAATCTTCCAACCAGTGCAATATTTGTACATATTTTGTTTTCAAGCACACACATGAAGGCCTAACAGTGATACAAGGCTTGGGTTCAAAATTCACTAGAAATTCTCACATCATTTTTTTTATTACCACTTAATCCAAGTGAATGTCACTTAATTTTAATAATGGTAAACACAACTAGGTTGAGAGAAATCCCAATTCATATAATTTTCTAAAGGACAAGGCCAACCTGTCCCGAACATGGAAACTTTGTACCCATATCAGAGTTTTTCTTCATTAAAGTAAAGGATCTGCAACCAATTCAAATGATTGATCGAAACCAACTGAAGTTACTGATTGCATTGAATGTGTACCAAACCTCAGTCCATGGGTGCCTGAGTCCTAGTGTTCCTGTGACATCCCCTTGGGGTGATGGAACTCTACCTTTCAATGACGGGAAGTCTTGGGAAAGAGCAACTCTCCTCTCCTTGTCTAGTATAGACAGCTTTTGTGTCTAACTCTACTCAGCAGGTGACCTGTACCTGGGGCCAAGGGTAGGAAGTGTTCCTTCCTCCAACATCAGTAGCAGATGCCTTTTGTTTCATGTGAGAGAAGCGACCAGGTATTGTGTACAGAGTACAGCTCTGGTGGTGGCTGATCATGACTTATATGCCTACACCACTGAGGGAAGCTCAGGAAATTCTCTTTCCCTGCCACATGTTTCTTGTTAGTACTCAGGAAATGTGGGAGGAAAAGACTTGGTAAATGGGCAAAAACATGCTAGGTATCTGGGACTCGCGTAGATTCTAAGCTGTCACAATCGTTCACACTTGGCCTTTAAGAAATGATGAAAACTTCAGTGATTTTCTCCAACCAAGATTTATGGCTGCCATCTTTTTCTTCCATTATCTGGAAGGAAACTGGTTCATGTGTTTGTCCCTCTTGTGGGGTTTCTCATGCTTTGGACTTCAGTTGATCTAGTGGCCTTGCAACTTCAGCTCTCTGGTGGGATCAAAACAAATATGATTTTGCAGACCATACAGCTTTCTCTTGTCATTAGAGTGGAACAATCATGTCTTACAGCTTTCTACGTCTTAAACAACTGTAGAATCTATTTTATAAATTCTTTATCTTCTCTATTTCTAGACTAATTTCTCTTCAGGATAGTACACAAATTCTGTTAGCTGATCACTTCTTTTGAGGCTATGAGATAGAAATAATGAGCACCTTGAAGATCCCTGCAAAGGAGCATATTCATTTGGTGCTCAAGGGAAACCTGGGCCCAGACCAGTACTGAAACTCACAACTGTCACCTACGGCTCCAGTTAAATTGCGTTTTTTTTTTTGTTTTGTTTTGTTTTTGAGACAGGGTCTCACTCTGTCACCCAGGCTGGAGTGCAATGGTGTGATCTAGGCTTACCGCAAGTTCCGCCTCCCAGGTTCATGCCAGCTCTAGTTAAATTTTTACAATGAGGCTCCTTCCTCTCCATCAGCCTACTAGTCTTAAAACAAGTTTGAAATAGGGACTGTCTTAAAATAGGCTTCCCAAGAGGCCAAGATTTGCTAGGACTCCAGTTTGTGGTCAAATGGGGACCAGCAGAGTACAGACAGCATTGTTGGTCCAGGAGAAGGCAACAATACAGGGAGATGCCATATTTTTTTATCAATCTCCAAACAGTTAGCTCAGTGAATATTCAAATTGGTGATGAAGTACTTGTTTCTCCAAGCAGGTGACAGGCAAAATTGGAAAAGTTGCCTTGGTTGTATAAATAATTGTGTGCTCAGATTGAATTTGAGGGTACACAGGTGCAGCCTCCAGTGGAGAAGATTCTAAGAACAGAAGATTCTAAGAGGATGCAATTATGGAACTTGATATCTTCCCCACCTTTCTTTTCTTTTTTCCTATTTTCACTAGTCTTGTTATCCTAGCCCCATACGTCAATATACATACAACTAAGAGAGGCAATATCAATGCAAAAGACACAATATCTATACAATGAAATTATATGATGCCTATTGCTAAAGGTACTTTAACTTCACATCATGTAGCCCAATAAGGTGAATGCTGCCCACCTACCAAGGGTATTAGTCAGCTCAGGCTGACATAGAAAAATACCAAAGGTTGGGTGGCTTAACAATAGACATTTTCTCAAAGTTCTGGAGGCCAGAAGTTCTCCTTGAGTCTTTTGTGAGGTTGGATGTGCTAGCAGGGTTGGTTTCTGGGGAGGCCTCTCTTCCTGGTTTGCGGAAAGCCACTTTCTTGCTGTGTCCTCCCATAGTCTTTCCTCTGTGCCTGCCCGGAGAAAGAGAGACATTCTGTGGTGCCCTTCCTCTTCATATATGGGCACCATTCCTACCAGATTAGGGACCCACTGGTATGACCTCATTAACATTAATTACAATATTAAAAACCCTATCTCAAAATACAGTCAACTTGGGGGTTAAGCTTTCAACATGTGAATTCACAGGGAAACATTTCAGTCTATAACATCAAGCAATACGGATGATCCTCGGATTGTCTACCTCTTAAAACCTGTGACATTTGCCTGGTGATGCGGCCAGAAATAAGTTGTTACCAAGGCTGCTATTATTGCTAATTACATGATTAGGAAAGCACACCTGAGCTGGTTTGAATGACACATAGGAAAGAGTGCAGATCAAACAGGTATGAAATAAAAACAGGGGAAAATGGTAGCAAACAAAACAGTGCTCTTTGAGTCATGAATCTAGGAAGGACTGAAATCATGCAATTTCAAGGAAATCCTCTTATCTTTATCAGGGGAAATGACTTGACAAGGTTCCCAAACTAGGGAGAAAAGTTTGGTGTGGATTAAGGTCCACACCTGACAGTTCAGGATAACGTGAGTTCTTGGCTAATCAGCTATATGGTGTGAGAGACAGATTAGCAGTCAAAGAAAACTCTAAGATTTCTGGACTGAGCATATGTAAAGATGGAGTTTCCATCAACTTACGTGAGAAAACTGCAGGTGCACCATGTTGCAGGAGGAAGAGGAGAGATCAGTACCAGGCCTCAAATCCTTGATTGAGAGAGGTTTCCATTCCCCCATCTCCATTTCTGCATCCCTTTGGGTCTTTTGTGAGGTTGGATGCAGAGGTGTTGGTGCTTGGCCACTTCTCCCCGTGGACATCTCTCCTCTCACCTCCTTTGACAGCCATATCTATGGCCTTGTCCTGATGACATCTCCCAGCACGATGTCTATTGTGAGATGTGGCCAGCAGCCTGCAATGCAACAGGGCTCTCTCTTTGTTCCCAGGCAGATCGGCAGGTTGAGAAATAATAGACACACACAAGATAGTGAAACCTGGGTCCAGGGGAGTCACTGCCTTCTGGTCCCATGATGCTGCCAATGCACTGGGTATACCAGCATTTATTATTAAGTTTAGTGAGGGCAGGGGTAGGTTAGTGAGGGATTTAGGGTCATTTGATTATGAGGTGAGATGGTCACATGGGGATGAAGTAATTCTTTAACATGACATCTGTATGCAGAAGTACAGTATACAGAGGTAAGAATTGACAATATAGTGTGTGCATCAGTAATTTCTAACAGAGCCTTAAAACAGAAACACAGTCTTTCCATAACCTATGATTAGCAAGATATTAATCAGCAGTAACAGTTGCAGCAAAAGCTGGTTACAAACAATCCATAGAAACAGGCTGTGAAGCTAGACAACCGGTTAGACCAGAAATTCTCAGAAGGGAGTATTCCTTAAGCCTAAAGAGGCCTAGAAGAGCCGTGGCAAGATGAGGACGTTTATAGCCCTATCTTTTCCATATGGACAGGCACCCCCCATGCATCCGTTTATAGGCTCTCCACAGGGGTGGCATTCCATGGCCAGAGCTATGAACATCTGCTTTTCTGGGATAGGAATTTTGGTGATGTGAAACCCCGCTGACTGCTCATCCCTTCATAGGCTCTCTGCAGGGGAAAACACATCACGCACTGTTGGCTCATTCTGGCAGTCCAACCTGGCATTGTCTTTGTCTTTACACAATCCTGCATGCAACTTTGTATTTACAATAATTAGGAGCATTTCATCTTTTATTCCATAGCAATAGTTTCAGGGGATCTCCCTACAGATGTCATTTTGCAAAAGTGATCTCAAAATCAACTCTGAGCTGAAGCCAGGGTGAGGTCGCTCACTCCTTGATTTGTGTGGCCTTGGTGGGCCCCAGGAGCACTTTACTGCTTCTCAGAAGAGTACATCTTTTGCATGGAGCTCTTCATCTGAGGGAAGCAGGGAGGAAATGGCCTGTGGAGAGGGAAGGGAGGGCTGCACCAGGGAGCCTAGGTGGGCAGATCTAGGCTCTCAATGCAAAGAACATTTACCACCTGAGAGGTTTTACTCAGTTACTATTGTTAATTTAGGATCTCATCAACAAAAATGGTATAGAAATTTGTTTTCTCATTGGTTATATGTCCTACATAATACCATGGTTTTTGCCTCTTGGCTTAGAAGCCTACAATATTTAATATCTCTCTAGCCCTTTACAGAAAAATGTTTACTGAACTCTGCAGAGAACAATGCCGCATGCTTTATGGAAAGGGACACTTAGGAATCTCCTTTGCTAATTTTTTTGTGTTGGATGTTTTTCCTGGCAACAATAAATTTCCTTTCTTGGCTTGTAATGAGTAGTCTCTGGTTGGTTGTCACCTGCAATGGAACAATACATACGGAAACCTCAAAGTAGAAAAATCCTAGAAGAAAACCTAAGAAATACCATTCTTACTTTTTTCTTTCTTTCTTTCTTTTTTTTTTTTTTTTTGAGACGGAGTCTCGCTCTGTCACCCAGGCTGCAGTGAAGTCAGTGGCACTCTCGACTCACACTGCAAGCTCTGCCTCCCGAGTCCACTTCATTCTCCTGCCTCAGCCTCCCGAGTAGCTGGGACTACAGGTACCCACCACCACGCCTGACTAATTTTTTGTATTTTTAGTTGAGACGGAATTTCACCGTGTTAGCCAGGATGGTCTCCATCTCCAGATCTTGTGATCCACCCACCTCGGCCTCCCAAAGTGCTGGGATTACAGGCGTGAGCTACAGTGCCCAGCTGTCTCTCTCTCTAGAGACCATCCTGGCCAACATGGTGAAACCCCATCTCTACTAAAAATACAAAAATTAGATGGGGGTAGTGGCGCGTGCCTGTAATTCCGGCTACTTGGGAGGCTGAGATAGGAGAATTGCTTGAACCAGAGTCGGAGGCTGGGATCCCGCCACTGCACTCCAGCCGCGACGGAGTGAGAGGGAGAAAGAGGGAGAGGGAGACAGAGAGGGAGAGGGAGAGGGGGAGGGAGGGAGAGAGAGAGAGAGAGAGAGATCCCAGAATCCTGGAGGACCTTGATTTAGGTCCTCATGTCGTAGGCGAGACACCGAAGAGAGGAGGGTAAAGTTGGTCTCACTCTGCGTTTCCATGAGATCATATGCTGGAGCATGTGCTGGATAGAAGAAACTTGCCAGCGGTTCAAGCATTTTTAAAGTGGAAGAAACCCTCCATAGGACAGGTTCGAACCACTCACCTCCGAACTTGGAAGCAAGTCGCTCCGGCCTCACTTTGCAGAGCACGCGCCCATCCAACGCTAGGCGGAGCCACTGCCTTTTGTAGAACAATTGTGCAGGCTCCAAAGCCTTAGAAAACCGGAGAGGTGCATCTTGCCGGCTACGATCGAAACCCATGCATTGAATGATTCCGAAGCTAGGAGGGCAGCGGAATGGCCTTCGCCCCATCCTGCCCCTCGCCGGCGTCACAGCCACCGTCCCGGGAAAAGCCCGGGTCCGCGACTTCCCAAAGGAAGCAGAACGCCCGTGGGCTCTAGTGATGGCTCTTCCCGTTCTTGGCTCCACCTTCACCCGACTCTACGCCGCTTGGGCTCCACTAGCTCAACTCGGCTTTGGTCGGTGGGGCGGGAGAGAGAAAGGGTGAAAAGCAGAAACACGGAGAGGCGGGAGAGAAGCAGAGGAGGTGCGGATGAGGACAGAGAGACCACCCGAGAGAGGCCGGTGCAGGGAGGCCCAGGCTGGAGTGGAGGAGATGAGAATTATTCTCGTCCCGTATTAGGATTGGGAGGAAGGGAGGGAAAAGCAGAGCGGGCATGAAAGGGAGAAAAACGTGAACCACGTGAACCCCCTGTGGCTGGCTTGGAACAAAGCCGCCTAATAATCGAAATGTATTGACGTCAAAACTGCTAGAGCAAGCACAGGCGTTGCCGCTTGGCCTGTGGCTCGCCGTGATCGTATAGTGGTTAGTACTCTGCGTTGTGGCCGCAGCAACCTCGGTTCGAATCCGAGTCACGGCAAAGTTGTTCGTCCAGGCAGTCACTTGATCCCTTTTGCTCCCCACAACCAAGCGCGTCAGGGTAAGGCAGAAATGTATTCTGCAACATTCTCTTCCAACAACTTTAGGGTGCCGTTTTAATTTCTAAATCTATGGCATATCAAATTCATCTCCTGACCACAGCAAGCTTAGCATCTACTAATGTCCGGATCCCCAGAAAACTTCTCTATAGTGTAAACACACTGGCAAGAGTTACTTCTCTGCTGTTCAACACCTAAGGGCCCTGTACCTCCCTCCATTTCTTCCCTACTCCTCTCTCACTGTGTCTCCTTCTCTGTCCTTCTCTCTCTCCTCGGGTACAGCTGAGAATCCCAGAGACACCTGAAACAGAAAAGTGGACAGGTGCAGTCTAATCTATGTCCAAGAACCCAGGTTCTGTGTTGAAAATCTATGTCAGCCCTTGCCTGACCTTGGGTAAGTATCTTAAATTTTATGTGCCTCAGCATTTTTCTATGGAAGGATGGGCCACTTCCTGAACTCTGCCTTACACTGCTGTCATCAGACATGCCTGGATTTACTGACTATTCAATCAATAATGTAATCACTAGAATTATAAAAATCATTGTCATTGTTCTCTGCCTTATTTGTGAACAATCATTCTCCAGATTGTTTTCACTTTACCTTTGCTTCTTCTAGAACTTCATGTCGATGAAATCACAGTGCATCTACTCTGTTCTATGTGCTTCTTTCTCTCTGCATAATGTCTCTGGCTCTATCCATTGCTGAGTGCAGCACATGTTCATTCCTCTTTCATTGCTGAGTAGTATTCCATTGCAGGGAAATAGCACAGTTTGTTTGCCATTCCCGCCCCACCCCTACCCCATAATGAGTGTTTGGGTATTGGCTATTCTGAATAAACCGGTATTGGCTATTCTGAATAAACCGGTATTGGCTGTTCTGAATAAACCTGCTTTGAACATTCTTCCCACAAGAGATATTGAGGGTGTCTGTTTTCATGTCTCTTGGGGGAAAACCTAGGTGCAGAATTGCGAATACCAAAGAGTGGGATATGTTCAAGTTCATAAAAACTGACAAAACTTGTCCCAAAGTAGTAGTGTCATTTT